>NC_072446.2:5110000-5747500 GCF_028878055.3 Symphalangus syndactylus
GTTCAACTCTGTTAGTTGAATGCACAGAACAGAAAGTATTTTCACAGAATGCTACTGTGTAGTTTATATTTGAATATATTCCTTTTTCCACTATTACCCTCTTAGCGCTCCGAATGTCCACTTGCATTTTCTACAGAAAGAGTGTTCAGAACTGCGCAATCAAAAGTATGGTTTAACTCTGTTAGCTTAATGAACATATCAGAAATAAGTTTCACACAATGCTTCTGTGTAGTTTTTATTTGAAGATATTATTTTTCCCAATAGAGTCCTCTTAGCGCTCAGAATGTCCAATTGCAGTTTCTACAGAAGGAGTGTTTCAGAAAGGCTCAATCAAAAGTAAGGTTCAACTCTGTTAGTTGAATGCACAGAACAGAAAGAAGTTTCATACAATGCTTCTGTGTAGTTTATATTTGAACATATTCTTTTTTCCACTATTACCCACTTAGCGCTACGAATGTCCAGTTGCATTTTCTACAGACAGAGTGTTTCAAAACTACTCAATCAAAATTATTGTTTAACTCTGTTAGCTGAATGCTCAGATCAGAAAGAAGTTTCACAGAATGCTTCTGTGTAGTTTATATTTGAATATATTCCTTTTTCCACTACTACTCTCTTAGCGCTCCAAATGTCCAGTTGCATTATCTACAGAAAGAGTGTTCAGATCTGCTCAATCAAAAGTATGGTTTAACTCTGTTAGCTGAATGCACAGATCAGAAAGAAGTTTCACAGAATGATTCTGTGTAGTTTATATTTGGAGACATTCCTTTTTCCACTATTACCCTCTTAGCGCTCCGAATCTCCACTTGCATTTTCTACAGAAAGAGTGTTTCAGAACGGCTCAATCAAAACTAAGGTTCAACTCTTTTAGTTGAACAAACAGAACAGAAAGAAGTTTCACACAATTCTTCTGTGTAGTTTTTATTTGTAGACATTCTTTTTCCCAATATAGGCCTCTTAGCGCTCAGTATGTCCAATTGCAGTTTCTACAGAAAGAGTGTTTCAGAACGGCTCAATCAAAAGTGAGGTTCAACTCTGTTAGTTGAATGCACAGAACAGAAAGGAGTTTCATACAATGCTTCTGTGTAGTTCATATTTGAATATATTCTTTTTTCCACTATTACCCACTTAGCGCTACGAATGTCCAGTTGCATTTTCTACAGACAGAATGTTTCAAAACTGCTCAATCAAAAGTATGGTTTAACTCTGTTAGCTGAATGCTCAGATCAGAAAGAAGTTTCACAGAATGCTTCTGTGTAGTTTATATTTGAATATATTCCTTTTTCCACTACTACGCTCTTAGCGCTCCAAATGTCCAGTTGCATTTTCTACAGAAAGAGTGTTCAGATCTGCTCAATCAAAAGTATGGTTTAACTCTGTTAGCTGAATGCACAGATCAGAAAGAAGTTTCACCGAATGATTCTGTGTAGTTTATATTTGAAGACATTCCTTTTTCCACTATTACCCTCTTAGCGCTCCGAATCTCCACTTGCATTTTCTACAAAAAGAGTGTTTCATAACTGCTCAATCAAAAATATGTTTTATCTCTGTTAACTGAATTTACAGATCAGAAATATGTTTCACAGAATGCATCTGTGTAGTTTTTATTTCAAGATATTCTTTTTCCCAATGTAGGCCTCTTAGCGCTTAGCATGTCCAATTGCAGTTTCTACAGAAAGAGTGTTTCAGAACGGCTCAATCAAAAGTAAGTTCAACTCTTTTAATTGAATGCACAGAACAGAAAGAATTTTCACAGAATGCTACTGTGTAGTTTATATTTGAATATATTCCTTTTTCCAGTATTACCCTCTTAGCGCTCCGAATGTCCACTTGCATTTTCTACAGAAAGTGTGTTCAGAACTGCGCAATCAAAAGTATGGTTTAACTCTGTTAGCTTAATGAACATATCAGAAATAAATTTCACACAATGCTTCTGTGTAGTTTTTATTTGAAGATATTATTTTTCCCAATAGAGGTCTCTTAGCGCTCAGAATGTCCAATTGCAGTTTCTACAGAAAGAGTGTTTCAGAAAGGCTCAATCAAAATTAAGGTTCAACTCTGTTAGTTGAATGCACAGAACAGAAAGAAGTTTCATACAATGCTTCTGTGTAGTTTATATTTGAACATATTCTTTTTTCCACTATTACCCACTCTGCGCTACGAATGTCCAGTTGCATTTTCTACAGACAGAGTGTTTCAAAACTGCTCAATCAAATGTATGGTTTAACTCTGTTAGCTGAATGCTCAGATCAGAAAGAAGTTTCACAGAATGCTTCTGTGTAGTTTATATTTGTATATATTCCTTTTTCCACTACTACTCTCTTAGCGCTCCAAATGTCCAGTTGCATTTTCTACAGAAAGAGTGTTCAGATCTGCTCAATCAAAAGTATGGTTTAACTCTGTTAGCTGAATGCACAGATCAGAAAGAAGTTTCACAGAATGATTCTGTGTAGTTTATATTTGGAGACATTCCTTTTTCCACTATTACCCTCTTAGCGCTCCGAATCTCCACTTGCATTTTCTACAGAAAGAGTGTTTCAGAACGGATCAATCAAAACAAAGGTTCAACTCTGTTAGTTGAATGCACAGAACAGAAAGAATTTTCATACAATGCTTCTGTGTAGTTTATATTTGAACATATTCTTTTTTCCACTATTACCCACTTAGCGCTACGAATGTCCAGTTGCATTTTCTACAGACAGAGTGTTTCAAAACTACTCAATCAAAAGTATGGTTCAACTCTGTTAGTTGAATGCACAGAACAGAAAGAATTTTCACAGAATGCTACTGTGTAGTTTATATTTGAATATATTCCTTTTTCCACTATTACCCTCTTAGCGCTCCGAATGTCCACTTGCATTTTCTACAGAAAGAGTGTTCAGAACTGCGCAATCAAAAGTATGGTTTAACTCTGTTAGCTTAATGAACATATCAGAAATAAGTTTCACACAATGCTTCTGTGTAGTTTTTATTTGAAGATATTATTTTTCCCAATAGAGTCCTCTTAGCGCTCAGAATGTCCAATTGCAGTTTCTACAGAAAGAGTGTTTCAGAAAGGCTCAATCAAAAGTAAGGTTCAACTCTGTTAGTTGAATGCACAGAACAGAAAGTAGTTTCATACAATGCTTCTGTGTAGTTTATATTTGAACATATTCTTTTTTCCACTATTACCCACTTAGCGCTACGAATGTCCAGTTGCATTTTCTACAGACAGAGTGTTTCAAAACTACTCAATCAAAAGTATGGTTTAACTCTGTTAGCTGAATGCTCAGATCAGAAAGAAGTTTCACAGAATGATTCTGTGTAGTTTATATTTGAATATATTCCTTTTTCCACTACTACTCTCTTAGCGCTCCAAATGTCCAGTTGCATTTTCTACAGAAAGAGTGTTCAGATCTGCTCAATCAAAAGTATGGTTTAACTCTGTTAGCTGAATGCACAGATCAGAAAGAAGTTTCACAGAATGATTCTGTGTAGTTTATATTTGGAGACATTCCTTTTTCCACTATTACCCTCTTAGCGCTCCGAATCTCCACTTGCATTTTCTACAGAAAGAGTGTTTCAGAACGGCTCAATCAAAACTAAGGTTCAACTCTTTTAGTTGAACAAACAGAACAGAAAGAAGTTTCACACAATTCTTCTGTGTAGTTTTTATTTGTAGACATTCTTTTTCCCAATATAGGCCTCTTAGCGCTCAGTATGTCCAATTGCAGTTTCTACAGAAAGAGTGTTTCAGAACGGCTCAATCAAAAGTAAGGTTCAACTCTGTTAGTTGAATGCACAGAACAGAAAGGAGTTTCATACAATGCTTCTGTGTAGTTCATATTTGAACATATTCTTTTTTCCACTATTACCCACTTAGCGCTACGAATGTCCAGTTGCATTTTCTACAGACAGAGTGTTTCAAAACTGCTCAATCAAAAGTATGGTTTAACTCTGTTAGCTGAATGCTCAGATCAGAAAGAAGTTTCACAGAATGCTTCTGTGTAGTTTATATTTGAATATATTCCTTTTTCCACTACTACGCTCTTAGCGCTCCAAATGTCCAGTTGCATTTTCTACAGAAAGAGTGTTCAGATCTGCTCAATCAAAAGTATGGTTTAACTCTGTTAGCTGAATGCACAGATCAGAAAGAAGTTTCACCGAATGATTCTGTGTAGTTTATATTTGAAGACATTCCTTTTTCCACTATTACCCTCTTAGCGCTCCGAATCTCCACTTGCATTTTCTACAAAAAGAGTGTTTCATAACTGCTCAATCAAAAATATGTTTTATCTCTGTTAACTGAATTTACAGATCAGAAATAAGTTTCACAGAATGCATCTGTGTAGTTTTTATTTGAAGATATTCTTTTTCCCAATGTAGGCCTCTTAGCGCTTAGCATGTCCAATTGCAGTTTCTACAGAAAGAGTGTTTCAGAACGGCTCAATCAAAAGTAAGGTTCAACTCTGTTAGTTGAATGCACAGAACAGAAAGAATTTTCACAGAATGCTACTGTGTAGTTTATATTTGAATATATTCCTTTTTCCACTATTACCCTCTTATCACTCCGAATGTCCACTTGCATTTTCTACAGAAAGAGTGTTCAGAACTGCGCAATCCAAACTATGGTTTAACTCTGTTAGCTTAATGAACATATCAGAAATAAGTTTCACACAATGCTTCTGTGTAGTTTTTATTTGAAGATATTATTTTTCCCAATATAGGCCTCTTAGCGCTCAGAATGTCCAATTGCAGTTTCTACAGAAAGAGTGTTTCAGAAAGGCTCAATCAAAAGTAACTTTCAACTCTGTTAGTTGAATGCACAGAACAGAAAGAAGTTTCATACAATGCTTCTGTGTTGTTTATATTTGAACATATTCTTTTTTCCACTATTACCCACTTAGCGCTACGAATGTCCAGTTGCATTTTCTACAGACAGAGTGTTTCAAAACTGCTCAATCAAAAGTATGGTTTAACTCTGTTAGCTGAATGCTCAGATCAGAAAGAAGTTTCACAGAATGCTTCTGTGTAGTTTATATTTGAATATATTCCTTTTTCCACTACTACTCTCTTAGCGCTCCAAATGTCCAGTTGCATTTTCTACAGAAAGAGTGTTCAGATCTGCTGAATCAAAAGTATGGTTTAACTCTGTTAGCTGAATGCACAGATCAGAAAGAAGTTTCACAGAATGATTCTGTGTAGTTTATATTTGGAGCCATTCCTTTTTCCACTATTACCCTCTTAGCGCTCCGAATCTCCACTTGCATTTTCTACAGAAAGAGTGTTTCAGAACGGCTCAATCAAAACAAAGGTTCAACTCTTTTAGTTGAACAAACAGAACAGAAAGAATTTTCACACAATTGTTCTGTGAAGTTTTTATTTGTAGACATTCTTTTTCCCAATATAGGCCTCTTAGCGCTCAGAATGTCCAATTGCAGTTTCTACAGAAAGAGTGTTTCAGAACGGCTCAATCAAAAGTAAGGTTCAACTCTGTTAGTTGAATGCACAGAACAGAAAGAAGTTTCATAGAATGCTTCTGTGTAGTTCATATTTGAACATATTCTTTTTTCCACTCTTACCCACTTAGCGCTACGAATGTCCAGTTGCATTTTCTACAGACAGAGTGTTTCAAAACTGCTCAATCAAAAGTATGGTTTAACTCTGTTAGCTGAATGCTCAGATCAGAAAGAAGTTTCACAGAATGATTCTGTGTAGTTTATATTTGAATATATTCCTTTTTCCACTACTACGCTCTTAGCGCTCCAAATGTCCAGTTGCATTTTCTACAGAAAGAGTGTTCAGATCTGCTCAATCAAAAGTATGGTTTAACTCTGTTAGCTGAATGCACAGATCAGAAAAAAGTTTCACCGAATGATTCTGTGTAGTTTATATTTGAAGACATTCCTTTTTCCACTATTACCCTCTTAGCGCTCCGAATCTCCACTTGCATTTTCTACAAAAAGAGTGTTTCATAACTGCTCAATCAAAAATATGTTTTATCTCTGTTAACTGAATTTATAGATCAGAAATAAGTTTCACAGAATGCATATGTGTAGTATCTATTTGAAGATATTATTTTTCCCAATGTAGGCCTCTTAGCGCTTAGCATGTCCAATTGCAGTTTCTACAGAAAGAGTGTTTCAGAACGGCTCAATCAAAAGTAAGGTTCAACTCTGTTAGTTGAATGCACAGAACAGAAAGTATTTTCACAGAATGCTACTGTGTAGTTTATATTTGAATATATTCCTTTTTCCACTATTACCCTCTTAGCGCTCCGAATGTCCACTTGCATTTTCTACAGAAAGAGTGTTCAGAACTGCGCAATCAAAAGTATGGTTTAACTCTGTTACATTAATGAACATATCAGAAATAAGTTTCACACAATGCTTCTGTGTAGTTTTTATTTGAAGATATTATTTTTCCCAATAGAGGCCTCTTAGCGCTCAGAATGTCCAATTGCAGTTTCTACAGAAAGAGTGTTTCAGAAAGGCTCAATCAAAAGTAAGGTTCAACTCTGTTAGTTGAATGCACAGAACAGAAAGAAGTTTCATACAATGCTTCTGTGTAGTTTATATTTGAACATATTCTTTTTTCCACTATTACCCACTTAGCGCCACGAATGTCCAGTTGCATTTTCTACAGACAGAGTGTTTCAAAACTGCTCAATCAAAAGTATGGTTTAACTCTGTTAGCTGAATGCTCAGATCAGAAAGAAGTTTCACAGAATGCTTCTGTGTAGTTTATATTTGAATATATTCCTTTTTCCACTACTACTCTCTTAGCGCTCCAAATGTCCAGTTGCATTTTCTACAGAAAGAGTGTTCAGATCTGCTCAATCAAAAGTATGGTTTAACTCTGTTAGCTGAACGCACAGATCAGAAAGAAGTTTCACAGAATGATTCTGTGTAGTTTATATTTGGAGATATTCCTTTTTCCACTATTACCCTCTTAGCGCTCCGAATCTCTCTTGCATTTTCTACAGAAAGAGTGTTTCAGAACGGCTCAATCAAAACTAAGCTTCAACTCTTTTAGTTGAACAAAGAGAACAGAAAGAAGTTTCACACAATTCTTCTGTGTAGTTTTTATTTGTAGACATTCTTTTTCCCAATATAGGCCTCTTAGCGCTCAGAATGTCCAATTGCAGTTTCTACAGAAAGAGTGTTTCAGAACGGCTCAATCAAAAGTAAGGCTCAACTCTGTTAGTTGAAGGCACAGAACAGAAAGAAGTTTCATAGAATGCTTCTGTGTAGTTCATATTTGAACATATTCTTTTTTCCACTATTACCCACTTAGCGATACGAATGTCCAGTTGCATTTTCTACAGACAGAGGGTTTCAAAACTGCTCAATCAAAAGTATGGTTTAACTCTGTTAGCTGAATGCTCAGATCAGAAAGAAGTTTCACAGAATGCTTCTGTGTAGTTTATATTTGAATATATTCCCTTTTCCACTACTACGCTCTTAGCGCTCCAAATGTCCAGTTGCATTTTCTACAGAAAGAGTGTTCAGATCTGCTCAATCAAAAGTATGGTTTAACTCTGTTAGCTGAATGCACAGATCAGAAAAAAGTTTCACCGAATGATTCTGTGTAGTTTATATTTGAAGACATTCCTTTTTCCACTATTACCCTCTTAGCGCTCCGAATCTCCACTTGCATTTTCTACAAAAAGAGTGTTTCATAACTGCTCAATCAAAAATATGTTTTATCTCTGATAACTGAATTTACAGATCAGAAATAAGTTTCACAGAATGCATATGTGTAGTATCTATTTGAAGATATTCTTTTTCCCAATGTAGGCCTCTTAGCGCTTAGCATGTCCAATTGCAGTTTCTACAGAAAGAGTGTTTCAGAACGGCTCAATCAAAAGTAAGGTTCAACTCTGTTAGTTGAATGCACAGAACAGAAAGTATTTTCACAGAATGCTACTGTGTAGTTTATATTTGAATATATTCCTTTTTCCACTATTACCCTCTTAGCGCTCCGAATGTCCACTTGCATTTTCTACAGAAAGAGTGTTCAGAACTGCGCAATCAAAAGTATGGTTTAACTCTGTTACATTAATGAACATATCAGAAATAAGTTTCACACAATGCTTCTGTGTAGTTTTTATTTGAAGATATTTTTTTTCCCAATAGAGGCCTCTTAGCGCTCAGAATGTCCAATTGCAGTTTCTACAGAAAGAGTGTTTCAGAAAGGCTCAATCAAAAGTAAGGTTCAACTCTGTTAGTTGAATGCACAGAACAGAAAGAAGTTTCATACAATGCTTCTGTGTAGTTTATATTTGAACATATTCTTTTTTCCACTATTACCCACATAGCGCCACGAATGTCCAGTTGCATTTTCTACAGACAGAGTGTTTCAAAACTGCTCAATCAAAAGTATGGTTTAACTCTGTTAGCTGAATGCTCAGATCAGAAAGAAGTTTCACAGAATGCTTCTGTGTAGTTTATATTTGAATATATTCCTTTTTCCACTACTACTCTCTTAGCGCTCCAAATGTCCAGTTGCATTTTCTACAGAAAGAGTGTTCAGATCTGCTCAATCAAAAGTATGGTTTAACTCTGTTAGCTGAACGCACAGATCAGAAAGAAGTTTCACAGAATGATTCTGTGTAGTTTATATTTGGAGATATTCCTTTTTCCACTATTACCCTCTTAGCGCTCCGAATCTCTCTTGCATTTTCTACAGAAAGAGTGTTTCAGAACGGCTCAATCAAAACTAAGGTTCAACTCTTTTAGTTGAACAAACAGAACAGAAAGAAGTTTCACACAATTCTTCTGTGTAGTTTTTATTTGTAGACATTCTTTTTCCCAATATAGGCCTCTTAGCGCTCAGAATGTCCAATTGCAGTTTCTACAGAAAGAGTGTTTCAGAACGGCTCAATCAAAAGTAAGGTTCAACTCTGTTAGTTGAATGCACAGAACAGAAAGATGTTTCATAGAATGCTTCTGTGTAGTTCATATTTGAAGATATTCTTTTTTCCACTCTTACCCACTTAGCGCTACGAATGTCCAGTTGCATTTTCTACAGACAGAGTGTTTCAAAACTGCTCAATCAAAAGTATGGTTTAACTCTGTTAGCTGAATGCTCAGATCAGAAAGAAGTTTCACAGAATGATTCTGTGTAGTTTATATTTGAATATATTCCTTTTTCCACTACTACGCTCTTAGCGCTCCAAATGTCCAGTTGCATTTTCTACAGAAAGAGTGTTCAGATCTGCTCAATCAAAAGTATGGTTTAACTCTGTTAGCTGAATGCACAGATCAGAAAAAAGTTTCACCGAATGATTCTGTGTAGTTTATATTTGAAGACATTCCTTTTTCCACTATTACCCTCTTAGCGCTCCGAATCTCCACTTGCATTTTCTACAAAAAGAGTGTTTCATAACTGCTCAATCAAAAATATGTTTTATCTCTGTTAACTGAATTTACAGATCAGAAATAAGTTTCACAGAATGCATATGTGTAGTATCTATTTGAAGATATTCTTTTTCCCAATGTAGGCCTCTTAGCGCTTAGCATGTCCAATTGCAGTTTCTACAGAAAGAGTGTTTCAGAACGGCTCAATCAAAAGTAAGGTTCAACTCTGTTAGTTGAATGCACAGAACAGAAAGTATTTTCACAGAATGCTACTGTGTAGTTTATATTTGAATATATTCCTTTTTCCACTATTACCCTCTTAGCGCTCCGAATGTCCACTTGCATTTTCTACAGAAAGAGTGTTCAGAACTGCGCAATCAAAAGTATGGTTTAACTCTGTTACCTTAATGAACATATCAGAAATAAGTTTCACACAATGCTTCTGTGTAGTTTTTATTTGAAGATATTATTTTTCCCAATAGAGGCCTCTTAGCGCTCAGAATGTCCAATTGCAGTTTCTACAGAAAGAGTGTTTCAGAAAGGCTCAATCAAAAGTAAGGTTCAACTCTGTTAGTTGAATGCACAGAACAGAAAGAAGTTTCATACAATGCTTCTGTGTAGTTTATATTTGAACATATTCTTTTTTCCACTATTACCCACTTAGCGCCACGAATGTCCAGTTGCATTTTCTACAGACAGAGTGTTTCAAAACTGCTCAATCAAAAGTATGGTTTAACTCTGTTAGCTGAATGCTCAGATCAGAAAGAAGTTTCACAGAATGCTTCTGTGTAGTTTATATTTGAATATATTCCTTTTTCCACTACTACTCTCTTAGCGCTCCAAATGTCCAGTTGCATTTTCTACAGAAAGAGTGTTCAGATCTGCTCAATCAAAAGTATGGTTTAACTCTGTTAGCTGAACGCACAGATCAGAAAGAAGTTTCACAGAATGATTCTGTGTAGTTTATATTTGGAGATATTCCTTTTTCCACTATTACCCTCTTAGCGCTCCGAATCTCTCTTGCATTTTCTACAGAAAGAGTGTTTCAGAACGGCTCAATCAAAACTACGGTTCAACTCTTTTAGTTGAACAAAGAGAACAGAAAGAAGTTTCACACAATTCTTCTGTGTAGTTTTTATTTGTAGACATTCTTTTTCCCAATATAGGCCTCTTAGCGCTCAGAATGTCCAATTGCAGTTTCTACAGAAAGAGTGTTTCAGAACGGCTCAATCAAAAGTAAGGTTCAACTCTGTTAGTTGAATGCACAGAACAGAAAGATGTTTCATAGAATGCTTCTGTGTAGTTCATATTTGAAGATATTCTTTTTTCCACTCTTACCCACTTAGCGCTACGAATGTCCAGTTGCATTTTCTACAGACAGAGTGTTTCAAAACTGCTCAATCAAAAGTATGGTTTAACTCTGTTAGCTGAATGCTCAGATCAGAAAGAAGTTTCACAGAATGATTCTGTGTAGTTTATATTTGAATATATTCCTTTTTCCACTACTACGCTCTTAGCGCTCCAAATGTCCAGTTGCATTTTCTACAGAAAGAGTGTTCAGATCTGCTCAATCAAAAGTATGGTTTAACTCTGTTAGCTGAATGCACAGATCAGAAAAAAGTTTCACAGAATGATTCTGTGTAGTTTATATTTGGAGCCATTCCTTTTTCCACTATTACCCTCTTAGCGCTCCGAATCTCCACTTGCATTTTCTACAAAAAGAGTGTTTCATAACTGCTCAATCAAAAATATGTTTTATCTCTGTTAACTGAATTTACAAATCAGAAATAAGTTTCACAGAATGCATCTGTGTAGTTTTTATTTGAAGGTATTCTTTTTCCCAATGTAGGCCTCTCAGCGCTTAGCATGTCCAATTGCAGTTTCTACAGAAAGAGTGTTTCAGAACGGCTCAATCAAAAGTAAGGTTCAACTCTGTTAGTTGAATGCACAGAACAGAAAGTATTTTCACAGAATGCTACTGTGTAGTTTATATTTGAATATATTCCTTTTTCCACTATTACCCTCTTAGCGCTCCGAATGTCCACTTGCATTTTCTACAGAAAGAGTGTTCAGAACTGCGCAATCAAAAGTATGGTTTAACTCTGTTAGCTTAATGAACATATCAGAAATAAGTTTCACACAATGCTTCTGTGTAGTTTTTATTTGAAGATATTATTTTTCCCAATAGAGGCCTCTTAGCGCTCAGAATGTCCAATTGCAGTTTCTACAGAAAGAGTGTTTCAGAAAGGCTCAATCAAAAGTAAGGATCAACTCTGTTAGTTGAATGCACAGAACAGAAAGAAGTTTCATACAATGCTTCTGTGTAGTTTATATTTGAACATATTCTTTTTTCCACTATTACCCACTTAGCGCCACGAATGTCCAGTTGCATTTTCTACAGACAGAGTGTTTCAAAACTGCTCAATCAAAAGTATGGTTTAACTCTGTTAGCTGAATGCTCAGATCAGAAAGAAGTTTCACAGAATGCTTCTGTGTAGTTTATATTTGAATATATTCCTTTTTCCACTACTACTCTCTTAGCGCTCCAAATGTCCAGTTGCATTTTCTACAGAAAGAGTGTTCAGATCTGCTCAATTAAAAGTATGGTTTAACTCTGTTAGCTGAATGCACAGATCAGAAATAAGTTTCACAGAATGATTCTGTGTAGTTTATATTTGGAGACATTCCTTTTTCCACTATTACCCTCTTAGCACTCCGAATCTCTCTTGCATTTTCTACAGAAAGAGTGTTTCAGAATGGCTCAATCAAAACTAAGGTTCAACTCTTTTAGTTGAACAAAGAGAACAGAAAGAACTTTCACACAATTCTTCTGTGTAGTTTTTATTTGTAGACATTCTTTTTCCCAATATAGGCCTCTTAGCGCTCAGAATGTCCAATTGCAGTTTCTACAGAAAGAGTGTTTCAGAACGGCTCAATCAAAAGTAAGGTTCAACTCTGTTAGTTGAATGCACAGAACAGAAAGAAGTTTCATAGAATGCTTCTGTGTAGTTCATATTTGAACATATTCTTTTTTCCACTCTTACCCACTTAGCGCTACGAATGTCCAGTTGCATTTTCTACAGACAGAGTGTTTCAAAACTGCTCAATCAAAAGTATGGTTTAACTCTGTTAGCTGAATACTCAGATCAGAAAGAATTTTCACAGAATGCTTCTGTGTAGTTTATATTTGAATATATTCCTTTTTCCACTACTACGCTCTTAGCGCTCCAAATGTCCAGTTGCATTTTCTACAGAAAGAGTGTTCAGATCTGCTCAATCAAAAGTATGTTTTAACTCTGTTAGCTGAATGCACAGATCAGAAAGAAGTTTCACCGAATGATTCTGTGTAGTTTATATTTGAAGACATTCCTTTTACCACTATTACCCACTTAGCGCTCCGAATCTCCACTTGCATTTTCTACAAAAAGAGTGTTTCATAACTGCTCAATCAAAAATATGTTTTATCTCTGTTAACTGAATTTACAGATCAGAAATAAGTTTCACAGAATGCATCTGTGTAGTTTTTATCTGAAGATATTCTTTTTCCCAATGTAGGCCTCTTAGCGCTTAGCATGTCCAATTGCAGTTTCTACAGAAAGAGTGTTTCAGAACGGCTCAATCAATAGTAAGGTTCAACTCTGTTAGTTGAATGCACAGAACAGAAAGAATTTTCACAGAATGCTACTGTGTAGTTTATATTTGAATATATTCCTTTTTCCACTATTACCCTCTTAGCGCTCCGAATGTCCACTTGCATTTTCTACAGAAAGAGTATTCAGAACTGCGCAATCAAAAGTATGGATTAACTCTGTTAGCTTAATGAACATATCAGAAATAAGTTTCACACAATGCTTCTGTGTAGTTTTTATTTGAAGATATTGTTTTTCCTAATAGAGGTCTCTTAGCGCTCAGAATGTCCAATTGCAGTTTCTACAGAAAGAGTGTTTCAGAAAGGCTCAATCAAAAGTAAGGTTCAACACTGTTAGTTGAATGCACAGAACAGAAAGTAGTTTCATACAATGCTTCTGTGTAGTTTATATTTGAACATATTCTTTTTTCCACTATTACCCACTTAGCGCTACGAATGTCCAGTTGCATTTTCTACAGACAGAGTGTTTCAAAACTGCTCAATCAAAAGTATGGTTTAACTCTGTTAGCTGAATGCTCAGATCAGAAAGAAGTTTCACAGAATGCTTCTGTGTAGTTTATATTTGAATATATTGCTTTTTCCACTACTATGCTCTTAGCGCTCCAAATGTCCAGTTGCATTTTCTACAGAAAGAGTGTTCAGATCTGCTCAATCAAAAGTATGGTTTAACTCTGTTAGCTGAATGCACAGATCAGAAAGTAGTTTCACCGAATGATTCTGTGTAGTTTATATTTGGAGACATTCCTTTTTCCACTATTACCCTCTTAGCGCTCCGAATCTCCACTTGCATTTTCTACAGAAAGAGTGTTTCAGAACGGCTCAATCAAAACTAAGGTTCAACTCTTTTAGTTGAACAAACAGAACCGAAAGAAGTTTCACACAATTCTTCTGTGCAGTTTTTATTTGTAGACATTCTTTTTCCCAATATAGGCCTCTTAGCGCTCAGAATGTCCAATTGCAGTTTCTACAGAAAGAGTGTTTCAGAACGGCTCAATCAAAAGTAAGGTTCAACTCTGTTAGTAGAATGCACAGAACAGAAAGAAGTTTCATACAATGCATCTGTGTAGTTCATATTTGAACATATTCTTTTTTCCACTATTACCCACTTTGCGCTACGAATGTCCTGTTGCATTTTCTACAGACAGAGTGTTTCAAAACTGCTCAATCAAAAGTATGGTTTAACTCTGTTAGCTGAATGCTCAGATCAGAAAGAAGTTTCACAGAATGCTTCTGTGTAGTATATATTTGAATATATTGCTTTTTCCACTACTACGCTCTTAGCGCTCCAAATGTCCAGTTGCATTTTCTACAGAAAGAGTGTTCAGATCTGCTCAATCAAAAGTATGGTTTAACTCTGTTAGCTGAATGCACAGATCAGAAAGAAGTTTCACCGAATGATTCTGTGTAGTTTATATTTGAAGACATACCTTTTTCCACTATTACCCTCTTAGCGCTCCGAATCTCCACTTGCATTTTCTACAAAAAGAGTGTTTCATAACTGCTCAATCAAAAATATGTTTTATCTCTGTTAACTGAATTTACAGATCAGAAATAAGTTTCACAGAATGCATCTGTGTAGTTTTTATTTGAAGATATTCTTTTTCCCAATGTAGGCCTCTTAGCGCTTAGCATGTCCAATTGCAGTTTCTACAGAAAGAGTGTTTCAGAACGGCTCAATCAAAATTAAGGTTCAACCCTGTTAGTTGAATGCACAGAACAGAAAGTATTTTCACAGAATGCTACAGTGTAGTTTATATTTGAATATATTCCTTTTTCCACTATTACCCTCTTAGCACTCCGAATGTCCACTTGCATTTTCTACAGAAAGAGTGTTCAGAACTGCGCAATCAAAAGTATGGTTTAACTCTGTTAGCTTAATGAACATATCAGAAATAAGTTTCACACAATGCTTCTGTGTAGTTTTTATTTGAAGATATTATTTTTCCCAATATAGGCCTCTTAGCGCTCAGAATGTCCAATTGCAGTTTCTACAGAAAGAGTGTTTCAGAAAGGCTCAATCAAAACTAAGGTTCAACTCTGTTAGTTGAATGCACAGAACAGAAAGAAATTTCATACAATGCTTCTGTGTAGTTTATATTTGAACATATTCTTTGTTCCACTATTACCCTCTTAGCGCTCCGAATCTCCACTTGCATTTTCTACAAAAAGAGTGTTTCATAACTGCTCAATCAAAAATATGTTTTATTTCTGTTAACTGAATTTACAGATCAGAAATAAGTTTCACAGAATGCATCTGTGTAGTTTTTATTTCAAGATATTCTTTTTCCCAATGTAGGCCTCTTAGCGCTTAGCATGTCCAATTGCAGTTTCTACAGAAAGAGTGTTTCAGAACGGCTCAATCAAAAGTAAGGTTCAACTCTGTCAGTTGAATGCACAGAACAGAAAGAATTTTCACAGAATGCTACTGTGTAGTTTATATTTGAATATATTCCTTTTTCCACTACTACCCTCTTAGCGCTCCGAATGTCCACTTTCATTTTCTACAGAAAGAGTGTTCAGAACTGCGCAATCAAAAGTATGGTTTAACTCTGTTAGCTTAATGAACATATCAGAAATAAGTTTCACACAATTCTTCTGTGCAGTTTTTATTTGAAGGTATTATTTTTCCCAATAGAGGCCTCTTAGCGCTCAGAATGTCCAATTGCAGTTTCTACAGAAAGAGTGTTTCAGAAAGGCTCAATCAAAAGTAAGGTTCAACTCTGTTAGTTGAATGCACAGAACAGAAAGAAGTTTCATACAATGCTTCTGTGTAGTTTATATTTGAACATATTCTTTTTTCCACTATTACCCACTTAGCGCTACGAATGTCCAGTTGCATTTTCTACAGACAGAGTGTTTCAAAACTGCTCAATCAAAAGTATGGTTTAACTCTGTTAGCTGAATGCTCAGATCAGCAAGAAGTTTCACAGAATGCTTCTGTGTAGTTTATATTTGAATATATTCCTTTTTCCACTATTAATCTCTTAGCGCTCCAAATGTACAGTTGCATTTTCTACAGAAAGAGTGTTCAGATCTGCTCAATCAAAAGTATGGTTTAACTCTGTTAGCTGAATGCACAGATCAGAAAGAAGTTTCACAGAATGATTCTGCGTAGTTTATATTTGGAGACATTCCTTTTTCCACTATTACCCTCTTAGCGCTCCGAATCTCCACTTGCATTTTCTACAGAAAGAGTGTTCAGAACTGCGCAATCAAAAGTATGGTTTAACTCTGTTAGCTTAATGAACATATCAGAAATAAGTTTCACACAATGCTTCTGTGTAGTTTTTATTTGAAGATATTATTTTTCCCAATATAGGCCTCTTAGCGCTCAGAATGTCCAATTGCAGTTTCTACAGAAAGAGTGTTTCAGAAAGGCTCAATCAAAACTAAGGTTCAACTCTGTTAGTTGAATGCACAGAACAGAAAGAAATTTCATACAATGCTTCTGTGTAGTTTATATTTGAACATATTCTCTTTTCCACTATTACCCACTTGGCGCTACGAATGTCCAGTTGCATTTTCTACAGACAGAGTGTTTCAAAACTGCTCAATCAAAAGTATGGTTTAACTCTGTTAGCTGAATGCTCAGATCAGAAAGAAGTTTCACAGAATGCTTCTGTGTAGTTTATATTTGAATATATTCCTTTTTCCACTACTACTCTCTTAGCACTCCAAATGTCCAGTTGCATTTTCTACAGAAAGAGTGTTCAGATCTGCTCAATGAAAAGTGTGGTTTAACTCTGTTAGCTAAATGCACAGATCAGAAAGAAGTTTCACAGAATGATTCTGTGTAGTTTATATTTGGAGACATTCCTTTTTCCACTATTACCCTCTTAGCGCTCCGAATCTCCACTTGCATTTTCTACAAAAAGAGTGTTTCAGAACGGCTCAATCAAAACTAAAGTTCAACTCTTTTAGTTGAACAAACAGAACAGAAAAAAGTTTCACACAATTCTTCTGTGTAGTTTTTATTTGTAGACATTCTTTTTCCCAATATAGGCCTCTTAGCGCTCAGAATGACCAACTGAAGTTTCTACAGAAAGAGTGTTTCAGAACGGCTCAATCAAAAGTAAGGTTCAACTCTGTTAGTTGAATGCACAGAACAGAAAGAAGTTTCATACAATGCTTCTGTGTAGTTTATATTAGAACATATTCTTTTTTCCACTATTACCCACTTAGCGCTACGAATGTCCAGTTGCATTTACTACAGACAGAGTGTTTCAAAACTGCTCAATCAAAAGTATGCTTTAACTCTGTTAGCTGAATGCTCAGATCAGAAAGAAGTTTCACAGAATGCTTCTGTGTAGTTTATATTTGAATATATTCCTTTTTCCACCACTACGCTCTTAGCGCTCCAAATGTCCAGTTGCATTTTCTACAGAAAGAGTGTTCAGATCTGCTCAATCAAAAGTATGGTTTAACTCTGTTAGCTGAATGCACAGATCAGAAAGAAGTTTCACCGAATGTTTCTGTGTAGTTTATATTTGAAGACATTCCTTTTTCCACTATTACCCTCTTAGCGCTCCGAATCTCCACTTGCATTTTCTACAAAAAGAGTGTTTCATAACTGCTCAATCAAAAATATGTTTTATCTCTGTTAACTGAATTTACAGATCAGAAATAAGTTTCAGAGAATGCATCTGTGTAGTTTTTATTTGAAGATATTTTTTTCCCAATGTAGGCCTCTTAGCACTTAGCATGTCCAATTGCAGTTTCTACAGAAAGAGTGTTTCAGAACGGCTCAATCAGAAGTAAGGTTCAACTCTGTTAGTTGAATGCACAGAACAGAAAGAATTTTCACAGAATGCTACTGTGTAGTTTATATTTGAATATATTCCTTTCTCCACTATTACCCTCTTAGCGCTCCGAATGTCCACTTGCATTTTCTACAGAAAGAGTGTTCAGAACTGCGCAATCAAAAATATGGTTTAACTCTGTTAGCTTAATGAACATATCAGAAATATGTTTCACACAATGCTTCTGTGTAGTTTTTATTTGAAGATATTATTTTTCCCAATATAGGCCTCTTAGCGCTCAGAATGTCCAATTGCAGTTTCTACAGAAAGAGTGTTTCAGAAAGGCTCAATCAAAACTAAGGTTCAACTCTGTTAGTTGAATGCACAGAACAGAAAGAAATTTCATACAATGCTTCTGTGTAGTTTATATTTGAACATATTCTTTTTTCCACTATTACCCACTTGGCGCGACGAATGTCCAGTTGCATTTTCTACAGACAGAGTGTTTCAAAACTGCTCAATCAAAAGTATGGTTTAACTCTGTTAGCTGAATGCTCAGATCAGAAAGAAGTTTCACAGAATGTTTCTGTGTAGTTTATATTTGAATATATTCCTTTTTCCACTACTACTCTCTTAGCGCTCCAAATGTCCAGTTGCATTTTCTACAGAAAGAGTGTTCAGATCTGCTCAATCAAAAGTATGGTTTAACTCTGTTAGCTGAATGCACAGATCAGAAAGAAGTTTCACAGAATGATTCTGTGTAGTTTATATTTGGAGACATTCCTTTTTCCACTATTACCCTCTTAGCGCTCCGAATCTCCACTTGCATTTTCTACAGAAAGAGTGTTTCAGAACGGCTCAATCAAAACTAAAGTTCAACTCTTTTAGTTGAACAAACAGAACAGAAAGAAGTTTCACACAATTCTTCTGTGTGGTTTTTATTTGTAGACATTCTTTTTCCCAATATAGGCCTCTTAGCGCTCAGAATGTAAAATTGCAGTTTCTACAGAAAGAGTGTTTCAGAACGGCTCAATCAAAAGTAAGGTTCAACTCTGTTAGTTGAATGCACAGAACAGAAAGAAGTTTCATACAATGCTTCTGTGTAGTTTATATTAGAACATATTCTTTTTTCCACTATTACCCACTTAGCGCTACGAATATCCAGTTGCATTTTCTACAGACAGAGTGTTTCAAAACTGCTCAATCAAAAGTATGGTTAACTCTGTTAGCTGAATGCTCAGATCAGAAAGAAGTTTCACAGAATGCTTCTGTGTAGTTTATATTTGAATATATTCCTTTTTCCACTACTACGCTCTTAGCGCTCCAAATGTCCAGTTGCATTTTCTACACAAAGAGTGTTCAGATCTGCTCAATCAAAAGTATGGTGTAACTCTGTTAGCTGAATGCACAGATCAGAAAGAAGTTTCACCGAATGATTCTGTGTAGTTTATATTTGAAGATATTCCTTTTTCCACTATTACCCACTTAGCGCTCCGAATCTCCACTTGCATTTTCTACAAAAAAAGTTTCATATCTGCTCAATCAAAAATATGTTTTATCTCTGTTAACTGAATTTACAGATCAGAAATAAGTTTCACAGAATGCATCTGCGTAGTTTTTATTTGAAGATATTCTTTTTCCCAATGTAGGCCTCTTAGCGCTTAGCATGTCCAATTGCAGTTTCTACAGAAAGAGTGTTTCAGAACGGCTCAATTAAAAGTAAGGTTCAACTCTGTTAGTTGAATGCACAGAACAGAAAGAATTTTCACAGAATGCTACTGTGTAGTTTATATTTGAATATATTCCTTTTTCCACTATTACCCTCTTAGCGCTCCGAATGTCCACTTGCATTTTCTACAGAAAGAGTGTTCAGAACTGCGCAATCAAAAGTATGGTTTAACTCTGTTAGCTTAATGAACATATCAGAAATAAGTTTCACACAATGCTTCTGTGTAGTTTTTATTTGAAGATATTATTTTTCCCAATATAGGCCTCTTAGCTCTCAGAATGTCCAATTGCAGTTTCTACAGAAAGAGTGTTTCAGAAAGGCTCAATCAAAACTAAGGTTCAACTCTGTTAGTTGAATGCACAGAACAGAAAGAAATTTCATACAATGCTTCTGAGTAGTTTATATTTGAACATATTCTTTTTTCCACTATTACCCACTTTGCGCTACGAATGTCCAGTTGCATTTTCTACAGACAGAGGGTTTCAAAGCTGCTCAATCAAAAGTATGGTTTAACTCTGTTAGCTGAATGCTCAGATCAGAAAGAAGTTTCACAGAATGCTTCTGTGTAGTTTATATTTGAATATATTCCTTTTTCCACTACTACTCTCTTAGCGCTCCAAATGTCCAGTTGCATTTTCTACAGAAAGAGTGTTCAGATCTGCTCAATCAAAAGTATGGTTTAACCCTGTTAGCTGAATGCACAGATCAGAAATAAGTTTCACAGAATGATTCTGTGTAGTTTATATTTGGAGACATTCCTTTTTCCACTAATACCCTCTTAGCGCTCCGAATCTCCACTTGCATTTTCTACAGAAAGAGTGTTTCAGAACGGCTCAATCAAAACTAAGGTTCAACTCTTTTAGTTGAACAAACAGAACAGAAAGAAGTTTCACACAATTCTTCTGTGTAGTTTTTATTTGTAGACATTCTTTTTCCCAATATAGGCCTCTTAGCGCTCAGAATGTCCAATTGCAGTATCTACAGAAAGAGTGTTTCAGAACGGCTCAATCAAAAGTAAGGTTCAACTCTGTTAGTTGAATGCACAGAACAGAAAGATGTTTCATACAATGCTTCTGTGTAGTTTATATTTGAACATATTCTTTTTTCCACTATTACCCACTTAGCGCTACGAATGTCCAGTTGCATTTTCTACAGACAGAGTGTTTCAAAACTGCTCAATCAAAAGTATGGTTTAACTCTGTTAGCTGAATGCTCAGATCAGAAAGAAGTTTCACAGAATGCTTCTGTGTAGTTTATATTTGAATATATTCCTTTTTCCACTACTACGCTCTTAGCGCTCCAAATGTCCAGTTGCATTTTCTACAGAAAGAGTGTTCAGATCTGCTCAATCAAAAGTATGGTTTAACTCTGTTAGCTGAATGCACAGATCAGAAAGAAGTTTCACCGAATGATTCTGTGTAGTTTATATTTGAAGACATTCCTTTTTCCACTATTACCCTCTTAGCGCTCCGAATCTCCACTTGCATTTTCTACAAAAAGAGTGTTTCATAACTGCTCAATCAAAAATATGTTTTATCTCTGTTAATTGAATTTACAGATCAGAATTAAGTTTCACAGAATGCATCTGTGTAGTGTTTATTTGAAGATATTATTTTTCCCAATGTAGGTCTCTTAGCGCTTAGCATGTCCAATTGCAGTTTCTACAGAAAGAGTGTTTCAGAACGGCTCAATCAAAAGTAAGGTTCAACTCTGTTAGTTGAATGCACAGAACAGAAAGAATTTTCACAGAATGCTACTGTGTAGTTTATATTTGAATATATTCCTTTCTCCACTATTACCCTCTTAGCGCTCCGAATGTCCACTTGAATTTTCTACAGAAAGAGTGTTCAGAACTGCGCAATCAAAAGTATGGTTTAACTCTGTTAGCTTAATGAACATATCAGAAATAAGTTTCACACAATGCTTCTGTGTAGTTTTTATTTGAAGATATTATTTTTCCCAATATAGGCCTCTTAGCGCTCAGAATGTCCAATTGCAGTTTCTACAGAAGGAGTGTTTCAGAAAGGCT
The DNA here is from genome assembly GCF_028878055.3 of Symphalangus syndactylus. Lineage (NCBI taxonomy): Eukaryota > Metazoa > Chordata > Mammalia > Primates > Hylobatidae > Symphalangus > Symphalangus syndactylus. Next base: position 5,131,485 of record NC_072446.2, read on the forward strand.
CAATCAAAACTAAGGTTCAACTCTGTTAGTTGAATGCACAGAACAGAAAGAAATTTCATACAATGCTTCTGTGTGGTTTATATTTGAACATATTCTTTTTTCCACTATTACCCACTTGGCGCTATGAATGTCCAGTTGCATTTTCTACAGACAGAGTGTTTCAAAACTGCTCAATCAAAAGTATGGTTTAACTCTGTTAGCTGAATGCTCAGATCAGAAAGAAGTTTCACAGAATGCTTCTGTGTAGTTTATATTTGAATATATTCCTTTTTCCACTACTACTCTCTTAGCGCTCCAAATGTCCAGTAGCATTTTCTACAGAAAGAGTGTTCAGATCTGCTCAATCAAAAGTATGGTTTAACTCTGTTAGCTGAATGCACAGATCAGAAAGAAGTTTCACAGAATGATTCTGTGTAGTTTATATTTGGAGACATTCCTTTTTCCACTATTACCCTCTTAGCGCTCCGAATCTCCACTTGCATTTTCTACAGAAAGAGAGTTTCAGAACGGCTCAATCAAAACTAAAGTTCAACTCTTTTAGTTGAACAAACAGAACAGAAAGAAGTTTCACACAATTCTTCTGTGTAGTTTTTATTTGTAGACATTCTTTTTCCCAATATACGCCTCTTAGCGCTCAGAATGTCCAATTGCAGTTTCTACAGAAAGAGGGTTTCAGAACGGCTCAATCAAAATTAAGGTTCAACTCTGTTAGTTGAATGCACAGAACAGAAAGAAGTTTCATACAATGCTTCTGTGTAGTTTATATTTGAACATATTCTTTTTTCCACTATTACCCACTTAGCGCTACGAATGTCCAGTTGCATTTTCTACAGACAGAGTGTTTCAAAACTGCTCAATCAAAAGTATGGTTTAACTCTGTTAGCTGAATGCTCAGATCAGAAAGAAGTTTCACAGAATGCTTCTGTGTAGTTTATATTTGAATATATTACTTTTTCCACTACTACGCTCTTAGCGCTCCAAATGTCCAGTTGCATTTTCTACACAAAGAGTGTTCAGATCTGCTCAATCAAAAGTATGGTTTAACACTGTTAGCTGAATGCACAGATCAGAAAGAAGTTTCACCGAATGATTCTGTGTAGTTTATATTTGAAGACATTCCTTTTTACACTATTAACCTCTTAGCGCTCCGAATCTCCACTTGCATTTTCTACAAAAAGAGTGTTTCATAACTGCTCAATCAAAAATATGTTTTATCTCTGTTAACTGAATTTACAGATCAGAAATAAGTTTCACAGAATGCATCTGTGTAGTTTTTATTTGAAGATATTCTTTTTCCCAATGTAGGCCTCTTAGCGCTTAGCATGTCCAATTGCAGTTTCTACAGAAAGAGTGTTTCAGAATGGCTCAATCAAAAGTAAGGTTCAACCCTGTTAGTTGAATGCACAGAACAGAAAGAATTTTCACAGAATGCTACTGTGTAGTTTATATTGGAATATATTCCTTTTTCCACTATTACCCTCTTAGCGCTCCGAATGTCCACTTGCATTTTCTACAGAAAGAGTGTTCAGAACTGCGCAATCAAAAGTATGGTTTAACTCTGTTAGCTTAATGAACATATCAGAAATAAGTTTCACACAATGCTTCTGTGTAGTTTTTATTTGAAGATATTATTTTTCCCAATATAGGCCTCTTAGCGCTCAGAATGTCCAATTGCAGTTTCTACAGAAAGAGTGTTTCAGAAAGGCTCAATCAAAACTAAGGTTCAACTCTGTTAGTTGAATGCACAGAACAGAATGAAATTTCATACAATGCTTCTGTGTAGTTTATATTTGAACATATTCTTTTTTCCACTATTACCCACTTGGCGCTACGAATGTCCAGTTGCATTTTCTACAGACAGAGTGTTTCAAAACTGCTCAATCAAAAGTATGGTTTAACTCTGTTAGCTGAATGCTCAGATCAGAAAGAAGTTTCACAGAATGCTTCTGTGTAGTTTATATTTGAATATATTCCTTTTTCCACTACTACGCTCTTAGCGCTCCAAATGTCCAGTTGCATTTTCTACAGAAAGAGTGTTCAGATCTGCTCAATCAAAAGTATGGTTTAACTCTGTTAGCTGAATGCACAGATCAGAAAGAAGTTTCACCGAATGATTCTGTGTAGTTTATATTTGAAGACATTCCTTTTTCCACTATTACCCTCTTAGCGCTCCGAATCTCCACTTGCATTTTCTACAAAAAGAGTGTTTCATAACTGCTCAATCAAAAATATGTTTTATCTCTGTTAACTGAATTTACAGATCAGAAATAAGTATCACAGAATGCATCTGTGTAGTTTTTATTTGAAGATATTCTTTTTCCCAATGTAGGCCTCTTAGCGCTTAGAATGTCCAATTGCAATTTCTACAGAAAGAGTGTTTCAGAACGGCTCAATCAAAAGTAAGGTTCAACTCTGTTAGTTGAATGCACAGATCAGAAAGAATTTTCACAGAATGCTACTGTGTAGTTTATATTTGAATATATTCCTTTCTCCACTATTACCCTCTTAGCGCTCCGAATGTCCACTTGAATTTTCTACAGAAAGAGTGTTCAGAACTGCGCAATCAAAAGTATGGTTTAACTCTGTTAGCTTAATGAACATATCAGAAATAAGTTTCACACAATGCTTCTGTGTAGTTTTTATTTGAAGATATTATTTTTCCCAATATAGGCCTCTTAGCACTCAGAATGTCCAATTGCAGTTTCTACAGAAGGAGTGTTTCAGAAAGGCTCAATCAAAACTAAGGTTCAACTCTGTTAGTTGAATGCACAGAACAGAAAGAAATTTCATACAATGCTTCTGTGTAGTTTATATTTGAACATATTCTTTTTTCCACTATTACCCACTTGGCGCTATGAATGTCCAGTTGCATTTTCTACAGACAGAGTGTTTCAAAACTGCTCAATCAAAAGTATGGTTTAACTCTGTTAGCTGAATGCTCAGATCAGAAAGAAGTTTCACAGAATGCTTCTGTGTAGTTTATATTTGAATATATTCCTTTTTCCACTACTACTCTCTTAGCGCTCCAAATGTCCAGTAGCATTTTCTACAGAAAGAGTGTTCAGATCTGCTCAAAGTATGGTTTAAATCTGTTAGCTGAATGCACAGATCAGAAAGAAGTTTCACAGAATGATTCTGTGTAGTTTATATTTGGAGACATTCCTTTTTCCACTATTACCCTCTTAGCGCTCCGAATCTCCACTTGCATTTTCTACAGAAAGAGAGTTTCAGAACGGCTCAATCAAAACTAATGTTCAACTCTTTTAGTTGAACAAACAGAACAGAAAGAAGTTTCACACAATTCTTCTGTGTAGTTTTTATTTGTAGACATTCTTTTTCCCAATATACGCCTGTTAGCGCTCAGAATGTCCAATTGCAGTTTCTACAGAAAGAGTGTTTCAGAACGGCTCAATCAAAAGTAAGGTTCAACTCTGTTAGTTGAATGCACAGAACAGAAAGAAGTTTCATACAATGCTTCTGTGTAGTTTATATTTGAACATATTCTTTTTTCCACTATTACCCACTTAGCGCTACGAATGTCCAGTTGCATTTTCTACAGACAGAGTGTTTCAAAACTGCTCAATCAAAAGTATGGTTTAACTCTGTTAGCTGAATGCTCAGATCAGAAAGAAGTTTCACAGAATGCTTCTGTGTAGTTTATATTTGAATATATTACTTTTTCCACTACTACGCTCTTAGCGCTCCAAATGTCCAGTTGCATTTTCTACACAAAGAGTGTTCAGATCTGCTCAATCAAAAGTATGGTTTAACACTGTTAGCTGAATGCACAGATCAGAAAGAAGTTTCACCGAATGATTCTGTGTAGTTTATATTTGAAGACATTCCTTTTTACACTATTAACCTCTTAGCGCTCCGAATCTCCACTTGCATTTTCTACAAAAAGAGTGTTTCATAACTGCTCAATCAAAAATATGTTTTATCTCTGTTAACTGAATTTACAGATCAGAAATAAGTTTCACAGAATGCATCTGTGTAGTTTTTATTTGAAGATATTCTTTTTCCCAATGTAGGCCTCTTAGCGCTTAGCATGTCCAATTGCAGTTTCTACAGAAAGAGTGTTTCAGAACGGCTCAATTAAAAGTAAGGTTCAACTCCGTTAGTTGAATGCACAGAACAGAAAGAATTTTCACAGAATGCTACTGTGTAGTTTATATTTGAATATATTCCTTTTTCCACTATTACCCTCTTAGCGCTCCGAATGTCCACTTGCATTTTCTACAGAAAGAGTGTTCAGAACTGCGCAATCAAAAGTATGGTTTAACTCTGTTAGCTTAATGAACATATGAGAAATAAGTTTCACACAATGCTTCTGTGTAGTTTTTATTTGAAGATATTATTTTTCCCAATAGAGGCCTCTAAGCGCTCAGAATGTCCAATTGCAGTTTCTACAGAAAGAGTGTTTCAGAACGGCTCAATTAAAAGTAAGGTTCAACTCCGTTAGTTGAATGCACAGAACAGAAAGAATTTTCACAGAATGCTACTGTGTAGTTTATATTTGAATATATTCCTTTTTCCACTATTACCCTCTTAGCGCTCCAAATATCCAGTTGCATTTTCTACAGAAAGAGTGTTCAGATCTGCTCAATCAAAAGTATGGTTTAACTCTGTTAGCTGAATGCACAGATCAGAAAGAAGTTTCACAGAATGATTCTGTGTAGTTTATATTTGGAGACATTCCTTTTTCCACTATTACCCTCTTAGCGCTCCGAAACTCCACTTGCATTTTCTACAGAAAGAGTGTTTCAGAACGGCTCAATCAAAACTAAGGTTCAACTCTTTTAGTTGAACAAACAGAACAGAAAGAAGTTTCACACAATTCTTCTGTGTAGTTTTTATTTGTAGACATTCTTTTTCCCAATATAGGCCTCTTAGCGCTCAGAATGTCCAATTGCAGTTTGTACAGAAAGAGTGTTTCAGAACGGCTCAATCAAAAGTAAGGTTCAACTCTGTTAGTTGAATGCACAGAACAGAAAGAAGTTTCATACAATGCTTCTGTGTAGTTTATATTTGAACATATTCTTTTTTCCACTATTACCCACTTAGCGCTACGAATGTCCAGTTGCATTTTCTACAGACAGAGTGTTTCACAACTGCTCAATCAAAAGTATGGTTTAACTCTGTTAGCTGAATGCTCAGATCAGAAAGAAGTTTCACAGAATGATTCTGTGTAGTTTATATTTGGAGACATTCCTTTTTCCACTATTACCCTCTTAGCGCTCCGAATCTCCACTTGCATTTTCTACAGAAAGAGTGTTTCAGAACGGCTCAATCAAAACTAAGGTTCAACTCTTTTAGTTGAACAAACAGAACTGAAAGAAGTTTCACACAATTCTTCTGTGTAGTTTTTATTTGTAGACATTCTTTTTCCCAATATAGGCCTCTTAGCGCTCAGAATGTCCAATTGCAGTTCCTACAGAAAGAGTGTTTCAGAACGGCTCAATCAAAAGTAAGGTTCAACTCTGTTAGTTGAATGCACAGAACAGAAAGAAGTTTCATACAATGCTTTTGTGTAGTTTATATTTGAACATATTCTTTTTTCCACTATTACCCACTTAGCGCTACGAATGTCCAGTTGCATTTTCTACAGACAGAGTGTTTCAAAACTGCTCAATCAAAAGTATGGTTTAAATCTGTTAGCTGAATGCTCAGATCAGAAAGTAGTTTCACAGAATGCTTCTGTGTAGTTTATATTTGAATATATTCCTTTTTCCACTACTACGCTCTTAGCGCTCCAAATGTCCAGTTGCATTTTCTACAGAAAGAGTGTTCAGATCTGCTCAATCAAAGGTATGGTTTAACTCTGTTAGCTGAATGCTCAGATCAGAAAGAAGTTTCACAGAATGCTTCTGTGTAGTTTATATTTGAATATATTCCTTTTTCCACTACTACTCTCTTAGTGCTCCAAAGGTCCAGTTGCATTTTCTACAGAAAGAGTGTTCAGATCTGCTCAATCAAAAGTATGGTTTAACTCTGTTAGCTGAATGTACAGATCAGAAAGAAGTTTCACAGAATGATTCTGTGTAGTTTATATTTGGAGACATACCTTTTTCCACTATTACCCTCTTAGCGCTCCGAATCTCCACTTGCATTTTCTACAAAAGAGTGTTTCAGAACGGCTCAATCCAAACTAAGGTTCAACTCTTTTAGTTGAACAAACAGAACAGAAAGAAGTTTCACACAATTCTTCTGTGTAGTTTTTATTTGTAGACATTCTTTTTCCCAATATAGGCCTCTTAGCGCTCAGAATGTCCAATTGCAGTTTCTACAGAAAGTGTGTTTCAGAACGGCTCAATCAAAAGTAAGGTTCAACTCTGTTAGTTGAATGCACAGAACAGAAAGAAGTTTCATACAATGCTTCTGTGTAGTTTATATTTGAACATATTCTTTTTTCCACTATTACCCACTTAGCGCTACGAATGTCCAGTTGCATTTTCTACAGACAGAGTGTTTCAAAACTGCTCAATCAAAAGTATGGTTTAACTCTGTTAGCTGAATGCTCAGATCAGAAAGAAGTTTCACAGAATGCTTCTGTGTAGTTTATATTTGAATATATTCCTTTTTCCACTACTACGCTCTTAGCGCTCCAAATGTCCAGTTGCATTTTCTACAGAAAGAGTGTTCAGATCTGCTCAATCAAAAGTATGGTTTAACTCTGTTAGCTGAATGCACACATCAGAAAGAAGTTTCACCGAATGATTCTGTGTAGTTTATATTTGAAGACATTCCTTTTTCCACTATTACCCTCTTAGCGCTCCGAATCTCCACTTGCATTTTCTACAAAAAGAGTGTTTCATAACTGCTCCATCAAAAATATGTTTTATCTCTGTTAACTGAATTTACAGATCAGAAATATGTTTCACAGAATGCATCTGTGTAGTTTTTATTTGAAGATATTCTTTTTCCCAATGTAGGCCTCTTCGCGCTTAGCATGTCCAATTGCAGTTTCTACAGAAAGAGTGTTTCAGAATGGCTCAATTAAAACTAAGGTTCAACTCTGTTAGTTGAATGCACAGAACAGAAAGAATTTTCACAGAATGCTACTGTGTAGTTTATATTTGAATATATTCCTTTTTCCACTATTACCCTCTTAGCGCTCAGAATGTCCACTTGCATTTTCTACAGAAAGAGTGTTCAGATCTGCTCAATCAAAAGTATGGTTTAACTCTGTTAGCTTAATGATCATATCAGAAATAAGTTTCACACAATGCTTCTGTGTAGTTTTTATTTGAAGATATTATTTTTCCCAATAGAGGCCTCTTAGCGCTCAGAATGTCCAATTGCAGTTTCTACAGAAAGAGTGTTTCAGAAAGGATCAATCAAAAGTAAGGTTCAACTCTGTTAGTTGAATGCACAGAACAGAAAGAATTTTCATACAATGCTTCTGTGTAGTTTACATTTGAACATATTCTTTTTTCCACTATTACCCACTTAGTGCTACGAATGTCCAGTTGCATTTTCTACAGACAGAGTGTTTCAAAACTGCTCAATCAAAAGTATGGTTTAACTCTGTTAGCTGAATGCTCAGATCAGAAAGAAGTTTCACAGAATGCTTCTGTGTAGTTTATATTTGAATATATTCCTTTTTCCACTACTACGCTCTTAGCGCTCCAAATGTCCAGTTGCATTTTCTACAGAAAGAGTGTTCAGATCTGCTCAATCAAAAGTATGTTTTAACTCTGTTAGCTGAATGCACAGATCAGAAAGAAGTTTCACAGAATGATTCTGTGTAGTTTATATTTGGAGACATTCCTTTTTCCACTATTACCCTCTTAGCGCTCCGAATCTCCACTTGCATTTTCTACAGAAAGAGTGTTTCAGAACGGCTCAATCAAAACTAAGGTTCAACTCTTTTAGTTGAACAAACAGAACAGAAAGAAGTTTCACACAATTCTTCTGTGTAGTTTTTATTTGTAGACATTATTTTTCCCAATATAGGCCTCTTAGCGCTCAGAATGTCCAATTGCAGTTTCTACAGAAAGAGTGTTTCAGAACGGCTCAATCAAAAGTAAGGTTCAACTCTGTTAGTTGAATGCACAGAACAGAAAGAAGTTTCATACAATGCTTCTGTGTAGTTTATATTTGAACATATTCTTTTTTCCACTATTTCCCACTTAGCGCTACGAATGTCCAGTTGCATTTTCTACAGACAGAGTGTTTCAAAACTGCTCAATCAAAAGTATGGTTTAACTCTGTTAGCTGAATGCTCAGATCAGCAAGAAGTTTCACAGAATGCTTCTGTGTAGTTTATATTTGAATATATTCCTTTTTCCACTACTACGCTCTTAGCGCTCCAAATGTCCAGTTGCATTTTCTACAGAAAGAGTGTTCAGATCTGCTCAATCAAAAGTATGTTTTAACTCTGTTAGCAGAATGCACAGATCAGAAAGAAGTTTCACAGAATGATTCTGTGTAGTTTATATTTGGAGACATTCCTTTTTCCACTATTACCCTCTTAGCGCTCCGAATCTCCACTTGCATTTTCTACAGAAAGAGTGTTTCAGAACGGCTCAGTCAAAACTAAAGTTCAACTCTTTTAGTTGAACAAACAGAACAGAAAGAAGTTACACACAATTCTTCTGTGTAGTTTTTATTTGTAGACATTCTTTTTCCCAATATACGCCTCTTAGCGCTCAGAATGTCCAATTGAAGTTTATACAGAAAGAGTGTTTCAGAACGGCTCAATCAAAAGTAAGATTCAACTCTGTTAGTTGAATGCACTGAACAGAAAGAAGTTTCATAGAATGCTTCTGTGTAGTTTATATTTGAACATATTCTTTTTTCCACTATTACCCACTTAGCGCTACGAATGTCCAGTTGCATTTTCTACAGACAGAGTGTTTCAAAACTGCTCAATCAAAAGTATGGTTTAACTCTGTTAGCTGAATGCTCAGATCAGAAAGAAGTTTCACAGAATGCTTCTGTGTAGTTTTTATTTGAATATATTAATTTTTCCACTACTACGCTCTTAGCGCTCCAAATGTCCAGTTGCATTTTCTACACAAAGAGTGTTCAGATCTGCTCAATCAAAAGTATGGTGTAACTCTGTTAGCTGAATGCACAGATCAGAAAGAAGTTTCACCGAATGATTCTGTGTAGTTTATATTTGAAGACATTCCATTTTCCACTATTACCCCCTTAGCGCTCCGAATCTCCACTTGCATTTTCTACAAAAAGAGTGTTTCATAACTGCTCAATCAAAAATATGTTTTATCTCTGTTAACTGAATTTACAGATCAGAAATAAGTTTCACAGAATGCATCTGTGTAGTTTTTATTTGAAGATATTCTTTTTCCCAATGTAGGCCTCTTAGCGCTTAGCATGTCCAATTGCAGTTTCTACAGAAAGAGTGTTACAGAACGGCTCAATTAAAAGTAAGGTTCAACTCTGTTAGTTGAATGCACGGAACAGAAAGAATTTTCACAGAATGCTACTGTGTAGTTTATATTTGAATATATTCCTTTTTCCACTATTACCCTCTTAGCGCTCCGAATGTCCACTTGCATTTTCTACAGAAAGAGTGTTCAGAACTGCGCAAACAAAAGTATGGTTTAACTCTGTTAGCTTAATGAACATATCAGAAATAAGTTTCACACAATTCTTCTGTGTAGTTTTTATTTGAAGTTATTATATTTCCCAATAGAGGCCTCTTAGCGCTCAGAATGTCCAATTGCAGTTTCTACAGAAAGAGTGTTTCAGAAAGGCTCAATCAAAAGTAAGGTTCAACTCTGTTAGTTGAATGCACAGAACAGAAAGAAGTTTCATACAATGCTTCTGTGTAGTTTATATTTGAACATATTCTTTTTTCCACTATTACCCTCTTAGCGCTACGAATGTCCAGTTGCATTTTCTACAGACAGAGTGTTTCAAAACTGCTCAATAAAAAGTATGGTTTAACTCTGTTAGCTGAATGCTCAGATCAGAAAGAAGTTTCACAGAATGCTTCTGTGTAGTTTATATTTGAATATATTCCTTTTTCCACTACTACTCTCTTAGCGCTCCAAATGTCCAGTTGCATTTTCTACAGAAAGAGTGTTCAGATCTGCTCAATCAAAAGTATGGTTTAACTCTGTTAGCTGAATGCACAGATCAGAAAGAAGTTTCACAGAGTGATTCTGTGTAGTTTATATTTGGAGACATTCCTTTTTCCACTATTACCCTCTTAGCGCTCCGAATCTCCACTTGCATTTTCTACAGAAAGAGTGTTTCAGAACGGCTCAATCAAAACTAAGGTTCAACTCTTTTAGTTGAACAAACAGAACAGAAAGAAGTTTCACACAATTCTTCTGTGTAGTTTTTATTTGTAGACATTCTTTTTCCCAATATAGGCCTCTTAGCGCTCAGAATGTCCAATTGCAGTTTCTACAGAAAGAGGGTTTCAGAACGGCTCAATTAAAAGTAAGGTTCAACTCCGTTAGTTGAATGCACAGAACAGAAAGAAGTTTCATACAATGCTTTTGTGTAGTTTATATTTGAACATATTCTTTTTTCCACTATTACCCACTTAGCGCTACGAATGTCCAGTTGCATTTTCTACAGACAGAGTGTTTCAAAACTGCTCAATCAAAAGTATGGTTTAAATCTGTTAGCTGAATGCTCAGATCAGAAAGAAGTTTCACAGAATGCTTCTGTGTAGTTTATATTTGAATATATTCCTTTTTCCACTACTACGCTCTTAGCGCTCCAAATGTCCAGTTGCATTTTCTACAGAAAGAGTGTTCAGATCTGCTCAATCAAAGGTATGGTTTAACTCTGTTAGCTGAATACACAGATCAGAAAGAAGTTTCACCGAATGATTCCGTGTAGTTTATATTTGAAGACATTCCTTTTTCCACTATTACCAACTTAGCGCTCCGAATCTCCACTTGCATTTTCTACAAAAAGAGTGTTTCATAACTGCTCAATCAAAAATATGTTTTATCTCTGTTAACTGAATTTACAGTTCAGAAATAAGTTTCACAGAATGCATCTGTGTAGTTTTTATTTGAAGATATACTTTTTCCCAATGTAGGCCTCTTAGCGCTTAGCATGTCCAATTGCAGTTTCTACAGAAAGAGTGTTTCAGAACGGCTCAATCAAAAGTAAGGTTCAACTCTGTTAGTTGAATGCACAGAACAGAAAGAATTTTCACAGAATGCTATTGTGTAGTTTATATTTGAATATATTCCTTTTTCCACTATTACCCTCTTAGCGCTCCGAATGTCCACTTGCATTTTCTACAGAAAGAGTGTTCAGAACTGCGCAATCAAAAGTATGGTTTAACTCTGTTAGCTTAATGAACATATCAGAAATAAGTTTCACACAATGCTTCTGTGTAGTTTTTATTTGAAGATATTATTTTTCCCAATATAGGCCTCTTAGCGCTCAGAATGTCCAATTGCAGTTTCTACAGAAAGAGTGTTTCAGAAAGGCTCAATCAAAACTAAGGTTGAAGTCTGTTAGTTGAATGCACCGAACAGAAAGAAATTTCATACAATACTTCTGTGTAGTTTATATTTGAACATATTCTTTTTTCCACTATTACCCACTTGGCGCTACGAATGTCCAGTTGCATTTTCTACAGACAGAGTGTTTCAAAACTGCTCAATCAAAAGTATGGTTTAACTCTGTTAGCTGAATGCTCAGATCAGAAAGAAGTTTCACAGAATGCTTCTGTGTAGTTTATATTTGAATATATTCCTTTTTCCACTACTACTCTCTTAGCGCTCCAAATGTCCAGTTGCATTTTCTACAGAAAGAGTGTTCAGATCTGCTCAATCAAAAGTATGGTTTAACTCTGTTAGCTGAATGCACAGATCAGAAAGAAGTTTCACAGAATAATTCTGTGTAGTTTATATTTGGAGACATTCCTTTTTCCACTATTACCCTCTTAGCGCTCCGAAACTCCACTTGCATTTTCTACAGAAAGAGTGTTTCAGAACGGCTCAATCAAAACTAAGGTTCAACTCTTTTAGTTGAACAAACAGAACAGAAAGAAGTTTCACACAATTCTTCTGTGTAGTTTTTATTTGTAGACATTCTTTTTCCCAATATAGGCCTCTTAGCGCTCAGAATGTCCAATTGCTGTTTCTACAGAAAGAGTGTTTCAGAACGGCTCAATCAAAAGTAAGGTTCAACTCTGTTAGTTGAATGCACAGAACAGAAAGAAGTTTCATACAATGCTTCTGTGTAGTTTATATTTGAACATATTCTTTTTTCCACTATTACCCACTTAGCGCTACGAATGTCCAGTTGCATTTTCTACAGACAGAGTGTTTCAAAACTGCTCAATCAAAAGTATGGTTTAACTCTGTTAGCTGAATGCTCAGATCAGAAAGAAGTTTCACAGAATGATTCTGTGTAGTTTATATTTGGAGACATTCCTTTTGCACTATTACCCTCTTAGCGCTCCGAATCTCCACTTGCATTTTCTACAGAAAGAGTGTTTCAGAACGGCTCAATCAAAACTAAGGTTCAACTCTTTTAGTTGAACAAACAGAACTGAAAGAAGTTTCACACAATTCTTCTGTGTAGTTTTTATTTGTAGACATTCTTTTTCCCAATATAGGCCTCTTAGCGCTCAGAATGTCCAATTGCAGTTCCTACAGAAAGAGTGTTTCAGAACGGCTCAATCAAAAGTAAGGTTCAACTCTGTTAGTTGAATGCACAGAACAGAAAGAAGTTTCATACAATGCTTTTGTGTAGTTTATATTTGAACATATTCTTTTTTCCACTATTACCCACTTAGCGCTACGAATATCCAGTTGCATTTTCTACAGACAGAGTGTTTCAAAACTGCTCAATCAAAAGTATGGTTTAAATCTGTTAGCTGAATGCTCAGATCAGAAAGTAGTTTCACAGAATGCTTCTGTGTAGTTTATATTTGAATATATTCCTTTTTCCACTACTACGCTCTTAGCGCTCCAAATGTCCAGTTGCATTTTCTACAGAAAGAGTGTTCAGATCTGCTCAATCAAAGGTATGGTTTAACTCTGTTAGCTGAATACACAGATCAGAAAGAAGTTTCACCGAATGATTCCGTGTAATTTATATTTGAAGACATTCCTTTTTCCACTATTACCAACTTAGCGCTCCGAATCTCCACTTGCATTTTCTACAAAAAGAGTGTTTCATAACTGCTCAATCAAAAATATGTTTTAGCTCTGTTAACTGAATTTACAGATCAGAAATAAGTTTCACAGAATGCATCTGTGTAGTTTTTATTTGAAGATATTCTTTTTCCCAATGTAGGCCTCTTAGCGCTTAGCATGTCCAATTGCAGTTTCTACAGAAAGAGTGTTTCAGAACGGCTCAATCAAAAGTAAGGTTCAACTCTGTTAGTTGAATGCACAGAACAGAAAGAATTTTCATAGAATGCTACTGTGTAGTTAATATTTGAATATATTCCTTTCTCCACTATTACACTCTTAGCGCTCCGAATGTCCACTTGCATTTTCTACAGAAGGAGTGTTCTGAACTGTGCAATCAAAAGTGTGGTTTAACTCTGTTAGCTTAATGAACATATCAGAAATAAGTTTCACACAATGCTTCTGTGTAGTTTTTATTTGAAGATATTATTTTTCCCAATATAGGCCTCTTAGCGCTCAGAACGTCCAATTGCAATTTCTACAGAAAGAGTGTTTCAGAAAGGCACAATCAAAAGTAAGGTTCAACTCTGTTAGTTGAATGCACAGAACAGAAAGTAATTTCATACAATGCTTCTGTGTAGTTTATATTTGAACATATTCTTTTTTCCACTATTACCCACTTGGCGCTACGAATGTCCAGTTGCATTTTCTACAGACAGAGTGTTTCAAAACTGCTCAATCAAAAGTATGGTTTAACTCTGTTAGCTGAATGCTCAGATCAGAAAGTAGTTTCACAGAATGCTTCAGTGTAGTTTATATTTGAATATATTCCTTTTTCCACTACTACTCTCTTAGCGCTCCAAATGTCCAGTTGCATATTCTACAGAAAGAGTGTTCAGATCTGCTCAATCAAAAGTATGGTTTAACTCTGTTAGCTGAATGCACAGATCAGAAAGAAGTTTCACAGAATGATTCTGTGTAGTTTATATTTGGAGACATTCCTTTTTCCACTATTACCCTCTTAGCGCTCCGAATCTCCACTTGCATTTTCTACAGAAAGAGTGTTTCAGAACGGCTCAATCAAAACTAAGGTTCAACTCTTTTAGTTGAACAAACAGAACAGAAAGAAGTTTCACACAATTCTTCTGTGTAGTTTTTATTTGTAGACATTCTTTTTCCCAATATAGGCCTCTTAGCGCTCAGAATGTCCAATTGCAGTTTCTACAGAAAGAGTGTTTCACAACGGCTCAATCAAAAGTAAGGTTCAACTCTGTTAGTTGAATGCACAGAACAGAAAGAAGATTCATACAATGCTTCTGTGTAGTTTATATTTGAACATATTCTTTTTTCCACTATTACCCACTTAGCGCTATGAATGTCCAGTTGCATTTTCTACAGACTGAGTGTTTCAAAACTGCTCAATCAAAAGTATGGTTTAACTCTGTTAGCTGAATGCTCAGATCAGAAAGAAGTTTCACAGAATGATTCTGTGTAGTTTATATTTGGAGACATTCCTTTTTCCACTATTACCCTCTTAGCGCTCCGAATCTCCACTTGCATTTTCTACAGAAAGAGTGTTTCAGAACGGCTCAATCAAAACTAAGGTTCAACTCTTTTAGTTGAACAAACAGAACTGAAAGAAGTTTCACACAATTCTTCTGTGTAGTTTTTATTTGTAGACATTCTTTTTCCCAATATAGGCCTCTTAGCGCTCAGAATGTCCAATTGCAGTTTCTACAGAAAGAGTGTTTCAGAACGGCTCAATTAAAAGTAAGGTTCAACTCTGTTAGTTGAATGCACAGAACAGAAAGAAGTTTCATACAATGCTTTTGTGTAGTTTATATTTGAACATATTCTTTTTTCCACTATTACCCACTTAGCGCTACGAATGTCCAGTTGCATTTTCTACAGACAGAGTGTTTCAAAACTGCTCAATCAAAAGTATGGTTTAAATCTGTTAGCTGAATGCTCAGATCAGAAAGAAGTTTCACAGAATGCTTCTGTGTAGTTTATATTTGAATATATTCCTTTTTCCACTACTACGCTCTTAGCGCTCCAAATGTCCAGTTGCATTTTCTACAGAAAGAGTGTTCAGATCTGCTCAATCAAAGGTATGGTTTAACTCTGTTAGCTGAATACACAGATCAGAAAGAAGTTTCACCGAATGATTCCGTGTAGTTTATATTTGAAGACATTCCTTTTTCCACTATTACCAACTTAGCGCTCCGAATCTCCACTTGCATTTTCTACAAAAAGAGTGTTTCATAACTGCTCAATCAAAAATATGTTTTATCTCTGTTAACTGAATTTACAGTTCAGAAATAAGTTTCACAGAATGCATCTGTGTAGTTTTTATTTGAAGATATTCTTTTTCCCAATATAGGCCTCTTAGCGCTCAGAATGTCCAATTGCAGTTTCTACAGAAAGAGTGTTTCAGAAAGGCTCAATCAAAACTAAGGTTGAAGTCTGTTAGTTGAATGCACCGAACAGAAAGAAATTTCATACAATGCTTCTGTGAAGTTTATATTTGAACATATTCTTTTTTCCACTATTACCCACTTGGCGCTACGAATGTCCAGTTGCATTTTCTACAGACAGAGTGTTTCAAAACTGCTCAATCAAAAGTATGGTTTAACTCTGTTAGCTGAATGCTCAGATCAGAAAGAAGTTTCACAGAATGCTTCTGTGTAGTTTATATTTGAATA
This sequence comes from Symphalangus syndactylus, assembly GCF_028878055.3. NCBI lineage: Eukaryota > Metazoa > Chordata > Mammalia > Primates > Hylobatidae > Symphalangus > Symphalangus syndactylus. The sequence continues at coordinate 5,147,275 of NC_072446.2, forward strand.
TATTCCTTTTTCCACTACTACTCTCTTAGCGCTCCAAATGTCCAGTTGCATTTTCTACAGAAAGACTGTTCAGATCTGCTCAATCAAAAGTATGGTTTAACTCTGTTAGCTGAATGCTCAGATCAGAAAGAAGTTTCACAGAATGATTCTGTGTAGTTTATATTTGGAGACATTCCTTTTTCCACTATTACCGCCTTAGCGCTCCGAATCTCCACTTGCATTTTCTACAGAAAGAGTGTTTCAGAACGGCTCAATCAAAACTAAGGTTCAACTCTTTTAGTTGAACAAACAGAACAGAAAGAAGTTTCACACAATTCTTCTGTGTAGTTTTTATTTGTAGACATTCTTTTTCCCAATATAGGCCTCTTAGCGCTCAGAATGTCCAATTGCAGTTTCTACAGAAAGAGTGTTTCAGAACGGCTCAATCAAATGTAAGGTTCAACTCTGTTAGTTGAATGCACAGAACAGAAAGAAGATTCATACAATGCTTCTGTGTAGTTTATATTTGAACATATTCTTTTTTCCACTATTACCCACTTAGCGCTACGAATGTCCAGTTGCATTTTCTACAGACAGAGTGTTTCAAAACTGCTCAATCAAAAGTATGGTTTAAATCTGTTAGCTGAATGCTCAGATCAGAAAGAAGTTTCACAGAATGCTTCTGTGTAGTTTATATTTGAATATATTCCTTTTTCCACTACTACGCTCTTAGCGCTCCAAATGTCCAGTTGCATTTTCTACAGAAAGAGTGTTCAGATCTGCTCAATCAAAGGTATGGTTTAACTCTGTTAGCTGAATACACAGATCAGAAAGAAGTTTCACCGAATGATTCCGTGTAGTTTATATTTGAAGACATTCCTTTTTCCACTATTACCAACTTAGCGCTCCGAATCTCCACTTGCATTTTCTACAAAAAGAGTGTTTCATAACTGCTCAATCAAAAATATGTTTTATCTCTGTTAACTGAATTTACAGTTCAGAAATAAGTTTCACAGAATGCATCTGTGTAGTTTTTATTTGAAGATATTCTTTTTCCCAATGTAGGCCTCTTAGCGCTTAGCATGTCCAATTGCAGTTTCTACAGAAAGAGTGTTTCAGAACGGCTCAATCAAAAGTAAGGTTCAACTCTGTTAGTTGAATGCACAGAACAGAAAGAATTTTCACAGAATGCTACTGTGTAGTTTATATTTGAATATATTCCTTTTTCCACTATTACCCTCTTAGCGCTCCGAATGTCCACTTGCATTTTCTACAGAAAGAGTGTTCAGAACTGCGCAATCAAAAGTATGGTTTAACTCTGTTAGCTTAATGAACATATCAGAAATAAGTTTCACACAATGCTTCTGTGTAGTTTTTATTTGAAGATATTATTTTTCCCAATATAGGCCTCTTAGAGCTCAGAATGTCCAATTGCAGTTTCTACAGAAAGAGTGTTTCAGAAAGGCTCAATCAAAACTAAGGTTGAAGTCCGTTAGTTGAATGCACCGAACAGAAAGAAATTTCATACAATGCTTCTGTGTAGTTTATATTTGAACATATTCTTTTTTCCACTATTACCCACTTGGCGCTACGAATGTCCAGTTGCATTTTCGACAGACAGAGTGTTTCAAAACTGCTCAATCAAAAGTATGGTTTAACTCGGTTAGCTGAATGCTCAGATCAGAAAGAACTTTCACAGAATGCTTCTGTGTAGTTTATATTTGAATATATTCCTTTTTCCACTACTACTCTCTTAGCGCTCCAAATGTCCAGTTGCATTTTCTACAGAAAGAGTGTTCAGATCTGCTCAATCAAAAGTATGGTTTAACTCTGTTAGCTGAATGCACAGATCAGAAAGAAGTTTCACAGAATGATTCTGTGTAGTTTATATTTGGAGACATTCCTTTTTCCACTATTACCCTCTTAGCGCTCCGAATCTCCACTTGCATTTTCTACAGAAAGAGTGTTTCAGAACGGCTCAATCAAAACTAAGGTTCAACTCTTTTAGTTGAACAAACAGAACAGAAAGAAGTTTCACACAATTCTTCTGTGTAGTTTTTATTTGTAGACATTCTTTTTCCCAATATAGGCCTCTTAGCGCTCGGAATGTCCAATTGCAGTTTCTACAGAAAGAGTGTTTCAGAACGGCTCAATCAAATGTAAGGTTCAACTCTGTTAGTTGAATGCACAGAACAGAAAGAAGATTCATACAATGCTTCTGTGTAGTTTATATTTGAACATATTCTTTTTTCCACTATTACCCACTTAGCGCTACGAATGTCCAGTTGCATTTTCTACAGACAGAGTGTTTCAAAACTGCTCAATCAAAAGTATGGTTTAACTCTGTTAGCTGAATGCTCAGATCAGAAAGAAGTTTCACAGAATGATTCTGTGTAGTTTATATTTGGAGACATTCCTTTTTCCACTATTACCCTCTTAGCGCTCCGAATCTCCACTTGCATTTTCTACAGAAAGAGTGTTTCAGAACGGCTCAATCAAAACTAAGGTTCAACTCTTTTAGTTGAACAAACAGAACTGAAAGAAGTTTCACACAATTCTTCTGTGTAGTTTTTATTTGTAGACATTCTTTTTCCCAATATAGGCCTCTTAGCGCTCAGAATGTCCAATTGCAGTTTCTACAGAAAGAGTGTTTCAGAACGGCTCAATTAAAAGTAAGGTTCAACTCTGTTAGTTGAATGCACAGAACAGAAAGAAGTTTCATACAATGCTTTTGTGTAGTTTATATTTGAACATATTCTTTTTTCCACTATTACCCACTTAGCGCTACGAATGTCCAGTTGCATTTTCTACAGACAGAGTGTTTCAAAACTGCTCAATCAAAAGTATGGTTTAAATCTGTTAGCTGAATGCTCAGATCAGAAAGAAGTTTCACAGAATGCTTCTGTGTAGTTTATATTTGAATATATTCCTTTTTCCACTACTACGCTCTTAGCCCTCCAAATGTCCAGTTGCATTTTCTACAGAAAGAGTGTTCAGATCTGCTCAATCAAAGGTATGGTTTAACTCTGTTAGCTGAATGCACAGATCAGAAAGAAGTTTCACCGAATGATTCCGTGTAGTTTATATTTGAAGACATTCCTTTTTCCACTATTACCAACTTAGCGCTCCGAATCTCCACTTGCATTTTCTACAAAAAGAGTGTTTCATAACTGCTCAATCAAAAATATGTTTTATCTCTGTTAACTGAATTTACAGTTCAGAAATAAGTTTCACAGAATGCATCTGTGTAGTTTTTATTTGAAGATATTCTTTTTCCCAATGTAGGCCTCTTAGCGCTTAGCATGTCCAATTGCAGTTTCTACAGAAAGAGTGTTTCAGAACGGCTCAATCAAAAGTAAGGTTCAACTCTGTTAGTTGAATGCACAGAACAGAAAGTATTTTCACAGAATGCTACTGTGTAGTTTATATTTGAATATATTCCTTTTTCCACTATTACCCTCTTAGCGCTCCGAATGTCCACTTGCATTTTCTACAGAAAGAGTGTTCAGAACTGCGCAATCAAAAGTATGGTTTAACTCTGTTAGCTTAATGAACATATCAGAAATAAGTTTCACACAATGCTTCTGTGTAGTTTTTATTTGAAGATATTATTTTTCCCAATATATGCCTCTTAGCGCTCAGAATGTCCAATTGCAGTTTCTACAGAAAGAGTGTTTCAGAAAGGCTCAATCAAAACTAAGGTTGAAGTCTGTTAGTTGAATGCACCGAACAGAAAGAAATTTCATACAATGCTTCTGTGTAGTTTATATTTGAACATATTCTTTTTTCCACTATTACCCACTTGGCGCTACGAATGTCCAGTTGCATTTTCGACAGACAGAGTGTTTCAAAACTGCTCAATCAAAAGTATGGTTTAACTCTGTTAGCTGAATGCTCAGATCAGAAAGAACTTTCACAGAATGCTTCTGTTTAGTTTATATTTGAATATATTCCTTTTTCCACTACTACTCTCTTAGCGCTCCAAATGTCCAGTTGCATTTTCTACAGAAAGAGTGTTCAGATCTGCTGAATCAAAAGTATGGTTTAACTCTGTTAGCTGAATGCACAGATCAGAAAGAAGTTTCACAGAATGATTCTGTGTAGTTTATATTTGGAGACATTCCTTTTTCCACTATTACCCTCTTAGCGCTCCGAATCTCCACTTGCATTTTCTACAGAAAGAGTGTTTCAGAACGGCTCAATCAAAACTAAGGTTCAACTCTTTTAGTTGAACAAACAGAACAGAAAGAAGTTTCACACAATTCTTCTGTGTAGTTTTTATTTGTAGACATTCTTTTTCCCAATATAGGCCTCTTAGCGCTCAGAATGTCCAATTGCAGTTTCTACAGAAAGAGTGTTTCAGAACGGCTCAATCAAAAGTAAGGTTCAACTCTGTTAGTTGAATGCACAGAACAGAAAGAAGTTTCATACAATGCTTCTGTGTAGTTTATATTTGAACATATTCTTTTTTCCACTATTACCCACTTAGCGCTACGAATGTCCAGTTGCATTTTCTACAGACAGAGTGTTTCAAAACTGCTCAATCAAAAGTATGGTTTAACTCTGTTAGCTGAATGCTCAGATCAGAAAGAAGTTTCACAGAATGATTCTGTGTAGTTTATATTTGGAGACATTCCTTTTTCCACTATTACCCTCTTAGCGCTCCGAATCTCCACTTGCATTTTCTACAGAAAGAGTGTTTCAGAACGGCTCAATCAAAACTAAGGTTCAACTCTTTTAGTTGAACAAACAGAACTGAAAGAAGTTTCACACAATTCTTCTGTGTAGTTTTTATTTGTAGACATTCTTTTTCCCAATATAGGCCTCTTAGCGCTCAGAATGTCCAATTGCAGTTCCTACAGAAAGAGTGTTTCAGAACGGCTCAATCAAAAGTAAGGTTCAACACTGTTAGTTGAATGCACAGAACAGAAAGAAGTTTCATACAATGCTTCTGTGTAGTTTATATTTGAACATATTCTTTTTTCCACTATTACCCACTTAGCGCTACGAATATCCAGTTGCATTTTCTACAGACAGAGTGTTTCAAAACTGCTCAATCAAAAGTATGGTTTAACTCTGTTAGCTGAATGCTCAGATCAGAAAGAAGTTTCACAGAATGCTTCTGTGTAGTTTATATTTGAATATATGCCTTTTTCCACTACTACGCTCTTAGCGCTCCAAATGTACAGTTGCATTTTCTACACAAAGATTGTTCAGATCTGCTCAATCAAAAGTATGGTTTAACTCTGTTAGCTGAATGCACAGATCAGAAAGATGTTTCACCGAATGATTCTGTGTAGTTCATATTTGAAGACATTCCTTTTTCCACTATTACCCTCTTAGCGCTCCGAATCTCCACTTGCATTTTCTACAAAAAGAGTGTTTCATAACTGCTCAATCAAAAATATGTTTTATCTCTGTTAACTGAATTTATAGATCAGAAATAAGTTTCACAGAATGCATATGTGTAGTATCTATTTGAAGATATTCATTTTCCCAATGTAGGCCTCTTAGCGCTTAGCATGTCCAATTGCAGTTTCTACAGAAATAGTGTTTCAGAACGGCTCAATCAAAATTAAGGTTCAACTCTGTTAGTTGAATGCACAGAACAGAAAGAATTTTCACAGAATGCTACTGTGTAGTTTATATTTGAATATATTCCTTTCTCCACTATTACCCTCTTTGCGCTCCGAATGTCCACTTGCATTTTCTACAGAAGGAGTGTTCAGAACTGCGCAATCAAAAGTATGGTTTAACTCTGTTAGCTTAATGAACATATCAGAAATAAGTTTCACACAATGCTTCTGTGTAGTTTTTATTTGAAGATTTTATTTTTCCCAATAGAGGCCTCTTAGCGCTCAGAATGTCCAATTGCAGTTTCTACAGAAAGAGTGTTTCAGAACGGCTCAATCAAAAGTAAGGTTCAACTCTGTTAGTTGAATGCACAGAACAGAAAGAAGTTTCATACAATGCTTCTGTGTAGTTTATATTTGAACATATTCTTTTTTCCACTATTACCCACTTAGCGCTACGAATGTCGAGTTGCATTTTCTACAGACAGAGTGTTTCAAAACTGCTCAATCAAAAGTATGGTTTAACTCTGTTAGCTGAATGCTCAGATCAGAAAGAAGTTTCACAGAATGATTCTGTGTAGTTTATATTTGGAGACATTCCTTTTTCCACTATTACCCTCTTAGCGCTCCGAATCTCCACTTGCATTTTCTACAGAAAGAGTGTTTCAGAACGGCTCAATCAAAACTAAGGTTCAACTCTTTTAGTTGAACAAACAGAACTGAAAGAAGTTTCATACAATGCTTCTGTGTAGTTTATATTTGAACATATTCTTTTTTCCACTATTACCCACTTAGCGCTACGAATGTCTAGTTGCATTTTCTACAGACAGAGTGTTTCAAAACTGCTCAATCAAAAGTATGGTTTAAATCGGTTAGCTGAATGCTCAGATCAGAAAGAAGTTTCACAGAATGCTTCTGTGTAGTTTATATTTGAATATATTCCTTTTTCCACTACTACGCTCTTAGCGCTCCAAATGTCCAGTTGCATTTTCTACAGAAAGAGTGTTCAGATCTGCTCAATCAAAGGTATGGTTTAACTCTGTTAGCTGAATACACAGATCAGAAAGAAGTTTCACCGAATGATTCCGTGTAGTTTATATTTGAAGACATTCCTTTTTCCACTATTACCAACTTAGCGCTCCGAATCTCCACTTGCATTTTCTACAAAAAGAGTGTTTCATAACTGCTCAATCAAAAATATGTTTTATCTCTGTTAACTGAATTTACAGATCAGAAATAAGTTTCACAGAATGCATCTGTGTAGTTTTTATTTGAAGATATTCTTTTTCCCAATGTAGGCCTCTTAGCGCTTAGCATGTCCAATTGCAGTTTCTACAGAAAGAGTGTTTCAGAACGGCTCAATCAAAAGTAAGGTTCAACTCTGTTAGTTGAATGCACAGAACAGAAAGTATTTTCATAGAATGCTACTGTGTAGTTTATATTTGAATATATTCCTTTCTCCACTATTACACTCTTAGCGCTCCGAATGTCCACTTGCATTTTCTACAGAAGGAGTGTTCTGAACTGTGCAATCAAAAGTATGGTTTAACTCTGTTAGCTTAATGAACATATCAGAAATAAGTTTCACACAATGCTTCTGTGTAGTTTTTATTTGAAGATATTATTTTTCCCAATATAGTCCTCTTAGCACTCAGAACGTCCAATTGCAATTTCTACAGAAAGAGTGTTTCAGAAAGGCTCAATCAAAAGTAAGGTTCAACTCTGTTAGTTGAATGCACAGAACAGAAAGAAATTTCATACAATGCTTCTGTGTAGTTTATATTTGAACATATTCTTTTTTCCACTATTACCCACTTGGCGCTACGAATGTCCAGTTGCATTTTCTACAGACAGAGTGTTTCAAAACTGCTCAATCAAAAGTATGGTTTAACTCTGTTAGCTGAATGCTCAGATCAGAAAGAAGTTTCACAGAATGCTTCTGTGTAGTTTATTTTTGAATATATTCCTTTTTCCACTACTAATCTCTTAGCGCTCCAAATGTCCAGTTGCATTTTCTACAGAAAGAGTGTTCAGATCTGCTCAATCAAAAGTATGGTTTAACTCTGTTAGCTGAATGCACAGATCAGAAAGAAGTTTCACAGAATGATTCTGTGTAGTTTATATTTGGAGACATTCCTTTTTCCACTATTACCCTCTTAGCGCTCCGAATCTCCACTTGCATTTTCTACAGAAAGAGTGTTTCAGAACGGCTCAATCAAAACTAAGGTTCAACTCTTTTAGTTGAACAGACAGAACAGAAAGAAGTTTCACACAATTCTTCTGTGTAGTTTTTATTTGTAGACATTCTTTATCCCAATATAGGCCTCTTAGCGCTCAGAATGTCCAATTGCAGTTTCTACAGAAAGAGTGTTGCAGAACGGCTCAATCAAAAGTAAGGTTCAACACTGTTAGTTGAATGCACAGAACAGAAAGAAGTTTCATACAATGCTTCTGTGTAGTTTATATTTGAACATATTCTTTTTTCCACTATTACCCACTTAGCGCTACGAATATCCAGTTGCATTTTCTACAGACAGAGTGTTTCAAAACTGCTCAATCAAAAGTATGGTTTAACTCTGTTAGCTGAATGCTCAGATCAGAAAGAAGTTTCACAGAATGCTTCTGTGTAGTTTATATTTGAATATATGCCTTTTTCCACTACTACGCTCTTAGCGCTCCAAATGTCCAGTTGCATTTTCTACACAAAGAGTGTTCAGATCTGCTCAATCAAAAGTATGGTTTAACTCTGTTAGCTGAATGCACAGATCAGAAAGAAGTTTCACCGAATGATTCTGTGTAGTTTATATTTGAAGACATTCCTTTTTCCACTATTACCCTCTTAGCGCTCCGAATCTCCACTTGCATTTTCTACAAAAAGAGTGTTTCATAACTGCTCAATCAAAAATATGTTTTATCTCTGTTAACTGAATTTACAGATAAGAAATAAGTTTCACAGAATGCATATGTGTAGTATCTATTTGAAGATATTCTTTTTCCCAATGTAGGCCTCTTAGCGCTTAGCATGTCCAATTGCAGTTTCTACAGAAAGAGTGTTTCAGAACGGCTCAATCAAAAGTAAGGTTCAACTCTGTTAGTTGAATGCACAGAACAGAAAGAATTTTCACAGAATGCTACCGTGTAGTTTATATTTGAATATATTCCTTTCTCCACTATTACCCTCTTTGCGCTCCGATTGTCCACTTGCATTTTCTACAGAAGGAGTGTTCAGAACTGCGCAATCAAACGTATGGTTTAACTCTGTTAGCTTAATGAACATATCAGAAATAAGTTTCACACAATGCTTCTGTGTAGTTTTTATTTGAAGATTTTATTTTTCCCAATAGAGGCCTCTTAGCGCTCAGAATGTCCAATTGCAGTTTCTACAGAAAGAGTGTTTCAGAAAGGCTCAATCAAATGTAAGGTTCAACTCTGTTAGTTGAATGCACAGAACAGAAAGAAGTTTCATACAATGCTTCTGTGTAGTTTATATTTGAACATATTCTTTTTTCCACTATTACCCACTTAGCGCTACGAATGTCCAGTTGCATTTTCTACAGACAGAGTGTTTCAAAACTGCTCAATCAAAAGTATGGTTTAACTCTGTTAGCTGAATGCTCAGATCAGAAATAAGTTTCACAGAATGCTTCTGTGTAGTTTATATTTGAATATATTCCTTTTTCCACTACTACTCTCTTAGCGCTCCAAATGTCCAGTTGCATTTTCTACAGAAAGAGTGTTCAGATTTGCTCAATCAAAAGTATGGTTTAACTCTGTTAGCTGAATGCACAGATCCGAAAGAAGTTTCACAGAATGATTCTGTGTAGTTTATATTTGGAGACATTCCTTTTTCCACTATTACCCTCTTAGCGCTCCGAATCTCCACTTGCATTTTCTACAGAAAGAGTTTTTCAGAACGGCTCAATCAAAACTAAGGTTCAACTCTTTTAGTTGAACAAACAGAACAGAAAGAAGTTTCACACAATTCTTCTGTGTAGTTTTTATTTGTAGACATTCTTTTTCCCAACATAGGCCTCTTAGCGCTCAGAATGTCCAATTGCAGTTTCTACAGAAAGAGTGTTTCAGAACGGCTCAATCAAACGTAAGGTTCAACTCTGTTAGTTGAATGCACAGAACAGAAAGTAGTTTCATACAATGCTTCTGTGTAGTTTATATTTGAACATATTCTTTTTTGAACTATTACCCACTTAGCGCTACGAATGTCCAGTTGCATTTTCTACAGACAGAGTGTTTCAAAACTGCTCAATCAAAAGTATGGTTTAACTCTGTTAGCTGAATGCTCAGATCAGAAAGAAGTTTCACAGAATGCTTCTGTGTAGTTTATATTTGAATATATTCCTTTTTCCACTACTACGCTCTTAGCGCTCCAAATGTCCAGTTGCATTTTCTACAGAAAGAGTGTTCAGATCTGCTCAATCAAAAGTATGGTTTAACTCTGTTAGCTGAATGCACAGATCAGAAAGAAGTTTCACCGAATGATTCCGTGTAGTTTATACTTGAAGACATTCCTTTTTCCACTATTACCCTCTTAGCGCTCCGAATCTCCACTTGCATTTTCTACTAAAAGAGTGTTTCATAACTGCTCAATCAAAAATATGTTTTATCTCTGTTAACTGAATTTACAGATCAGAAATAAGTTTCACAGAATGCATCTGTGTAGTTTTTATTTGAAGATATTCTTTTTCCCAATGTAGGCCTCTTAGCGCTTAGCATGTCCAATTGCAGTTTCTACAGAAAGAGTGTTTCAGAACGGCTCAATCAAAAGTAAGGTTCAACTCTGTTAGTTGAATGCAAAGAACAGAAAGAATTTTCACAGAATGCTACTGTGTAGTTTATATTTGAATATATTCCTTTTTCCACTATTACCCTCTTAGCGCTCTGAATGTCCACTTGCATTTTCTACAGAAAGAGTGTTCAGAACTGCGCAATCAAAACTATGGTTTAACTCTGTTAGCTTAATGAATATATCAGAAATAAGTTTCACACAATGCTTCTGTGTAGTTTTTATTTGAAGATATTATTTTTCCCAATATAGGCCTCTTAGCGCTCAGAATGTCCAATTGCAGTTTCTACAGAAAGAGTGTTTCAGAAAGGCTCAATCAGAAGTAAGGTTCAACTCTGTTAGTTGAATGCACAGAACAGAAAGAAGTTTCATACAATGCTTCTGTGTAGTTTATATTTGAACATATTCTTTTTTCCACTATTACCCACTTAGCGCTACGAATGTCCAGTTGCATTTTCTACAGACAGAGTGTTTCAAAACTGCTCAATCAAAAGTATGGTTTAACTCTGTTAGCTGAATGCTCAGATCAGAAAGAAGTTTCACAGAATGCTTCTGTGTAGTTTATATTTGAATATATTCCTTTTTCCACTACTACTCTCTTAGCGCTGCAAATGTCCAGTTGCATTTTTCTACAGAAAGAGTGTTCAGATCTGCTCAATCAAAAGTAAGGTTCAACTCTGTTAGTTGAATGCACAGAACAGAAAGAAGTTTCATAAAATGCTTCTGTGTAGTTTATATTTGAACATATTCTGTTTTCCACTATTACCCACTTAGCGCTACGAATGTCCAGTTGCATTTTCTACAGACAGAGTGTTTCAAAACTGCTCAATCAAAAGTATGGTTTAACTCTGTTAGCTGAATGCTCAGATCAGAAAGAAGTTTCACAGAATGATTCTGTGTAGTTTATATTTGGAGACATTCCTTTTTCCACTATTACCCTCTTAGCGCTCCGAATCTCCACTTGCATTTTCTACAGAAAGAGTGTTTCAGAACGGCTCAATCAAAACTAAGGTTCAACTCTTTTAGTTGAACAAACAGAACTGAAAGAAGTTTCACACAATTCTTCTGTGTAGTTTTTATTTGTAGACATTCTTTTTCCCAATATAGGCCTCTTTGCGCTCAGAATGTCCAATTGCAGTTTCTACAGAAAGAGTGTTTCAGAACGGCTCAATCAAAAGTAAGGTTCAACTCTGTTACTTGAATGCACAGAACAGAAAGAAGTTTCATACAATGCTTTTGTGTAGTTTATATTTGAACATATTCTTTTTTCCACTATTACCCACTTAGCGCTACGAATGTCCAGTTGCATTTTCTACAGACAGAGTGTTTCAAAACTGCTCAATCAAAAGTGTGGTTTAAATCTGTTAGCTGAATGCTCAGATCAGAAAGAAGTTTCACAGAATGCTTCTGTGTAGTTTATATTTGAATATATTCCTTTTTCCACTACTACGCTCTTAGCGCTCCAAATGTCCAGTTGCATTTTCTTCAGAAAGAGTGTTCAGATCTGCTCAATCAAAGGTATGGTTTAACTCTGTTAGCTGAATACACAGATCAGAAAGAAGTTTCACCGAATGATTCCGTGTAGTTTATATTTGCAGACATTCCTTTTTCCACTATTACCAACTTAGCGCTCCGAATCTCCACTTGCATTTTCTACAAAAAGAGTGTTTCATAACTGCTCAATCAAAAATATGTTTTATCTCTGTTAACTGAATTTACAGATCAGAAATAAGTTTCACAGAATGCATCTGTGTAGTTTTTATTTGAAGATATTCTTTTTCCCAATGTAGGCCTCTTAGCGCTTAGCATGTCCAATTGCAGTTTCTACAGAAAGAGTGTTTCAGAACGGCTCAATCAAAAATAAGGTTCAACTCTGTTAGTTGAATGCACAGAACAGAAAGAATTTTCATAGAATGCTACTGTGTAGTTTATATTTGAATATATTCCTTTCTCCACTATTACACTCTTAGCGCTCCGAATGTCCACTTGCATTTTCTACAGAAGGAGTGTTCTGAACTGTGCAATCAAAAGTATGGTTTAACTCTGTTAGCTTAATGAACATATCAGAATTAAGTTTCACACAATGCTTCTGTGTAGTTTTTATTTGAAGATATTATTTTTCCCAATATAGGCCTCTTAGCACTCAGAACGTCCAATTGCAATTTCTACAGAAAGAGTGTTTCAGAAAGGCTCAATCAAAAGTAAGGTTCAACTCTGTTAGTTGAATGCACAGAACAGAAAGAAATTTCATACAATGCTTCTGTGTAGTTTATATTTGAACATATTCTTTTTTCCACTATTACCCACTTGGCGCTACGAATGTCCAGTTGCATTTACTACAGACAGAGTGTTTCAAAACTGCTCAATCAAAAGTATGGTTTAACTCTGTTAGCTGAATGCTCAGATCAGAAAGAAGTTTCACAGAATGCTTCTGTGTAGTTTATATTTGAATATATTCCTTTTTCCACTACTAATCTCTTAGCGCTCCAAATGTCCAGTTGCATTTTCTACAGAAAGAGTGTTCAGATCTGCTCAATCAAAAGTATGGTTTAACTCTGTTACCTGAATGCACAGATCTGAAAGAAGTTTCACAGAATGATTCTGTGTAGTTTATATTTGGAGACATTCCTTTTTCCACTATTACCCTCTTAGCGCTCCGAATCTCCACTTGCATTTTCTACAGAAAGAGTGTTTCAGAACGGCTCAATCAAAACTAAGGTTCAACTCTTTTAGTTGAACAGACAGAACAGAAAGAAGTTTCACACAATTCTTCTGTGTAGTTTTTATTTGTAGACATTCTTTTTCCCAATATAGGCCTCTTAGCGCTCAGAATGTCCAATTGCAGTTTCTACAGAAAGAGTGTTGCAGAACGGCTCAATCAAAAGTAAGGTTCAACACTGTTAGTTGAATGCACAGAACAGAAAGAAGTTTCATACAATGCTTCTGTGTAGTTTATATTTGAACATATTCTTTTTTCCACTATTACCCACTTAGCGCTACGAATATCCAGTTGCATTTTCTACAGACAGAGTGTTTCAAAACTGCTCAATCAAAAGTGTGGTTTAACTCTGTTAGCTGAATGCTCAGATCAGAAAGAAGTTTCACAGAATGCTTCTGTGTAGTTTATATTTGAATATATGACTTTTTCCACTACTACGCTCTTAGCGCTCCAAATGTCCAGTTGCATTTTCTACACAAAGAGTGTTCAGATCTGCTCAATCAAAAGTATGGTTTAACTCTGTTAGCTGAATGCACAGATCAGAAAGAAGTTTCACCGAATGATTCTGTGTAGTTTATATTTGAAGACATTCCTTTTTCCACTATTACCCTCTTAGCGCTCCGAATCTCCACTTGCATTTTCTACAAAAAGAGTGTTTCATAACTGCTCAATCAAAAATATGTTTTATCTCTGTTAACTGAATTTACAGATCAGAAATAAGTTTCACAGAATGCATATGTGTAGTATCTATTTGAAGATATTCTTTTTCCCAATGTAGGCCTCTTAGCGCTTAGCATGTCCAATTGCAGTTTCTACAGAAAGAGTGTTTCAGAACGGCTCAATCAAAAGTAAGGTTCAACTCTGTTAGTTGAATGCACAGAACAGAAAGAATTTTCACAGAATGCTACCGTGTAGTTTATATTTGAATATATTCCTTTCTCCACTATTACCCTCTTTGCGCTCCGAATGTCCACTTGCATTTTCTACAGAAGGAGTGTTCAGAACTGCGCAATCAAAAGTATGGTTTAACTCTGTTAGCTTAATGAACATATCAGAAATAAGTTTCACACAATGCTTCTGTGTAGTTTTTATTTGAAAATTTTATTTTTCCCAATAGAGGCCTCTTAGCGCTCAGAATGTCCAATTGCAGTTTCTACAGAAAGAGTGTTTCAGAAAGGCTCAATCAAAAGTAAGGTTCAACTCTGTTAGTTGAATGCACAGAACAGAAAGAAGTTTCATACAATGCTTCTGTGTAGTTTATATTTGAACATATTCTTTTTTCCACTATTACCCACTTAGCGCTACGAATATCCAGTTGCATTTTCTACAGACAGAGTGTTTCAAAACTGCTCAATCAAAAGTATGGTTTAACTCTGTTAGCTGAATGCTCAGATCAGAAAGAAGTTTCACAGAATGCTTCTGTGTAGTTTATATTTGAATATATGCCTTTTTCCCCTACTACGCTCTTAGCGCTCCAAATGTCCAGTTGCATTTTCTACACAAAGAGTGTTCAGATCTGCTCAATCAAAAGTATGGTTTAACTCTGTTAGCTGAATGCACAGATCAGAAAGAAGTTTCACCGAATGATTCTGTGTAGTTTATATTTGAAGACATTCCTTTTTCCACTATTAGCCTCTTAGCGCTCCGAATCTCCACTTGCATTTTCTAAAGAAAGAGTGTTTTAGAACGGCTCAATCAAAACTAAGGTTCAACTCTTTTAGTTGAACAAACAGAAGAGAAAGAAGTTTCACACAATTCTTCTGTGTAGTTTTTATTTGTAGACATTCTTTTTCCCAATATAGGCCTCTTAGCGCTCAGAATGTCCAATTGCAGTTTCTACAGAAAGAGTGTTTCAGAACGGCTCAATCAAAAGTAAGGTTCAACTCTGTTAGTTGAATGCACAGAACAGAAAGAAGTTTCATACAATGCTTCTGTGTAGTTTATATTGAACATATTCTTTTTTCCACTATTACCCACTTAGCGCTACGAATGTCCAGTTGCATTTTCTACAGACAGAGTGTTTCAAAACTGCTCAATCAAAAGTATGGTTTAACTGTGTTAGCTGAATGCTCAGATCAGAAAGAAGTTTCACAGAATGCTTCTGTGTAGTTTATATTTGAATATATTCCTTTTTCCACTACTACGCTCTTAGCGCTCCAAATGTCCAGTTGCATTTTCTACAGAAAGAGTGTTCAGATCTGCTCAATCAAAAGTATGGTTTAACTCTGTTAGCTGAATGCACAGATCAGAAAGAAGTTTCACCGAATGATTCCGTGTAGTTTATATTTGAAGACATTCCTTTTTCCACTATTACCAACTTAGCGCTCCGAATCTCCACTTGCATTTTCTACAAAAAGAGTGTTTCATAACTGCTCAATCAAAAATATGTTTTATCTCTGTTAACTGAATTTACAGATCAGAAATAAGTTTCACAGAATGCATCTGTGTAGTTTTTATTTGAAGATATTCTTTTTCCCAATGTAGGCCTCTTAGCGCTTAGCATGTCCAATTGCAGTTTCTACAGAAAGAGTGTTTCAGAACGGCTCAATCAAAAGTAAGGTTCAACTCTGTTAGTTGAATGCACAGAATAGAAAGAATTTTCACAGAATGCTACTGTGTAGTTTATATTTGAATATATTCCTTTTTCCACTATTACCCTCTTAGCGCTCCGAATGTCCACTTGCATTTTCTACAGAAAGAGTGTTCAGATCTGTGCAATCAAAAGTATGGTTTAACTCTGTTAGCTTAATGAACATATCAGAAATAAGTTTCACACAATGCTTCTGTGTAGTTTTTATTTGAAGATATTATTTTTCCCAATAGAGGCCTCTTAGCGCTCAGAATGTCCAATTGCAGTTTCTACAGAAAGAGTGTTTCAGAAAGGCTCAATCAAAAGTAAGGTTCCACTCTGTTAGTTGAATGCACAGAACAGAAAGAAGTTTCATACAATGCTTCTGTGTAGTTTATATTTGAACATATTCTTTTTTCCACTATTACCCACTTAGCGCTACGAATGTCCAGTTGCATTTTCTACAGACAGAGTGTTTCAAAACTGCTCAATCAAAAGTATGGTTTAACTCTGTTAGCTGAATGCTCAGATCAGAAAGAAGTTTCACAGAATGCTTCTGTGTAGTTTATATTTGAATATATTCCTTTTTCCACTACTACTCTCTTAGCGCTCCAAATGTCCAGTTGCATTTTCTACAGAAAGAGTGTTCAGATCTGCTCAATCAAAAGTATGGTTTAACTCTGTTAGCTGAATGCACAGATCAGAAAGAAGTTTCACAGAATGATTCTGTGTAGTTTATATTTGGAGACATTCCTTTTTCCACTATTACCCTCTTAGCGCTCCGAATCTCCACTTGCATTTTCTACAGAAAGAGTGTTTCAGAACGGCTCAATCAAAACTAAGGTTCAATTCTTTTAGTTGAACAAACAGAACAGAAAGAAGTTTCACACAATTCTTCTGTGTAGTTTTTATTTGTAGACATTCTTTTTCCCAATATAGGCCTCTTAGCGCTCAGAATGTCCAATTGCAGTTTCTACAGAAAGAGTGTTTCAGAACGGCTCAATCAAAAGTAAGGTTCAACTCTGTTAGTTGAATGCACAGAACAGAAAGAAGTTTCATACAATGCTTCTGTGTAGTTTATATTTGAACATATTCTTTTTTCCACTATTACCCACTTAGCGCTACGAATGTCCAGTTGCATTTTCTACAGACAGAGTGTTTCAAAACATCTCAATCAAAAGTATGGTTTAACTCTGTTAGCTGAATGCTCAGATCAGAAAGAAGTTTCACAGAATGCTTCTGTGTAGTTTATATTTGAATATATTCCTTTTTCCACTACTACGCTCTTAGCGCTCCAAATGTCCAGTTGCATTTTCTACAGAAAGAGTGTTCAGATCTGCTCAATCAAAAGTATGTTTTAACTCTGTTATCTGAATGCACAGATCACAAAGAAGTTTCACAGAATGATTCTGTGTAGTTTATATTTGGAGACATTCCTTTTTCCACTATTACCCTCTTAGCGCTCCGAATCTCCACTTGCATTTTCTACAGAAAGAGTGTTTCAGAACGGCTCAATCAAAACTAAGGTTCAACTCTTTTAGTTGAACAAACAGAACAGAAAGAAGTTTCACACAATTCTTCTGTGTAGTTTTTATTTGAAGACATTCTTTTTCCCAATATAGGCCTCTTTGCGCTCAGAATGTCCAATTGCAGTTTCTACAGAAAGAGTGTTTCAGAACGGCTCAATCAAAAGTAAGGTTCAACTCTGTTAGTCGAATGCACAGAACAGAAAGAAGTTTCATACAAGGCTTCTGTGTAGTTTATATTTGAACATATTCTTTTTTCCACTCTTACCCACTTAGCGCTACGAATGTCCAGTTGCATTTTCTACAGACAGAGTGTTTCAAAACTGCTCAAACAAAAGTATGGTTTAAATCTGTTAGCTGAATGCTCAGATCAGAAAGAAGTTTCACAGAATGCTTCTGTGTAGTTTATATTCTAATATATTCCTTTTTCCACTACTACTCTCTTAGCGCTCCAAATGTCCAGTAGCATTTTCTACAGAAAGAGCGTTCAGATCTGCTCAATCAAAAGTATGGTTTAACTCTGTTAGCTGAATGCACAGATCAGAAAGAAGTTTCACCGAATGATTCCGTGTAGTTTATATATGAAGACATTCCTTTTTCCACTATTACCAACTTAGCGCTCCGAATCTCCACTTGCATTTTCTACAAAAAGAGTGTTTCATAACTGCTCAATCAAAAATATGTTTTATCTCTGTTAACTGAATTTACAGATCAGAAATAAGTTTCACAGAATGCATCTGTGTAGTTTTTATTTGAAGATATTCTTTTTCCCAATGTAGGCCTCTTAGCGCTTAGCATGTCCAATTGCAGTTTCTACAGAAAGAGTGTTTCAGAACGGCTCAATCAAAAGTAAGGTTCAACTCTGTTAGTTGAATGCACAGAACAGAAAGAATTTTCACAGAATGCTACTGTGTAGTTTATATTTGAATATATTCCTTTTTCCACTATTACCCTCTTAGCGCTCCGAATGTCCACTTGCATTTTCTACAGAAAGAGTGTTCATATCTGTGCAATCAAAAGTATGGTTTAACTCTGTTAGCTTAATGAACATATCAGAAATAAGTTTCACACAATGCTTCTGTGTAGTTTTTATTTGAAGATATTATTTTTCCCAATAGAGGCCTCTTAGCGCTCAGAATGTCCAATTGCAGTTTCTACAGAAAGAGTGTTTCAGAAAGGCTCAATCAAAAGTAAGGTTCAACTCTGTTAGTTGAATGCACAGAACAGAAAGAAGTTTCATACAATGCTTCTGTGTAGTTTATATTTGAACATATTCTTTTTTCCACTATTACCCACTTAGCGCTACGAATGTCCAGTTGCATTTTCTACAGACAGAGTGTTTCAAAACTGCTCAATCAAAAGTATGGTTTAACTCTGTTAGCTGAATGCTCAGATCAGAAAGAAGTTTCACAGAATGCTTCTGTGTAGTTTATATTTGAATATATTCCTTTTTCCACTACTACTCTCTTAGCGCTCCAAATGTCCAGTTGCATTTTCTACAGAAAGAGTGTTCAGATCTGCTCAATAAAAAGTATGGTTTAACTCTGTTAGCTGAATGCACAGATCAGAAAGAAGTTTCACAGAATGATTCTGTGTAGTTTATATTTGGAGACATTCCTTTTTCCACTATTACCCTCTTAGCGCTCCGAATCTCCACTTGCATTTTCTACAGAAAGAGTGTTTCAGAACGGCTCAATCAAAACTAAGGTTCAATTCTTTTAGTTGAACAAACAGAACAGAAAGAAGTTTCACACAATTCTTCTGTGTAGTTTTTATTTGTAGACATTCTTTTTCCCAATATAGGCCTCTTAGCGCTCAGAATGTCCAATTGCAGTTTCTACAGAAAGAGTGTTTCAGAACGGCTCAATCAAAAGTAAGGTTCAACTCTGTTAGTTGAATGCACAGAACAGAAAGAAGTTTCATACAATGCTTCTGTGTAGTTTATATTTGAACATATTCTTTTTTCCACTATTACCCACTTAGCGCTACGAATGTCCAGTTGCACTTTCTACAGACAGAGTGTTTCAAAACATCTCAATCAAAAGTATGGTTTAACTCTGTTAGCTGAATGCTCAGATCAGAAAGAAGTTTCACAGAATGCTTCTGTGTAGTTTATATTTGAATATATTCCTTTTTCCACTACTACGCTCTTAGCGCTCCAAATGTCCAGTTGCATTTTCTACAGAAAGAGTGTTCAGATCTGCTCAATCAAAAGTATGTTTTAACTCTGTTATCTGAATGCACAGATCACAAAGAAGTTTCACAGAATGATTCTGTGTAGTTTATATTTGGAGACATTCCTTTTTCCACTATTACCCTCTTAGCGCTCCGAATCTCCACTTGCATTTTCTACAGAAAGAGTGTTTCAGAACGGCTCAATCAAAACTAAGGTTCAACTCTTTTAGTTGAACAAACAGAACAGAAAGGAGTTTCACACAATTCTTCTGTGTAGTTTTTATTTGAAGACATTCTTTTTCCCAATATAGGCCTCTTAGCGCTCAGAATGTCCAATTGCAGTTCCTACAGAAAGAGTGTTTCAGAACGGCTCAATCAAAAGTAAGGTTCAACTCTGTTAGTCGAATGCACAGAACAGAAAGAAGTTTCATACAAGGCTTCTGTGTAGTTTATATTTGAACATATTCTTTTTTCCACTATTACCCACTTAGCGCTACGAATGTCCAGTTGCATTTTCTACAGACAGAGTGTTTCAAAACTGCTCAATCAAAAGCATGGTTTAACTCTGTTAGCTGAATGCTCAGATCAGAAAGAAGTTTCACAGAATGCTTCTGTGTAGTTTATATTTGAATATATTCCTTTTTCCACTACTACGCTCTTAGCGCTCCAAATGTCCAGTTGCATTATCTACTGAAAGAGTGTTCAGATCTGCTCAATCAAAAGTATGGTTTAACTCTGTTAGCTGAATGCACAGATCAGAAAGATGTTTCACCGAATGATTCTGTGTAGTTTATATTTGAAGACATTCCTTTTTCCACTATTACCCTCTTAGCGCTCCGAATCTCCACTTGCATTTTCTACAAAAAGAGTGTTTCATAACTGCTCAATCAAAAATATGTTTTATCTCTGTTAACTGAATTTACAGATCAGTAATAAGTTTCACAGAATGCATCTGTGTAGTTTTTATTTGAAGATATTCTTTTTCCCAATGTAGGCCTCTTAGCGCTTAGCATGTCCAATTGCAGTTTCTACAGAAAGAGTGTTTCAGAACGGCTCAATCAAAAGTAAGGTTCAACTCTGTTAGTTGAATGCACAGAACAGGAAGTATTTTCACAGAATGCTACTGTGTAGTTTATATTTGAATATATTCCTTTTCCACTATTACCCTCTTAGCGCTCCGAATGTCCACTTGAATTTTCTACAGAAAGAGTGTTCAGAACTGCGCAATCAAAAGTATGGTTTAACTCTGTTAGCTTAATGAACATATCAGAAAGAAGTTTCACAGAATTATTCTGTGTAGTTTATATTTGGAGACATTCCTTTTTCCACTATTACCCTCTTAGCGCTCCGAATCTCCACTTGCATTTTCTACAGAAAGAGTGTTTCAGAACGGCTCAATCAAAACTAAGGTTCAACTCTTTTAGTTGAACAAACAGAACAGAAAGAAGTTTCACACAATTCTTCTGTGTAGTTTTTATTTGTAGACATTCTTTTTCCCAATATAGGCCTCTTAGCGCTCAGAATGTCCAATTGCAGTTTCTACAGAAAGAGTGTTTCAGAACGGCTCAATCAAAAGTAAGGTTCAACTCTGTTAGTTGAATGCACAGAACAGAAAGAAGTTTCATACAATGCTTCTGTGTAGTTTATATTTGAACATATTCTTTTTTCCACTATTACCCACTTAGCGCTACGAATGTCCAGTTGCATTTTCTACAGACAGAGTGTTTCAAAACTGCTCAAACAAAAGTATGGTTTAAATCTGTTAGCTGAATGCTCAGATCAGAAAGAAGTTTCACAGAATGCTTCTGTGTAGTTTATATTCTAATATATTCCTTTTTCCACTAGTACGCCCTGAGCGCTCCAAATGTCCAGTAGCATTTTCTACAGAAAGAGCGTTCAGATCTGCTCAATCAAAAGTATGGTTTAACTCTGTTAGCTGAATGCACAGATCAGAAAGAAGTTTCACCGAATGATTCCGTGTAGTTTATATTTGAAGACATTCCTTTTTCCACTATTACCCACTTAGCGCTCCGAATCTCCACTTGCATTTTCTACAAAAAGAGTGTTTCATAACTGCTCAATCAAAAATATGTTTTATCTCTGTTAACTGAATTTACAGATCAGAAATAAGTTTCACAGAATGCATCTGTGTAGTTTTTATTTGAAGATATTCTTTTTCCCAATGTAGGCCTCTTAGCGCTTAGCATGTCCAATTGCAGTTTCTACAGAAACAGTGTTTCAGAACGGCTCAATCAAAAGTAAGGTTCAACTCTGTTAGTTGAATGCACAGAACAGAAAGAATTTTCACAGAATGCTACTGTGTAGTTTATATTTGAATATATTCCTTTTTCCACTATTACCCTCTTAGCGCTCCGAATGTCCACTTGCATTTTCTACAGAAAGAGTGTTTCAGAACGGCTCAATCAAAACTAAGGTTCAACTCTTTTAGTTGAACAAACAGAACAGAAAGAAGTTTCACACAATTCTTCTGTGTAGTTTTTATTTGTAGACATTCATTTTCCCAATATAGGCCTCTTAGCGCTCAGAATGTCCAATTGCAGTTTCTACAGAAAGAGTGTTTCAGAACGGCTCAATCAAAAGAAAGGTTCAACTCTGTTAGTCGAATGCACAGAACAGAAAGAAGTTTCATACAAGGCTTCTGTGTAGTTTATATTTGAACATATTCTTTTTTCCACTATTACCCACTTAGCGCTACGAATGTCCAGTTGCATTTTCTACAGACAGAGTGTTTCAAAACTGCTCAATCAAAAGTATGGTTTAACTCTGTTAACTGAATGCTCAGATCAGAAAGAAGTTTCACAGAATGCTTCTGTGTAGTTTATATTTGAATATATTCCTTTTTCCACTACTACGCTCTTAGCGCTCGAAATGTCCAGTTGCATTATCTACAGAAAGAGTGTTCAGATCTGCTCAATCAAAAGTATGGTTTAACTCTGTTAGCTGAATGCACAGATCAGAAAGAAGTTTCACCGAATGATTCTGTGTAGTTTATATTTGAAGACATTACTTTTTCCACTATTACCCTCTTAGCGCTCCGAATCTCCACTTGCATTTTCTACAAAAAGAGTGTTTCATAACTGCTCAATCAAAAATATGTTTTATCTCTGTTAACTGAATTTACAGATCAGAAATAAGTTTCACAGAATGCATCTGTGTAGTTTTTATTTGAAGATATTCTTTTTCCCAATGTAGGCCTCTTAGCGCTTAGCATGTCCAATTCCAGTTTCTACAGAAAGAGTGTTTCAGAACGGCTCAAGCAAAAGTAAGGTTCAACTCTGTTAGTTGAATGCACAGGACAGGAAGAATTTTCACAGAATGCTACTTTGTAGTTTATATTTGAATATATTCCTTTTTCCACTATTACCCTCTTAGCGCTCCGAATGTCCACTTGAATTTTCTACAGAAAGAGTGTTCAGAACTGCGCAATCAAAAGTATCGTTTAACTCTGTTAGCTTAATGAACATATCAGAAATAAGTTTCACACAATGCTTCTGTGTAGTTTTTATTTGAAGATATTATTTTTCCCAATAGAGGCCTCTTAGCGCTCAGAATGTCCAATTGCAGTTTCTACAGAAAGAGTGTTTCAGAAAGGCTCAATCAAAGTAAGGTTCAACTCTGTTAGTTGAATGCACAGAACAGAAAGAAGTTTCATACAATGCTTCTGTGTAGTTTATATTTGAACATATAGTTTTTTCCACTATTACCCTCTTAGCGCTACGAATGTCCAGTTGCATTATCTACAGACAGAGTGTTTCAAAACTGCTCAATCAAAAGTATGGTTTAACTCTGTTAGCTGAATGCTCAGATCAGAAAGAAGTTTCACAGAATGCTTCTGTGTAGTTTATATTTGTATATATTCCTTTTTCCACTACTACTTTCTTAGCGCTCCAAATGTCCAGTTGCATTTTCTACAGAAAGAGAGTTCAGATCTCCTCAATCAAAAGTATGGTTTAACACTGTTAGCTGAATGCACAGATCAGAAAGAAGTTTCACAGAATGATTCTGTGTAGTTTATATTTGGAGACATTCTTTTTTCCACTATTACCCTCTTAGCGCTCCGAATCTCCACTTGCATTTTCTACAGAAAGTGTGTTTCAGAACAGCTCAATCAAAACTAAGGTTCAACTCTTTTAGTTGAACAAACAGAACAGAAAGTAGTTTCACACAATTCTTCTGTGTAGTTTTTATTTGTAGACATTCTTTTTCCCAATATAGGCCTCTTAGCGCTCAGAATGTCCAATTGCAGTTTCTACAGAAAGAGTGTTTCAGAACGGCTCAATCAAAAGTAAGGTTCAACTCTGTTAGTTGAATGCACAGAACAGAAAGAAGTTTCATACAATGCTTCTGTGTAGTTTATATTTGAACATATTCTTTTTTCCACTATTACCCACTTAGCGCTACGAATGTCCAGTTGCATTTTCTACAGACAGAGTGTTTCAAAACTGCTCAATCAAAAGTAAGGTTCAACTCTGTTAGTTGAATGCACAGAACAGAAAGAATTTTCACAGAATGCTACTGTGTAGTTTATATTTGTATATATTACCTTTTCCACTATTACACTCTTAGCGCTCCGAATGTCCACTTGCATTTTCTACAGAAAGAGTGTTCAGAACTGCGCAATCAAAAGTATGGTTTAACTCTGTTAGCTTAATGAACATATCAGAAATAAGTTTCACACAATGCTTCTGTGTAGTTTTTATTTGAAGATATTATTTTTCCCAATAGAGGCCTCTTAGCGCTCAGAATGTCCAATTGCAGTTTCTACAGAAAGAGTGTTTCAGAAAGGCTCAATCAAAAGTAAGGTTCAACTCTGTTAGTTGAATGCACAGAACAGAAAGAAGTTTCATACAATGCTTCTGTGTAGTTTATATTTGAACATACTCTTTTTTCCACTATTACCCACTTAGCGCTACGAATGTCCAGTTGCATTTTCTACAGACAGATTGTTTCAAAACTGCTCAATCAAAAGTAAGGTTTAACTCTGTTAGCTGAATGCTCAGATCAGAAAGAAGTTTCACAGAATGCTTCTGTGTAGTTTATATTTGAATATATTCCTTTTTCCACTACTACTCTCTTAGCGCTCCAAATGTCCAGTTGCATTTTCTACAGAAAGAGTGTTCAGATCTGCTCTATCAAAAGTATGGTTTAACTCTGTTAGCTGAATGCACAGATCAGAAAGAAGTTTCACACAATGATTCTGTGTAGTTTATATTTGGAGACATTCCTTTTTCCACTATTACCCTCTTAGCGCTCCGAATCTCCACTTGCATTTCGTACAGAAAGAGTTTCTCAGAACGGCTCAATCAAAACTAAGGTTCAACTCTTTTAGTTGAACAAACAGAACAGAAAGAAGTTTCACACAATTCTTCTCTGTAGTTTTTATTTGTAGAAATTCTTTTTCCCAATATAGGCCTCCTAGCGCTCAGAATGTCCAATTGCAGTTTCTACAGAAAGAGTGTTTCAGAACGGCTCAATCAAAAGTAAGGTTCAACTCTGTTAGTTGAATGCACAGAACAGAAAGAAGTTTCATACAATGCTTCTGTGTAGTTTATATTTGAACATATTCTTTTTTCCACTATTACCCACTTAGCGCTACGAATGTCCAGTTGCATTTTCTACAGACAGAGTGTTTCAAAACTGCTCAATCAAAAGTATGGTTTAACTCTGTTAGCTGAATGCTCAGATCAGAAAGAAGTTTCACAGAATGCTTCTGTGTAGTTTATATTTGAATATATTCCTTTTTCCACTACTACGCTCTTAGCGCTCCAAATGTCCAGTTGCATTTTCTACAGAAAGAGAGTTCAGATCTGCTCAATCAAAAGTATGGTTTAACTCTGTTAGCTGAATGCACAGATCAGAAAGAAGTTTCACCGAATGATTCTGTGTAGTTTATATCTGAAGACATTCGTTTTTCCACTATTACCCTCTTAGCGCTCCGAATCTCCACTTGCATTTTCTACAAAAAGAGTGTTTCATAACTGCTCAATCAAATATATGTTTTATCTTTGTTAACTGAATTTACAGATCAGAAATAAGTTTCACAGAATGCATCTGTGTAGTTTTTATTTGAAGATATTCTTTTTCCCAATGTAGGCCTCTTAGCGCTTAGCATGTCCAATTGCAGTTTCTACAGAAAGGGTGTTTCAGAACGGCTGAATCAAAAGTAAGGTTCAACTCTGTTAGTTGAATGCACAGAACAGAAAGGATTTTCACAGAATGCTACTGTGTAGTTTATATTTGAATATATTACTTTTTCCACTATTACCCTCTTAGCGCTCCGAATGTCCACTTGCATTTTCTACAGAAAGAGTGTTCAGAACTGCGCAATCAAAAGTAGGGTTTAACTCTGTTAGCTTAATGAACATATCAGAAATAAGTTTCACACAATGTTTCTGTGTAGTTTTTATTTGAAGATATTATTTTTCCCAATATAGGCCTCTTAGCGCTCAGAATGTCCAATTGCAGTTTCTACAGAAAGAGTGTTTCAGAAAGGCTCAATCAAAAGTAAGGTTCAACTCTGTTAGTTGAATGCACAGAACAGAAAGTAGTTTCATACAATGCGTCTGTGTAGTTTATATTTGAACATATTCTTTTTTCCACTATTACCCACTTAGCGCTACGAATGTCCAGTTGCATTTTCTACAGACAGAGTGTTTCAAAACTGCTCAATCAAAAGTATGGTTTAACTCTGTTAGCTGAATGCTCAGATCAGAAAGAAGTTTCACAGAATGCTTCTGTGTAGTTTATATTTGAATATATTCCTTTTTCCACTACTACCCTCTTAGCGCTCCAAATGTCCAGTTGCATTTTTTACAGAAAGAGTCTTCAGATCTGCTCAATCAAAAGTATGGTTTAACTCTGTTAGCTGAATGCACAGATCAGAAAGAAGTTTCACAGAATGATTCTGTGTAGTTTATATTTGGAGACATTCTTTTTCCACTATTACCCTCTTAGCGCTCCGAATCTCCACTTGCATTTTCTACAGAAAGAGTGTTTCAGAACGGCTCAATCAAAACTAAGGTTCAACTCTTTTAGTTGAACAAACAGAACAGAAAGAAGTTTCACACAATTCTTCTGTGTAGTTTTTATTTGTAGACATTCTTTTTCCCAATATAGGCCTCCTAGCGCTCAAAATGTCCAATTGCAATTTCTACAGAAAGAGTGTTTCAGAACGGCTCAATCAAAAGTAAGGTTCAACTCTGTTAGTTGAATGCACAGAACAGAAAGAAGTTTCATACAATGCTTATGTGTAGTTTATATTTGAACATATTCTTTTTTCCACTATTACCCACTTAGCGCTACAAATGTCCAGTTGCATTTTCTACAGACAGAGTGTTTCAAAACTGCTCAATCAAAAGTATGGTTTAACTCTGTTAGCTGAATGCTCAGATCAGAAAGAAGTTTCACAGAATGCTTCTGTGTAGTTTATATTTGAATATATTCCTTTTTCCACTACTACTCTCTTAGCGCTCCAAATGTCCAGTTGCATTTTCTACAGAAAGAGTGTTCAGATCTTCTCAATCAAAAGTATGGTTTAACTCTGTTAGCTGAATGCACAGATCAGAAAGAAGTTTCACAGAATGATTCTGTGTAGTTTATATTTGGAGACATTCTTTATCCACTATTACCCTCTTAGCGCTCCTAATCTCCACTTGCATTTTCTACAGAAAGAGTGTTTCAGAACGGCTCAATCAAAACTAAGGTTCAACTCTTTTAGTTGGACAAACAGAACAGAAAGAAGTTTCACACAATTCTTCTCTGTAGTTTTTTTTGTAGACATTCTTTTTCCCAATATAGGCCTCCTAGCGCTCAAAATGTCCAATTGCAGTTTCTACAGAAAGAGTGTTTCAAAACGGCTCAATCAAAAGTAAGGTTCAACTCTGTTAGTTGAATGCACAGAACAGAAAGAATTTTCACAGAATGCTACTGTGTAGTTTATATTTGAATATATTCCTTTTTCCACTATTACCCTCTTAGCGCTCCGAATGTCCACTTGCATTTTCTACAGAAAGAGTGTTCAGAACTGCGCAATCAAAATATGGTTTAACTCTGTTAGCTTAATGAACATATCAGAAATAAGTTTCACACAATGCTTCTGTGTAGTTTTTATTTGAAGATATTATTTTTCCCAATAGAGGCCTCTTAGCGCTCAGAATGTCCAATTGCAGTTTCTACAGAAAGAGAGTTTCAGAACGGCTCAATCAAAAGTAAGGTTCAACTCTGTTAGTTGAATGCACAGAACAGAAAGAAGTTTCATACAATGCTTCTGTGTAGTTTATATTTGAACATATTCTTTTTTCCACTATTACCCACTTAGCGCTACGAATGTCCAGTTGCCTTTTCTACAGACAGAGTGTTTCAAAACTGCTCAATCAAAAGTATGGTTTAACTCTGTTAGCTGAATGCTCAGATCAGAAAGAAGTTTCACAGAATTCTTCTGTGTAGTTTATATTTGAATATATTCCTTTTTCCACTACTACTCTCTTAGCGCTCGAAATGTCCAATTGCATTTTCTACAGAAAGAGTGTTCAGATCTGCTCAATCAAAAGTATGGTTTAACTCTGTTAGCTGAATGCACAGATCAGAAAGAAGTTTCACAAAATGATTCTGTGTAGTTTATATTTGGAGACATTCCTTTTTCCACTATTACCCTCTTAGCGCTCCGAATCTCCACTTCCATTTTCTACAGAAAGAGTGTTTCAGAACGGCTCAATCAAAACTAAGGTTCAACTCTTTTAGTTGAACAAACAGAACAGAAAGAAGTTTCACACAATTCTTCTGTGTAGTTTTTATTTGTAGACATTCTTTTTCCCAATATAGGCCTCCTAGCGCTCAGAATGTCCAATTGCAGTTTCTACAGAAAGAGTGCTTCAGAATGGCTCAATCAAAAGTAAGGTTCAACTCTGTTAGTTGAATGCACAGAACAGAAAGAAGTTTCATACAATGCTTCTGTGTAGTTTATATTTGAACTTATTCTTTTTTCTACTATTACCCACTTAGCACTACTAATGTCCAGTTGCATTTTCTACAGACAGAGTGTTTCAAAACTGCTCAATCAAAAGTATGGTTTAACTCTGTTAGCTGAATGCTCAGATCAGAAAGAAGTTTCACAGAATGCTTCTGTGTAGTTTATATTTGAATATATTCCTTTTTCCACTACTACGCTCTTAGCGCTCCAAATATCCAGTTGCATTTTCTACAGAAAGAGTGTTCAGATCTGCTCAATCAAAAGTATGGTTTAACTCTGTTAGCTGAATGCACAGATCAGAAAGAAGTTTCACCGAATGATTCTGTGTAGTTTATATTTGAAGACATTCCTTTTTCCACTATTACCCTCTTAGCGCTCCGAATCTCCACTTGCATTTTCTACAAAAAGAGTGTTTCATAACTGCTCAATCAAAAATATGTTTTATCTCTGTTAACTGAATTTACAGATCAGAAATAAGTTTCACAGAATGCATCTGTGTAGTTTTTATTTGAAGATATTCTTTTTCCCAATGTAGGCATCTTAGCGCTTAGCATGTCCAATTGCAGTTTCTACAGAAAGAGTGTTTCAGAACGGCTCAATCAAAAGTAAGGTTCAACTCTGTTAGTTGAATGCACAGAACAGAAAGAATTTTCACAGAATGCTACTGTGTAGTTTATATTTGAATATATTCCTTTTTCCACTATTACCCTCTTAGCGCTCCGAATGTCCACTTGCATTTTCTACAGAAAGTGTGTTCAGAACTGCGCAATCAAAAGTATGGTTTAACTCTGTTAGCTTAATGAACATATCAGAAATAAGTTTCACACAATGCTTCTGTGTAGTTTTTATTTGAAGATATTATTTTTCCCAATAGAGGCCTCTTAGCGCTCAGAATGTCCAATTACAGTTTCTACAGAAAGAGTGTTTCAGAAAGGCTCAATCAAAAGTAAGGTTCAACCCTGTTAGTTGAATGCACAGATCAGAAAGAAGTTTCATACAATGCTTCTGTGTAGTTTATATTTGAACATATTCTTTTTTCCACTATTACCCACTTAGCGCTACGAATGTCCAGTTGCATTTTCTACAGACAGAGTGTTTCAAAACTGCTCAATCAAAAGTATGGTTTAACTCTGTTAGCTGAATGCTCAGATCAGAAAGAAGTTTCACAGAATGCTTCTGTGTTGTTTATATTTGTATATATTCCTTTTTCCACTACTACGCTCTTAGCGCTCCAATTGTCCAGTTGCATTTTCTACAGAAAGAGTGTTCAGATCTGCTCAATCAAATGTATGGTTTAACTCTGATAGCTGAATGCACAGATCAGAAAGAATTTTCACAGAATGATTCTGTGTAGTTTATATTTCGAGACATTCCTTTTTCCACTATTACCCACTTAGCGCTCCGAATCTCCACTTGCATTTTCTACAGAAAGAGTGTTTCAGAACGGCTCAATCAAAACTAAGGTTCAACTCTTTTAGTTGAACAAACACAACAGAAAGAAGTTTCACACAATTTTTCTGTGTAGTTTTTATTTGTAGACATTCTTTTTCCCAATATAGGCCTCCTAGCGCTCAGAATGTCCAATTTCAGTTTCTACAGAAAGAGTGTTTCAGAACGGCTCAATCGAAAGTAAGGTTCAACTCTGTTATTTGAATGCACAGAACAGAAAGAAGTTTCATACAATGCTTCTGTGTAGTTTATATTTGAACATATTCTTTTTTCCACTATTACCCACTTAGCGCTACGAATGTCCAGTTGCATTTTCTACATACAGAGTGTTTCAAAACTGCTCAATCAAAAGTATGGTTTAACTCTGTTAGCTGAATGCTCAGATCAGAATTAAGTTTCACAGAATGCTTCTGTGTAGTTTATATTTGAATATATTCCTTTTTCCACTACTACGCTCTTAGCGCTCCAAATGTCCAGTTGCATTTTCCACAGAAAGAGTGTTCAGATCTGCTCAATCAAAAGTATGGTTTAACTCTGTTAGCTGAATGCACAGATCAGAAAGAAGTTTCACCGAATGATTCTGTGTAGTTTATATTTGAAGACATTCCTTTTTCCACTATTACCCTCTTAGCGCTCCGAATCTCCACTTGCATTTTCTACAAATAGAGTGTTTCATAACTGCTCAATCAAAAATATGTTTTATCTCTGTTAACTGAATTTACAGATCAGAAATAAGTTTCACAGAATGCATCTGTGTAGTTTTTATTTGAAGATATTCTTTTTCCCAATGTAGGCCTCTTAGCGCTTAGCATGTCCAATTGCAGTTTCTACAGAAAGAGTGTTTCAGAACGGCTCAATCAAAAGTAAGGTTCAACTCTGTTAGTTGAATGCACAGAACAGAAAGAATTTTCACAGAATGCTACTGTGTAGTTTATATTTGAATATACTCCTTTTTCCACTATTACCCTCTTAGTGCTCCGAATGTCCACTTGCATTTTCTACAGAAATAGTGTTCAGAACTGCGCAATCAAAAGTATGTTTTAACTCTGTTAGCTTAATGAACATATCAGAAATAAGTTTCACACAATGCTTCTGTGTAGTTTTTATTTGAAGATATTATTTTTCCCAATATAGGCCTCTTAGCGCTCAGAATGTCCAATTGCAGTTTCTACAGAAAGAGTGTTTCAGAAAGGCTCAATCAAATGTAAGGTTCAACTCTGTTAGTTGAATGCACAGAACAGAAAGTAGTTTCATAGAATGCTTCTGTGTAGTTTATATTTGAACATATTCTTTTTTCCACTATTACCCACTTAGCGCTACGAATGTCCAGTTGCATTTTCTACAGACAGAGTGTTTCAAAACTGCTCAATCCAAAGTATGGTTTAACTCTGTTAGCTGAATGCTCAGATCAGAAAGAAGTTTCACAGAATGCTTCTGTGTAGTTTATATTTGAATATATTCCTTTTTCCACTACTACTCTCTTAGCGCTCCAAATGTCCAGTTGCATTTTCTACAGAAAGAGTGTTCAGATCTGCTCAATCAAAAGTATGGTTTAACTCTGTTAGCTGAATGCACAGATCAGAAAGAAGTTTCACAAAATGATTCTGTGTAGTTTATATTTCGAGACATTCCTTTTTCCACTATTACCCTCTTAGCGCTCCGAATCTCCACTTGCATTTTCTACAGAAAGAGTGTTTCAGAACGGCTCAATCAAAACTAAGTTTCAACTCTTTTAGTTGAACAAACAGAACAGAAAGAAGTTTCACACAATTCTTCTGTGTAGTTTTTATTTGTAGACATTCTTTTTCCCAATATAGGCCTCCTAGCGCTCAGAATTTCCAATAGCAGTTTCTACAGAAAGAGTGTTTCAGAACGGCTCAATCAAAAGTAAGGTTCAACTCTGTTAGTTGAATGCACTGAACAGAAAGAAGTTTCATACAATGCTTCTGTGTAGTTTATATTTGAACATATTCTTTTTTCCACTATTACCCACTTAGAGCTACGAATGTCCAGTTGCATTTTCTACAGACAGAGTGTTTCAAAACTGCTCAATCAAAAGTATGGTTTAACTCTGTTAGCTGAATGCTCAGATCAGAAAGAAGTTTCACAGAATGCTTCTGTGTAGTTTATATTTGAATATATTCCTTTTTCCACTACTACGCTCTTAGCGCTCCAAATGTCCAGTTGCATTTTCTACAGAAAGAGTGTTCAGATCTGCTCAATCAAAAGTATGGTTTAACTCTGTTAGCTGAATGCACAGATCAGGAGGAAGTTTCACCGAATGATTCTGTGTAGTTTATATTTGAAGACATTCCTTTTTCCACTATTACCCTCTTAGCGCTCCGAATCTCCACTTGCATTTTCTACAAAAAGAGTGTTTCATAACTGCTCAATCAAAAATATGTTTTATCTCTGTTAACTGAATTTACAGATCAGAAATAAGTTTCACAGAATGCATCTGTGTAGTTTTTATTTGAAGATATTCTTTTTCCCAATGTAGGCCTCTTAGCGCTTAGCATGTCCAATTGCAGTTTCTACAGAAAGAGTGTTTCAGAACGGCTCAATCAAAAGTAAGGTTCAACTCTGTTAGTTGAATGCACAGAACAGAAAGGATTTTCACAGAATGCTATTGTGTAGTTTATATTTGAATATACTCCTTTTTCCACTATTACCATCTTAGCGCTCCGAATGTCCACTTGCATTTTCTACAGAAAGAGTGTTCAGAACTGCGCAATCAAAAGTATGGTTTAACTCTGTTAGCTTAATGAACATATCAGAAATAAGTTTCACACAATTCTTCTGTGTAGTTTTTATTTGTAGACATTCTTTTTCCCAATATAGGCCTCCTAGCGCTCAGAATGTCCAATTGCAGTTTCTACAGAAAGAGTGTTTCAGAACGGCTCAATCAAAAGTAAGGTTCAACTCTGTTAGTTGAATGCACAGAACAGAAAGAAGTTTCATACAATGCTTCTGTGTAGTTTATATTTGAACATATTCTTTTTTCCACTATTACTCACTTAGCGCTACGAATGTCCAGTTGCATTTTCTACATACAGAGTGTTTCAAAACTGCTCAATCAAAAGTATGGTTTAACTCTGTTAGCTGAATGCTCAGATCAGAAAGAAGTTTCACAGAATGCTTCTGTGTAGTTTATATTTGAATATATTCCTTTTTCCACTACTACGCTCTTAGCGCTCCAAATGTCCAGTTGCATTTTCTACAGAAAGAGTGTTCAGATCTGCTCAATCAAAAGTATGGTTTAACTCTGTTAGCTGAATGCACAGATCAGAAAGAAGTTTCACCGAATGATTCTGCGTAGTTTATATTTGAAGACGTTCCTTTTTCCACTATTACCCTCTTAGCGCTCCGAATCTCCACTTGCATTTTCTACAAAAAGAGTGTTTCATAACTGCTCAATCAAAAATATGTTTTATCTCTGTTAACTGAATTTACAGATCAGAAATAAGTTTCACAGAATGCATCTGTGTAGTTTTTATTTGAAGATATTCTTTTTCCCAATGTAGGCCTCTTAGCGCTTAGCATGTCCAATTGCAGTTTCTACAGAAAGAGTGTTTCAGAACGGCTCAATCAAAAGTAAGGTTCAACTCTGTTAGTTGAATGCACAGAACAGAAAGAATTTTCACAGAATGCTACTGTGTAGTTTATATTTGAATATATTCCTTTTTCCACTATTACCCTCTTAGCGCTCCGAATGCCCACTTGCATTTTCTACAGAAAGAGTGTTCAGAACTGCGCAATCAAAAGTATGGTTTAACTCTGTTAGCTTAATGAACATATCAGAAATAAGTTTCACACAATGCTTCTGTGTAGTTTTTATTTGAAGATATTATTTTTCCCAATATAGGCCTCTTAGCGCTCAGAATGTCCAATTGCAGTTTCTACAGAAAGAGTGTTTCAGAAAGGCTCAATCAAAAGTAAGGTTCAACTCTGTTAGTTGAATGCACAGAACAGAAAGAAGTTTCATACAATGCTTCTGTGTAGTTTATATTTGAACATATTCTTTTTTCCACTATTACCCACTTAGCGCTACGAATGTCCAGTTGCATTTTCTACAGACAGAGTGTTTCAAAACTGCTCAATCAAAAGTATGGTTTAACTCTGTTAGCTGAATGCTCAGATCAGAAAGAAGTTTCACAGAATGCTTCTGTGTAGTTTATATTTGAATATATTCCTTTTTCCACTACTACTCTCTTAGCGCTCCAAATGTCCAGTTGCATTTTCTACAGAAAGAGTGTTCAGATCTGCTCAATCAAAAGTATGGTTTAACTCTGTTAGCTGAATGCACAGATCAGAAAGAAGTTTCACAGAATGATTCGGTGTAGTTTATATTTGGAGACATTCTTTTTCCATTACCCTCTTAGCGCTCCGAATCTCCACTTGCATTTTCTACAGAAAGAATGTTTCAGAACGGCTCAATCAAAACTGAGGTTCAACTCTTTTAGTTGAACAAAGAGAACAGAAAGAAGTTTCACACAATTCTTCTGTGTAGTTTTTATTTGTAGACATTCTTTTTCCCAATATAGGCCTCCTAGCGCTCAGAATGTCCAATTGCAGTTTCTACAGAAAGAGTGTTTCAGAACGGCTCAATCAAAAGTAAGGTTCAACTCTGTTAGTTGAATGCACAGAACAGAAAGGAGTTTCATACAATGCTTCTGTGTAGTTTATATTTGAATATACTCCTTTTTCCACTATTACCCTCTTAGTGCTCCGAATGTCCACTTGCATTTTCTACAGAAATAGTGTTCAGAACTGCGCAATCAAAAGTATGTTTTAACTCTGTTAGCTTAATGAACATATCAGAAATAAGTTTCACACAATGCTTCTGTGTAGTTTTTATTTGAAGATATTATTTTTCCCAATATAGGCCTCTTAGCGCTCAGAATGTCCAATTGCAGTTTCTACAGAAAGAGTGTTTCAGAAAGGCTCAATCAAATGTAAGGTTCAACTCTGTTAGTTGAATGCACAGAACAGAAAGTAGTTTCATAGAATGCTTCTGTGTAGTTTATATTTGAACATATTCTTTTTTCCACTATTACCCACTTAGCGCTACGAATGTCCAGTTGCATTTTCTACAGACAGAGTGTTTCAAAACTGCTCAATCCAAAGTATGGTTTAACTCTGTTAGCTGAATGCTCAGATCAGAAAGAAGTTTCACAGAATGCTTCTGTGTAGTTTATATTTGAATATATTCCTTTTTCCACTACTACTCTCTTAGCGCTCCAAATGTCCAGTTGCATTTTCTACAGAAAGAGTGTTCAGATCTGCTCAATCAAAAGTATGGTTTAACTCTGTTAGCTGAATGCACAGATCAGAAAGAAGTTTCACAAAATGATTCTGTGTAGTTTATATTTCGAGACATTCCTTTTTCCACTATTACCCTCTTAGCGCTCCGAATCTCCACTTGCATTTTCTACAGAAAGAGTGTTTCAGAACGGCTCAATCAAAACTAAGTTTCAACTCTTTTAGTTGAACAAACAGAACAGAAAGAAGTTTCACACAATTCTTCTGTGTAGTTTTTATTTGTAGACATTCTTTTTCCCAATATAGGCCTCCTAGCGCTCAGAATTTCCAATAGCAGTTTCTACAGAAAGAGTGTTTCAGAACGGCTCAATCAAAAGTAAGGTTCAACTCTGTTAGTTGAATGCACTGAACAGAAAGAAGTTTCATACAATGCTTCTGTGTAGTTTATATTTGAACATATTCTTTTTTCCACTATTACCCACTTAGAGCTACGAATGTCCAGTTGCATTTTCTACAGACAGAGTGTTTCAAAACTGCTCAATCAAAAGTATGGTTTAACTCTGTTAGCTGAATGCTCAGATCAGAAAGAAGTTTCACAGAATGCTTCTGTGTAGTTTATATTTGAATATATTCCTTTTTCCACTACTACGCTCTTAGCGCTCCAAATGTCCAGTTGCATTTTCTACAGAAAGAGTGTTCAGATCTGCTCAATCAAAAGTATGGTTTAACTCTGTTAGCTGAATGCACAGATCAGGAGGAAGTTTCACCGAATGATTCTGTGTAGTTTATATTTGAAGACATTCCTTTTTCCACTATTACCCTCTTAGCGCTCCGAATCTCCACTTGCATTTTCTACAAAAAGAGTGTTTCATAACTGCTCAATCAAAAATATGTTTTATCTCTGTTAACTGAATTTACAGATCAGAAATAAGTTTCACAGAATGCATCTGTGTAGTTTTTATTTGAAGATATTCTTTTTCCCAATGTAGGCCTCTTAGCGCTTAGCATGTCCAATTGCAGTTTCTACAGAAAGAGTGTTTCAGAACGGCTCAATCAAAAGTAAGGTTCAACTCTGTTAGTTGAATGCACAGAACAGAAAGGATTTTCACAGAATGCTATTGTGTAGTTTATATTTGAATATACTCCTTTTTCCACTATTACCATCTTAGCGCTCCGAATGTCCACTTGCATTTTCTACAGAAAGAGTGTTCAGAACTGCGCAATCAAAAGTATGGTTTAACTCTGTTAGCTTAATGAACATATCAGAAATAAGTTTCACACAATTCTTCTGTGTAGTTTTTATTTGTAGACATTCTTTTTCCCAATATAGGCCTCCTAGCGCTCAGAATGTCCAATTGCAGTTTCTACAGAAAGAGTGTTTCAGAAAGGCTCAATCAAAAGTAAGGTTCAACTCTGTTAGTTGAATGCACAGAACAGAAAGAAGTTTCATACAATGCTTCTGTGTAGTTTATATTTGAACATATTCTTTTTTCCACTATTACCCACTTAGCGCTACGAATGTCCAGTTGCATTTTCTACAGACAGAGTGTTTCAAAACTGCTCAATCAAAAGTATGGTTTAACTCTGTTAGCTGAATGCTCAGATCAGAAAGAAGTTTCACAGAATGCTTCTGTGTAGTTTATATTTGAATATATTCCTTTTTCCACTACTACTCTCTTAGCGCTCCAAATGTCCAGTTGCATTTTCTACAGAAAGAGTGTTCAGATCTGCTCAATCAAAAGTATGGTTTAACTCTGTTAGCTGAATGCACAGATCAGAAAGAAGTTTCACAGAATGATTCGGTGTAGTTTATATTTGGAGACATTCTTTTTCCATTACCCTCTTAGCGCTCCGAATCTCCACTTGCATTTTCTACAGAAAGAATGTTTCAGAACGGCTCAATCAAAACTGAGGTTCAACTCTTTTAGTTGAACAAAGAGAACAGAAAGAAGTTTCACACAATTCTTCTGTGTAGTTTTTATTTGTAGACATTCTTTTTCCCAATATAGGCCTCCTAGCGCTCAGAATGTCCAATTGCAGTTTCTACAGAAAGAGTGTTTCAGAACGGCTCAATCAAAAGTAAGGTTCAACTCTGTTAGTTGAATGCACAGAACAGAAAGGAGTTTCATACAATGCTTCTGTGTAGTTTATATTTGAACATATTCTTTTTTCCACTATTACCCACTTAGCGCTACGAATGTCCAGTTGCATTTTCTACAGACAGAGTGTTTCAAAACTGCTCAATCAAAAGTATGGTTTAACTCTGTTAGCTGAATGCTCAGATCAGAAAGAAGTTTCACAGAATGCTTCTGTGTAGTTTATATTTGAATATATTCCTTTTTCCACTACTACGCTCTTAGCGCTCCAAATGTCCAGTTGCATTTTCTACAGAAAGAGTGTTCAGATCTGCTCAATCAAAAGTATGGTTTAACTCTGTTAGCTGAATGCACAGATCAGAAAGAAGTTTCACCGAATGATTCTGTGTAGTTTATATTTGAAGACATTCCTTTTTCCACTATTAATCTCTTAGCGCTACGAATCTCCACTTGCATTTTCTACAAAAAGAGTGTTTCATAACTGCTCAATCAAAAATATGTTTTATCTCTGTTAACTGAATTTACAGATCAGAAATAAGTTTCACAGAATGCATCTGTGTAGTTTTTATTTGAAGATATTCTTTTTCCCAATGTAGGCATCTTAGCGCTTAGCATGTCCAATTGCAGTTTCTACAGAAAGAGTGTTTCAGAACGGCTCAATCAAAAGTAAGGTTCAACTCTGTTAGTTGAATGCACAGAACAGAAAGAATTTTCACAGAATGCTACTGTGTAGTTTATATTTGAATATATTCCTTTTTCCACTATTACCCTCTTAGCGCTCCGAATGTCCACTTGCATTTTCTACAGAAAGAGTGTTCAGAACTGCGCAATCAAAAGTATGGTTTAACTCTGTTAGCTTAATGAACATATCAGAAATAAGTTTCACACAATGCTTCTGTGTAGTTTTTATTTGAAGATATTATTTTTCCCAATAGAGGCCTCTTAGCGCTCAGAATGTCCAATTACAGTTTCTACAGAAAGAGTGTTTCAGAAAGGCTCAATCAAAAGTAAGGTTCAACCCTGTTAGTTGAATGCACAGATCAGAAAGAAGTTTCATACAATGCTTCTGTGTAGTTTATATTTGAACATATTCTTTTTTCCACTATTACCCACTTAGCGCTACGAATGTCCAGTTGCCTTTTCTACAGACAGAGTGTTTCAAAACTGCTCAATCAAAAGTATGGTTTAACTCTGTTAGCTGAATGCTCAGATCAGAAAGAAGTTTCACAGAATTCTTCTGTGTAGTTTATATTTGAATATATTCCTTTTTCCACTACTACTCTCTTAGCGCTCGAAATGTCCAATTGCATTTTCTACAGAAAGAGTGTTCAGATCTGCTCAATCAAAAGTATGGTTTAACTCTGTTAGCTGAATGCACAGATCAGAAAGAAGTTTCACAAAATGATCTGTGTAGTTTATATTTGGAGACATTCCTTTTTCCACTATTACCCTCTTAGCGCTCCGAATCTCCACTTGCATTTTCTACAGAAAGAGTGTTTCAGAACGGCTCAATCAAAACTAAGGTTCAACTCTTTTAGTTGAACAAACAGAACAGAAAGAAGTTTCACACAATTCTTCTGTGTAGTTTTTATTTGTAGACATTCTTTTTCCCAATATAGGCCTCCTAGCGCTCAGAATGTCCAATTGCAGTTTCTACAGAAAGAGTGTTTCAGAATGGCTCAATCAAAAGTAAGGTTCAACTCTGTTAGTTGAATGCACAGAACAGAAAGAAGTTTCATACAATGCTTCTGTGTAGTTTATATTTGAACATATTCTTTTTTCTACTATTACCCACTTAGCGCTACTAATGTCCAGTTGCATTTTCTACATACAGAGTGTTTCAAAACTGCTCAATCAAAAGTATGGTTTAACTCTGTTAGCTGAATGCTCAGATCAGAATTAAGTTTCACAGAATGCTTCTGTGTAGTTTATATTTGAATATATTCCTTTTTCCACTACTACGCTCTTAGCGCTCCAAATGTCCAGTTGCATTTTCCACAGAAAGAGTGTTCAGATCTGCTCAATCAAAAGTATGGTTTAACTCTGTTAGCTGAATGCACAGATCAGAAAGAAGTTTCACCGAATGATTCTGTGTAGTTTATATTTGAAGACATTCCTTTTTCCACTATTACCCTCTTAGCGCTCCGAATCTCCACTTGCATTTTCTACAAATAGAGTGTTTCATAACTGCTCAATCAAAAATATGTTTTATCTCTGTTAACTGAATTTACAGATCAGAAATAAGTTTCACAGAATGCATCTGTGTAGTTTTTATTTGAAGATATTCTTTTTCCCAATGTAGGCCTCTTAGCGCTTAGCATGTCCAATTGCAGTTTCTACAGAAAGAGTGTTTCAGAACGGCTCAATCAAAAGTAAGGTTCAACTCTGTTAGTTGAATGCACAGAACAGAAAGAATTTTCACAGAATGCTACTGTGTAGTTTATATTTGAATATACTCCTTTTTCCACTATTACCCTCTTAGTGCTCCGAATGTCCACTTGCATTTTCTATAGAAAGAGTGTTCAGAACTGTGCAATCAAAAGTATGTTTTAACTCTGTTAGCTTAATGAACATATCAGAAATAAGTTTCACACAATGCTTCTGTGTAGTTTTTATTTGAAGATATTATTTTTCCCAATATAGGCCTCTTAGCGCTCAGAATGTCCAATTGCAGTTTCTACAGAAAGAGTGTTTCAGAAAGGCTCAATCAAATGTAAGGTTCAACTCTGTTAGTTGAATGCACAGAACAGAAAGTAGTTTCATAGAATGCTTCTGTGTAGTTTATATTTGAACATATTCTTTTTTCCACTATTACCCACTTAGCGCTACGAATGTCCAGTTGCATTTTCTACAGACAGAGTGTTTCAAAACTGCTCAATCCAAAGTATGGTTTAACTCTGTTAGCTGAATGCTCAGATCAGAAAGAAGTTTCACAGAATGCTTCTGTGTAGTTTATATTTGAATATATTCCTTTTTCCACTACTACTCTCTTAGCGCTCCAAATGTCCAGTTGCATTTTCTACAGAAAGAGTGTTCAGATCTGCTCAATCAAAAGTATGGTTTAACTCTGTTAGCTGAATGCACAGATCAGAAAGAAGTTTCACAAAATGATTCTGTGTAGTTTATATTTGGAGACATTCCTTTTTCCACTATTACCCTCTTAGCGCTCCGAATCTCCACTTGCATTTTCTACAGAAAGAGTGTTTCAGAACGGCTCAATCAAAACTAAGGTTCAACTCTTTTAGTTGAACAAACAGAACAGAAAGAAGTTTCACACAATTCTTCTGTGTAGTTTTTATTTGTAGACATTCTTTTTCCCAATATAGGCCTCCTAGCGCTCAGAATTTCCAATAGCAGTTTCTACAGAAAGAGTGTTTCAGAACGGCTCAATCAAAAGTAAGGTTCAACTCTGTTAGTTGAATGCACTGAACAGAAAGAAGTTTCATACAATGCTTCTGTGTAGTTTATATTTGAACATATTCTTTTTTCCACTATTACCCACTTAGCGCTACGAATGTCCAGTTGCATTTTCTACAGACAGAGTGTTTCAAAACTGCTCAATCAAAAGTATGGTTTAACTCTGTTAGCTGAATGCTCAGATCAGAAAGAAGTTTCACAGAATGCTTCTGTGTAGTTTATATTTGAATATATTCCTTTTTCCACTACTACGCTCTTAGCGCTCCAAATGTCCAGTTGCATTTTCTACAGAAAGAGTGTTCAGATCTGCTCAATCAAAAGTATGGTTTAACTCTGTTAGCTGAATGCACAGATCAGGAGGAAGTTTCACCGAATGATTCTGTGTAGTTTATATTTGAAGACATTCCTTTTTCCACTATTACCCTCTTAGCGCTCCGAATCTCCACTTGCATTTTCTACAAAAAGAGTGTTTCATAACTGCTCAATCAAAAATATGTTTTATCTCTGTTAACTGAATTTACAGATCAGAAATAAGTTTCACAGAATGCATCTGTGTAGTTTTTATTTGAAGATATTCTTTTTCCCAATGTAGGCCTCTTAGCGCTTAGCATGTCCAATTGCAGTTTCTACAGAAAGAGTGTTTCAGAACGGCTCAATCAAAAGTAAGGTTCAACTCTGTTAGTTGAATGCACAGAACAGAAAGAATTTTCACAGAATGCTACTGTGTAGTTTATATTTGAATATATTCCTTTTTCCACTATTACCCTCTTAGCGCTCCGAATGCCCACTTGCATTTTCTACAGAAAGAGTGTTGAGAACTGCGCAATCAAAAGTATGTTTTAACTCTGTTAGCTTAATGAACATATCAGAAATAAGTTTCACACAATGCTTCTGTGTAGTTTTTATTTGAAGATATTATTTTTCCCAATATAGGCCTCTTAGCGCTCAGAATGTCCAATTGCAGTTTCTACAGAAAGAGTGTTTCAGAAAGGCTCAATCAAAAGTAAGGTTCAACTCTGTTAGTTGAATGCACAGAACAGAAAGAAGTTTCATAGAATGC
The DNA here is from genome assembly GCF_028878055.3 of Symphalangus syndactylus. NCBI lineage: Eukaryota > Metazoa > Chordata > Mammalia > Primates > Hylobatidae > Symphalangus > Symphalangus syndactylus. The sequence continues at coordinate 5,188,890 of NC_072446.2, forward strand.
TTCTGTGTAGTTTATATTTGAACATATTCTTTTTTCCACTATTACCCACTTAGCGCTACGAATGTCCAGTTGCATTTTCTACAGACAGAGTGTTTCAAAACTGCTCAATCAAAAGTATGGTTTAACTCTGTTAGCTGAATGCTCAGATCAGAAAGAAGTTTCACAGAATGCTTCTGTGTAGTTTATATTTGAATATATTCCTTTTTCCACTACTACTCTCTTAGCGCTCCAAATGTCCAGTTGCATTTTCTACAGAAAGAGTGTTCAGATCTGCTCAATCAAAAGTATGGTTTAACTCTGTTAGCTGAATGCACAGATCAGAAAGAAGTTTCACAGAATGATTCGGTGTAGTTTATATTTGGAGACATTCTTTTTCCATTACCCTCTTAGCGCTCCGAATCTCCACTTGCATTTTCTACAGAAAGAATGTTTCAGAACGGCTCAATCAAAACTGAGGTTCAACTCTTTTAGTTGAACAAACAGAACAGAAAGAAGTTTCACACAATTCTTCTGTGTAGTTTTTATTTGTAGACATTCTTTTTCCCAATATAGGCCTCCTAGCGCTCAGAATGTCCAATTGCAGTTTCTACAGAAAGAGTGTTTCAGAACGGCTCAATCAAAAGTAAGGTTCAACTCTGTTAGTTGAATGCACAGAACAGAAAGGAGTTTCATACAATGCTTCTGTGTAGTTTATATTTGAACATATTCTTTTTTCCACTATTACCCACTTAGCGCTACGAATGTCCAGTTGCATTTTCTACAGACAGAGTGTTTCAAAACTGCTCAATCAAAAGTATGGTTTAACTCTGTTAGCTGAATGCTCAGATCAGAATTAAGTTTCACAGAATGCTTCTGTGTAGTTTATATTTGAATATATTCCTTTTTCCACTACTACGCTCTTAGCGCTCCAAATGTCCAGTTGCATTTTCTACAGAAAGAGTGTTCAGATCTGCTCAATCAAAAGTATGGTTTAACTCTGTTAGCTGAATGCACAGATCAGAAATAAGTTTCACCGAATGATTCTGTGTAGTTTATATTTGAAGACATTCCTTTTTCCACTATTACCCTCTTAGCGCTCCGAATCTCCACTTGCATTTTCTACAAAAAGAGTGTTTCATAACTGCTCAATCAAAAATATGTTTTATCTCTGTTAACTGAATTTACAGATCAGAAATAAGTTTCACAGAATGCATCTGTGTAGTTTTTATTTGAAGATATTCTTTTTCCCAATGTAGGCCTCTTAGCGCTTAGCATGTCCAATTGCAGTTTCTACAGAAAGAGTGTTTCAGAACGGCTCAATCAAAAGTAAGGTTCAACTCTGTTAGTTGAATGCACAGAACAGAAAGAATTTTCACAGAATGCTACTGTGTAGTTTATATTTGAATATATTCCTTTTTCCACTATTACCCTCTTAGCGCTCCGAATGTCCACTTGCATTTTCTACAGAAAGAGTGTTCAGAACTGCGCAATCAAAAGTATGTTTTAACTCTGTTAGCTTAATGAACATATCAGAAATAAGTTTCACACAATGCTTCTGTGTAGTTTTTATTTGAAGATATTATTTTTCCCAATATAGGCCTCTTAGCGCTCAGAATGTCCAATTGCAGTTTCTACAGAAAGAGTGTTTCAGAAAGGCTCAATCAAATGTAAGGTTCAACTCTGTTAGTTGAATGCACAGAACAGAAAGAAGTTTCATAGAATGCTTCTGTGTAGTTTATATTTGAACATATTCTTTTTTCCACTATTACCCACTTAGCGCTACGAATGTCCAGTTGCATTTTCTACAGACAGAGTGTTTCAAAACTGCTCAATCAAAAGTATGGTTTATCTCTGTTAGCTGAACGCTCAGATCAGAAAGAAGTTTCACAGAATGCTTCTGTGTAGTTTATATTTGAATATATTCCTTTTTCCACTACTACTCTCTTAGCGCTCGAAATGTCCAGTTGCATTTTCTACAGAAAGAGTGTTCAGATCTGCTCAATCAAAAGTATGGTTTAATTCTGTTAGCTGAATGCACAGATCAGAAAGAAGTTTCACAAAATGATTCTGTGTAGTTTATATTTGGAGACATTCCTTTTTCCACTATTACCCTCTTAGCGCTCCGAAACTCCACTTGCATTTTGTACAAAAAGAGTGTTTCATAACTGCTCAATCAAAAATATGTTTTATCTCTGTTAACTGAATTTACAGATCAGAAATAAGTTTCACAGAATGCATCTGTGTAGTTTTTATTTGAAGATATTCTTTTTCCCAATGTAGGCCTCTTAGCGCTTAGCATGTCCAATTGCAGTTTCTACAGAAAGAGTGTTTCAGAACGGCTCAATCAAAAGTAAGGTTCAACTCTGTTAGTTGAATGCACAGAACAGAAAGAATTTTCACAGAATGCTACTGTGTAGTTTATATTTGAATATATTCCTTTTTCCACTATTACCCTCTTAGCGCTCCGAATGTCCACTTGCATTTTCTACAGAAAGAGTGTTCAGAACTGCGCAATCAAAAGTATGTTTTAACTCTGTTAGCTTAATGAACATATCAGAAATAAGTTTCACACAATGCTTCTGTGTAGTTTTTATTTGAAGATATTATTTTTCCCAATATAGGCCTCTTAGCGCTCAGAATGTCCAATTGCAGTTTCTACAGAAAGAGTGTTTCAGAAAGGCTCAATCAAATGTAAGGTTCAACTCTGTTAGTTGAATGCACAGAACAGAAAGAAGTTTCATACAATGCTTCTGTGTAGTTTATATTTGAACATATTCTTTTTTCCACTATTACCCACTTAGCGCTACGAATGTCCAGTTGCATTTTCTACAGACAGAGTGTTTCAAAACTGCTCAATCAAAAGTATGGTTTATCTCTGTTAGCTGAACGCTCAGATCAGAAAGAAATTTCACAGAATGCTTCTGTGTAGTTTATATTTGAATATATTCCTTTTTCCACTACTACTCTCTTAGCGCTCGAAATGTCCAGTTGCATTTTCTACAGAAAGAGTGTTCAGATCTGCTCAATCAAAAGTATGGTTTAACTCTGTTAGCTGAATGCACAGATCAGAAAGAAGTTTCACAGAATGATTCTGTGTAGTTTATATTTGGAGACATTCCTTTTTCCACTATTACCCTCTTAGCGCTCCGAATCTCCACTTGCATTTTCTACAGAAAGAGTGTTTCAGAACGGCTCAATCAAAACTAAGGTTCAACTCTTTTACTTGAACAAACAGAACAGAAAGAAGTTTCACACAATTCTTCTGTGTAGTTTTTATTTGTAGACATTCTTTTTCCCAATATAGGCCTCCTAGCGCTCAGAATGTCCAATTGCAGTTTCTATAGAAAGAGTGTTTCAGAACGGCTCAATCAAAAGTAAGGTTCATCTCTGTTAGTTGAATGCACAGAACAGAAATAAGTTTCATACAATGCTTCTGTGTAGTTTATATTTGAACATATTTTTTTTCCACTATTACCCACTTAGCGCTACGAATGTCCAGTTGCATTTTCTACAGACAGAGTGTTTCAAAACTGCTCAATCAAAAGTATGGTTTAACTCTGTTAGCTGAATGCTCAGATCAGAAAGAAGTTTCACAGAATGCTTCTGTGTAGTTTATATTTGAATATATTCCTTTTTCCACTACTACGCTCTTAGCGCTCCAAATGTCCAGTTGCATTTTCTACAGAAAGAGTGTTCAGATCTGCTCAATCAAAAGTATGGTTTAACTCTGTTAGTTGAATGCACAGAACAGAAAGAATTTTCACAGAATGCTACTGTGTAGTTTATATTTGAATATATTCCTTTTTCCACTATTACCCTCTTAGCGCTCCAAATGTCCACTTGCATTTTCTACAGAAAGAGTGTTCAGAACTGCGCAATCAAAAGTATGGTTTAACTCTGTTAGCTTAATGAACATATCAGAAATAAGTTTCACACAATGCTTCTGTGTAGTTTTTATTTGAAGATATTATTTTTCCCAATAGAGGCCTCTTAGCGCTCAGAATGTCCAATTGCAGTTTCTACACAAAGAGTGTTTCAGAAAGGCTCAATCAAAAGTAAGGTTCAACTCTGTTAGTTGAATGCACAGAACAGAAAGTAGTTTCATACAATGCTTCTGTGTAGTTTATATTTGAACATATTCTTTTTTCCACTATTACCCACTTAGCGCTACGAATGTCCAGTTGCATTTTCTTCAGATAGAGTGTTTCAAAACTGCTCAATCAAAAGTATGGTTTAACTCTGTTAGCTGAATGCTCAGATCAGAAAGAAGTTTCACAGAATGCTTCTGTGTAGTTTATATTTGAATATATTCCTTTTTCCACTACTACTCTCTTAGCGCTCCAAATGTCCAGTTGCATTTTCTGCAGAAAGAGTGTTCAGATCTGCTCAATCAAAAGTATGGTTTAACTCTGTTAGCTGAATGCACAGATCAGAAAGAAGTTTCACAGAATGATTCTGTGTAGTTTATATTTGGAGACATTCCTTTTTCCACTATTACCCTTTTAGCGCTCCGAATCTCCACTTGCATTTTCTACAGAAAGAGTGTTTCAGAACGGCTCAATCAAAACTAAGGTTCAACTCTTTTAGTTGAACAAACAGAACAGAAAGAAGTTTCACACAATTCTTCTGTGTAGTTTTTATTTGTAGACATTCTTTTTCCCAATATAGGCCTCCTAGCGCTCAGAATGTCCAATTGCAGTTTCTACAGAAAGAGTGTTTCAGAACGGCTCAATCAAAAGTAAGGTTCAACTCTGTTAGTTGAATGCACAGAACAGAAAGAAGTTTCATACAATGCTTCTGTGTAGTTTATATTTGAACATATTCTTTTTTCCACTATTACCCACTTAGCGCTACGAATGTCCAGTTGCATTTTCTACAGACAGAGTGTTTCAAAACTGCTCAATCAAAAGTATGGTTTAACTCTGTTAGCTGAATGCTCAGATCAGAATTAAGTTTCACAGAATGCTTCTGTGTAGTTTATATTTGAATATATTCCTTTTTCCACTACTACGCTCTTAGCGCTCCAAATGTCCAGTTGCATTTTCTACAGAAAGAGTGTTCAGATCTGCTCAATCAAAAGTATGGTTTAACTCTGTTAGCTGAATGCACAGATCAGAAAGAAGTTTCACCGAATGATTCTGTGTAGTTTATATTTGAAGACATTCCTTTTTCCACTATTACCCTCTTAGCGCTCCGAATCTCCACTTGCATTTTCTACAAAAAGAGTGTTTCATAACTGCTCAATCAAAAATATGTTTTATCTCTGTTAACTGAATTTACAGATCAGAAATAAGTTTCACAGAATGCATCTGTGTAGTTTTTATTTGAAGATATTCTTTTTCCCAATGTAGGCCTCTTAGCGCTTAGCATGTCCAATTGCAGTTTCTACAGAAAGAGTGTTTCAGAACGGCTCAATCAAAAGTAAGGTTCAACTCTGTTAGTTGAATGCACAGAACAGAAAGAATTTTCACAGAATGCTACTGTGTAGTTTATATTTGTATATATTCCTTTTTCCACTATTACCCTCTTAGCGCTCAGAATGTCCAAATGCAGTTTCTACAGAAAGAGTGTTCTGAACTGTGCAATCAAAAGTATGGTTTAACTCTGTTAGCTGAATGCACATATCAGAAATAAGTTTCAAACAATGCTTCTGTGTAATTTTTATTTGAAGATATTATTTTTCCCAATATAGGCCTCTTAGCGCTCAGAATGTCCAATTGCAGTTTCTACAGAAAGAGTGTTTCAGAACGGCTTAATCAAATGTAAGGTTCAACTCTCTTAGTTGAATGCACAGAACAGAAAGAAGTTTCACTGAATGCTTCTGTGTAGTATTTAGTTGAAGATACTCCTTTTTGGACTATTACACACTTAGTGCTCCAAATATCCACTGGCAGTTTCTACACAAAGAGTGTTTCAGAACTGCTCCTTCAAAAGTAAGGCTCAACTCTGTTATTTGAATGCGGAGAACAGAGGGGGTTTCAGAGAATGCTTCTGTGTAGTTTTTAATTGGAGATATTCCTTTTTCCTCTATTAGAATCTTAGCGCTCCGAATGTCCACTTGCATTTTCAACAAAAAGAGTATTTCATAACTGCCCAATCAAAAATATGGTTTAGCTCTGTTAACTGAATTTACAGATCAGAAATAAGTTTCACAGAATGCATCTGTGTAGTTTTTATTTGAAGATATTCTTTTTCCCAGTGTAGGCCTCTTAGAGCTTAGAATGTCCAATTGCAGTTTCTACAAAAAGAGTGTTTCAGAACGGCTCAATCAAAAGTAAGGTTCAACTCTGTTAGTTGAATGCACAGAACAGAAAGAAGTTTCAGAGAATGCTACTGTGTAGTTTATATTTGAATATATTCCTTTTTCTACTATTAACCTCTTAGCGCTCCGAATGTCCACTTGCATTTTCTACAGAAAGAATGTTCGGAACTGCGCAATCAAAAGTATGGTTTAACTCTGTTAGCTGAATGCACACATCAGAAATAAGTTTCACACAATGCTTCTGTGTAGTTTTTATTTGAAGATATTTTTTTTTTCAATATAGGCCTCTTAGCGCTCAGAATGTCCAATTGCAGTTTCTACAGAAAGAGTGTTTCAGAACGGCTCAATCAAAACTAAGGTTCAAATCTTTTAGATGAATGAACAGAACAGAAAGAAGTTTCACAGAATGCTTCTGTGTAGTTTTTATTTGTAGATATTATTTTTCCCAATATAGGCCTCTTATCGCTCAGAATGTCCTATTGCAGTTTCTACAGGAAGAGTGTTTCAGAACGGCTCAATCAAAAGTAAGGTTCAACCCTGGTAGTTGAATGCACAGAACAGAGGAAGTTTCACAGAATGCTTCTGTGTAGTTTATATTTGAATATATTCCTTTTTCCACTATTACCCTCTTAGCGCTCCGAATGTCCACTTGCATTTTCTACAGAAAGAGTGTTCTGAACTGCGCAATCAAAAGTATGGTTTAACTCTGTTAGCTGAATGCACATATCAGAAATAAGTTTCAAACAATGCTTCTGTGTAGTTTTTATTTGAAGATATTATTTTTCCCAATATAGGCCTCTTAGCGCTCAGAATGTAAAATTGCAGTTTCTACAGAAAGAGTGTTTCAGAACGGCTCAATCAAATGTAAGGTTCAAATCTCTTAGTTGAATGCACAGAACAGAAAGAAGTTTCACAGAATGCTTCTGTGTAGTATTTAGTTGAAGATACTCCTTTTTATACTATTACCCACTTAGCGCTCCGAATATCCACTGGCAGTTTCTACACAAAGAGTGTTTCGTAACTGCTCCTTCAAAAGTAAGGCTCAACACTGTTAGTTGAATGCGGAGAACAGAAAGGGGTTTCAGAGAATGCATCTGTGTAGTTCTTAATTGGAGATATTCCTTTTTCTTCTATTACAATCTTAGCGCTCCGAATGTTCACTTGCATTTTCAACAAAAAGAGTATTTCATAACTGCTCAATTAAAAATATGGTTTAGCTCTGTTAACTGAATTTAGAGATCAGAAATAAGTTTCACAGAATGCATCTGTGTAGTTTTTATTTGAAGATAATCTTTTTCCCCATGTAGGCCTCTTAGCGCTTAGAATGTCCAATTGCAGTTTCTACAGAAAGAGTGTTTCAGAACGGCTCAATCAAAAGTAAGGTTCAACACTGTTAGTTGAATGCACAGAAGAGAAAGAAGTTTCACAGAATGCTACTGTGTAGTTTATATTTGAATATATCCCTTTTTCCTCTAGTACCCTCTTAGCGCTCCGAATGTCCACTTGCATTTTCTACAGAAAGAGTGTTCTGAACTGCGCAATCAAAAGTATGGTTTAAGTCTGTTAGCTGAATGCACATATCAGAAATAAGTTTCAAACAATGCTTCTGTGTAATTTTTATTAGAAGATATTATTTTTCCCAATATAGGCCTCTTAGCGCTCAGAATGTCCAATTGCAGTTTCTACAGAAAGAGTGTTTCAGAACGGCTGAATCAAATGTAAGGTTCAACTCTCTTAGTTGAATGCACAGAACAGAAAGAAGTTTCACTGAATGCTTCTGTGTAGTATTTAGTTGAAGCTACTCCTTTTTGGACTATTACACACTTAGCGCTCCGAATATCCACTGGCAGTTTCTACACAAAGAGTGTTTCAGAACTGCTCCTTCAAAATTAAGGCTCAACTCTGTTATTTGAATGCGGAGAACAGAGGGGCTTTCAGAGAATGCTTCTGTGTAGTTTTTAATTGGAGATATTCCTTTTTCCTCTACTACAACCTTAGCGCTCCGAATGTCCACTTGCATTTTCAACAAAAAGATTATTTCATAACTGCTCAATTAAAAATATGGTTTAGCTCTGTTAACTGAATTTACAGATCAGAAATAAGTTTCACAGAATGCATCTGTGTAGTTTTTATTTGAAGATATTCTTTTTCCCAGTGTAGGCCTCATAGCGCTTAGAATGTCCAATTGCAGTTTCTACAAAAAGAGTGTTTCAGAACGGCTCAATCAAAAGTAAGGTTCAACTCTGTTAGTTGAATGCACAGAACAGAAAGAAGTTTCACAGAATGCTACTGTGTAGTTTATATTTGAATATATTCCTTTTTCCACTATTACCCTCTTAGCGCTCCGATAGTCCACTTGCATTTTCTACAGAAAGAATGTTCGGAACTGCGCAATCAAAAGTATGGTTTAACTCTGTTAGCTGAATGCACACATCAGAAATAAGTTTCACACAATGCTTCTGTGTAGTTTTTATTTGAAGATATTTTTTTTCCCAATATTGTCCTCTTAGCGCTCAGAATGTCCAATTGCAGTTTCTACAGAAAGAGTGTTCCCGAAAGGCTCAATCAAAAGTAAGGTTCAACTCTGTTAGCTGAATGCACAGAACAGAAAGATGTTTCATAAAATTCTTCAGTGTAGTTTATATTTGAACATATTCTTTTTTCCACTATTACCCACTTAGCGCTACGAATGTCCAGTTGCATTTTCTACAGACAGAGTGTTTCAAAACTGCTCAATCAAAATTATGGTTTAACTCTGTTAGCTGAATGCTCAGATCAGAAAGAAGTTTCACAGAATGCTTCTGTGTAGTTTATATTTGAATATATTCCTTTTTCCACTACTACCCTCTTAGCGCTCCAAATGTCCAGTTGCATTTTCTACAGATAGAGTGTTCAGATCTGCTCTATCAAAAGTATGGTTTAACTCTGTTAGCTGAATGCACAGATCAGAAAGAAGTTTCACAGAATGATTCTGTGTAGTTTATATTTGGAGACATTCCATTTTCCACTATTACCCTCTTAGCGCTCCGAATCTCCACTTGCATTTTCTACAGAAAGAGTGTTTCAGAACGGCTCAATCAAAACTAAGGTTCAAATCTTTTAGTTGAATGAACAGAACAGAAAGAAGTTTCACAGAATGCTTCTGTGTAGTTTTTATTTGTAGATATTCTTTTTCCCAATATAGGCCTCTTAGCGCTAAGAATGTCCAATTGCAGTTTCTACAGAAAGAGTGTTTCAGAACGGCTCAATCAAAGTAAGGTTCAACCCTGGTAGTTGAATGCACAGAACAGAAGGAAGTTTCACAGAATGCTTCTGTGTAGTTTATATTTGAATATATTCCTTTTTCCACTATTACCCTCTTAGCGCTCCGAATGTCCACTTGCATTTTCTACAGAAAGTGTGTTCTGAACTGCGCAATCAAAAGTATGGTTTAACTCTGTTAGCTGAATGCACATATCAGAAATAAGTTTCAAACAATGCTTCTGTGTAATTTTTATTTGAAGATATTATTTTTCCCAATATATGCCTCTTAGCGCTCAGAATGTCCAATTGCAGTTTCTACAGAAAGAGTGTTTCAGAACGGCTCAATCAAATGTAAGGTTCAACTCTCTTAGTTGAATGCACAGAACAGAAAGAAGTTTCACTGAATGCTTCTGTGTAGTATTTAGTTGAAGATACTCCTTTTTGGACTATTACACACTTAGCGCTCCGAATATCCACTGGCAGTTTCTACACAAAGAGTGTTTCAGAACTGCTCCTTCAAAAGTAAGGCTCAACCCTGTTAGTTGAATTCGGAGAACAGAAAGGGGTTTCAGAGAATGCTTCTGTGTAGTTTTTAATTGGAGATATCCCTTTTTCCTCTATTACAATCTTAGTGCTCCGAATGTCCACTTGCATTTTCTACAAAAAGATTGTTTCATAACTGCTCAATCAAAAATATGTTTTAGCTCTGTTAACTGAATTTACAGATCAGAAATAAGTTTCACAGAATGCATCTGTGTAGTTTTTATTTGAAGATATTCTTTTTCCCAATGTAGGCCTCTTAGCGCTTAGAATGTCCAATTGCAGTTTCTACAGAAAGAGTGTTTCAGAACGGCTCAATCAAAAGTAAGGTTCAACACTGTTAGTTGAATGCACAGAAGAGAAAGAAGTTTCACAGAATGCTACTGTGTAGTTTATATTTGAATATATCCCTTTTTCCACTATTACCCTCTTAGCGCTCCGAATGTCCACTTGCATTTTCTACAGAAAGAGTGTTATGAACTGCGCAATCAAAAGTATGGTTTAACTCTGTTAGCTGAATGCTCAGATCAGAAAGAAGTTTCACAGAATGCTTCTGTGTAGTTTATATTTGAATATATTCCTTTTTCCACTACTACGCTCTTAGCGCTCCAAATGTCCAGTTGCATTTTCTACAGAAAGAGTGTTCAGATCTGCTCAATCAAAAGTATGGTTTAAGTCTGTTAGCTGAATGCACAGATCAGAAAGAAGTTTCACCGAATGATTCTGTGTAGTTTATATTTGAAGACATTCCTTTTTCCACTATTACCCTCTTAGCGCTCCGAATCTCCACTTGCATTTTCTACAAAAAGAGTGTTTCATAACTGCTCAATCAAAAATATGTTTTATCTCTGTTAACTGAATTTACAGATCAGAAATAAGTTTCACAGAATGCATCTGTGTAGTTTTTATTTGAAGATATTCTTTTTCCCAATGTAGGCCTCTTAGTGCTTAGCATGTCCAATTGCAGTTTCTACAGAAAGAGTGTTTCAGAACGGCTCAATCAAAAGTAAGGTTCAACTCTGTTAGTTGAATGCACAGAACAGAAAGAAGTTTCATACAATGCTTCTGTGTAGTTTATATTTGAACATATTCTTTTTTCCACTATTACCCACTTAGCGCTACGAAAGTCCAGTTGCATTTTCTACAGACAGAGTGTTTCAAAACTGCTCAATAAAAAGTATGGTTTAACTCTGTTAGCTGAATGCTCAGATCAGAAAGTAGTTTCACAGAATGCTTCTGTGTAGTTTATATTTTAATATATTCCTTTTTCCACTACTATGATCTTAGCGCTCCAAATGTCCAGTTGCATTTTCTACAGAAAGAGAGTTCAGATCTGCTCAATCAAAAGTATGGTTTAACTCTGTTAGCTGAATGCACAGATCAGAAGGAATTTTCACCGAATGATTCTGTGTAGTTTATATTTGAAGACATTCCTTTTTCCACTATTACCCTCTTAGCGCTCCGAATCTCCACTTGCATTTTCTACAAAAAGAGGGTTTCATAACTGCTCAATCAAAAATATGTTTTATCTCTGTTAACTGAATTTACAGATCAGAAATATGTTTCACAGAATGCATCTGTGTAGTTTTTATTTGAAGATATTCTTTTTCCCAATGTAGGCCTCTTAGCGCTTAGCATGTCCAATTGCAGTTTCTACAGAAAGAGTGTTTCAGAACGGCTCAATCAAAAGTAAGGTTCAACTCTGTTAGTTGAATGCACAGAACAGAAAGAATTTTCACAGAATGCTACTGTGTAGTTTATATTTGAATATATTCCTTTTTCCACTATTACCCTCTTAGCGCTCCGAATGTCCACTTGCATTTTCTACAGAAAGAGTGTTCAGAACTGCGCAATCAAAAGTATGTTTTAACTCTGTTAGCTTAATGAACATATCAGAAATAAGTTTCACACAATGCTTCTGTGTAGTTTTTATTTGAAGATACTATTTTTCCCAATATAGGCCTCTTAGCGCTCAGAATGTCCAATTGCAGTTTCTACAGAAAGAGTGTTTCAGAAAGGCTCAATCAAATGTAAGGTTCAACTCTGTTAGTTGAATGCACAGAACAGAAAGATGTTTCATAGAATGCTTCTGTGTAGTTTATATTTGAACATATTCTTTTTTCCACTATTACCCACTTAGCGCTACGAATGTCCAGTTGCATTTTATACAGACAGAGTGTTTCAAAACTGCTCAATCAAAAGTATGGTTTAACTCTGTTAGCTGAATGCTCAGATCAGAAAGAAGTTTCACAGAATGCTTCTGTGTAGTTTATATTTGAATATATTCCTTTTTCCACTACTACTCTATTAGCGCTCGAAATGTCCAGTTGCATTTTCTACAGAAAGAGTGTTCAGATCTGCTCAATCAAAAGTATGGTTTAACTCTGTTAGCTGAATGCACAGATCAGAAAGAAGTTTCACAGAATGATTCTGTGTAGTTTATATTTGGAGACATTCCTTTTTCCATTACCCTCTTAGCGCTCCGAATCTCCACTTGCATTTTCTACAGAAAGAATGTTTCAGAACGGCTCAATCAAAACTGAGGTTCAACTCTTTTATTTGAACAAACAGAACAGAAAGAAGTTTCACACAATTCTTCTGTGTAGTTTTTATTTGTAGACATTCTTTTTCCCAATATAGGCCTCCTAGCGCTCAGAATGTCCAATTGCAGTTTCTACAGAAAGAGTGTTTCAGAACGGCTCAATCAAAAGTAAGGTTCAACTCTGTTAGTTGAATGCACAGAACAGAAAGAAGTTTCATACAATGCTTCTGTGTAGTTTATATTTGAACATATTCTTTTTTCCACTATTACCCACTTAGCGCTACGAATGTCCAGTTGCATTTTCTACAGACAGAGTGTTTCAAAACTGCTCAATCAAAAGTATGGTTTAACTCTGTTAGCTGAATGCTCAGATCAGAATTAAGTTTCACAGAATGCTTCTGTGTAGTTTATATTTGAATATATTCCTTTTTCCACTACTACGCTCTTAGCGCTCCAAATGTCCAGTTGCATTTTCTACAGAAAGAGTGTTCAGATCTGCTCAATCAAAAGTATGGTTTAACTCTGTTAGCTGAATGCACAGATCAGAAAGAAGTTTCACCGAATGATTCTGTGTAGTTTATATTTGAAGACATTCCTTTTTCCACTATTACCCTCTTAGCGCTCCGAATCTCCACTTGCATTTTCTACAAAAAGAGTGTTTCATATCTGCTCAATCAAAAATATGTTTTATCTCTGTTAACTGAATATACAGATCAGAAATAAGTTTCACAGAATGCATCTGTGTAGTTTTTATTTGAAGATATTCTTTTTCCCAATGTAGGCCTCTTAGCACTTAGCATGTCCAATTGCAGTTTCTACAGAAAGAGTGTTTCAGAACGGCTCAATCAAAAGTAAGGTTCAACTCTGTTAGTTGAATGCACAGAACAGAAAGAATTTTCACAGAATGCTATTGTGTAGTTTATATTTGAATATACTCCTTTTTCCACTATTACCCTCTTAGCGCTCCGAATGTCCACTTGCATTTTCTACAGAAAGAGTGTTCAGAACTGCGTAATCAAAAGTATGGTTTAACTCTGTTAGCTTAATGAACATATCAGAAATAAGTTTCACACAATGCTTCTGTGTAGTTTTTATTTGAAGATATTATTTTTCCCAATAGAGGCCTCTTAGCGCTCAGAATGTCCAATTGCAGTTTCTACAGTAAGAGTGTTTCAGAAAGGCTCAATCAAAAGTAAGGTTCAACTCCGTTAGTTGAATGCACAGAACAGAAAGAAGTTTCATACAATGCTTCTGTGTAGTTTATATTTGAACATATTCTTTTTTCCACTATTACCCACTTAGCGCTACGAATGTCCAGTTGCATTTTCTACAGACAGAGTGTTTCAAAACTGCTCAATCAAAAGTATGGTTTAACTCTGTTAGCTGAATGCTCAGATCAGAAAGAAGTTTCACAGAATGCTTCTGTGTAGTTTATATTTGAATATATTCCTTTTTCCACTACTACTCTCTTAGCGCTCCAAATGTCCAATTGCATTTTCTACAGAAAGAGTGTTCAGATCTGCTCAATCAAAAGTATGGTTTAACTCTGTTAGCTGAATGCACAGATCAGAAAGAAGTTTCACAGAATGATTCTGTGTAGTTTATATTTGGAGACATTCCTTTTTAGACTATTACCCTCTTAGCGCTCAGAATCTCCACTTGCATTTTCTACAGAAAGAGTGTTTCAGAACGGCTCAATCAAAACTAAGGTTCAACTCTTTTACTTGAACAAACAGAACAGAAAGAAGTTTCACACAATTCTTCTGTGTAGTTTTTATTTGTAGACATTCTTTTTCCCAATATAGGCCTCCTAGCGCTCAGAATGTCCAATTGCAGTTTCTAAAGAAAGAGTGTTTCAGAACGGCTCAATCAAAAGTAAGGTTCAACTCTGTTAGTTGAATGCACAGAACAGAAATAAGTTTCATACAATGCTTCTGTGTACTTTATATTTGAACATATTTTTTTTTCCACTATTACCCACTTAGCGCTACGAATGTCCAGTTGCATTTTCTACAGACAGAGTGTTTCAAAACTGCTCAATCAAAAGTATGGTTTAACTCTGTTAGCTGAATGCTCAGATCAGAAAGAAGTTTCACAGAATGCTTCTGTGTAGTTTATATTTGAATATATTCCTTTTTCCACTACTACGCTCTTAGCGCTCAAAATGTCCAGTTGCATTTTCTACAGAAAGAGTGTTCAGATATGCTCAATCAAAAGTATGGTTTAACTCTGTTAGCTGAATGCACAGATCAGAAAGAAGTTTCACCGAATGATTCTGTGTAGTTTATATTTGAAGACATTCCTTTTTCCACTATTACCCGCTTAGCGCTCCGAATCTCCACTTGCATTTTCTACAAAAAGAGTGTTTCATAACTGCTCAATCAAAAATATGTTTTATCTCTGTTAACTGAATTTACAGATCAGAAATAAGTTTCACAGAATGCATCTGTGTAGTTTTTATTTGAAGATATTCTTTTTCCCAATGTAGGCCTCTTAGCGCTTAGCATGTCCAATTGCAGTTTCTACAGAAAGAGTGTTTCAGAACGGCTCAATCAAAAGTAAGGTTCAACTCTGTTAGTTGAATGCACAGAACAGAAAGAATTTTCACAGAATGCTACTGTGTAGTTTATATTTGAATATATTCCTTTTTCCACTATTACCCTCTTAGCGCTCCAAATGTCCACTTGCATTTTCTACAGAAAGAGTGTTCAGAACTGCGCAATCAAAAGTATGGTTTAACTCTGTTAGCTTAATGAACATATCAGAAATAAGTTTCACACAATGCTTCTGTGTAGTTTTTATTTGAAGATATTATTTTTCCCAATAGAGGCCTCTTAGCGCTCAGAATGTCCAATTGCAGTTTCTACAGAAAGAGTGTTTCAGAAAGGCTCAATCAAAAGTAAGGTTCAACTCTGTTAGTTGAATGCACAGAACAGAAAGAAGTTTCATACAATGCTTCTGTGTAGTTTATATTTGAACATATTCTTTTTTCCACTATTACCCACTTAGCGCTACGAATGTCCAGTTGCATTTTCTACAGATAGAGTGTTTCAAAACTGCTCAATCAAAAGTATGGTTTAACTCTGTTAGCTGAATGCTCAGATCAGAAAGAAGTTTCACAGAATGCTTCTGTGTAGTTTATATTTGAATATATTCCTTTTTCCACTACTACTCTCTTAGCGCTCCAAATGTCCAGTTGCATTTTCTACAGAAAGAGTGTTCAGATCTGCTCAATCAAAAGTATGGTTTAACTCTGTTAGCTGAATGCACAGATCAGAAAGAAGATTCACAGAATGATTCTGTGTAGTTTATATTTGGAGACATTCCTTTTTCCACTATTACCCTTTTAGCGCTCCGAATCTCCACTTGCATTTTCTACAGAAAGAGTGTTTCAGAACGGCTCAATCAAAACTAAGGTTCAACTCTTTTAGTTGAACAAACAGAACAGAAAGAAGTTTCACACAATTCTTCTGTGTAGTTTTTATTTGTAGACATTCTTTTTCCCAATATAGGCCTCCTAGCGCTCAGAATGTCCAATTGCAGTTTCTACAGAAAGAGTGTTTCAGAAAGGCTCAATCAAAAGTAAGGTTCAACTCTGTTAGTTGAATGCACAGAACAGAAAGATGTTTCATACAATGCTTCTGTGTAGTTTATATTTGAACATATTCTTTTTTCCACTATTACCCACTTAGCGCTACGAATGTCCAGTTGCATTTTCTACAGACAGAGTGTTTCAAAACTGCTCAATCAAAAGTATGGTTTAACTCTGTTAGCTGAATGCTCAGATCAGAAATAAGTTTCACAGAATGCTTCTGTGTAGTTTATATTTGAATATATTCCTTTTTCCACTACTACGCTCTTAGCGCTCCAAATGTCCAGTTGCATTTTCTACAGAAAGAGTGTTCAGATCTGCTCAATCAAAAGTATGGTTTAACTCTGTTAGCTGAATGCACAGATCAGAAAGAAGTTTCACCGAATGATTCTGTGTAGTTTATATTTGAAGACATTCCTTTTTCCACTATTACCCTCTTAGCGCTCCGAATCTCCACTTGCATTTTCTACAAAAAGAGTGTTTCATAACTGCTCAATCAAAAATATGTTTTATCTCTGTTAACTGAATTTACAGATCAGAAATAAGTTTCACAGAATGCATCTGTGTAGTTTTATTTGAAGATATTCTTTTTCCCAATGTAGGCCTCTTAGCGCTTAGCATGTCCAATTGCAGTTTCTACAGAAAGAGTGTTTCAGAACGGCTCAATCAAAAGAAAGGTTCAACTCTGTTAGTTGAATGCACAGAACAGAAAGAATTTTCACAGAATGCTATTGTGTAGTTTATATTTGAATATACTCCTTTTTCCACTATTACCCTCTTAGCGCTCCGAATGTCCACTTGCATTTTCTACAGAAAGAGTGTTCAGAACTGCGCAATCAAAAGTATGGTTTAACTCTGTTAGCTTAATGAACATATCAGAAATAAGTTTCACACAATGCTTCTGTGTAGTTTTTATTTGAAGATATTATTTTTCCCAATAGAGGCCTCTTAGCGCTCAGAATGTCCAATTGCAGTTTCTACAGTAAGAGTGTTTCAGAAAGGCTCAATCAAAAGTAAGGTTCAACTCCGTTAGTTGAATGCACAGAACAGAAAGAAGTTTCATACAATGCTTCTGTGTAGTTTATATTTGAACATATTCTTTTTTCCACTATTACCCACTTAGCGCTACGAATGTCCAGTTGCATTTTCTACAGACAGAGTGTTTCAAAACTGCTCAATCAAAAGTATGGTTTAACTCTGTTAGCTGAATGCTCAGATCAGAAAGAAGTTTCACAGAATGCTTCTGTGTAGTTTATATTTGAATATATTCCTTTTTCCACTACTACTCTCTTAGCGCTCCAAATGTCCAGTTGCATTTTCTACAGAAAGAGTGTTCAGATCTGCTCAATCAAAAGTATGGTTTAACTCTGTTAGCTGAATGCACAGATCAGAAAGAAGTTTCACAGAATGATTCTGTGTAGTTTATATTTGGAGACATTCCTTTTTCCACTATTACCCTCTTAGCGCTCAGAATCTCCACTTGCATTTTCTACAAAAAGAGTGTTTCAGAACGGCTCAATCAAAACTAAGGTTCAACTCTTTTAGTTGAACAAACAGAACAGAAAGAAGTTTCACACAATTCTTCTTTGTAGTTTTTATTTGTAGACATTTTTTTCCCAATATAGGCCTCCTAGCGCTCAGAATGTCCAATTGCAGTTTCTACAGAAAGAGTGTTTCAGAACGGCTCAATCAAAAGTAAGGTTCAACTCTGTTAGTTGAATGCACAGAACAGAAAGAAGTTTCATACAATGCTTCTGTGTAGTTTATATTTGAACATATTCTTTTTTCCACTATTACCCACTTAGCGCTACGAATGTCCAGTTGCATTTTCTACAGACAGAGTGTTTCAAAACTGCTCAATCAAAAGTATGGTTTAACTCTGTTAGCTGAATGCTCAGATCAGAAATAAGTTTCACAGAATGCTTCTGTGTAGTTTATATTTGAATATATTCCTTTTTCCACTACTACGCTCTTAGCGCTCCAAATGTCCAGTTGCATTTTCTACAGAAAGAGTGTTCAGATCTGCTCAATCAAAAGTATGGTTTAACTCTGTTAGCTGAATGCACAGATCAGAAAGAAGTTTCACCGAATGATTCTGTGTAGTTTATATTTGAAGACATTCCTTTTTCCACTATTACCCTCTTAGCGCTCCGAATCTCCACTTGAATTTTCTACAAAAAGAGTGTTTCATAACTGCTCAATCAAAAATATGTTTTATCTCTGTTAACTGAATTTACAGATCAGAAATAAGTTTCACAGAATGCATC
Organism: Symphalangus syndactylus; assembly: GCF_028878055.3. Classification (NCBI taxonomy): domain Eukaryota; kingdom Metazoa; phylum Chordata; class Mammalia; order Primates; family Hylobatidae; genus Symphalangus; species Symphalangus syndactylus. The sequence continues at coordinate 5,207,315 of NC_072446.2, forward strand.
TGTGTAGTTTTTATTTGAAGATATTCTTTTTCCCAATGTAGGCCTCTTAGCGCTTAGCATGTCCAATTGCAGTTTCTACAGAAAGAGTGTTTCAGAACGGCTCAATAAAAAGTAAGTTTCAACTCTGTTAGTTGAATGCACAGAACAGAAAGAATTTTCACAGAATGCTACTGTGTAGTTTATATTTGAATATATTCCTTTTTCCACTATTACCCTCTTAGCGCTCCGAATGTCCATTTGCATTTTCTACAGAAAGAGTGTTCAGAACTGCGCAATCAAAAGAATGGTTTAACTCTGTTAGCTTAATGAACATATCAGAAATAAGTTTCACAGAATGCTTCTGTGTAGTTTTTATTTGAAGATATTATTTTTCCCAATATAGGCCTCTTAGCGCTCAGAATGTCCAATTGCAGTTTCTACAGAAAGAGTGTTTCAGAAAGGCTCAATCAAAAGTAAGGTTCAACTCTGTTAGTTGAATGCACAGAACAGAAAGAAGTTTCATACAATGCTTCTGTTTAGTTTATATTTGAACATATTCTTTTTTCCACTATTACTCACTTAGCGCTACGAATGTCCAGTTGCATTTTCTACAGACAGAGTGTTTCAAAACTGCTCAATCAAAAGTATGGTTTAACTCTGTTAGCTGAATGCTCAGATCAGAAAGAAGTTTCACAGAATGCTTCTGTGTAGTTTATATTTGAATATATTCCTTTTTCCACTACTACGCTCTTAGCGCTCCAAATGTGCAGTTGCATTTTCTACAGAAAGAGTGTTCAGATCTGCTCAATCAAAAGTATGGTTTAACTCTGTTAGCTGAATGCACAGATCAGAAATAAGTTTCACCGAATGATTCTGTGTAGTTTATATTTGAAGACATTCCTTTTTCCACTATTACCCTCTTAGCGCTCCGAATCTCCACTTGCATTTTCTACAAAAAGAGTGTTTCATAACTGCTCAATCAAAAATATGTTTTATCTCTGTTAAGTGAATTTACAGATCAGAAATAAGTTTCACAGAATGCATCTATGTAATTTTTATTTGAAGATATTCTTTTTCCCAATGTAGGCCTCTTAGCGCTTAGCATGTCCAATTGCAGTTTCTACAGAAAGAGTGTTTCAGAACGGCTCAATCAAAAGTAAGGTTCAACTCTGTTAGTTGAATGCACAGAACAGAAAGAATTTTCACAGAATGCTACTGTGTAGTTTATATTTGAATATATTCCTTTTTCCACTATTACCCTCTTTGCGCTCAGAATGTCCAAATGCAGTTTCTACAGAAAGAGTGTTCTGAACTGTGCAATCAAAAGTATGGTTTATCTCTGTTAGCTGAATGCACATATCAGAAATAAGTTTCAAACAATGCTTCTGTGTAATTTTTATTTGAAGATATTATTTTTCCCAATATAGGCCTCTTAGCGCTCAGAATGTCCAATTGCAGTTTCTACAGAAAGAGTGTTTCAGAACGGCTTAATCAAATGTAAGGTTCAACTCTCTTAGTTGAATGCACAGAACAGAAAGAAGTTTCACTGAATGCTTCTGTGTAGTATTTATTTGAAGATACTCCTTTTTGGACTATTACACACTTAGCGCTCCAAATATCCACTGGCAGTTTCTACACAAAGAGTGTTTCAGAACTGCTCCTTCAAAAGTAAGGCTCAACTCTGTTATTTGAATGCGGAGAACAGAGGGGGTTTCAGAGAATGCTTCTGTGTAGTTTTTAATTGGAGATATTCCTTTTTCCTCTATTAGAATCTTAGCGCTCCGAATGTCCACTTGCATTTTCAACAAAAAGAGTATTTCATAACTGCCCAATCAAAAATATGGTTTAGCTCTGTTAACTGAATTTACAGATCAGAAATAAGTTTCACAGAATGCATCTGTGTAGTTTTTATTTGAAGATATTCTTTTTCCCAGTGTAGGCCTCTTAGAGCTTAGAATGTCCAATTGCAGTTTCTACAAAAAGAGTGTTTCAGAACGGCTCAATCAAAAGTAAGGTTCAACTCTGTTAGTTGAATGCACAGAACAGAAAGAAGTTTCAGAGAATGCTACAGTGTAGTTTATATTTGAATATATTCCTTTTTCTACTATTAACCTCTTAGCGCTCCGAATGTCCACTTGCATTTTCTACAGAAAGAATGTTCGGAACTGCGCAATCAAAAGTATGGTTTAACTCTGTTAGCTGAATGCACACATCAGAAATAAGTTTCACACAATGCTTCTGTGTAGTTTTTATTTGAAGATATTTTTTTTTTCAATATAGGCCTCTTAGCGCTCAGAATGTCCAATTGCAGTTTCTACAGAAAGAGTGTTCCCGAACGGCTCAATCAAAAGTAAGGTTCAACTCTGTTAGCTGAATGCACAGAACAGAAAGTTGTTTCATACAATGCTTCTGTGTATTTATATTTGAACATATTCTTTTTTCCACTATTACCCACTTAGTGCTACGAATGTCCAGTTGCATTTTCTACAGAGAGAGTGTTTCAAAACAGCTCAATCAAAAGTATGGTTTAAATCTGTTAGCTGAATGCTCAGATCAGAAAGAAGTTTCACAGAATGCTTCTGTGTAGTTTATATTTGAATATATTCCTTTTTCCACTACTACCCTCTTAGCGCTCCAAATGTCCGGTTGCATTTTCTACAGAAAGAGTGTTCAGATCTGCTCTATCAAAAGTATGGTTTAACTCTGTTAGCTGAATGCACAGATCAGAAAGAAGTTTCACAGAATGATTCTGTGTAGTTTATATTGGAAGACATTCCTTTTTCCACTATTACCCTCTTAGCGCTCCGAATCTCCACTTGCATTTTCTACAGAAAGAGTGTTTCAGAACGGCTCAATCAAAACTAAGGTTCAAATCTTTTAGATGAATGAACAGAACAGAAAGAAGTTTCACCGAATGCTTCTGTGTAGTTTTTATTTGTAGATATTATTTTTCCCAATATAGGCCTCTTAGCGCTCAGAATGTCCTATTGCAGTTTCTACAGAAAGAGTGTTTCAGAACGGCTCAATCAAAAGTAAGGTTCAACCCTGGTAGTTGAATGCACAGAACAGAGGAAGTTTCACAGAATGCTTCTGTGTAGTTTATATATGAATATATTCCTTTTTCCACTATTAGCCTCTTAGCGCTCCGAATGTCCACTTGCATTTTCTACAGAAAGAGTGTTCTGAACTGCGCAATCAAAAGTATGGTTTAACTCTGTTAGCTGAATGCACATATCAGAAATAAGTTTCAAACAATGCTTCTGTGTAGTTTTTATTTGAAGATATTATTTTTCCCAATATAGGCCTCTTAGCGCTCAGAATGTCCAATTGCAGTTTCTACAGAAAGAGTGTTTCAGAACGGCTCAATCAAATGTAAGGTTCAAATCTCTTAGTTGAATGCACAGAACAGAAAGAAGTTTCACAGAATGCTTCTGTGTAGTATTTAGTTGAAGATACTCCTTTTTATACTATTACCCACTTAGCGCTCCGAATATCCACTGGCAGTTTCTACACAAAGAGTGTTTCGTAACTGCTCCTTCAAAAGTAAGGCTCAACACTGTTAGTTGAATGTGGAGAACAGAAAGGGGTTTCAGAGAATGCTTCTGTGTAGTTCTTAATTGGAGATATTCCTTTTTCCTCTATTACAATCTTAGCGCTCCGAATGTCCACTTGCATTTTCAACAAAAAGAGTATTTCATAACTGCTCAATTAAAAATATGGTTTAGCTCTGTTAACTGAATTTAGAGATCAGAAATAAGTTTCACAGAATGCATCTGTGTAGTTTTTATTTGAAGATATTCTTTTTCCCCATGTAGGCCTCTTAGCGCTTAGAATGTCCAATTGCAGTTTCTACAGAAAGAGTGTTTCAGAACGGCTCAATCATAAGTAAGGTTCAACACTGCTAGTTGAATGCACAGAAGAGAAAGTAGTTTCACAGAATGCTACTGTGTAGTTTATATTTGAATATATCCCTTTTTCCTCTAGTACCCTCTTAGCGCTCCGAATGTCCACTTGCATTTTCTACAGAAAGAGTGTTCTGAACTGCGCAATCAAAAGTATGGTTTAACTCTGTTAGCTGAATGCACATATCAGAAATAAGTTTCAAACAATGCTTCTGTGTAATTTTTATTAGAAGATATTATTTTTCCCAATATAGGCCTCTTAGCGCTCAGAATGTCCAATTGCAGTTTCTACAGAAAGAGTGTTTCAGAACGGCTGAATCAAATGTAAGGTTCAACTCTCTTAGTTGAATGCACAGAACAGAAAGAAGTTTCACTGAATGCTTCTGTGTAGTATTTAGTTGAAGATACTCCTTCTTGGACTATTACACACTTAGCGCTCCGAATATCCACTGGCAGTTTCTACACAAAGAGTGTTTCAGAACTGCTCCTTCAAAAGTAAGGCTCAACTCTGTTATTTGAATGCGGAGAACAGAGGGTGTTTCAGAGAATGCTTCTGTGTAGTTTTTAATTGGAGATATTCCTTTTTCCTCTACTACAACCTTAGCGCTCCGAATGTCCACTTGCATTTTCAACAAAAAGATTATTTCATAACTGCTCAATTAAAAATATGGTTTAGCTCTGTTAACTGAATTTACAGATCAGAAATAAGTTTCACAGAATGCATCTGTGTAGTTTTTATTTGAAGATATTCTTTTTCCCAGTGTAGGCCTCATAGCGCTTAGAATGTCCAATTGCAGTTTCTACAAAAAGAGTGTTTCAGAACGGCTCAATCAAAAGTAAGGTTCAACTCTGTTAGTTGAATGCACAGAACAGAAAGAAGTTTCACAGAATGCTACTGTGTAGTTTATATTTGAATATATTCCTTTTTCCACTATTACCCTCTTAGCGCTCCGATAGTCCACTTGCGTTTTCTACAGAAATAATGTTCGGAACTGCGCAATCAAAAGTATGGTTTAACTCTGTTAGCTGAATGCACACATCAGAAATAAGTTTCACACAATGCTTCTGTGTAGTTTTTATTTGAAGATATTTTTTTTCCCAATAATGTCCTCTTAGCGCTCAGAATGTCCAATTGCAGTTTCTACAGAAAGAGTGTTCCCGAAAGGCTCAATCAATAGTAAGGTTCAACTCTGTTAGCTGAATGCACAGAACAGAAAGATGTTTCATAAAATGCTTCAGTGTAGTTTATATTTGAACATATTCTTTTTTCCACTATTACCCACTTAGCGCTACGAATGTCCAGTTGCATTTTCTACAGACAGAGTGTTTCAAAACTGCTCAATCAAAATTATGGTTTAAATCTGTTAGCTGAATGCTCAGATCAGAAAGAAGTTTCACAGAATGCTTCTGTGTAGTTTATATTTGAATATATTCCTTTTTCCACTACTACCCTCTTAGCGCTCCAAATGTCCAGTTGCATTTTCTACAGATAGAGTGTTCAGATCTGCTCTATCAAAAGTATGGTTTAACTCTGTTAGCTGAATGCACAGATCAGAAAGAAGTTTCACAGAATGATTCTGTGTAGTTTATATTTGGAGACATTCCATTTTCCACTATTACCCTCTTAGCGCTCCGAATCTCCACTTGCATTTTCTACAGAAAGAGTGTTTCAGAACGGCTCAATCAAAACTAAGGTTCAAATCTTTTAGTTGAATGAACAGAACAGAAAGAAGTTTCACAGAATGCTTCTGTGTAGTTTTTATTTGTAGATATTCTTTTTCCCAATATAGGCCTCTTAGCGCTCAGAATGTCCAATTGCAGTTTCTACAGAAAGAGTGTTTCAGAACGGCTCAATCAAAGTAAGGTTCAACCCTGGTAGTTGAATGCACAGAACAGAAGGAAGTTTCACAGAATGCTTCTGTGTAGTTTATATTTGAATATATTCCTTTTTCCACTATTACCCTCTTAGCGCTCCGAATGTCCACTTGCATTTTCTACAGAAAGTGTGTTCTGAACTGCGCAATCAAAAGTATGGTTTAACTCTGTTAGCTGAATGCACATATCAGAAATAAGTTTCAAACAATGCTTCTGTGTAATTTTTATTTGAAGATATTATTTTTCCCAATATATGCCTCTTAGCGCTCAGAATGTCCAATTGCAGTTTCTACAGAAAGAGTGTTTCAGAACGGCTCAATCAAATGTAAGGTTCAACTCTCTTAGTTGAATGCACAGAACAGAAAGAAGTTTCACTGAATGCTTCTGTGTAGTATTTAGTTGAAGATACTCCTTTTTGGACTATTACACACTTAGCGCTCCGAATATCCACTGGCAGTTTCTACACAAAGAGTGTTTCAGAACTGCTCCTTCAAAAGTAAGGCTCAACCCTGTTAGTTGAATTCGGAGAACAGAAAGGGGTTTCAGAGAATGCTTCTGTGTAGTTTTTAATTGGAGATATCCCTTTTTCCTCTATTACAATCTTAGTGCTCCGAATGTCCACTTGCATTTTCTACAGAAAGATTGTTTCATAACTGCTCAATCAAAAATATGTTTTAGCTCTGTTAACTGAATTTACAGATCAGAAATAAGTTTCACAGAATGCATCTGTGTAGTTTTTATTTGAAGATAATCTTTTTCCCAATGTAGGCCTCTTAGCGCTTAGAATGTCCAATTGCAGTTTCTACAGAAAGAGTGTTTCAGAACGGCTCAGTCAAAATTAAGGTTCAACGCTGTTAGTTGAATGCACAGAACAGAAAGAAGTTTCACAGAATGCTACTGTGTAGTTTATATTTGAATATATTCCTTTTTCCAATATTACCATCTTAGCGCTCCGAATGTCCACTTGCATTTTCTACAGAAAGAGTGTTCGGAACTGCGCAATCAAAAGTATGGTTTAACTCTGTTAGCTGAATGCACATATCAGAAATAAGTTTCACACAATGCTTCTGTGTAGTTTTTATATGAAGATATTATTTTTCCAAATATAGGCCTCTTAGCCCTCAGAATGTCCAATTGCAGTTTCTACAGAAAGAGTGTTTCAGAACGGCTCAATCAAATGTAAGGTTCAACTCTCTTAGTTGAATGCACAGAACAGAAAGTAGTTTCACTGAATGCTTCTGTGTAGTATTTAGTTGAAGATACTCCTTTTTGGACTATTACACACTTAGCGCTCCGAATATCCACTAGCGGTTTCTACACAAAGAGTGTTTCAGAACTGCTCCTTCAAAAGTAAGGCTCAACTCTGTTAGTTGAATGCGGAGAACAGAAAGGGGTTTCAGAGAATGCTTCTGTGTAGTTTTTAATTGGAGATATTCCTTTTTCCTCTATTACAATCTTAGCGCTCCGAATGTCCACTTGCATTTTCTACAAAAAGAGTGTTTCACAACTGCTCAATCAAAAATATGGTTTAGCTCTGTTAACTGAATTTACAGATCAGAAATAAGTTTCACAGAATGCATCTGTGTAGTTTTTATTTGAAGATATTCTTTTTCCCAATGTAGGCCTCTTAGCGCTTAGAATGTCCAATTGCAGTTTCTACAGAAAGAGTGTTTCAGAACGGCTCAATCAAAAGTAAGGTTCAACACTGTTAGTTGAATGCACAGAACAGAAAGAAGTTTCACAGAATGCTACTGTGTAGTTTATATTTGAATATATCCCTTTTTCCACTATTACCCTCTTAGCGCTCCGAATGTCCACTTGCATTTTCTACAGAAAGAGTGTTATGAACTGCGCAATCAAAAGTATGGTTTAACTCTGTTAGCTGAATGCACATATCAGAAATAAGTTTTAAACAATGCTTCTGTGTAATTTTTATTTGAAGATATTATTTTTCCCAATATAGGCCTCTTAGCGCTCAGAATGTCCAATTGCAGTTTCTACAGAAAGAGTGTTTCAGAATGGCAAAAATCAAAATAAGGTTCAACTCTGTTAGTTGAATGCACAGAACAGAAAGAAGTTTCATACAATGCTTCTGTGTAGTTTATATTTGAACATATTCTTTTTTCCACTATTACCCACTTAGCGCTACGAATGTCCAGTTGCATTTTCTACAGAGTGTTTCAAAACTGCTCAATCAAAAGTTTGGTTTAACTCTGTTAGCTGAATGCTCAGATCACAAAGAAGTTTCACAGAACGCTTCTGTGTAGTTTATATTAGAATATATTCTTTTTCCACTACTACCCTCTTAGCGCTCCAAATGTCCAGTTGCATTTTCTACAGAAAGAGTGTTCATATCTGCTCAATCAAAAGTATGGTTTAACTCTGTTAGCTGAATCCACAGATCAGAAAGAAGTTTCACAGAATGATTCTGTGTAGTTTATATTTGAAGACATTCCTTTTTCCACTATTACCCTCTTAGCGCTCCGAATCTCCACTTGCATTTTCTACAGAAAGCGTGTTTCAGAAAGGCTCAATCAAAACTAAGGTTCAACTCTTTTAGTTGAATGAACAGAACAGAAAGAAGTTTCACAGAATGCTTCTGTGTAGTTTTTATTTGTAGATATTCTTTTTCCCAGTATAGGCCTCTTAGCCCTCAGAATGTCCAATTGCAGTTTCTACAGAAAGAGTGTTTCAGAACGGCTCAATCAAAAGTAAGGTTCAACCCTGGTAGTTGAATGCACAGAATAGAAAGAAGTTTCACAGAATGCTTCTGTGTAGTTTATATTTGAATATATTCCTTTTTCCACTATTACCCTCTTAGCGCTCCGAATGTCCACTTGCATTTTCTACAGAAAGAGTTTTCCGAACTGCGCAATCAAAAGTATGGTTTAACTCTGTTAGCTGAATGCACATATCAGAAATAAGTTTCAAACAATGCTTCTGTGTAGTTTTTATTTGAAGATATTATTTTTCCCAATATAGGCCTCTTAGCGCTCAGAATGTCCAATTGCAGTTTCTACAGAAAGAGTGTTTCAGAACGGCTCAATCAAATGTAAGGTTCAACTTTCTTAGTTGAATGCACAGAACAGAAAGAAGTTTCACAGAATGCTTCTGTGTAGTATTTAGTTGAAGATACTACTTTTTGGACTATTACCCCCTTAGCGCTCCGAATATCCACTGGCAGTTTCTACACAAAGAGAGTTTCAGAACTGCTCCTTCAAAAGTAAGGCTCAACTCTGTTAGTTGAATGTGGAGAACAGAAAGAGGTTCCAGAGAATGCTTCTGTGTAGTTTTTAATTGGAGATATTCCTTTTTACTCTATTACAATCTTAGCGCTCCGAATGTCCACTTGCATTTTCTACAAAAAGATTGTTTCATAACTGCTCAATCAAAAATATGTTTTAGCTGTGTTAATTGAATTTACAGATCAGAAATAAGTTTCACAGAATGCATCTGTGTAGTTTTTATTTGAAGATATTCTTTTTCCCAATGTAGGCCTCTTAGCGCTTAGAATGTCCAATTGCAGTTTCTACAGAAAGAGTGTTTCAGAACGGCTCAATCAAAAGTAAGGTTCAACGCTATTAGTTGAATGCACAGAAGAGAAAGCAGTTTCACAGAATGCTACTGTGTAGTTTATATTTGAATATATCCCTTTTTCCACTATTACCCTCTTAGCGCTCCGAATGTCAACTTGCATTTTCTACAGAAAGAGTGTTCTGAACTGCGCAATCAAAAGTATTGTTTAACTCTGTTAGCTGAATGCACATATCAGAAATGAGTTTTAAACAATGCTTCTGGGTAATTTTTATTTGAAGATATTATTTTTCCCAATATAGGCCTCTTAGCGCTCAGAATGTCCAATTGCAGTTTCTACAGAAAGAGTGTTTCAGAACGGCTGCATCAAATGTAAGGTTCAACTCTCTTAGTTGAATGCACAGAAGAGAAAGAAGTTTCACTGAATGCTTCTGTGTAGTATTTAGTTGAAGATACTGCTTTTTGGACTATTACACACTTAGCGCTCCGAATATCCACTGGCAGTTTCTACACAAAGAGTTTTTCAGAACTGCTCCTTCAAAAGTAAGGCTCAACTCTGTTAGTTGAATGCGGAGAACAGAAAGGGGTTTCAGAGAATGCTTCTGTGTAGTTTTTAATTGGAGATATAACTTTTTCCTCTATTACAATCTTAGTGCTCTGAATGTCCACTTGCATTTTCTACAAAAAGATTGTTTCAGAACGGCTCATTCAAAAATATGGTTTAGCTCTGTTAACTGAATTTACAGATCAGAAATAAGTTTCACAGAATGCATCTGTGTAGTTTTTATTTGAAGATATTCTTTTTCCCAATGTAGGCCTCTTAGCGCTTAGAATGTCCAATTGCAGTTTCTACAGAAAGAGTGTTTCAGAACGGCTCAATCAAAAGTAAGGTTCAACGCTGTTAGTTGAATGCACAGAACAGAAAGAAGTTTCACAGAATGCTACTGTGTAGTTTATATTAGAATATATTCCTTTTTCCAATATTACCCTCTTAGCACTCCGAATGTCCACTTGCATTTTCTACAGAAAGAGTGTTCGGAACTGCGCAATCAAAAGTATGGTTTAACTCTGTTAGCTGAATGCACATATCAGAAATAAGTTTCACACAATGCTTCTGTGTAGTTTTTATTTGAAGATATTATTTTTCCCAATATAGGCCTCTTAGCGCTCAGAATGTCCAATTGCAGTTTCTACAGAAAGAGTGTTTCAGAAAGGCTCAATCAAAACTAAGGTTCAACTCTTTTAGTTGAATGAACAGAACAGAAAGAAGTTTCACAGAATGCTTCTGTGTAGTTTTTATTTGTAGATATTCTTTTTCCCAATATAGGCCTCTTAGTGCTCAGAATGTCCAATTGCAGTTTCTACAGAAAGAGTGTTTCAGAACGGCTCAATCAAAAGTAAGGTTCAACCCTGGTACTTGAATGCACAGAACAGAAAGAAGTTTCACAGAATGCTTCTGTGTAGTTTATATTTGAATATATTCCTTTTTCCACTATTACCCTCTTAGCGCTCCAAATGTCCACTTGCATTTTCTACAGAAAGAGTGTTCTGAACTGCACAATCAAAAGTATGGTTTAACTCTGTTAGCTGAATGGACATATCAGAAATAAGTTTCACACAATGCTTCTGTGTAGCTTTTATTTGAAGATATTTTTTTTCCCAATATTGTCCTCTTAGCGCTCAGAATGTCCAATTGCAGTTTCTACAGAAAGAGTGTTTCAGAACGGCTCAATCAAATGTAAGGTTCAACTTTCTTAGTTGAATGCACAGAACAGAAAGAAGTTTCACAGAATGCTTCTGTGTAGTATTTAGTTGAAGATACTACTTTTTGGACTATTACCCACTTAGCGCTCCGAATATCCACTGGCAGTTTCTACACAAAGAGTGTTTCAGAACTGCTCCTTCAAAAGTAAGGCTCAACTCTGTTAGTTGAATGCGGAGAACAGAAAGGGGTTTCAGAGAATGCTTCTGTGTAGTTTTTAATTGGAGATATTCCTTTTTCCTCTATTACAATCTTAGCGCTCCGAATGTCCACTTGCATTTTCTAAAAAAGAGTGTTTCATAACTGCTCAATCAAAAATATGGTTTAGCTCTGTTAACTGAATTTACAGATCAGAAATAAGTTTCACAGAATGCATCTGTGTAGTTTTTATTTGAAGATATTCTTTTTCCCAATGTAGGCCTCTTAGCGCTTAGAATGTCCAATTGCAGTTTCTACAGAAAGAGTGTTTCAGAAAGGCTCAATCAAAAGTAAGGTTCAACGCTGTTAGTTGAATGCACAGAAGAGAAAGAAGTTCTACAGAATGCTTCTGTGTAGTTTATATTTGAATATATCCCTTTTTCCACTATTACCCTCTTAGCGCTCCGAATGTCCACTTGCATTTTCTACAGAAAGAGTGTTCTGAACTGCGCAATCAAAAGTATGGTTTAACTCTGTTAGCTGAATGCTCAGATCAGAAAGAAGTTTCACAGAATGCTTCTGTGTAGTTTATATTTGAATATATTCCTTTTTCCACTACTACCCTCTTAGCGCTCCAAATGTCCAGTTGCATTTTCTACAGAAAGGGTGTTCAGATCTGCTCAATCAAAAGTATGGTTTAACTCTGTTAGCTGAATGCAAAGATCAGAAAGTAGTTTCACAGAATTATTCTGTGTAGTTTATATTTGAAGACATTTCTTTTTTCACTATTACCATATTAGCGCTCCGAATCTCCACTTGCATTTTCTACAGAAAGAGTGTTTCAGAACGGCTCAATCAAAACTAAGGTTCAACACTTTTAGTTGAATGAACAGAACAGAAAGAAGTTTCACAGAATGCTTCTGTGTAGTTTTTATTTGTAGATATTCTTTTTCCCAATATAGGCCTCTTAGCGCTCAGAATGTCCAATTGCAGTTTCTACAGAAAGAGTGTTTCAGAACGGCTCAATCAAAAGTGAGGTTCAACTCTGTTAGTTGAATGCACAGAACAGAAAGACGTTTCACAGAATGCTTCTGTGTAGTTTTATTTGTACATATTCCTTTTTCCAATATTACCCTCTTAGCGCTCCGAATGTCCACTTGCATTTTCCACAAAAGAGTGTTCTGAACTGCGCAATCAAAAGTATTGTTTCACTCTGTTAGCTGAATGCACATATCAGAAATAAGTTTCAAACAATGCTACTGTGTAGTTTTTATTTGAAGACATTATTTTTCCCAATATAGGCCTCTTAGCGCTCAGAATGTCCAATTGCAGTTTCTACAGAAAGAGTGTTTCAGAACGGCTCAATCAAATGTAAGGTTCAACTCTCTTAGTTGAATGCACAGAACAGAAAGAAGTTTCACAGAATGCTTCTGTGTAGTAGTTAGTTGAAGATACTCCTTTTTGGACTATTACCCACTTAGCGCTCCGAATATCCACTGGCAGTTTCTACAAAAAGAGTGTTTCAGAACTGCTCCTTCAAAAGTAAGGTTCAACTCTGTTAGTTGAATGCGGAGAACAGAGGGGGTTTCAGAGAATGCTTCTGTGTAGTTTTTAATTGGAGATATTCCTTTTTCCTCTATTACCATCTTAGCGCTCCGAATGTCCACTTGCATTTTCAACAAAAAGAGTATTTCATAGCTGCCCAATCAAAAATATGGTTAAGCTCTGTTAACTGAATTTACAGATCATAAATAAGTTTCACAGAATGCATCTGTGTAGTTTTTATTTGAAGATATTCTTTTTCCCAATGTAGGCCTCTTAGTGCTTAGAATGTCCAATTGCAGTTTCTACAAAAAGAGTGTTTCAGAACGGCTCAATCAAAAGTAAGGTTCAACTCTGTTAGTTGAATGCACAGAACAGAAAGAAGTTTCACAGAATGCTACTGTGTAGTTTATATTTGAATATATTCCTTTTTCCACTATTACCCTCTTCGCGCTCCGAATGTCCACTTGAATTTTCTACAGAAATAGTGTTCGGAACTGCGCAATCAAAAGTATGGTTTAACTCTGTTAGCTGAATGCACATATCAGTAATAAGTTTCACACAATGCTTCTGTGTAGTTTTTATTTGAAGATATTATTTTTCCCAATATAGGCCTCTTAGCGCTCAGAATGTCCAATTGCAGTTTCTACAGAAAGAGTGTTTCAGAACGGCTCAATCAAAAGTAAGGTTCAACTCTTTTAGTTGAATGAACAGAACAGAATGAAGTTTCACAGAATGCTTCTGTGTAGTTTTTATTTGTAGATATTTTTTTCCCAATATAGGCCTCTTAGCGCTCAGAATGTCCAATTGCAGTTTCTACAGAAAGAGTGTTTCAAAACGGCTCAATCAAAAGTAAGGTTCAACTCTGTTAGTTGAATGCACAGAACAGAAAGAAGTTTCATACAATGCTTCTGTGTAGTTTATATTTGAACATATTCTTTTTTCCACTATTACCCACTTAGCGCTACGAATGTCCAGTTGCATTTTCTACAGACAGAGTGTTTCAAAACTGCTCAATCAAAGGTATGGTTTAACTCTGTTAGCTTAATGCTCAGATCAGAAAAATTTTCACAGAATGCTTCTGTGTAGTTTATATTTGAATATATTACTTTTTCCACTACTACCCTCTTAGCTCTCCAAATGTCCAGTTGCATTTTCTATAGAAAGAGTGTTCAGATCTGCTCAATCAAAAGTATGGTTTAACTCTGTTAGCTGAATGCACAGATCAGAAATAAGTATCACAGAATGCTTCTGTGTAGTTTTTATTTGTAGATATTCTTTTTCCCAATATAGGCCTCTTAGCGCTCAGAATGTCCAATTGCAGTTTCTACAGAAAGAGTCTTTCAGAACGGCTCAATCAAAACTAAGGTACAACTCTTTTAGTTGAATGAACAGAACAGAAAGAAGTTTCACAGAATGCTTCTGTGTACTTTTTATTTGTAGATATTCATTTTCCCAATATAGGCCTCTTAGCGCTCAGAATGTCCAATTGCAGTTTCTACAGAAAGAGTGTTTCAGAACGGCTCAATCATAAGTAAGGTTCAACCCTGGAAATTGAATGCACAGAACAGAAAGAAGTTTCATACAATGCTTCTGTGTAGTTTATATTTGAACATATTCTTTTTTCCACTATTACCCACTTAGCGCTACGAATGTCCAGTTGCATTTTCTACAGACAGAGTGTTTCAAAACTGGTCAATCAAAAGTATGGTTTAACTCTGTTAGCTGAATGCTCAGATCAGAAAGAACTTTCACAGAATGCTTCTGTGTAGTTTATATTTGAATATATTCCTTTTCCACTACTACCCTCTTAGCGCTCCAAATATCCAGTTGCATTTTCGACAGAAAGAGTGTTCACATCTGCTCAATCAAAAGTATGGTTTAACTCTGTTAGCTGAATGCACAGATCAGAAAGAAGTTTCACCGAATGATTCTGTGTAGTTTATATTTGAAGACATTCCTTTTTCCACTATTACCCTCTTAGCGCTCCGAATCTCCACTTGCATTTTCTACAGAAAGAGTGTTTCAGAACGGCTCAATCAAAACTAAGGTTCAACTCTTTTAGTTGAATGAACAGAACAGAAAGAAGTTTCACAGAATGCTTCTGTGTAGTTTTTATTTGTAGATATTCTCTTTCCCAATATAGGCCTCTTAGCGCTCAGAATGTCCAATTGCAGTTTCTACAGAAAGAGTGTTTCAGAACGGCTCAATCAAAACTAAGGTTCAACTCTTTTAGTTGAATGAACAGAACAGAAAGAAGTTTCACAGAATGCTGCTGTGTAGTTTATATTTGAATATATTCCTTTTTCCACTCTTACCCTCATAGCGCTCCGAATGTCCACTTGCATTTTCCACAGAAAGAGTGTTCTGAACTGCGCAATCAAAAGTATTGTTTCACTCTGTTAGCTGAATGCACATATCAGAGATAAGTTTCAAACAATGCTTCTGTGTAGTTTTTATTTGAAGATATTATTTTTCCCAATATAGGCCTCTTAGCACTCAGAATGTCCAATTCCAGATTCTACAGAAAGAGTGTTTCAGAACGGCTCAATCAAATGTAAGGTTCAACTCTCTTAGTTGAATGCACAGAACAGAAAGAAGTTTCACAGAATGCTTCTGTGTAGTATTTAGTTGAAGATATTCCTTTTTGGACTATTACCCACTTAGCGCTCCGAATATCCACTGGCAGTTTCTACACAAAGAGTGTTTCAGAACTGCTCCTTCGAAAGTAAGGCTCAACTCTCTTAGTTGAATGCGGAGAACGGAAAGGGGTTTCAGAGAATGCTTCTGTGTAGTTTTTAATTGGAGATATTCCTTTTTCCTCTATTACAATCTTAGCGCTCCGAATGTCCACTTGCATTTTCTACAAAAAGAGGGTTTCATAACTGCTCAATCAAAAATATGGTTTAGCTCTGTTATCTGAATTTACAGATCAGAAATAAGTTTCACAGAATGCATCTGTGTAGTTTTTATTTGAAGATATTATTTTTCCCAATGTAGGCCTCTTAGCGCTTAGAATGTCCAATTGCAGTTTCTACAGAAAGAGTGTTTCAGAACGGCTCAATCAAAAGTAAGGTTCAACTCTTTTAGTTGAATGCACAGAACAGAAAGAAGTTTCATACAATGCTTCTGTGTAGTTTATATTTGAACATATTCTTTTTTCCAATATTACCCACTTAGCGCTACGAATGACCAGTTGCATTTTCTACAGACAGAGTGTTTCAAAACTGCTCAATCAAAAGTATGGTTTAACTCTGTTAGCTGAATGCTCAGATCAGAAAGAAGTTTCACAGAATGCTTCTGTGTAGTTTATATTTGAATATATTCCTTTTTCCACTACTAGCCTCTTAGCGCTCCCAATGTCCAGTTGCATTTTCTACAGAAAGAGTGTTCAGATCTGCTGAATCAAAAGTATGGTTTAACTCTGTTAGCTTAATGCACAGATCAGAAAGAAGTTTCACAGAATGATTCTGTGCAGTTTATATTTGAAGACATTCCATTTTCCACTATTACCCTCTTAGCGCTCCGAATCTCCACTTGCATTTTCTACAGAAAGCGTGTTTCAGAACGGCTCAATCAAATCTAAGGTTCAAATCTGTTACTTGAATGCACAGAACAGAATGTATTTTCACAGATTGCTTCTGTGTAGTTTGTATTTGAAGATATTCCTTTTTCCACTGTTACCCTCTTAGAGCTCAGAATGTCCACTTGCATTTTCTACAGAAAGTGTGTTCAGAACTGCTCTATCAAAAGTATGATTTAACTCTGTTAGGTGAATGCACAGATCAGAAATAAGTTTCACAGAATTCTTCTGTGTAGTTTATATATGAAGATATTCCGTTTTCCACTATTACCCACTTATCTCTCTGAATGTCCAGTTGCATTTTCTACAGAAAGAGTGTTTCAGAACTGCTCAATCAAAAGTATGGTTTAGCTCTGTTAGCTGAATGCACAGATCAGAAAGATGTTTCACAGAATGCTGCTGTGTAGTGTTTATATGGAGATATTCTTTTTACCAATATAGGCCTCTTAGCGCACAGAATGTCCAATTGCAGTTTCTACAGAAAGAGTGTT
Source organism: Symphalangus syndactylus (assembly GCF_028878055.3). Taxonomy (NCBI): domain Eukaryota; kingdom Metazoa; phylum Chordata; class Mammalia; order Primates; family Hylobatidae; genus Symphalangus; species Symphalangus syndactylus. The sequence continues at coordinate 5,224,121 of NC_072446.2, forward strand.
TCAGAAAGGCTCAATCAAAAGTAAGGTTCAACTCTGTTAGTTGAATGAACAGAAGAGAAAGAAGTTTCAGAGAATGATTCTGTGTAGTTTATATTTGAAGATATTCCTTTTTCCACTATTACCTTCTAAGCGCTCCGAATGTCCACTTGCATTTTCTACAGAAAGAGTGTTTCCGAACTGCTCAATCAAAAGTATGGTTTAACTCTGTTTGCTGAATGCACAGATCAGTACGAAGTTTCACAGAATGTTTCTGTGTAGTTTTCATTTGAAGATAGTCCTTTCTCATATATAGGCCTCTTAGCGCTCCGAATATCCAATTGCAGTTTCTACAGAAAGAGTGTTTCAGAACGGCTCAATGAAAAGTAGGGTTCAACTCCTTTAGTTGAATTCACAGAACAGAAAGAAGTTTCACAGAATGCTTCTGTGTAGTATTTATTTGAAGGTATTCCTTTTTCCACTATTAACCTCTTAGCGCTCCAAATGTCCAGTTGCATTTTCTACAGAAGGAGTGTTCAGAACTGCTCAAACATAAGTGTGTTTTAACCCTTTTAGGTGAATGCACAGATCAGAAAGAAGTTTCACAGAATTCTTCTGTGTAGTTTATATTTGAAGATATTCCATTTTTCACTATTACCCACTTAGCGCTCTGAATCTCCAGTTGCATTATCTACAGAAAGATTGTTTCAGAACTGCTCAATCAAAAGAATGGTTTAACTCTGTTAGCTGAATGCATAGAACAGAAAGAAGTTTCACAGAATGCTGCGGTGTAATGTTTATATGAAGATATTCTTTTTACCAATATAGGCCTCTTAGTGCTCAGAATGTCCAATTGCAGTTTCTACAGAAAGGGTGTTTCAGAAAAGCTCAATCAAAAGTAAGGTTCAACTATGTTAGTTGAATGCACAGAACAAAAAGAAGTTTCATAGAATGATTCTGTGTAGTTTATATTTGAATATATTGCTTTTTCCAATACTACCCTCTTAGCGCTCCAAATGTCCAGTTGCATTTTCTACAGAAAGAGTGTTCAGAACTGCTCAATCAAATGTATGATTTAACTCTCTTAGCTGAATGCACAGATTAGAAAGAAGTTGCACAGAATGCTTCTGTGTAATTTTTATTTGAAGATATTCTTTTTCCCAATATAGGCCTCTAGCGCTCAGATTGTCCAATTGCAGTTTCTACACAAAGAGTGTTTCAGAACTGCTCCTTCAAAAGTAGGGCTCAACTCTTTTATTTGAATGCACAGAACAGAAAGTAGTTTCACAGAATGCTTCTCTGTAATTCATATTTGACGATATTACTTTTTCCACTATTACCCACTTAGAGCTCCGAATGTCCACTTGCATTTTCTACAGAAAGAGTGTTCAGAACTGCTCAATCAAAAGTATGGTTTAACTTTGTTAGTTGAATGCACAGATCAGAAAGAAGTTTCACAGAATTCTTCTGTGTAGTTTTTATTTGAAGATATTCCTTTTTCCAATATAGGTCTCTTAGCGCTCAGAATGTCCAATTGCAGTATCTGCAGAAAGAGAGTTTCAGAACTGCTCAATCAAAAGTAAGGTTCAATACTGTTAGTTGAATGCACGGAACAGAAAGAAGTTTCGGAGAATGCTTCTGTGTAGTTTATATTTGAAGATATTCCTTTTTTCACTATTACCCTCTTAGCGCTCCGAATCACCACTTGCATTTTCTACAGAAAGAGTGTTTCAGAACGGCTCAATCAAAAGTAAGGTTCAACTCTTTTAGTTGAATGAACAGAACAGAAAGAAGTTTCACAGAATGCTTCTGTGTAGTATTTAGTTATAGATATTCCTTTTTCAACTATTACCCTCTTAGCGTTCCGAATGTCCCCTGGCAGTTTCTACACAATGAGTGTTTCAGAACAGCTCCTGCAAAGTACGGCTCAAATCTGTTAGTTGAATGCAGAGAACAGAAAAGAGTTTCAGAGAATGCTTCTGTGTAGTTTTAATTTGGGGATATTCCTTTTTCCACTAATACAAACTTAGCGCTCCGAATGTCCACTTGCATTTACTACAGAAAGAGTGTCTCATAAATACTCAATCAAAAGTATTGTTTAACTCTCTTAGCTGAATGCACAGATCAGAAATAAGTTTCACAGAATGCTTCTGAGTAGTTTTTATTTGGAGATATTCTTTTTCCCAATATAGGCCACTTAGCGCTCAGAATGTCCAATTGCAGTTTCTACAGAATGAGTGTTTCAGAAGGCTCAATCAAAAGTAAGGTTCAACTCTGTTAGTTGAATGCACAGAACAGAAAGAAGTTTCACAGAATGCTTCTGTGTAGTTTATATTTGAATGTATTCCTTTTTCCACTATTACCATCTTAGCGCTCCGAATGTCCACTTGCATTTTCTACAGAAAGAGGGTTTCAGAACGGTTCCATCAAAAGTAAGGTTCAACTCTGTTACTTGAATGCACAGAACAGCAAGAAGTTTCACAGAATGCTTCTGTGTAGTTTATATTTGAATATATTCCTTTTTCCAGTATTACCCTCTTAGTGCTCCGAATGTCCACTTGCATTTTCTACAGAAAGATTGCTCAGAACGGCTCAATCAAAAGTATGGTTTTATTCTGTTATTTGAATGCACATAACAGAAATAAGTTTCACAGAATCCTTCCGTGTAGTATTTTGTTGAAGATATTCCTTTTTCTTTTTTTTTTTTTTTTTTTTTTTTTTTGAGACGGAGTCTCGCTCTGTCACCCAGGCTGGAGTGTAGTGGCGCGATCTCGGCTCACTGCAAGCTCCGCCTCCCGGGTTCACGCCATTCTCCTGCCTCAGCCTCTCCGAGTAGCTGGGACTACAGGCGTCCACCACCACGCCCGGCTAATTTTTTGTATTTTTAGTAGAGACGGGGTTTCACCTTGGTCTCGATCTCCTGACTTCGTGATCCGCCCACCTCGGCCTCCCAAAGTGCTGGGATTACAAGCGTGAGCCACCGCGCCCGGCCTAAGATATTCCTTTTTTGACTATTATCCTCTTAGCTCTCCGAATGTCCAATTTCAGTTTCTACACAAAGAGTGTTTCAGAACTGCTCCTTCAAAAGTAGGGCTCAACTCTGTTATTTGAATGCAGAGAACAGAAAGGAGTTACACAGAATGCCTCTGTGTAGTTTATATTTGAATATATTCCCTTTTTCAGTATTACCCTCTTAGCGCTCCGAATGTCCACTTGCATTTTCTACAGAAAGAGTGTTCAGAACTGCTCAATCAAAAGTATGGTTTAACTCTGTTAGCTGAATGCACAGATCAGAAAGAATTTTCACAGAATGCTTCTGTGTACTTTTTATTTGAAGATATTCCTTTCTCCAATATAGGAGTCTTAGCGCTCAGTATGTCCAATTGCAGTATCTACAGAAAGAGTGTTTCTGAACTGCTCAATCAAATGTAAGGTTCAACTCTGTTAGTTGAATGAACGGAACAGAAAGAAGTTTCATAGAATGCTTCTGTGTAGTTTATATTTGAAGATGTTCCTTTTTCCACTATTACCTTCTAAGCGCTCCGAATGTCCACTTGCATTTTCTACAGAAAGAGTGTTTCCAAACTGCTCAATCAAAAGTATGGTTTAATTCTGTTAGCTGAATGCACAGATCAGTACGAAGTTTCACGGAATGCTTCTGTGTAGTTTTTATTTGAAGATAGTCCTTTTTCCAATATAGGCCTCTTAGCGCTCCGAATATCCAATTGCAGTTTCTACAGAAAGAGTGTTTCAGAATGGCTAAATCAAAAGTAGGGTTCAACTCTTTTAGTTGAATGCACAGAACAGAAAGTAGTTTCACAGAATGCTTCTGTGTAGTATTTATTTGAATATATTCCTTTTTCCACTATTACCCTCTTAGCGCTCCGAATGTCCACTTGCAGTTTCTACAGAAAGAGTGTTTCAGGACTGCTCCTTCAAAAATAAGGCTCAACCCTGTTAGTTGAAAGCAGAGAACAGAAACAAGTTTCAGAGAATGCCTCTGTGTAGTTTTTATTTGAAGATATTCCTTTTTTCACAATTACCATCTTAGCGCACCGAATGACCACTTGCATTTTCTACAGAAAGTGTGTTTCAGAACTGCTAAATCAAAAGTATCGTTTAACTCTGTTAGCTGAATGCACAGATAAGAAAGAAGTTTCACATAATGCATCTGTTTAGTTTTTATTTTAACATATTCTTTATCCCAATATAGGCATCATAGCGCTCAGTATGTTAAATTGCAGTTTCTACAGAAAGAGTGTTTCAGAACGGCTCAATCAAAAGTAAGGTTCAACTCTGTTAGTTGAATGCACAGAACAAAAAGAAGTTTCACAGAATGCTTCTCAGTAGTTTATATTTGAATATATTCCTTTTTCCACTATTACCCTCTTAGCGCTCCGAATGTCCACTTGCATTTTCTACATAAAGAGTGTTCAGAACGGCTCAATCAAAAATATGGTTTTACTCTGTTAGTTAAATGCACATATCAGAAATAAGTTTCAGAGAAGGCTTCTGTGTAGTATTTAGTTGAAGATATTCCTTTTTTGAATATTAACCTCTTAGCACTCCGAATGTCCACTGGCAGTTCCTACACAAAGAGTTTTTCAGAACTGCTCCTTCAAAAGTAATGCTCAACACTGTAAGTTGAATGCAGAGAACAAAAAGAAGTTTCACAGAATGCTTCTGTGTAGTTTATATTTGAATATATTCCTTTTTTCAGTATTACCCTCTTAGCGCTCCGAATGTCCACCTGCATTTTCTACAAAAAGAGTGTTCAGAACTGCTCAATCAAAAGTATGGTTTATCTCTGTTAGCTGAATGCACATATCAGTACGAAGTTTCACAGAATGCTTCTGTGTAGTTTTTATTTGAAGATAGTCCTTTTTCAAATATAGGCCTCTTAGCGCTCCGAATATCCAATTGCAGTTTCTACAGAAAGAGTGTTTCAGAACGGCAAAATGAAAAGTAGGGTTCAACACTTTTAGTTGAATTCACAGAACAGAAAGTAGTTTCACAGATTGCTTCTGTGTAGTATTTATTTGAAGGTATTCCTTTTTCCACTATTACCCTAGTAGCGCTCGGAATGTCCACTTGCAGTTTCTACAGAAAGTGTGTTTCAGGGCTGCTCCTTCAAAAATAAGGCTCAACTCTGTTAGTTGAATGCAGAGAACAGAAAGAAGTTTCAGAGAATGCCTCTGTGTAGTTTTTATTTGAAGATATTACTTTTTCCACAATTACCAACTTAGCGCACCGAATGTCCACTTGCATTTTCTACAGAAAGAGTGTTTCAGAACTGCTAAATCAAATGTATCATTTAATTCTGTTAGCTGAATGCACAGATCAGAAAGTAGTCTCAGAGAATGCATCTCTGTAGTTTTTATTTGAAGATATTATTTTTCTCAATATAGGACTCTTAGCGTTCAGAAATCCAATTACACTTTCTACAGAAAGAGTGTTTCAGAACTGCTCAATCAAAATTAAGGTTCAACTCTGTTAGTTGAATGCACAGAACAGAATGTAGTTTCACAGAATGCTTCTGTGTAGTTTATATTTGAATATATTCCATTTTCCACTATTACCCACTTAGCGCTCTGAATGTCCAGTTGCATTTTCTACAGAAAGAGTGTTTCAGAACTGCTCAATCAAAAGTATGGTTTAACTCTGTTAGCTGAATGCACAGATCAGAAAGAAGCTTCACAGAATGCTGCTGTGTTGTGTTTATATGAAGATATACTTTTTACCAATATAGGCCTCTTAGATCTCCCAATGTCCACTTGCATTTTCTACAGAAAGTGTGTTCAGAACTGCTCTATCAAAAGTATGGTTTAACTGTGTTAGGTGAATGCACAGATCAGAAATAAGTTTCACAGAATTATTCTGTGTAGTTTATATTTGAAGATATTCCATTTTCCACTATTACCCACTTAGCGCTCTGAATGTCCAGTTGCATTTTCTACAGAAAGAGTGTTTCAGAACTGCTCAATCAAAAGTATGGTTTAACTCTGTTAGCTGAATGCACAGATCAGAAAGAAGTTTCACAGAATGCTGCTGTGTAGTGTTTATATGAAGATATTCTTTTTACCAATATAGGCCTCTTAGCGCTCAGAATGTCCAATTGCATTTTCTACAGAAAGAGTGTTTCAGAAAGGCTCAATCAAAAGTAAGGTTCAACTATGTTAGTTGAATGCACAGAACAGAAACAAGTTTCACAGAATGCTTCTGTGTAGTTTATATTTGAATATATTCCTTTTTGCACTACTACCCTCTTAGCGCTCCAAATGTCCAGTTGTATTTTCTACAGAAAGAGTGTTCAGAACTGATCAATCAAATGTATGATTTAACTCTGTTAGCTGAATGCACAGATCAGAAAAAGTGTCACAGAATGCTTCTGTGTAGTTTTTATTTGAAGATATTCTTTTTCCCAATGTAGGCCTCTTATCGCTCAGATTGTCCAATTGAATTTTCTACAGAAAGAGTGTTTCAGAATGGCTCTATCAAAAGTAAGGTTCAACTCTGTTATTTGAATGCACAGAACAGAAAGTAGTTTCACAGAATGCTTGTCTGTAGTTCTTATTTGACGATATTACTTTTTCCACTATTACCCTCTTAGAGCTCCGAATGTCCACTTGCATTTTCTACAGAAAGAGTGTTCAGAACTGCTCAATCAAAAGTATGGTTTAACTCTGTTAGTTGAATGCACAGATCAGAAAGAAGTTTCAAAGAATTCTTCTGTGTAGTTTTTATTTGAAGATATTCCTTTTTCCAATATAGGACTCTTAGCGTTCAGAATTTCCAATTGCAGTATCTACAGAAAGAGAGTTTCAGAACTGGTCAATCAAAAGTAAGGTTCAATATTGTTAGTTGAATGCAAGGAACAGAAAGAAGTTCTACAGAATGCTTCTGTGTAGTTTATATTTGAAGATATTCCTTTTTCCTCTATTACCCTCTTAGCGCTCCGAATCACCACTTGCATTTTCTACAGAAAGAGTGTTTCAGAACGGCTCAATCAAAAGTAAGGTTCAACTCTTTTAGTTGAATGCACAGAAAAGAAAGAAATTTCACAGAATGCTTCTGTTTAGTATTTAGTTGAAGATATTCCTTTTTCGACTATTACCCTCTTAGCGTTCCGAATGTCCACTGGCAGTTTCTACACAAAGAGTGTTTCAGAACAGCTCCTTCAAAAGTAAGGCTCAACTCTGTTAGTTTAATGCAGAGAACAGAAAGGAGTTTCAGAGAATGCTTCTGTGTAGTTTTTATTTGGGGTTATTCCTTTTTCCACTATTACAATCTTAGCGCTCCTAATGTCCACTTGCATTTCCTACAGAAACAGTGTTTAATAACTGCTCAATCAAAAGTATGGTTTAACTCTGTTAGCTGAATGCACAGATCAGAAATAAGTTTCACAGAATTCTTCTGAGTAGTTTTTATTTGGAGATATTCTTTTTCCCAATATAGGCCACTTAGCGCTCAGAATGTCCAATTGCAGTTTCTACAGAATGAGTGTTTCAGGACGGCTCAATCAAAAGTAAGGTTCAACTCTGTTAGTTGAATGCACAGAACAGAAAGAAGTTTCACAGAATTCTTCTGTGTAGTTTATATTTGAATATATTCCTTTTTCCTGTATTACCTTCTTAGTGCTCCGAATGTCCACTTGCATTTTCTTCAGAAAGAGTGTTCATAATGGCTCAATCAAAAGTATGGTTTTACTCTGTTAGTTGAATGCACATATCAGAAATAAGTTTCACAGAATGCTTCTGTGTAGTATTTAGCTGAAGATATTCCTTTTTCGACTTTTATCCTCTTAGCTCTCCGAATGTCCAATTTCAGTTTCTACACAAAGAGTGTTTCGGAACTGCTCCTTCAAAAGTAAGGCTCAACTCTGTTAGTTGAATGCAGAGAACAGAAAGAAGTTGCAGAGAACAGAAAGAAATTTCACAGAATGCTTCTGTTTACTTTATATTTGAATATATTCCTTTTTCCACTACTACCCTCTTAGCGCTGCAAATGTCCAGTTGCATTTTCTACAGAAAGAGTGTTCAGAACTGCTCAATCAAAAGTACGGTTTAACTCTGTTAGCTGAATGCACAGATCAGAAAGATGTTTCACAGAATGATTCTGTGTAGTTTATATTTGAAGCTATTCCTTTCTGTTCTCTGCATTAAAATCAATCAAAAAATTATATTGAAATTGAAATACTGAATTTTATACTAAAGACAAGGCATACAACTGAAAATGAAATTTTCCAGGTGAAAATTTCCAAATCATAAATATGTAGGGACAAAAAACTTTATTTATAAAGAAAAAGATAATTCTAATTAATTGATGATTCAAAGGTTTACAACTTTAAAAGTAAATATTATCTTTGAAGTAAAGTCCATTTAAATTATTTATGCCGCCAAAATTTTAGTAATTGTATATGTATATCATGTAAACTTTTTCGAGAAAGATGGAATTGGAAATGTTAGAGTATTATGCGGAAAAAATCACCTAAAGGAAAAAATTATCTCCTCATGAAATATTACTTTAGCCACTTTGACAGGTGTAGGTAAAAGAACACTTAATGCACATCAATATGATTAGGAGATGCGCGCTTAGAAATACGTTATCATTGAAAAGAGAATTGTATTATCAGGTTTGCAGGGGCCCTTCTTATCCTTCATATTTATGTAACTTTGTCATCTATAGAAAGATTATAAGAATTTTAAAAATAGCTGATAGTTAAGAAACATCACCATAACACTGTGCTGAATGCATAATAAAACATTTCCCTTCTCTCTAAAAGCCTTTTAAAATTATGTACCATAATCAGTATGGCCAGCAGAGGGTCATTTCCATGTTCAAGTTCCTCTGTTTCTCGAGGGTGAGAATCCTTCTATAGTCTTCTGAGGGTGACACTGTAGTGTTTTCTTAGCCTGATTATTTTTATCTATTTTTTCCGATCCTTTCCTTTGTATATTTACATTTTACATATTGAAAGTTATTTTTTCAAATATTTTATATGCAAATTTACAAAGTACAATGACTGTACATTAAAATAACTTATTTATGCCATATGGAAGATTAAATATAATTTTACAATATCTAATATTGATTGTTTAGTTTCTAATCATTGATACTTGACATGATTTTTCCCAGCATACCTCAAAATATTCTTCAAAATCCTGCGAATTAATTCCTGTAACACTTCTGAGGTGTATTAATAAGCTAGAGATGTAAAGAAGATTTGCAGAGAAAATTAGGTTCCCAAATTAGAAATTTTGTCCCACTATCGACTAGAAACCTCTTGAAATGATCAAAAACAATAATAATGCATGTCATAGAGGAAAACCAATAAGGCTGCTGCAGCATGACTACCTCTGTGACCTCATACAAGTTACGTGTGGGTCCCTACTTCTGTGACCTCAGACAAGTTACGTGTGGGTCCGCACTTATTTTCTTCATCTCTAATAAATATTTGACAAATCTCATTTTCAAAAGTCTTTTAAGGCCTATCCACCTTTATTTTTCAGATGGAGTTTTGCTCTCATTGCCCAGGCTGCAGTGCAATGTCATGGTCTCGGCTCACACAACCTCCGACTCCCGGGTTCATGTGATTCTCCTGCCTCCACCTCCTGAGTAGCTGGGATTACAGGTGCGCAACACAACGCCCAGCTAATTTTTTGTATTTTTAGTAGAGATGGGGTTTCACCATGTTGGTCAGGCTGGTCTTGAACTCCCGACCTCAGGTGATCTGCACGCCTCGGCCTCTCAAAGTGCTGGGATTACAGGCATGAGCAACCGCGGCCTGTGAGGGCTTTCTACTTTTAAGATGTCAGGACGTATAGCCTGGGAGGTAAATGGTAGTATATATATACATATATATATATATATGTATATATATATACACACACACACTGTATATATATACATATATACGGTATATTATACTATATATACATATATACTGAATATTATACTCTATATATACATATCTACTGTATATTATATGTATATATATATATACACATACACACATACACACATGAGACAGAGAGAAGAGTTAGACAATTTCATGTGAAAATATAAACTGTTAACATAATATTTTGCTTCTCTGAGGAATATTTAGCATTGTTCTCAATCTTCTCTGCAGAATTTAAGCATTTTTCTCAGAACTCACCAGATAGAATGAGGGAGGGGCCATATGATACGAGCCAGAGATGAAGGGAGAACAATAGAGAGGGTGCTTTGGGAAAAATAGTACAGTAAGGCTAGGGAATACTTCTCTCCAACAAAAAGACCAAGGTCACAGCTGTATCTCTTCAGAAGCCAAACTTTCTTTTAAAATGTCAATTTCCATCTATTTCTTGCTTCACAGACATTCCATTCATTGCTGGATTTCAAATAAAGCCTTTCCATGTGCAACCTTTCTATAGAAAAAGAGAAATATGGGGGACAGTACAGTCTAAGAAGTGATTAAGAATATCTAGTGGACTTTCCCAGACTGTAAATCTTTACATATATCTGAGCCTAATGAGGTGATTTATTGTGCTATAATGCACAGTGAACTATACAGATGCTTCTTTTTGATCATGCTGCAGAATGGAACTAAATACTAAATACCAAATAGCACTCCCATGATTCTTATACATGTCATTCATATGGCATATTTATGCTTTTTTATATAGCAATTCTTATTCTTAGCTCTTAGGCAATTACGGAATCTTTTTGTCATTTTAATAATCATGCTCCATTTGAGTTATGCAAGGTAGAAATTCTAAGTAGAAAATCTTGTTTTTATTGAAAGTTTTTAGTAAACATTTTGGAAAAAGTCTGTTTTTTGATGCTACTTCTGCACGCTTTCTCAACATGATATTACTTGGTATTGTCCTTATTAACCATAGTACACCATATTCTGCAAATGTTAGAGAAGGTTAAAAATCAGTCATGTATAAGTAAAGCTAATGAAATAGAAAGGAAACCATATTTAGGAAATGGAAGGCAGAAGCAAATGTATTAACCGTGAGTTAGAAACGGTTTAGTCTTTGGAATGAAGCAGCAAGAGTTTAAAAATCTGGTTTGTGATTCACTAGCTTTGTGACCTTGGAGAATTACTTCAGATTTCTGAGTATCAGTTTAGTAGGTGATATCAATTGCAACTTCGCAGAAATATCACAAGTATTAAATAAAGGACTTAGTATCTGGGAGAGCATAGAAAATTACTAATAGTTACATTTTTGTTAATATTACCGTTATTATTATCATACGTATAGTATTTTCTTTCACTGACAATGCATTTAGGACATAAGGAGAACTATAGAACAGTGCTTCTCCAACTTAAATGCAGAGCATGAATCACCTGGAGTTTTGTCAAAATGCGAATTCTGACTCAGTAGCCCTGCAAACTAAGGAAATCTTGATAATGCTGGTGCTGCTAGTTCACCAACAGACCACACGTTTTGCAACAGCTATATAGAATGTCCTGTTTCTTTTTTTAATCACAAAACATGGCAAGCTCTAAAATAAAGCAGAATAACAGATTTAAATGTTAATACTCATGTCCTCAATTTATAATTTCTCCCTCCCTAACAATGGTATAATTCTGATTAAAAATTAGCAAAGAAAAAAATGGAAATTAATCTTCCTATGTTTATTCTTTTAACAAATTCTGTGTGATTACTACTGGGTTACTTGCTGTAGGAAATAGAAAAATTGCTTTGACATAGATCCTCAAGAATCTGTCCCACTACAAGCTTATTTTTGTAGGAAGCTAAAAGATTTATATAAATAACCGTAATTAAAGAGACAAATGAAGAAGTGCAATGAAAGACGTAGGGAAAGTGCTAGAGGAGTTCGGGGTGGAGGAAAATTATCCTATAATAATATCTATGCGTAACATTATGCTATCTTCCCTAACCAGCGCTTGACCAGATTGTCACAGTGAACTTTGGTCCTTTCTTATATCTTAGTTTTGGTTCCCACATCCTTCTGTTTGGGGAAGTTCTTGTTTTCCTCATGTAATGACAACAACACTTAAACAATGTATACTAGATAAAAGGAACTATATTGCTTTATTTACATAGTTAATTTAATTTGTACAATGAACTATGAAGTAATCAGCATTATTTCCTTCATTTTACATATGAGAAAATGGAGAATCAGCGACATTGAATCATCTCAAGTTTCTAAAATATCCACTCTCACCAGGCTGTTTACCCTGTTTTTGTCTGTATGCTGCTATAACAAAATGCCACAGATTGAGTAATTCATAAAAAACAGAAATGTATTTCTCACAGTTCTGGGGCTGAGAAGTCCGAAATCAAGGCAGTGGAGATTTGGCAGTTGGTCCCGAGGTGGCACCTTCTTGCTTCGTCTTCACGTGACAAAAGTGGGCAAAAACGGACAATGTAACGACATGGCAGAAGAGACTGAGGAGCCCGGCATTCCTCTAAAGCATCTTTTACGAGGACGTTTATCTCATTCATGAGGGTGGATCCTTCTTCATTTAATCACTTAACCAAAAGCCCCATCTCTTGATGTCATTGTCCTGGGATTTTAGTTTCAACATACAAACTTTGGATGGGCACATAGGTTCAAATCATAGCACCCTCCAAATTATAATGCCTCTCTCATGCCTGTTCTCCTTGAAGTACCCTCTGGTTTTGCTCTCTTCATTCTTGCCATCACAGTTAACCCTTCAGTTCCATTTCTTTAAGTAATCTCTAAATTTGTAAGATGGTTCCATCTTTTTTTTTTGTATATGGCAGTCTCTCAAACATATTTGTCATATGAACTAAGCAGGTAAATATGTAAATGCCAGCTAAATTTTAGTGAATGATATAATGGCCTAAAGTTGTATCTACCCTTCAGCCAAATATATTTACTTTTAGTAGCAATCTCCTGTCATATACAAAGTCACGACTCTAGGGGTAAACATTTTAGCCTGTGGGTAAGATGTAAAGCAGTGGTATGTTATAGTGACAACTCACTGTCATAGCACTGGGACATGCTCCTCTATCTGCTACAAATTGAATCAATAAAATATATATGATTTTGTCAGATTTAAATGTATGCTCCTGTTAGTAAAATAAAAGTATGGGAAAACTTTACGGAGTAGATTTAATAGAAATGTTTTCCTGAGTTATCTGCCTTCTTTATTTTTATGTTATGCTTTAAGTCTATGGTCAATGTATAGAGCTATGATTGATGTGCTTTTCCAATTCTGTTCAGATCAGACAGGTTAATTTTCTTCTTTTAAATCTTCTTGAATTTTGTCTAACACTTTTTGTTCCAATTTCTTACTAGATTATACTCCCTTCCCTAACTGCTTCATGATTACTTATACACAAACAATATTATGATATTGACACATTGAATTCATTTTAGGTGATGATTTTGGTCATAAACATGAGCAGGTTGTGAAGTGTTTCAGCCATCCCAGGGCATGGCTGTGAGTCCCTTGTCTAATGTTTCAAAAAAATCTTGAATTTGTGATGATGCTGTGATGGTCCCTCAGATATTCTTACACACATCTTTGCCCCTTGTTCCCTCTAACTTTCCTCTTCTGATAAAAAAGCAAACACTGCCAAGCTCAAATGGAATTACATTTGGATGCAAGTGTCACTATGCAATGGTTGCCAATAAAAGTACACAAGGAATTTCATTATGGTGAATTAAAGGCAAACAGACTTCAGAGAAATGAGCACGAACATGAAAATGGCGCATGGTACGCGGATCTCACTGGAAAGTCATTCGGTACACAATGTTTTCACTAGAAAAATCCATTAGCTTTAGCTAGAAATTGAAATTACTTTGTAGGAAATCAGAATAAAATATAATGAAAACATTATATTCTGTGCAAGATTAATACCACGCCTGGTGTTGAAAGGTTTGTGGTCTTGCTTCGACGATGCTAAAAGGTCAGAAACCACAAAGATGCATATGTGTTGTCGTTTGCACAGTTACTAATTTTTCTCATTATTTCCATAATGCGATGTGCTGTTTCAACAGAGAAACCCTCTGGAGAGTGGCTTGCACTGTTTTCAGGCAGCTCTTTTGCTTTCATGTTTTGGCCTTGGCCAGGGAATTCAGACAGACTTTTCAGTTATTTTCGACAAGAATGTATTCATTGATTGTTTTAAATAATAATAAATAGATTTTAAAATTACTGTACATTACTGCACTTTAAACGCCATGAGGTCAAGGACTCTAAAGTCTGGACATCATTGTATACCCTACATCTTGCACAAGGTTTAGAAAAAATGGCATGGACACCTATTTTTTGAATCAATAAATGAATACATAAAAGAATTCCAAACTCTAGTCCAAGGTTTTAGATTAATAATGTATTAAAATGCGTAAAATTTATAGACAAAACTCTTCTTATTTAGAAGTTTATTCTTTAGTTGGAGAGATAAAATATATGCACATAAAAGCTTAAGGAAAAATAATAAGGGTTTTGAAGTACTTACTATGTGAAAAATTTAGCATAAATCTTACATCCATTTATTTAACACATTTTATACGTTGCATTATTTATATATAGTGCTGATTGGTAGAATTCATATGTGAACGGAACTATAAAAATTTTGAGGATAAGCACTAGAAACACAGAATAAATAGAGTGTTAACATGCAAAACACAGAAATACTTCAATTGACTAGGTGAAAGAAAAGATTTCTGGTTCCATGTACACTGATTATTGAGGGATGAGTATGACATTGTTATGCCAGAATCAATAAATATTTTAAATAGGGAGAAAACTATAATTATATATCTTTGTGTTCAACAGGAGTAGCAGTACTGATAAAGTAGAAGTTTGTTATACCTTTTTTATAGTCTTTTAAAGTTGTTTATAAATAAAATCTACTCTTAGTTAATTAATGGTTGATGTTCATTGAAGTGTTTTCAAATTTTTGACCTCTGAATTGCCTTGTACATATGGAGAAATAAAGCTTGCCTAGCATAATTTCTTGAGTGGAGAATGAATGATCTGGATAGATTTGTTGACAATATGTCTGTACTTATTTTATTAATTCTTTAATCTTCATGAAGAAAAATATAAAAGTCATATTCTAGTATTTTATACCATGGAAAAAATGTCTTATCCTTTTCCTAAGGAAAAATACATCATGACACAAAAGTAAAGTTAATTAAATTACTTACTTTATTAATTAACTGTCTATTATTTCTATGGGTTGAAGTAAATTTGATACTCAATGCTATTTAATCTAATTCTAAAAGCTTGAATGAGTAATGATTTTTTCATGTAAGGTTAGTTGAAATAAATTATCACTGATTTTCAGATTTAATATTAATTAGCTATTGCATATTCTTAATGGGAAATAAGTGTTTAAAAAGCCCTTTTTGGTTGCGAAAAGACCACGCCCATTGTAGACTTCTTAGAATACATCACATCTGGCCTCCTTTTTAGAGTGGGGAATTCAACTCATAAGTGGCTGGACATTGATTCTGAACATTTTGAACATTATTTGCCTGTCTTCACTCATACTGGTTGCTGTTCTTTTATAAGTAATCACCATGTTTAGCATGCACTTGAACTATTGTTACTTAGGGTGCTTGACTATTTACAAGTCTCACTAGGATTCTAGGTATTCATTAGTCTCGTGGTGTGTATTTGCTGATGGTCCTATTATCTTTGTTGGTTCAGTTACACAGTACCATCCAAGATGCTGCAACACATTATACACAGGCTATGGGTTGTGGGAGCTACAGATTTCAGTTATTATTTAGGCTCAGAAACTTAGAATCTCTGCAAGGTTGGACATGATCCTTAGTCTTGTTTTAAGACCGTCTTGTTTTAAAAGTTAAACCCAAATTCTTAAAATATAGAATAGGGGTGCTAGTAGTGCTCACAGAATTGTAGTAAAGATCAGCTGGGAAAGAAGAGCCTATTAAACAGAGCCTGGTATTTAATAAGTATCAGCTGCCTTCAATTAGGAATCTGTGTTGTCATGATTAGAAGATTGCTGGTTTATTTTACAGATCTGTAAGTATAGCCAAAATATGTCAAAATAACCACCAGAAAGAATCATATACCGTCCCTTGAACATTTCATCCCTAGAATCTAGCCAGATTAGCATCTCTATACTGGCAATACTGTTAACACAGATTGTGCTCAAACCCCTCATTGACTTTTCAGCACCTGTAAATTACTGGAGATTTAGGAAGAAGTCTGGGGTTATGGCTTAGTTAAGCTGAGTGGCCAGAAAGTGTGAGATGCTGGATGCCTCCTCCAGTTCATTTCTCCAGCGGCCGCACCAGGCGTATCCATAGCTCCGCTCCCGGGAGCTCGTCTCCGGCGTGGGGTGTGTGCGCACCCCTGGCCGGGCGGAGCCTGGAGCCTGCTCATTAGCAGCGCGGGCAGCTCGTGCGCCCGCAGGAGGGAGGCGGAAGCACAGCCCTGAGCCGCCAGCAGGAGGAGGGAGCGCGGCGGCTGCAGGCAGGGGAGGGAGAGGAAAGAACGGAGGGACGGTTCCCGGACAGAGCGGGAGGAATCGGGGAGCGGCCAGTCCAGGGGGAGCTGCTCCGCTGCGCTGCGCTCGTTATTCACAGGACGCGGCGGCGCTTCCCGGGGCCGCTTCCCGGTCCCCTGGGTGGAGGCTGCCATCTAAACCTGACTCCAGGTGAGTTCCCCAAAGAGGCGAAGCGAGGGGTCTCGAACCAGAGACTTGGAACTGGCGAGGCTGCTCGGCTCCCCAAGCGCTGCTGCCTTGACATTTCCCGATTCACGGGAGGTTTTGGGGGCGGCTGCACAGGCTGGAGGGGCGGATGGGCGGTTGCGATCCTCAGCCGGCGTGGGGGCGTTCGGGAGGAATTAGCTTCAGTGAACGGGGTTTTAGGAGATGTCCGCAAGGCACGCGCTATGTACGCGTTTCTAGACGAGCTTTTGAGACAGAAATTTGGCTTCCCGGATGCCCGTTTTGGCCTTCTGTCCTTCCTTTTGCTTGCCTCATGCCCAATTTTCCAAGCCGAGGAAAGGACTGGAAGGGCGTGGAAGTAGGAGGTCTGGGCACAGCATTCGGCAGGGCAGCCCTGGTCTCCAAGTTTGGGGGTGGGGGGTGGGACTCTTTTCCTTTCAGCCTAATTTACCAGGGGAAAACCCGCAGAGCACCTTGAGGTGCCTTTGCTCCGCACCCTCCATAAGCTTATTAGAGGGAACTTGAGGCTCGCTAGACAACCTGTGACAGGTGACGGCAATTTAGCTTAAAAGCCATGTTGGTTCACTTCGTCTCCTCTTTATCCTTTGTTGCAAAATTGATACCTTTTTGGATTTCTTTAACAGCACAAAGTTTAAGTGGCCGGCTGACAGGAAATATTTCTTTTGAAAATGCTATGAGAAAAGTGATGAGTTAACGTTGAGAGAAAGGCAACTTTATTTTCTCGGAAGAACTTTGGGGAAAGAGATTGATAGGGAAATTCTGGGCATGAAATTATGGACATTTCCCACAGAACTTCCTTCATTTATTTATTTTTTTACATTTCCTTCATTTTTTTTTTAATCGTGTGTGTGTGTATCAGAGAGACAAAATTCGTTGGAGGTATTAGGACTTTATTTGGTTTAGAAATTTCTTTCTTACTAATAGCACTAATTTGTGATCTTCATGATTATAAGAATTTACTAAGTGTTTTGCTTTTAGGTGTTTTGGGTCTGTTTTTTAAAAAAATTCAATACTTACTTTGTGGGCCTTGCTGAATACCTCTCAATAAAATCGGTGGGCATACAGTTAGTGACATGACCCCTGTGGATTTAATAGCAGGTAAGTATACAAATGATAAGTTTAGGAAATAAATGTCAGAATCAACATTTAGGTATGAAATTGAAATATCTTTCAAATATTTACCAAACTCTCTTATAGGATCCAATGTCATTTTATGGTCAAGAGAGCTTAAAGGTTTCTCAGATTGAGATATATGTATCTACTTTGTTAATCCAAATGTAATGTTTTATTTTGTTCTTTAATGACTGTTTGAATTCAACAAATAAAACTTGCATATTTAATGTAAGGTTCTTTCACATATATTACTTCTCCAATTTTTAATATAAATTTAAGGAGAAAAGCAATATTCCATTTTGTAGATGAAGAGACTGTGTCACAGAAGTATTACTTTACCTAGATTTCTGTAATTATTATGTTATAAACTTAGAAATTACATATTATTCTGGAACATATAAAATATATGAATGTTATAAACCATAAGAATTCAGACCTATGCTATTTAACTTCAAGTTTAGTTCTTTACCCAAACAATTGCATGACTACATTGAGACTACTGAAGTAATTATATATGAACACGCTATACGAAAAAATACTTAAAACATTTCTTATTTTTGTCGTTTCTCTTTGATATAAAATATACTATAATTTAATGGAGTTATATTCCATATTTAGATGCTCCTAACTTCCAAATAACACCTAAACTCCTAAAAACTGACCTGTGTCCTTCTTAATAGAAGTGGCTTGACCGGGAGACCCAATTTTTACTAAGAATATTCTTGGGATAATTTATGTCTTATAATCAAGATAAAGACAGGCCACATTTAGTTGTATTTTTAAACCACTTAGTGTGAAGTTGCAACGCAGACATAACTTGCTTTCAGGCTACACTGCCAGCTTTGCAGTGAATAGTCTTTAAGATTCCGTGGAAACATTGGCAGATATAGCTAATGTCTATCTGATGTAGGATTTATGAGAAAAGGAGAGGTAGAAACTGAATGCTCTTATATTTCATATGTGACCACATTCATAAAACTTTATTGATAAGTACTTTGTTGTCTGACACGGGCTGATACAAATAGGCTTCTTCAAGAGTTGAGGAAGAAAACTAAATCCCTATAATACAGCCTTTTTCCTCCTTTTCTTTCTTAAGCGGTAATAGTTGATCCTAGCTTTTGTGTGTCTATGCATGCTCAATACAGTTAGGGGTATAAGGAGAAGTTAAGCAAGAATATTGAATGCTAGCTAGGAAAGTTTTTGGAGTCTCAAATACTTTGGAACGATTTTTCACATTATATACATAAAATTCCTAGTTACATTTGGGAACTAAGTATATTATACACAACTTTGCATCTGATTACAGGATTCCCTGTACATTTATAGCTCAGGTATTCTGGAAAGAGTCAAGATAATTAGTTTTATGGCTCTTGCCCGTGTGACCTGTTTCTTTCTGGTCCTGATATTAAAAGGATGACTTAAATTTTCTGGAATGTCAAAATTTTCTCTTCCCTTGGATCCTACAAAATACTTCAAGCAGTGTATGTGTGATACTCGCTGTCATTCCAACATTTCCAATCCTCCTGAGAATGCTAAACAATGCCCTAGATTTCTTCCTTTGTAATTCTTTCAGATAGAGGGTTAGCTGAGTTAGGAAGAAAGGAGAGAGGGAGAGAAGAAGAGAGATGACATTTTATCCCTCAGGAAAGAACAAGACCAATTGTATTCCTAATTTAGAAATATTATTCTACAAACATTCCTGAACAAGAGGGCTTTGCATATACATTAAAGCAGAATACCTAGTCAACTTCTAGTTATGCCATGTAGTGAAATGGAAGTAAGATGAGCAGGCCGAGATCATTTTTGTTGGAGAACTGAGACCACATGAAATAGGTAACAGAGTTACCCCAACTGGGGGGCAAGAGGACTTGAAAGTTTCCTCCATAAATTTGCAGTTAGTACAGGGCTGCTCCAGTGATCAGAGTCATGAATGCCCTAGAGTGTCTGTATAACCCTGTACACAGGCTGAGACAGCTCTAACGGCCCAGAAAAGCCTCTGGACAGAATCACTGCACCCTTGGACATTGTCCGACCGCATGTATGAGAATAGTGAGTGCTGAGGAGTTGTGGGTAGCTCGGTACAACTCTTGCTAAAGGAGTGTCATCAACATTCATTGCTGAAAGTGAATTTTTTCATTCACATATGTGATGCCTATTAGGTCATGATTTCTTGGATACCAATTTGTACAAGATATGAATTAATTTTTGAACATCCTTTCTTAAAAGTACCATGTTCATATAGTTGCTCATTTTAATATGAGTAGTTCAGATGGGACATAATAGAGTAAGGAAATGATTGAACATCCTAAGATCTAGTGTACATACCTTTGTTCATGATGAGATTCATCCCCTGTCCCCCTTTGTAGTGACACTGATGGCATAAGGAGTATTAGATGAAATTTAATGCAGAAAACAATGGGATATATGAATGGTAGATATGGTTGACAACCACCATTTTCACTGAAGTTGTTTCAAAGCAAAGAAATTTGGGATAAATTCATTTTATTTGCTCCTGAAGGGTAATTAGGAATAAGTAGGAATTGTGAAGAGGCTGTAGTGTTGACATTAAGAGAAGTTTTTGATTCTTAAAATAGGATATATTACACAAGAGTGAACAAACAGAAGATACTGAACAAATATTCTGTCATAAGTAAGTGATGGATTATTCGGACTTGTTGAACTATGTTTTTAAATGTATTATTTAAATATTTAAATATTATTAAAACCTTAAATAATATTTAAATATTATAAAAGTTGTAGAAAATTATGTTTTCAATACAAATATACACTTATAAGCTATATTGTAGATATGGGAGTAAACAATGCAATTTTTTTTAACTGAGTGAAAAATTTAGTTTTTTAAAATTCCAAATGGAGCTAACAGCTTAGTGTGATACATATTTTGAATTTCAAAATTTGTAACCAAATAGGACAAATGTGTTGAACTGTACTTTTCTTGAAGAACCGTGATAAGAATGAGCGGTGAAAAAATTACAGCATACTTACCAGGGATCAAATACTTGCTTAGGGTTAATAAGAAAAATCTCAGCAAACGCTAGAAATGAGGTACACGATCTATCAGAGACCCATGATTAAAGTGGTATCTTGTTAGGTATATGAGCTTGAAAAGAAACGGCATAGCTTCACTTTACCCCAGTTGCTTCTTTTGTAAAACGGGGAGACTAAGAGTGTGGTAACTCAAAATCCTTTGTTAATGATTTTCTTCTTAGAACAGTGCCAGGTCCAATTAGGATTAGATTGCTATTTTTATTATTGATATTTGCCCTAGTTCTGCCTTTTATTGACTGTGTGACATTGGTGAAGATCCCTTTCTGAAGCTTTGTTTCTTACCTACAAGCTGGGAATAGAATACCTGCTATGAAGAGTGGTTGTTAGTACATTAGAAAGGCTGGATATTTGTTGATATAAGGGGCTCAGCGCATGGTAGAAATTTGATAGCATTTTTTGCTTGCCCTCCCATGTATTACTGTGAAGACATCCCACATATTATGTCCAAGTTTTTATTTTCCCCTCAAATGCAATGTCAAGCACAAAACATTCCCATCTCCCAATTCTCTTCTGATGTTCTACAACCATTAAAGTATAGAAAACTAGAATGAGTGTTTTTATAACTTTTGCTGTACTTAAGCATGTGGAGAGAAGAGCGCTAGATCACAGGACACACTTTGATAGGAAAAGGGAAATATTTACACTGCAAACAACTTTCTCCTCATGCTTAACAGTTTTATGCTGTCATTCTGTCAGCACCAAGTGAGATTTTTCTATTTAAATAGTTTTCTATTTGTGGTATGATAATTCATGTATGGACTTCATGTAACTAACATAAATATAATGGATGGTTGAGAAGTGGTTTATTTTTACCAAGAGGAAAAAATGTGTACACGATTTTTAAAAATATTGCTTTGAAAATATTTAAAATTAATTTTGATTCAGTTGGTGGAAGATAGCGTCACAAACTCACTGCTAGTGGTATTCTTGAGAAGTAATGTTTGAATTTTCTAGGTATTGTCCCCAGACTGCCTTAAAAGAATTTAATTTTAGATGTAAATTTTCTGCTTAACATGGAAGATTTTCCCTGAAAATATTAGCTTCATCAGATACATAGTTGCTTAGGGGTAGCTGCATGGAATTATGGGAAGAGTGAAATAGAAAAAAATTTTCATGTCTAAGTTATACATACTGGTGTAATCATATTGATTGGATGATAATGATAATTACAGCAATAATGTGATTGAAATGGTAAGCAAGTAACATATACTACAGTTACTAATATAATCCTGTGATTGAGTTTACCACTTCGTTTCTCTTTCCTGGAAACCCTTAAGTTTGTCACTATTGCACTTTATTTCCTTTGCTTATTGTAGTGGTGTATTAGTTGTATTACTGCTGCTATAACAAATTACGACACATTTACATAACTTAACACATATTTATTGTCTTGCAGTTTCAAAGGTCAGAAGTCCAAAATCACTTTAATTAGGCTAAGTCAATGTGTCTGCAGTGTGGGTTCCTTCTCGAGGTGCTGAGGGGAGAATCCATTCTCTTGCATTTTCTGCTTCTGGTGGCACCTGTCTTCATTGTCTTTTCCCCATTCCTCCATTTTCAAGGTGCGTTGCTTTTATTTCTGTTTCTGTCTCCGCGCTGTCTCCTCCTTTAACTTTGAGTCCTTCTCTCCACTTCATCTAAGGACTCCTGTGATTACTTTGGACTCACGTGGATGATCTGGGATAATCACCTTGTCTCCAGATCCTTAAATGAATCGTATCTACAAGTCCTTTGGCTGTGTAAGGCAGCACATTCCCAGGGCCGGGAGATTAGGTGAAGAACATCTTTTGGGACTATTATGCAGCCTATCACAAGTGGTAATATCACTTTTATGCCTTGAGACCCTGAAATTAATGTACTTGCTTACGCATGGAAAAACAATGTATCTGTGGGGGTAACAGTTTATTTTTGAACCATTAGAAGGTATTGATGGGGAAGTTTTCATCTGACAACAGATACTGATAAATTAAATACCCTTAGATTTGTCAAAACTAGCTTTAGTAAAATATAAGTAAAAGTATTTGCACTGCTAGGGTCAAAAATATTAATTAAACCCATTATTTATCAAGGCCAAGTCCTGGATTAGTTAGGTTTAAATTAACCTAGAACATTATCTTCCATAGTGCTTAATTGTGAAGCTTAGTTCTTGTTGACAAAAGCTCATCCATATAAGAAAGCATCGAAAGGTTGGTGTTTTTTTAACCTTTGCAGAATATAACTTTTCAAAGGGATGTTAGACAGTAGTTCC
This sequence comes from Symphalangus syndactylus, assembly GCF_028878055.3. Taxonomy (NCBI): domain Eukaryota; kingdom Metazoa; phylum Chordata; class Mammalia; order Primates; family Hylobatidae; genus Symphalangus; species Symphalangus syndactylus. The sequence continues at coordinate 5,247,182 of NC_072446.2, forward strand.
ATCACAATTGATGCAGTTCACAGACATTCTTTGTGAATATTTTATCTCATGAGTTATATCTATGACACTAATCATAGACTTCTAGAAGAAATTTAGCAATGGTCATGTCAGCCTTTCAAATCTTTCTGTAACCTAGAAGAGGATCATTGCATAAGATAGATTCATTTTCCCCTTTATTCCATTGTTGCCAGAGAGAACTTGAAATGCCCTGTTCAAATTAATTTAATGCAAATGAATTCTTGCTGCCTCACAAGTAGTTTGTCCTTCATTTTTCTTAAAATTATATTGAAAATGGATGTGACCTGCTTTACTGGTTGTTGTGCAGGAAGCGTTGTCCTTCCTGAAAGCTCCCTCCGTTGTCAAAATGAAGCCATTAAGAGTAAAGTAAATTATATTATCTGATCATAGTATCACAATTGACCTTAAAACAATAAATTTTATAATCAGTGCAAATTGCTGAATAGTGTTTGCAGTTGTAGAAATTTCAAAGGAAACCCTGGTTGAGATACAAAGCTGCTATAATCATTTTTAAAATCTTTGTTTTTCTTTTACTTTGGAACAGTAGTGCAGTAAGTACTTTTGCCTTATTGTTCTCTCTGCCTTCCAGAAACCCTCATTCAAATATTCGAAGTTTTTAAGTCTTTTTCATTTCTTTTAATATTGTAACATTTAACAATGTCAAAGAAAGTATAATTTTTCTGGAAATCAAGCTAAAAATAAAGAGAAGCCGATGTAAATGAACATCAAATTAACAAGATTGATTAGGAAAAGTAATTTTTGAAAAGGGCCCAAAATCCCTTTGCACATAAATGCAAAAGAATTTAGTGAAAGAAGGTGAAACTGGAGTAAAGAACTCTACGGATGCGTAAGTAACTCTTAATAAGAATGAGTAACGTACATGCGTATCTTTAGCTCCCAGTTTCAGAGATACAGTAGTTGTACAACAAATGGTCCTTTCCTGCTCTTAAGGAAGCCTCTCCTCCTCCAGCCATGCCATTCCTCAGAGCAAGCTCTTCCACTGAGTTTTCAGCAACCATAAGTAAGAAGGATGGTACGATAGGCTGCGTGTACATATGGCCCTCATTAGCAGGCCAACTGTTCCTTTTGCCCACCCACATCACTGGGGACATATGGCGTTACTTTGACTGTTGAAACAAGTGTGTGTGGACATATCTTGGTATGAGTAAAAGACTGTTGATTGTCTTTCTCTTGTCGCTCGTGCAACCGTCTCCTTGTGGAGATCGTATTATCCATAACACTAGATTTGAGGATGATAAATGACGTTGTTATTATTAACTGAATTTGCCTCTCTAGTTTGATCACAAAACCAGCGAATGTTTGCTTATGGAACATGTAAAGCTTATAGAAGACGGAAAGCTTACAGAAAGAAATGATGGCTTTTCTAAGCATAAGAGTCAGGTCTTTTTCAATCAAAAACTAACTCATTCAAAAATTCAAGAGTTCTGTAAAACCAGAACAGCAGAGGTTTCAGAAATGCTATTGAGATCATTTATTATAAAATAGCCATTAATGAAATGTAATAGTGAGTCTGTTGTTGTGACTATGTGGAGAAATGAATGAGAAAATATAAGATAGGCTGGAATGAAGAGAGTCATCGGATCCCAACATAATTCATTTTGTATAGTTCACAGTATTGTAGCTTTAAAAAAATTATGAATTTTTTCAGTACTGTGAATTCTGAATTTGCAATATGAGGCTTTTCAATCCTTGCAACAAGTGTGTATTTTTCAGTGGTTCTAGAATTATCGGGGCTTTCGAGCTGCTTCTGATAAGAAGGCAAGGCTAGAGGACTCGTGTTGAGGTGGCATTTGCACAGGACTTTAGATAACATACATCGATGATGTAGAGAGAAGAGCGGGTGATGTTGCTGTGGATTATAGTGGAAAGGCACCTTTTGCTCCCTCTGCTGACCTATTTGTGTATTCAGCTGTGTAGCATATTTCTTGTATAATTACATAGTAATTTCACACACTACATTAAGAAAATCTGAACAATTTTTACTAAACTCATGTTTTCTAAATATTAAGTAAATAAAACCAATATTTGGCTAGGTAACATTTATAAAAACAGGATTTCTAGATAGATGATGATAAATTTTCATCTATATCTATAGAGCTGATAAATTTTCAAAACCCTTTGAATATCACTTGTACTACAAAGTCTCGTTTCAGTTTCAGTGCCATGGCACATTGATTAATCACCACTAAAGCGGTACATGAAATATTTGGCAATATAGGTATTTGGTAATGGTGATTGATGCACAGAATACGGCACCGTTATTATGCACTGGCCTTGAGAACTTTAGTTTTCATCTTCGATCACCTGATAGAGAACAAACTAACAGCTTTTTTCTTTCACCTTGCTGGAGAATAAACTAACAACTTCAAATTATCTGATCCATCCAAAAACTTATTTCCGTGAAACTCACTGATTTATTTATTATTTCGTGGGGATCACTATTATTTGCTGTAGTAAAATATCAAATGATCGATGTTTTATACCAACATGGCAGCTCACATGGTAGGCAACAGAATGAAAACAAACAGGTTTACTACCAAGAATTATACTATATTGCTTTTATTGACAGAAAAAGCATACAGATAATTTTATTCAGAGATTTTATGTGAATTATTTTGATAAGTGTACACATATATTTATAACTGACCTTTCTTTGTCAAGTGTGTGCCCACACACGTATTCATACTAAATCAATCTTAGAGATCTTATCCAAAGATTGAATTTCTTAAAGTGACTGTTCCAAATATGTATAATTTATGGCAAAAAAGTCACAAAATGGCAATACAAGGAGGCATAAAAGTGAAGATAAAGGGGGAGATGATGGTTAAAAACACCTGTAAATGAATAATTGATTTTGATTTAAATTCTTTTTAGTTCTTAGCTGATGAAATGAATATAAATGAAATTATTATGCAAAACACCTCTATTTGTTGTATATGCATGTACATATATGTGTTACAAATACAAAACTGATAGGATATTATTTAACATATATTCACACTCATAATGTGCATATATGTACATAATGAAAATGAGTGCTTGTTTTATATGTATGTATACACACACATACACATATTGCATACTTTCATTTTTTAAAATTTTACTTTAAGTTCTGGGATACATGTGCTGAACATGCAGGTTTGTTACATAGGTATACTTGTGCCATGGTAATTTGCTGCACCCATCAACCCGTCATCTAGGTTTTAAGCTCCACATGCATTAGCTATTTGTCCTAATGCTCTCCCTCCCCTTTCCCCACACCCACCTACAGACCCCAGTGTGTGATGTTCCTCTCCCTGTGTCAACATGTTCTCATTGTTCAGCACCCACTTATGAGTGAGAACATGCAGTGTTTGGTTTTCTGTTCCTGTGTTAGTTTGCTGAGGATGATGGTTTCCAGCTTCATCCATATCCCCGCAAAGGACGTGAACTCATCCTTTTTTATGGCTGTGTAGTATTCCATGGTGAATATGTGCCACATTTTCTTCATCCAGTCTATCATTGATGGGCATTATGTTGGTTCCAAGTCTTTGCTATTGTAAATAGTCCCATGATAAACATATATGTACATGTGTCTTTAGAGTAGAATGATGTATAATCCTTTGGTATATACCCAGTAATGGGATTGCTGGGTCAAATGGTATTTCTGGTTTTATATCCTTGAGGAATCACCACATTGTATTCCACAATGGTTGAACTATTTTACAAGCCCACCAACAGTGTAAAAGTGTTCCTATTTCTCTGCATCTTCTCCAGCATCTGTTTCCAGAATTTTTAATGATCACCATTCTAACTGGTGTGAGATGGTATGTCATTGTGGTTTTGATTTGCATTTCTCTAATGAACAGTGATAATGAGCTTTTTTCATATGTTTATTGGCCACATACATATCTTCTTTTGAGGAGTGTCTGTTCATATCCTTTGCCCACTTTTTGATGGGGTTGTTTGTTTTTTTTTTCTTGTAAATTTGTTTAAGTTCCTTCTAGATTCTGGATATTAGACCTTTGTCAGATGGATAGATTGCAAAAATTTTCTCATATTTTGTAGGTTGCCTGTTCACTCTTGTGATAGTTTATTTTACTGAGCAGAAGCTCTTTAGTTTGATTAGATTCCATCTGTCAATTTTGGCTGTTGTTTCAAGTGCTGTTGGTGATTTAGTCATGAAGTCTTTGCCCACACCTATGTCCTGAATCATATTGCCTAGGTTTTCTTCTAGGGTTTTTATAGTTTTAGGTTTTACATTTATGTTTTTAATCCACCTTGAGTTAATTCTTTTATAAGGTATAATGAAGGGGTCTAGTTTCTCTTTTCTGCATATGGCTACCCAGTTTTCCCAGCGCCATTTATTACATAGGGAATCCTTTCCCCATTGCTTGCTTTTGTCAGGTTTGTTGAAGATCAGATTGTTGTAGATGTGTGGTGTTATTTCTGAGGCCTCTATTCTGTTTCATTGGTCTATATATCTGTTTTGGTATTAGCACCATGCTGTTTTGGTTACTTTAGCTTTGTAATATAGTTTGAAGTCAGGCAGCGTCATGCCTCCAGCTTTGTTCTTTTTGCTTAGGTTAGCCTTGGCTCCACAGGCTCTTTTTTGCTTCCATATGAAATTTAACATAGTTTTTTTCTAGTTCTGTGAAGAAAGTCAATGGTAGCTTGATGGGAATAGCATTGAATCTATAAATTACTTTGGGCAATATGGCCATTTTCATGATATTGAGTCTTCCTATCCATAAGGATGGAGTGTTTCTCTATATGTTTGTGTCCTGTCATTTCCTTGAGCTCTGGTTTGTAGTTTTCTTTGAAGAGGTCCTTCACATCCCTTGTAGGTTGTATTCCTAGGTATTTTGTTTTCTTTTTAGCAATTGTGAATGGGAGTTTACTAATGATTTGGCTCTCTGCTTGTCTGTTATTGGTATATAAGAATGATTGTGATTTTTGCACATTAATTTTATATCCTGAGACTTTGCCAAAGTTGCTTATCAGGTTAAGGAATTTTTGGGCTGAGGTGGTGGCGTTTTGTAAATATACAATCATGTCATCTGCAAACAGAGACAATTTGATTTCCTCTCTTCCTATTTGCATGCTTTTATTTCTTTCTCTTACTCGATTGCCCTGGCCAGAACTTCCAATACTATCTTGATAAGAGTGGGGAGAGAGGGCATCCTACTCTTGGGCCAGTTTTCAAAGGTAATGCTTCCAGCTTTTGGCCATTTAGCATGATATTAGCTATGCATTTGTCATAAATAGCTCTTATTTTTGTGAGATATGTTCCATCAATACCTAGTTTATTGAGAGTTTTTAGTATGAGGGGTGTTGAATTTTATTGAAGGCCTTTTCTGCATCTATTGAGATAATCATGTGGTTTTTGTCATTGGTTCTGTTTATGTGATGGATTATGTTTATTGATTTGCATATGTTGAACCAGCCTTGCATGCCAGGCATGAAGCCAACTTGATCGTGGTGGATAAGTTTTTGATGTGCTGCTGGATTCTCTTGCCGGTATTTTATTCAGGATTTTCGCATCGATGTTCATCAGTGATATTGGCCTGAAATTTTCTTTTTCTATTGGGTCTCTGCCAGGTTTTGGAATCAGAGTGATGCTGGCCTCATAAAATGATTTAGGGAGGAGTCTTTCTTTTTCTATTGTTCAGAATAGTTTCAGAAGGAATGGTACCAGCTCCTCTTTGTACCTCTGGTAGAACTCGGCTGTGAAGACATCTGGTCCTGGGCTTTTTTTGGTTGGTAGGCTAGTAATTACTGAGTCAATTTCAGAACTTGTTATTGGTCTATTCAGGGATTTGACTTCTTCCTGCTTTAGTCTTGGGAGGGTGTATGTGTCCAGGACTTTATCCATTTCTTCTAGATTTTCTAGTTTATTTGTGTAGAGGTGTTTACAGTATTCTCTAATAATAGTTTGTATTTCTGTGGGATCAGTGGTGATATACCCTTTATCGTTTTTTAATGTGTCTATTTGATCTTTCTCTCTTTTCTTCCTTGTTAGTCTGGCTACCGGTCTATCTATTTTGTTAATCTTTTCAAAAAACCCACTCCTAGATTCATTGATTTTTTTTTGAAGGTTTTTTTGTGTTTCTCTCCCATTCGGTTCTGCTGTGATCTTAGTTATTTCTTGTTTTATACTAGGTTTTTAATGTGTTTTCCATTGCTTCTTTTGATTGTGATGTTAGGGTGTCTATTTTAGATCTTTCCCACTTTCTAATGTGGACATTTAATGCTGTAAATTTCCCTCTAAACACTGTTTTAACTGTATCCCAGAAATTCTGATATGTTGTGTCTTTGTTCTCATTGGTTTCAAAGAACTTATTTATTTCTGCCTTAATTTTGCTATTTACCCAGTAGTCATTCATAAGCAGGTTGTTCAGTTTCCATGTAGTTGTGCAGTTTTGAGTGAGCTTCTTAATTCTGAGTTCTAATTTGATTACACTGTGGTGTGAGAGATTGTTTGTTATGATTTTCATTCTTTTGCATTTGCTGAGGAGTGTTTTACTTCCAATTATGTGGTTGATTTCAGAATAAGTGCTATGTGGTGCTGAGAAGAATGTATATTCTGTTGATTTGGGGTGGAGGGTTCTGTAGGTATCTATTAGGTCCACTTGGACCAGAGCTGAGTTCAAGTCTGAATATCCTTGTTAATTTCCTTTCTTGTTGATCTGTCTAATATTGATAGTGGGTTGTTAAAGTTTCCCACTATTATTGTGTGGGAGTCTAAGTCTCCTTGTAGGTCTCTAGGAACTCGTTTTATGAATCCTGGTGCTCCTGTATTTGGCATATATATATATTTAGGATACTCAGCTCTTCTTGTTGCATTGATCCCTTTACTACTATGTAATGCCCTTCTTTGTCCTTTTTTATCCTTGTTGGTTTAAAGTCTGTTTTATTAGGGACTAGGATTGCAACTCCTGCTTTTTTTTTCTTTCTTTCCATTTGCTTGGTAAATATTCCTCCATCCCTTTATTTTGAGCCTATGTGTGTCCTTGCAAGTGAGATGTGTCTCCTGAATACAGCACACCTGTGGGTATTGACTCTTTATCCAATTTGCCAGTGTATGTCTTTTAATTGGGGCATTTAGCTCATTTATATTTACCGTTAATATTGTTATGTGTGAATTTGGTCCTGTCATCATGATGTTAGCTGGTTATTCTGCACATTAGTTGAAGCAGTTTCTTCCTAGTTTCATTGGTTTATATATTTTGGTGTGTTTTTGCAGTGGCTGGTACTGGTTTTTCCTTTCCATGTTTAGTGCTTCCTTTAGGAGCTCTTGGAAGGCAGGTCTGATGGTGACTAAATCTGTCAGCATCTGCTTGTCTGTAAAGGATTTTATTTCTCATTCACTTATGAAGCTTAGTTTGGCTGGTTATGAAATTCCATATGTACATCATGGAAACGAGTGCATGTGATACACACACACACACACGCACACACATTGCATACTTTCATTTTTGTGTCCATTACTTTTCTGATTTTATCAGCAGCCAACTAAAGAAAATAGAAAAAAAAATTGGTAATTCGATCTTTCATGTTCTGCATCTTCCAGCTTCACAACTTATAGTTTTCTATTTTTATTGTTATTGTGATCAGAATGAAAATGTATACAATAGAATCAGAATCAGGTCAGAATCAACAAAAATACTATAATGTTTGTACATGCTTTCGATGCAGTTTGTCTCTGCAAAGGGTGTGTGTGTTTCTATGCACATGTGCATGTACACAAGTGTGTAAATAAGTGTTTTATTCATGATGGAGAAAGGCTGGTCAAAATGATTCTGAATGAGATAGCACCACTACAGCAGATAATTAGGTCTCTAGCAATAAAACAAGTCATTAAACATGTTTCTAAGCATCTACTCAGTATCTGGCACAATGTTAAGTAGTGTAAATATAATCATTAGCAAAATTCAGCTTCTACCCTCAATGGTATATGTGTAGAACAAATTGGTAAAGCTGGAGTACATTTCAGGACCAAAAACAGTTTCTGTGTAGTTCCCACTTCATCAAGACCATGTTGTATACCTCTCATACACTTAAGCCATAGGGAAGCAATTATTCCATCCATCCTTTTACAGGGTAGTGGTGGGGAAGAAGAGCTGACTGTCATGCTTGAATTCACATAATTTCATAATTAAATAATTTCATGTTACATAATCTCGATAAACCTAAAATCCAATATATGATAAAGATAGTGTTTCAAATCAGTGGATAAGTGATAAACAGTTCATAAAATGGTGTTCAGATAATTGGCTATATGTATTTTATAGTTGCACAAAGGTATAATATGTCATTAATAAATATTAATTCCATAGTGGATGTCAAATACACTTTTTCAAAATATAAAGAAAAAATACCATAGACAAATATCACTTGCAACATTACGGTTAAAATTAAATATCCAAACATAGCCCTAACCAATAACAGAAAATTTAAAAAAAAAATTATGGATTGGAATTTGTTAAAATATAAAACTTTTCTTTTTCAGAGGATACAATGAATATGTGTAAAAAGCAAATATCAAATCAGCAACAAGTGCTTGCAATTCACTTGACATATTTAAAATATGAGTAGTTCCAACAAATCATAAATAAATGATTAGTAGTCCAATAAAAAAAAGACAAAGTACATTGACAGGAAACTGTATGAAACTCATGAACACTAAATGTCTTAGATTCTCTATTGTTAAACAAAATGCAAAAACAATAGAGAACATTATGAATATGGAGTTAATATTTAACAAAATTATTTTATCCATGTTATAAGTAAATATTTACATCCAAAAACCCTTGTTTTCTCTGAAAGTTGTCACTTATGAGTCTATTTTGAAAATGTTTAAAGAATAGTAATTAATTAACTTTAATAAATAGGTACTCCTATTGAGGGAAAACAGACATTTCCATAATTTTTCTTCTGTTTCTAATCTAGTAGATGGTAGGAAAATAATGACAATTGCATGTTCATACCTGGAGAATATGCATTCCATTTCTTTTAAACTTTTGCATTCTCAAAACTATATTGATACCTCAAAGCATACCCTTTGCTGTTGAAAACAGCCTTTCAAGTATAAAGACACACACATCACTTTCCTTAAATCTTATATAAGGCAAGGGCCTAGATTCCTATCAGAAAATGTATTTCAAGAATGCTTTTTTAGTAGTTCCTGTGGCCTTATCTTATAGAGGAAGGTTTTTTTTTAAACATACACACAGTATTTGATGCACATTTTTATTGGAAAGAGCTTTTATTTCCTTAAATGTTTTGTTGTCTAAGTGTGAAAAGTATCCTGCAGTGGAATTCAGTGGCACAGATGCTTATTGTGATAGATGAGATGAACTTGCTTCCCTAAGCATGCATGGGCATGAAATGCATCTGGCTTCTGTACATAAAAGTCAGTTATGTTCCCAAATGTGTCTCTGCATTTACACAGACGTTTAGGGGCAGACACCCTACTGTTCCCTCAAAAGGCGGCTCTGCTTAATTATGAAGTTCAAGTTAGACCAGAAGTTGGAAAATACTAAATTCCACATTGCAGACAGAGCCTGAGCAGGTGATGTCACCACTGCATTCTAAGGTGGCAAGTCCTCAGAGAAGTAACTTATCACCTTACCATGGAGAAAAATAACCGTGTCCAGAACACAAGAGGATGCTTAAGGTAGCGTACAATCAAGTGTGCAAACCTGTGCAATACATACCAGATGAAATCCAGTTCAGAGGCTCAGGAAAACAAACAAATGAGGATATGCTTTAAAAAATAGGACTTAATATAAACAGTCGTGAGAGTAAAACTATTGCTAAGCACATAGGAAACATAAACCAGGCTTTCAGGAAGGAGTTTGGCACATGTGTGCACTGGTAGGAGGTGTAATGTGCAGAAATCCGGCCTTTTGTGGCATAGCAACTAAAGTTCCTTTTCTATTGTCCAGACAACCTTAAATATTCCTTTATGCAGTACTATTTTAAAAAGGCCATCTACTGTGCACAATGTGTTAGCATCAAGGACATGAAATTTATCTGGAATATACCAAAACTTTAATCAATAGACTAGGACCAAAGCTTTTAAAAACAGGTTTTCGTAGATAAATCATTATAAGTTATTATTTCCTCGCCATAGGTAAGGCATGATAGATAACTTTACTTTTTCTCAGTCACTTAGTGTGTAGGTAGAATAATGACCCTTAGCAGGATGACCTTTTGAATGTGTTGTTAGGCAGCATGGAAGCATTATGGTTAGAGGTGGAATTAAGATTGCTAATCACCTCACCTTAAACTGGAGCGATTATCCTGAATTATCTAGGTGGGCCCACTGTAGTCACAAAGAACCTTCAGACAGGAAGGCGGAGAGACCAGAGTGAGCAGAAGAGCTTGGGGAAACTGGAGCCGAGGCTGAAGTGATGTGCTGTGTCCAAGATGTGCAGAGGCCAAGAGCTCAGGGATACATGTGACCCCTCAAACCTGGTGAATTCTCTCCTGGAATCTCTAGACAAAATATACACTTGATGATACCTTGATTTTAGCACACTAAGACCCATTTTGGACTTCTGACCCCCAGAAGTATAAAGAAAAAAAATGTGTTGTTTTAAGCCTCTGAGTTTATGTTAATTTACTGTAACAGCAGTAAGAAACTAACACAGTAAGACGGCTTTTATTTTTATGTGATGTATAGAATTAAATTGGATATGCTAGGAAATATTGGAAATTTATTGATTTATTTTTTTGTCTGAGCTGGAGTCTGGCTCTGTCGCCCAGGCTGGAGTGCAGTGGCGCGATCTCGGCTCACTGCATGCTCTGCCTCCCGGGTTCCCGCCATTCTCCTGCCTCAGCCTCCCGAGTTGCTGGGACTACAGGCGCCGCCACCACGCCAGCTAATTTTCTGTATTTTTAGTAGAGACGGGGTTTCACCGTGGTCTCGATCTCCTGACCTTGTGATCCGCCCGCCTCGGCCTCCCAAGGTGCTGGGATTACAAGTGTGAGCCACCGCGCCCGGCCAGGAATTTATTTTCTTAATATAGTTCTTCATATTAGAATAATGAGAACCATCGAGTAATGAAGTGTTCTATTTTGTGAAGGATGATTATATAAACAGTACGAAGGTTAAAAACCGGGCGGGACCGGCTGGGCACAATGGCTCGTTCATGTAATCCCAGCACTTTGGGAGGCCGGGGCAGGTGGATCTCTTGAGCCCAGGAGTCTCAGATCAACCTGGGCAACATGTGAAACCCCATCTCCACAAAAATACAAAAACCAGGCAGACGTGGTGGCGGCGCCTGTGGTCCCAGCCACTCAGGAGGCTGCGGTGGAAGGATCGGAGCCCGGCAGGTGCAGGCTGCGGTGGACCGTGATTATGCCACTGCGCTCCAGTCTGGGTGACAGAGTAAGACCCTGTCTCCATTAAATAAATAGATAAATAAATATATATATAAGTAAAAGAGGAGGGTGTCTTTTGAAGGCTATTAAAGTCGTCTAAGTGTCCTCTGATTATATGAGGCTGGAATGGTGCATGGAATGTTGTGTTGAATAACCTGATACAGTCTCTGAAACTATAGAAGCATTAGTAATTTTAGCCTGAGAGTGCTATAATCTGGGATAATTTGGTCCAATACTTCCAGAGAGGGTTGAAGTTTTGAGATAGCTGGAGTTATTTCAGTTGAAGACCTGAATATGAGGCAACTGCATACTCAATTACAATTCAATTTCTACTCTTTATATAAGGTAGAAATGGGTAACATGTGGGACACTGTGTTAAAAGTAATGCAGCCATAGTGTAGTGGTAAAAGCAGATGAAAAGTACTATAATAGTCGTATAGATGAGGTACTGGAAAGAAGCAGATTTGAAAAATTGGAGATAAATGTCAGTTTTCCGGAGCCATGGGATGAAAACCAAACCGGATTACAACAGATTCAATTCACTCAAGATGTCTAACTTGGTAATAGGTCAGAAAACTCAATTTGTCGTATTTTCTTAAAAGTACACAAAAATGTTCCTTTTGATAAAACACGTGTAGTGCACCTTCGGATTTGATTTTTCTTTATGTTCTGTAAACTGCTCACAGTAAAACAGAAAAAAAGTCTGACAAATATGATGGTCCTTAAATCTTGTAGGAGTATGATGCTTCTCCAAAGAATAGAGGTTTTCCTAGGAAGGCCCTAAGCAAGGAATCAAGTTTCCTTTTGCAAGAAATAAAATTCTCAAAAGTTCCCTGCACCTTGGAAAGGCTCTGGTTGAAATTAATAGCACAACGTTATTTATTTAAATTTTAACTTTTAAGTTCAGGGGTACAAGTGTAGGTTTGTTACAGAGGTAAGCTTATGCCATGGGATTGGTTGTACAGTTTATTTCATCACCCAGATATTAAGCCTAATATCCATTAGTTGTTTTTCCTGATCCTCATAGCAAATATGACCCCCATAAAGTTTTATGGTTACTTTTTTCTTATCTTCTGATTAATGCCATTAGATTCACCAATTGAAATTATTTTTCAGTAGTTTAATTCCCTCTAGAAGGTTTAAAAAATGTTTCCGAATTTCCTAAGTCTTCTTTCTTTGTTAGTCTTCTAAAAAGCTATATTCAATAGAATTCATGTGCTTAGGTACAGTTTCACTAAAAGCGTATCTTCAACATTTGATCTGTTTAAAAGTTCTTAAGGTGTTAAGGAACATTAGGTATCAGAGTTTATGGCATTTGATTAATCTGAATAAATCTTGGCATCAAATTGAATTCAGCAAAAGTAACAGTGATAAATCAGAGAGCAATATTTGAAATGTCTCCAGGAAACATTTTAAAACAATTTTTAAGTTCACTAATTTGAGTCATTACACTTGGCCCTAATATGGTAGATTTTAAGTGAAGCTCAGTCGAACCTGGCAGATATCATATACAAACTTTTAATAGTCCTAACAATTCCTGTACCTCATTTGGATAAAGATTATTTCCAGAGCATCAGTGCTTTGACCAGAAAGGCATTTATTATTCTGTAACACTTTTCTTGAGAAATTAGCATGATTCATCATTTGAGTACGCTCTCTCAGATAAGATTCTAATATTTGGGTGTGAATAAAACTTCAGGGCATTGAAAACAGCTGGAAGATAGACAATAGGGTGATCATCCTCTCTTGTCATTCTCTATCAAGGTCCTCTTTAATTATTGGCCTAAACAGCTATAACTTTATGGTGAAAACAAACCGCTCGGATATAGCGTTAAAGGTTGAAATAATGAATTATACATAAATCGATTTAGTTCAGTTATATTCTGTTGAATTGGGAGAACATCGAATTTTTAAATTTCTCTGCATTTCTTGAAGTTAGGAATAAAAGCTGGGGTGGGGTCTCCTGAAATAATGAGGTCTAGAATAATTTCTGTTAAATTTACTTTTTAGTAGGATAAGTCTACTAAAATCAATATGAATGGAACCTTCAATGTACCACTGAAGATAATTAATCTTTGAGAGGTTAAGTAACCATTACAAGGTAATTTACCTAATTAGCAACTAAACCAACCAAATTTTAGATTTCTTAACTTTAAGACTATTGCTCACATAGTCACGTAAAGTATATCTTCCACATAGTCACAGGCAATCACAAGCTAACACGAGCAGTTAGCACAAAATAGATGTTCCACATAGAATGCAGAACAAAAAAAGACACTTTAAAAATCCTTTTCCCTTTTCCAAATTCATATTTAAAAAGTTTCTTGTGGAATTTCCCAAATGCCAGCATGGCCACATATAATACAGATTGATACTCAGACCTCTAATGAGAAACAGTTAGAATTATGCTAAACAAGGAACATTCTATATTGATTTCACAAATTCTCCTCTTTCCACTTATAGTTTCTCATAAAATGTAACATGTTTGTCTTGTGTGGAGTCTGTATAGAAAAAGTGTGATAACTGAAGATATAGACACACAGGTGTATGTATGTCTGTGTGTTCCTGTGTATTATAGCCTTTCTTTAATGGTTTTCTCTTTATATATATATATATACTTTAAGTTCTAGGACACATGTGCACAACGTGCAGGTTTGTTACATATGTATACATGTGCCATGTTGGTGTGCTGCACCCAGTAACTCATCATTTACATTAGGTATATCTCCAAATGCTGTCCCTCCCCCTCACCCCACCCCATGACAGGCCCCGGAGTGTGATGTTCCCCTTCCTGGGTCCATGTGTTCTCATTGTTCAATTCACACCTATGAGTGAGAACATGCAGCGTTTGGTTTTTTTTGTCCTTGTGATAGTTTGCTGAGAATTATGGTTTCCAGCTTCATCCATGTGTCTACAAAGGACATGAACTCATCCTTTTTTATGGCTGCATAGTATTCCATGGTGTATATGTGCCACATTTTCTTTTTTTTTTCTTTTTTTTATTATACTTTAGGTTTTAGGGTACATATGCACAATGTGCAGGTTTGTTACATATGTATCCAGCCACATTTTCTTAATCCAGTCTATCATCGTTGGACGTTTGGGTTGGTTCCAAGTCTTTGCTATTGTGAATAGTGCCACAATAAACATACGTGTGCATGTGTCTTTATAGCAGCATGACTTATAATCCTTTGGGTATATATACATATATATATAAAAAAACTATATATATATATTTTGGGGACGGAGTTTCGCTCTGTCACCCAGCTGGAGTGCAGTGGCGCGATCTCGGCTCACTGCAAGCTCCGCCTCCCGGGTTCACACCATTCTCCTGCCTCAGCCTCCAGAGTAGGTGGGACTACAGGTGCCCGCCACCATGCCCGGCTAATTTTTTGCATTTTTACTACAGACGGGGTTTCACCGTGTTAGCCAGGATGGTCTCGATCTCCTGACCTCATGATCCACCCTCCTCGGCCTCCCAAAGTGCTGGGATTACAGGCATGAACCACCGCGCCTGGTCTCTATTTAAGTTAGCTCTGTCCAGGGCAAACCAGCATTTCAAAGATACAAACTGTTTTTGCAAAAAACAGGTATACACCTATCCATAGTGCAGACATTATGTCTACTTATTTCTCTCTAAATAGATCTTTCATTTTAACAAGTACTTCACCTTCACAAAATTTAGTTGAGTCAGTGAACTCTTATCCAGATGCTATATCTTGGCCAGATTATCAAGAATTAAGCCTCACAGATAGGCTGTTTCCATTTCCTTTAACAAAGTTTATCAGTCCTGAGTTACTTCTTGATTTCTTGCCAGTGGCATATAATGATGACTCAGCCAAGTCAGTTCCCAGAGTTGGACTCTTTTTTTTCTTATACACAGGAAACTTCTTTTCCAAGAATACTTGTTCCAGTTGCTCACAATCTTCATAGTTGATGATTATAGAATGATCTATGTACTTTCAATGTACCTTCAAAAATGAGATCTGCAGCTGGATAAGACGTGTGTGTGTGTGTGTGTGTGTGTGTGTCTTAGTAGACTTAAACCTTTCATTGAATAAGAAGCCTAGTTGATAGTGTAAGGTGAGAGTTAGAAGAACAGGGAATTATTTGGTTTAAGGAATTGTGAAGAAATGTGCTATGCCATTAAAATTTTTCTCTACTTTTGTGTTAAATCTTAATTTTGTGCAGAATTTACTAAGCTGCAGGAAACTGTCAAAATTGACTCTTGCTAAGTTCCATATTGGTTTGTAATTATCTTAAAACAAAAGTTGGTTGATACTAAAGTGCAGTTTTTCCTCTAGCTTTCATAAATTGAGACAGGTCTTTTTCTCACCCTCCACATACCTATGGCTGGAAGCCGAGGTGGTTGTTCTTGGTTCCCGTTACAACTTCTAGACTGTTAATTTCTCCGCTCCTTGCAAATTAGACTGTTCCTTTGAAACTCAAACCCCTTGGAAATATCAGCCATGCCCCTTTGGTATTACCATCATCAACAGACCTCCCTCCTGGGCACTCTGGTCTTATTTTTTTTTTTTTTGAGATGGAGTCTTGCTCTGTCACCCATGCTGGAGTGTAATGGTGTGATCTCGGCTCACTGCAAACTCCTCCTCCCGGTTTCAAGTGATTCTCCTGCCTCAGGTTCCTGAGTAACTGGGATTACAGGTGCATACCACCACACCCAGCTAATTTTTGTATTTTTGGTAGAGACGGGGTTTCGCCATGTTGGCCAGGCTGGTCTCGAACTCCTGACCTCAGGTGATATGCCTGCCTCAGCCCCGCAAAGTGCTGGGATTACAGGCATGATCCACTGCACCTGGCCTCTTGCCATTTATTTAAGGCTTTAGATCTTTTGCTCAATATCATCTTCAGGCAAGTTCAGCCATCATTTTAGTGGCTCAGCTTTCACGTGAAAGGACCAGTACAAACCTCGGTTCCCCGTTTTTTGACATCTTTATTTCCATTACTTTTTTTCTTTCCTCCACTTTATTGTCATCAAATCTGAAACATTTTCTATAAGGGTATGTACCACCAGGATCTAGATGCAAATATTCTGCCTCCTGGACATCACTCCTTGCCAGCTCGTTGGCCCAGATGTCCTCATTCCTACAACCCTTCATTTTCACTGAGACTCTCCTTAGGACACAGATGCTGCTGCTCCCTCACGATCCATCCGTACTCTCTTGCTTTCAGTTTCCACGTTTTCCTCCTCAAATGCCATAGTTCATTTTTAGCATTCCCTTGCAACTACCCTGAGCTTCATTTTCCCACAATTTATTTGTTTCTCTTTCTCTTCCCAAATTTTAAATGTTGATGTTTCTAAGGGTTCTGTCCTAATTGCTCTTCTTTTCTCTCCACACACATACTCTCTCTAAGCTCTAAACACTACTAAACAGCTCATAATTTCCAGTCTTAGAGTTTGGTCCAGACCTTTATTCTGGGAGTTGATGATTTACGTGACAATAGCACTCGAATAATTCAGAGGTAACATGTCCTGGTTTCCCACATGATAGTAAGTGGCACTGCCAGCCATGCTAGATGCTTATAAGTCATTTTTGGCCCTTCCTCAATATTCTGACAATATCCAATTCAACATTCATTTAAAGAATATTTTGGTTCCAAATACATCTGTAATTTCCTCCACCTATTTTGATTTCCAATGTCCCCAGCCTAGCCAGAGCCACATATTTTCTTACCTACGCTTATTTTCTTAGGTCATCCTTAGTCAACTTACTTTAATTCTTATCTCCGACACCCTGTTAGCTACAGAGAAACCAAAGTGATCTCTTAACATGTCTTTCAGTTTCCAACTCTCCCACTTTTCTGGTGTACTTGGACTAAGATTTATGTTCCTCATCATTACTAATGAAGACCTGTACTGTTTCACATATCCTTCTCTTTCAGCCACGTCTCACATTACTCTTTCTCCCTTCTGTACTTCATCCAGATTCCTACTTTTCAGTTTTTCATTTCATCCAATTCACAGGTTTCTTCTACATGCCAAGATCTTGCTCATATATTAGGGTCCTTGAACACTGGGGGTTTTTCCTATAAGACGAATCTTTCTGTATTGTATGAAAAGCTAACTCTTTTTATTCTCAGGTCTTAGCTTAAATATTCTCACTTGAAAGAAGTGGTTAGAGTCTGTATAATCCAAATTAATATTTCTTTTTTTCTTTTTCTTTTGAGACAGGGTCTTGCTGTGTCACCCAGGCTGGAGTGCAGTGCCACAATCTTGGCTCACGGAAACCTCTGCCTCCTGGGTTCAAGCAGTTTTCCTTTCTCAGCCTCCTGAGTAGCTGGGACTACAAGCGCACACCACTACACCCGGCTAACTTTTTTATTTTTAGTAGAGATGGGGTTTTGCCATGTTGATCAGACTGGTCTCAAACTCCTGGACTCAAGTGATCCATCCGCCTTGGCCTCCCAAAATGCTGGCATTACAGGCATAAGCCACCACGCCCGGCCCAAATTAATATATCTATATATAAAAATTATATGTATGAATCTTATATAATGTGAATTAAGATTATATCTAATGTTCGCCCCAACACCCTTGTTGGATATTCAGTCCCTTGCTTCACTTTGCATGTGAACACATTTTGTAATAATCTCTTCACTTTGCTCAGTTGGATTTCTGTGCCTGTCTTCGTCTTCAGAATTGAAACCCTAGGAGTACAGGACTGTGGCTTTCTTATTCACCACTGCAGCTCCGTAACTAAGAGAGCATCTGATACATATGTGTGAAGGGAATTGGTTAAATATAGACCACTAGGTCCAGTGGAGTCCACAGCCTATTCACTTCATGTAGTTTCCAAGAAACAAATGCTTCTCAACATATATTAATGAATGAGATATGGGCCAGGGTATCTGGTCTGGCTGGAGATGGCTTAACTTTGAGTTCACTTGAGAGGGTATCAGTGTGAGCAGGAATGCTTTCACTCACTTCAAGAATTGCATGGTGTTGGCTGGGCGCGGTGGCTCTCGCTTGTAATCCCAGCACTTTGGGAGGCCGAGGCGGGCGGATCACGAGGGCAGAAGATCGAGACCACGGTGAAACCCCGTCTCCACTAAAAATACAAAAAAAATTAGCCAGTCGTGGTGTCGGGCGCCTGTAGTCCCAGCTACTTCGAGAGGCTGAGGCAGGAGAACGGCGTGAACACAGGAGGCGGAGCTTGCAGTGAGCCGAGATTGCACCACTGCACTCCAGCCTGGGTGACAGAGCGAGACTCCGTCTCAAAAAAAAAAAAAAAGAAGAAGAATTGCATGGTGTTTAGGGGGAAGAATCACCCCGCTTCTCTGGGGAGACATGAGGGCTCTGTGGCTCCTGTGGGCTCTCAAACTGTTGGAAGATGATTGCTAAACCTGAGTTTTCAGGTCTCCTAGTTATATTCATTTAAACTTATACATGATTTGTCACTATTTTAAGTTGTTTTTCACTGAAAAGTCAGTCTGAATATAGAGCCTTATTTCATTCAGATCAGAAAAACTGGGTTTTGGTAAAATCTGTTTATCTATAATTTTTAAGTAAGTACAATTTTATAAACCAGTTATTCCTAACTTGAGAGGCCTGGAGGATTTATTACAATGTGTATTTCAGGGCCACATCTGCAGAAGTTTTGATACAACATTTCCTTACTAATCCCCCTGACAGCACATTTTAGCAGGCATCCTGTGTTATTCAGAAGCAGAACGTTTATGCACTACACTTTGGGAGAGAGAAGTGCATGTTATGTTACCATTTAAAGATGCCTGGTTCTTGTGGGGCAAATTGGCAAATGATTTATCTGAACTAATGGCAGAGTGGAATTTTAATACTTTAGGGTTTTCAGGAATCTTAGAGCTGTTTTCATTTGTCTCACACATACAGCCTGAACCTTGAAGACATTAATGAATTTGTCACAGAAATTAAATTGGGCCAAAATTTACATTTGCAACCCATGTCTGTGCTCTTCATTCTAAAGCACAATGGCCTAGAGTCATATTTTAACCTCTAAGTTTCATCTTATTAAAAAATAAAATAAAATAAATGTAAATACATGCATGTATTATACTATATATACAATTTATATACATTACAATATTAATTTGAATTACACATGACATCACTAGTAAAGGCCAGTTACAGTTTAGACTGAGATAAGCCCTGTGAGAATTTACTAAGGTCAAAAAGACTCCTTTTAATAGTGACTCAGTGGTACCTACTCTAAGGACAAAGGCTCCAGTATGTATCCTAATCTAAGTTATTACTGAATGTGAGTCCTGTGATAGCTTCTAATGAAAATTTTCCATTGAAAAAAATCAATGTTAATAACTGGAACTCGAGAGCTGTAATGGGTTCTGCTGTGTTTTTCGGGCTTAGACTGTGTGCTATAATATGCTAAGAAGAGGAGTTGATGACCTGTGAGCTCTGGTCACTTCCTGATCTCATTTGACTCTTTGGTCTTTAGTTTTAAAAGGGTGATCAGAGAGGTTGCTTTATAATGGAGAAGTTGAACAAAAGGACCATCAACCTGCAGGCTCACTGGCACAGCGCAAGTTTCACCGGATAAGCATTTCAGTAAAGAGGACTATTGCCAACAGCAATACTTGCAAGGAAGCTTTGTTACAGAGAGGATTTTTTTTTTTAAAGAAGCTGCTAGGAAAACTGACACTAGAAGCTAACTAGAGTCACTCTTTATAGATATCAATGAAATTGTAAGTCTGAAGACATTACTTACCTAGATACAGTAATGGACTTTATTTAAGAACCAACTTTATACATACCTAATATACCTAGGCTTGTTGATCAAGTTGGCTGGCTGGGGAAGAATAAAACATCTAGAAGATCCACATGATGAGAGAAAGCATTCGGGGAGGGCAGACAGAGACATGATGCTGGCCACAGATAGAACCCAGAGACGCTCTGTGATTGAAGTAGTTCTAATACCTGGAAGCTTCGATTTGCTCTTATAACGTGTCTAAAGCCATTTAATTCAAGACTACCCTTCCTAGTTGGTACCTGTAGATGTAATGCATCTCCTAAGGTATTAGTCTAGGCTCCACCGGACAGAACAACTACCTGGAGGTAGGTGGTGGAGCCTCCGGACTCCGCGACACATTTCACAATGCTGTTTACTCCAAAACACTGGCCTTATTGAACTAATCTAGCTATTGGGTAAGACGAGAAGTAATACACGAACATTCTTAAAGTCTGTTCTCTTTTGCCTTGTGACCTTAAACATTTCAAAGACCAACATGAACACTATTGAATAGAATTGTGTTTCCATCGTCATAACTAATCTGAAAGCCTAAGTTATACCTCTTTCACTGCACATCCAATCTATTTTATGGGCAGAAGAGCACAATGGGCTCAGCTATGCAGGCTTTAGGAGTTATTTTAACCTTTAAAGAACAATAGACACAAGTAAAAGTACATACATAAAGTAGGCATTTTATATTTAATTTTTATTTTCATATGCATGAAAAGTGTGTTCCAAAAAAAGATTAGAGAAATCCATGGCATGTCTTTCTGGTTAATGTTACTTTATTTTTTGGTTCATCTACGCTACTACTTACAAGTTACTTGTTTTTTTTTTCATGGAAAATTTTTTTTAAATGAATTGATTTTGCTTTTCATCAGCACAGTTGTTGACTAATACCAAAGTTAGTTAGAAGGTTATGATTTTTACATTTATAGAATGTCAGGGGCAGCATTTAGACAATACATCATAGTAACTTGGCATTTATGAAATATTAGTTTTCCATAAACATGAACTCAGAGAGGAAGGTTACATTTTTTTAAATTATAATAACATTTTGAAAACCATCTGTCCTTTAAAATGTTACTAAAATATATATTGGAACTGGTGTTTTAGATGCCAGTCCTTCCTGAAGAGTGTTTTGAGATTTTTTTCAAATACTGCCTCAGTTCTATATAAAATAGAAAATATTCTGCCTTGTAAAATGACTACTGGATGTAGGTAAGAAGAAGTTAAGGAAATATTACATAAAAGTAGATTTGCAAAGGTAATTTGCTGAAGGATTATTTACACTTTGATGAGTGGATCTGGATATTTTGATACTAAGTGAAAGTGGTTCCACTGGAATTAGAAGGGAATAGAGATCTGAAAGCAGGAGTGAAAAGAATGTGTGTAAGCCGGGCACGGTGGCTCATGCCTGACCTCAGGTGAGCCGCCCACCTCAGCCTCCCAAAGTGCTGGGATGACACGCTTGTTAAGTGGTACTCTAATTAATCAGTAACTTAAACCTCAAAAGAGATTCATTATGTACACAAAATTAATCTTGTGTAATCAAGTGTATAAGTAAAATTAATTGAAGAAATCAAAAAACGCAAGGTGGCTGACACCTGTAATCTCAGTGCTTTCGGAAGTCTAGGTGGGAGGATCCCTTGACTTAAGGAGGCTGAGACCAGTCAAGCAACACGGTGGGACCCCATCTCTGTAAAACAATTAGCCGGGGATGGTGGTGCGTGCCTGTAGTCCGAGCTACTTGAGAGGCTGAGGCAAAAGTATCGCTTGAGCCTAGGACTTGGAGTCTGCAGTGAGCTATGATCACACCACTGACTCCAGCCAGAGCAACAGAGGGAGACAATGAGAACACGTGGACACAGGAAGGGGAACATCACACTCTGGGGACTGTTGTGGGGTGGGGGGAGGGGGCAGGGACAGCATTAGGAGATACACCTAATGCTAAATGACGAGTTAATGGGTGCATCACACCAACATGGCACATGGATACATATGTAAGAATCCTGCACGTTGTGCACATGTACCCCAAAACTCAAAGTATAATAATAAATAAATAATAAACCACAAAACACTTGTAATTCCAAATCCAGATATATAAACCACAGGAATACTTAGATAAACACACGTTATACACACATATAGTATATGTATGATAAAATATACTTGTATGTTCAACTTGGGAAAGGTTGATGATTTTAGAAACTAATAATTCTATTGCCTTGTGCTCTAATGATTTTCAATTTGAAGATTTATTTGGGATCAAATATATGAGGCTCCATATACAAGACATCTTTCTTTCCCCTCTTCTCAGCACCATTTTTTGGCTGATTATTGGACTACAACTGGGAGATCTAGAACTAAATTCCTGCTTAGTGTTTACTTGTTCAGAGCATAGGCTTTGAAATCGTCCTGTTTTGCCTCAGTCTCCACAGTGGTACCTACTAACCTCATGACTAGGGGATCGTGTAGCATTTCTCTAAGCCTTGTTTTCTTAGCTGTGAAGTGGTAAATTTTGGAAGTGCTTTGTTCATAGGATTTCTGTGGAAACTGAATTGGGTAAAGAATGTAAGGCATTTAGCACAGTAAAATAACCTGGATTACAGTAACTTTTCAAGGAGTGTTTATTAGTACTTAAACTGCCATTGTCATCAAAATTCTGTTTTTACATATGAACTTAGAAATGCCATTGTAACCTTCTCAACTCATTTGGTCATTTAAAATAGAGAGGTTGAGTTAGGTGTTTCTTAAATTTCTCTTTAGCTCTGATACTATGTGTCTGACGTTAAGTAATGCAAAGTTGGTAATTAAATCTTCCCCTTTCGTGATGTAGGAGAAAGGCATAAAAAATTTCTGGGTGACTGGATTCCCTTGCAAGTTTATTAGAATTGTAATTACGTAGCATTTTGAATAAAGCGTTCATTCTGGAAATCATTAAGTTTATTTTTCTTAACTCCGTATTTTGTCAACTGTGGAAAAATTGGGATTTAGGAGTAACCTCTGATTTAAAATTCCACCTAGTAACCATCTAAATTGTAGTCTTGTAATTTCCTAACTTTGGTCTTGAAGGTGTTTATCATTCTTATGCGTTATCATACTGTATTATATATTTATGCAACATAAAATGTATAGTTTTAACTATTGCACATGTTTACATATGAAAGGTGTAGTTTTGAACTTATCATTATTAAATTTGCTAATTTTGCTTCACTATTCATTTTGGACACTTATCCATATTAGTACATGCAACTCAAGTTTATTCTTTTGAGCTACTGTATATCATTCAAATGTATGAATAAATAACCTTGCTTTGGTGGACATTTAAGTATTTTCATGTATCAGTATGAAAAACAGTTTCAAAATGAACATTCAAATATACATTGCATATATGTGTATAATATTTGTATATATGAAGGTTCCTGTGGGTCATATATCTGAAATCAAAATTACAAGTGTTTTGTACCTTCTATAATTAATTTTACTCTCAATTTTAAGTAAACAAGATTAGTTTTTGCACATGATGCATCTCTTTATTCAGTTAAAATTACTGACATAATTAGAATACCACTTAAAATTTGAGAATATTTTCAAGGGTATTTATGCAAAACTTACATAAATGTGTTGAAAAGTCCTTTTGTATATATGTAGAGATTACATGGTATGTTAAATTCATCAATTTGCCTAAATATCAAGTTATACTTAAGTAGTGTCCATACACCATGCTTTTGCTTGACTGAACTCCAATATGTATATCCGGAGTACTTTTTAACATTCATAGGTTAAGTGGCCTGTTTTGGAAAATGATATTAAAAATGTAATTCAGATGAATGCTTAAAGATTAAAAATGAATGAGCTTTCGTATTAATCATCAATATGACAACCCTAAAGGGAAGCATGATTTTCAAATATACCTCCTTGTAGGCAGGATAATTCAGAAATGCACAGTGCATATTAGATATGGGATTTGAGTCATAGTGTATTTCTCTAAGAATGTAATTTATTGTACTTTCACATCCACCCCACTGAATATGCAGAGTTTAAGATGCAATGGCCAGAAGACATGAGCGTGTCACTAGAAGGATGTGGACGTGGGCTCCGGGGCTGTTGATGATGACGGTGGTCTTTTGGGGTCATCTGGGGAATGGACAAGGCCAAGGTAAGTGCAAGGATTTTCTAATTCTTTGCAAGTTGGATGCGAATTTCACTTTGTGATGAAATTATGTTGAGTCTTTGGTTTGATGTTTAAGCAATTTTTTACAATCTTCCGTCAGGTTTTTGTTACAGGGTATTGTAATATCTCTGCACCAGTTAAATTGAAATAGAATTAGGTGTGAGTAAATGCATCAAAATTGAAGCCATCTTTCTGAAATTGGCTTTTCTCTGTTGTAATTGATGATATGTATATATATGTGAGGTTTTATGAAGCCATATATATGCGTGTGTCTCTGTTGTAGTTGGTGGTATGTATATATATGTGAGGTGTTACGAGGCCATAAATATGCGTGTGTGTGGGTTTTGGGTGGGTGGGTGTGCCTGTGAGTTTGTGTGTGTGGTATTTTACAAGAACACGTAGCATATAAAGTTGTCGTGATTTTGAAGAAAAGTTTTTGGACGTTTGTCTGTTTAGGGTTTTTATGTTTTTGGATGTTTGTCTCTTTAGGGTTTTTATGTTTTACATTTTAAAATTTCAAGAACCTATTCTTAAAGGATGCGATGTTCTTTAGAAATTAAATGAAAAATGTGACGTTTCTCATTCTTCTGCCAAGTGTATTTAGGGGAAATTAATGAGAGAGTGGAGCTGCAAGGTTGTGGCATCCTGAAATGTCTGTTGGAGCGTAGAAAAAGGCCATAGATTTTGTAATAAGGCTTTCAATACTGATTTCATCAATAGCTGTATGGAGTGGTTTGTGCCAAATCTAGTATCTGTGAATGTATTTTGTGATAAGTATTGTATTATTTTTGGAGGTGTGTTGCCTGCTCAGATACAAATTGCAATTCTGTATTTTATGTGATAAAACATCCTGACATCGCTGAAATTTTCTTTTCCTTTCCGGGCAAGTATATTCGGCATTGATTTCCTGCATTTTCAAGGCTTGAAATGAAATCTGTGAGCAGGAAGTTTACAGAGTTATTTCAAGGGATAGGTATATTTCTCCAGATAAAATTGAAAGTGTGCAGTGTTATTATATAATTGTGATGAAGTTGAGCTTTGCTAGTTTGAAGTATCTAATAAAGTTTAACACTTTTTAAAAGATCCTTCAAAAAAAGCAGTTTTCTTGCCATATGTAATATTGTTCAATGAAGTTTTGAAATGAAATAGATATTTTTCAAAACCACAAATGCATCTGTGCCTTTATATGAACAGTTGTATATACATGTAAGCAGATAATACATTTTGTTAATTAAGATCAGCTTTGATTTTAATTTTTCTTTCCTGTCATTCAGAATTTGTATTTGCATCTAATAGAATTCTCATTTTTCTTTTTTGTCATAAAACTAATGTAAAATATATTCAATACACATAGTAGTTTTTTTCACCAAAGGTCTAAAACAAGAATATGTAGACAGTAGCTACGTTGGATTTCTTTGGCTATAAGAGTTGTCTATTTCTCTGGTGATGTGTAGAATTACTAAAATGCAGCATGACAACTGTTTCTCTGTAATAGTGATCCAACATGACATGTAGTATTACACAGGGTTGCTAATACCTTCCTCTGACCATCATTTCCAGTAATTGTGGCTTGTTTTAGATGAGGAATAGGTTATTAGATATTTAAAATATTTGAGAAAAATAGGTATCTTCTCTCTTATTTACCCAAACCCTTTTATTTACTCAATATTGATGGCTCAAGTATTCTATCTTTCACTAGGGACCATCATTTATTAAAAAATGGCCTGAAATCAATTCCAAGTCTAGCTGTAGTGAAGCTTCTAGTGGGAAATGCAAATTAAGTAATTTGTTTTCTTTCTAAAAGGATAAATTAAAATAGACAATGATTCAAAGAACAAAACAACTTAATAGAAAACATAATGGAATGCTTTGATACTATGATTCAGGGAATTTTGCTTCCTTAGTGGTAGCTAGATTGAGTGAAGGAGATTGCTTAGGTATAATGAGCAAATCTTATAATTGCAAGTATAACCCAAGCTGCATATCATCATTTAGCTCAATAAGCCTCATTAAATATTAAATATTACCTTTTAACTTTTATGCAATTAAGCAGAATTTAAAAATAAAAGTTTTAAAAATTAAAGTTTTTATTACTAAGTATCTTTTAAAATACAAATCTCACAGCTCCTTATTGTCAAGAAAAGAACACATGAAAATTTATAAATAAGGTTTTCTCTCTATTAAATTTACAGTCTTGCATTAAATATTGGTTATTGGGACCCACCATGTCCATGATTATGATTAAGTATCAATGAAAGATGACTCTTGCAGCAAATATGCATGCAAATGTTTTAAGATTATTTTCACATTATTTCACATAATTTCTTAAGCATAATAGGATAAGTAAATTATACTTTCTACACAAGCTCTTCATATTTATGAATAGACCATGTTCTAAATTTTTCAATCATTGGGGAATCCCAATGTCATATTTATGAATGGACCATGTTCTAAATGTTTCAGTCATTGGGGAATCCCAATGTCATATTTATGAATGGACCATGTTCTAAAAGTTTCAGTCATTGGGGAATCCCAGTGTCGTATTTATGAGTGGACCATGTTCTAAATGTTTCAGTCATTGGGGAATCCCAGTGTCGTATTTATGAATGGACCATGTTCTAAATGTTTCAGTCACTGGGGAATCCCAGTGTCGTATTTATGAATCGACCATGTTCTAAATGTTTCAGTCATTGAGGAATCTTCCTAGAGAAACCGTGTGAGAAATTGTAGCTAAGCTCAAAAACGGAAGACAAAAATCGATTTAACGAGGAATGTAGATTAATGTCATAGTATTATCGCGACTGTGTGCAACCACTACTTATAAACAATGATATAAGAAATGCAATCTGAAATCTGAATTCTAAATAGGAATGTAGTGCCATTATCCCTCTGGGACCCTTAGGGTCAAAATAAGATAAAAGTGATGAATGGTGGGTTGGAAGTCAGTCAGTGATCCTTGTCAAATTTTTGTATCTGTCAAGAAAAGCATCTGCTTGAGGACATCCATTTTCCTACTTCTGAGTTACAGAATAATAGGTACTTATCCTGAATGTGACATTCCCTGACGTGGACTCTGTCTTTGCTGCTTAGGTGGTGTGTGCATGAGAAAGTGCTTAACATCTGAAAACGGAGACAATCCTTAGAGAAAGATATATATGAATTTTAAAAGGAAATATACCTACGATGGAAATAAAACAAATAGCATAAATATCTAGCTGTATTTGGTCTTTTTGGTAACTATTACAATATATACATTTTCAAACAACTAAGTTCAGCACTGACTTTGGGAGAAACTAGATAAAACTGAACTGACATATAATAAGCATTGGTGTAATTAATAGCACAGCGGGCAGAACCATGGGGGTATTTCCTGAGGAAGAGGGACTATAGAGAGGCAAAAGAAAACCCAGCTCATTCTGGGGAGTGCCAGGAGCAGTTATTATATTCAGAACTGAGAACTTATTTCTAACTCACCAACCCATAGTTCTGGCTGAAGTGCAGTGGTGCAGTCATAGCTCATTCTCAGCCCCAAACTCCTGGGTTCATATGGTCCTCTCATCTCAGCCTCCTGGTAGCTATGACCACAGGTGTGCACTACTTTGTCCAGCCAGTTTATTTTATATTTTATTTTCATTTCATTTGTAAAGACTGGGTCTTGCTATGTTGCCCAGGCAGGTCACAAACTCCTATCCTCAAGCAGTCCTCTAACCTAGGCCTCCCAAAGTACTGACATTACAGGCATGAGCCATTGCATCTGGCTCAAAAATATTTCTGTCCTAATGGCTTTAACAAAGAAGTGCCGTTTTGGGGATATATACAATGGTGTGCTGCTTGGGAGTGACAAAAAAATAATTAT
Source organism: Symphalangus syndactylus (assembly GCF_028878055.3). Classification (NCBI taxonomy): domain Eukaryota; kingdom Metazoa; phylum Chordata; class Mammalia; order Primates; family Hylobatidae; genus Symphalangus; species Symphalangus syndactylus. Next base: position 5,275,365 of record NC_072446.2, read on the forward strand.
AAGAAGAATGGAACGAATATGTCAGTATGTTTTCAAAAGCAAGTTAGCCCAAGTTTTTAAACAAGCATAATTTTAGGGTTTTTGTAACTAACTTAGGGTTTAAATGTAGCAAAAATTTTAAACATTATCATGAATACACAGAAAATTTTAATCAATTTGGTTTCCATGATGAATTTACATGCTTAAATTCCTAATTTCAATTTGCTGCTAGATATGAGAAAGTTTGAGATTTTGAAGAAGCAAGTGGTTCTTACAAATGTAGCAAACTTAAATTTTGAGGACAATTTAATTTAACTTCCATTTTTATGACCAGATTTTGGGTCAGCTGTTAAGCATTCAAAAAATAAAATCTGATAATATCTGGCAATTCCAATTTTCAGTTTTATTGATCTTCACCATGAAATAATATATAAGGTAAGGGGCAAAATTTTGGAAAAGCAGATCACTTTGTTGTCCTATTTAGCAAGTTCTCAAATTATGCCATCTTGGAATCATTACAAGTAATTATACGAAGACAGTATCTTGTGTTTTGTATTTCATTGTTACACATCCAATTGTTCTCTAGAGATATCAGAGAAAACCCACTCAAGAAGGGAAGGTTAGATAAACAGCCCTCTCTCTCTCTCTCTCTCTCTGTCTTTGCCTCCATTTGGTTCCTTATGTTCATTTCTCAGTGCATTTCAGTTACTTTTATTGTTCCCTTCATTTTCTCTTTCATTCCAGAAGTTTAAGTGATTGCATAATTCTTTTGACAGCTGAAAGTAGTATCCGACTTTGAATGAAAGGTTTACAGCTACAGCTTTTCAATTAGAAAATCTCAGATCATGTGATCTATGAGTTTTAATATCTTAGGATCTTGACCAGTAAGGAATAATCACTTTGAAAAACCTTGATGCTACCTAGAGTTTGTGTTTTGTGAGGTTGCTTGGTAAATTATTTTCCTTTGATAATTGAATATTGCTTCAAGAGAGGTGAGCTCAGACGTTTGGCAATGAATATTGAATGTGTATTCCAAGAGACATGACCTTAAAATATCATCAAGCTAAGTAGTAGTGAAATTGAACTCTGCTGTATAATAGAAGTCAGTGTTTCTTACATCTTTGTGATATATAAATATTTTTACATTGTGGTAGATAATAATTTGTATGGGAACATTTAATTGAATTTAATTTATCCTATGGCAGAATTATGTTGCATAGGTCATTTTAGTTTTTGATTTAAGCATCTTAAAATTACAAATGCAAATATTCAACACGTAAAACCCACATGAATACACACTCCCAAACATTTGAAATCCTAACAGTCATTTCCAACAGCTTTTTCCTACAAAAGAAGTCAGCTCTTCTTAGAGAAGACATGCATTCCCATAGCTTGAGAGGTGCACACTATAAGGTAAACAGAGAAAGGATTACAGCAGTTTAAGTATACCAGCGGATTTACTTTATAGACAATAGACTTTTGAATTACTTGTCTTCAAAATTTGGTTTCTTGAGAAAATTATCTGTGTAGATTAATCATGCATTTCAGATACTTTCCAGACATCTGAATGTTGTTTTCTTAAAAGTAGCCAGCACGCCTTTTTATGCAGTCTGCATGGGAGATAGTAAGAGATGTGTATGCTGTATATCTACTAGTAGAGATTTGTTTATGAGTGCTTCCTTAAAAAATTATTTTTTCTGAAGAAAGGGATTTCTTTTTTATAATTTAGATTAGATGATTTTAAATGTTTTTAGGTTTTAACCTCTCTGATCATCAGGGTCATTGCCATGGAAAAAATGCAAGTTATAGCATATTTCATTTTTATAAGGAAAGAAGTTGATAATTTAGACTTTTTTCTTTTACTAAATTGAATTACATCCTCAATATTTGGATGGCATTAATTCACAATAGCAACAAAAAAATCTTACTATTCAACAAAATAAAGTATGATTTCCTTCACATTTAACTTAATTTGTTCTTTAAAACATCTCCTAACGAAGGTTTTCTCATCCTCTGAAGCTGAATTTATTTAGGAAAAAATATTTTAAACACCATCCCAAGTGATATAACTATTTTTATTGAGCTTTGATGTTCTATTTGAACATATTTGAAGACTGTACAAGCACTCAATTTAGAATTAAGATTTTATTTGGAGATTTTGGTTGTATTTGAAATCTGTTGTGGAATTAAACATGAAGAATACGTCAATTTACTAGATGTCATTGTCTATGACACATTTTAGTCTTATCTTTCTGCCTATATGTAAAGAGGAATAGAAATAATTGGTATAAACAGGAAAAAAGAAGTAAAGTGGTAGGATCAGATGTGAGAAATATATAAGCTAAGATACTCTTTTTTTGTTTGTTTGTTTTTTGTTTTTGTGAGACAGAGTCTTGCTCTGTTGCCCAGGCTGGAGTGCAGTGACACAATCTTGGCTCACTGCGGCTTCCACCTCCCAGGCTCAATGGTTCTCCTGCCTCAGCCTCCTGTGTAGCTGGGATTACAGGTACGCATCACCACACCCGGCTAATTTTTGGATTTTTAGTAGAGACTAGGTTTGACCATGTTGGCTAGGCTAGTCTCAAACTCCTGACTTCAGTTGATCCGCCCACTTCAGCCTCCCAAAATTCTGGGATTTCAAGTGTGAGCCACCAGGGCCAGCCTAAGCTAAGATATTCTAGAAGCTATTAATAGTAAAATATCATGTAAATTGTTTAAAATTAATCTGTATATGAAATTTTTTCTAGGACATTCCTGCCAGAAAAGTAGGAATAGAATGGCAAAAGGAACGAGGTTCCTTCTACAAGTAGGCACACATCCTATTTCACTTTATCCTGTGATCAGTCTCATAACCATCTCCTGGTGTGAAGTGCTAAAACTGTGCTTTAAGAATAACTTAAGTCCTTTATGTACAAACTAAAGTATGAGAGCCTGAACCTTGGAAACCAAGAGATTCCAAAAAGCCTTATGTGTGAGACTGGGTGCCACAGATCTTGGCAGAAATTACTGCTTATTCTTAATTCTTATTGTTCCTTTCTAGCACTTCAATTTATAATGCCAATATCTACCTCAGCCTAAAGACAAGCTCTAGAATCACTTGTGTTACTTATTACATTTCTTTTAAAAAGCTCATGAATTACACATGAATTTCAAAGTTGCCAACTGAGATTCCAAGGACTTAGAAAAGAAAAAACGTGGCACCTTTCCATTATAAAGGCTGTACGCAGTCTTCATAGTGTTTGTCTTTAAGGGACAACATGCCTCATCCATCAGCAACTTTTCTTCCTTAAATCATCATATCTTGCCTAAAAAGGTTTTCTGAAAACTAAGATTTGCAGATTGTTATATCACATCTTAATCTACGTATCAACTTTAGCATTATCAAAGCATGAACTGTTCTGGGTTTTCATAGTTAATTATGTTTGTGGTAATAACTGGGATGCAATTGTTTTTCTTCTGATGATTTTGTACTTGCTTTTCTTATGGTAACTTCTGATGCTTGTTTGTAAGATCTTCCTCTCTTTTCTCCATCTGGTTATCTTCTTACCTTCTGTCCTTTAACTCAGATGTCACCCACACTGTGTGTCTTTCTGGATTGCTTCTTATTTAACTGTTGCTTCTCATAGTTTACATACCTCCTCCTGTACCACACTATCAACATTTCTCAAGCTGCACTATATGCTGGGTTGTGTCTTTATTTATTTATAAGTTCCTTGATAATTCGGACTATATATTAGTATATTCAAAAAATACTTATGAAGTGTTTACTTTGGGTCAGGAATTATTGAGTGAAGGAAATTGACCAAAACTCTGCCATCATGAATCTCGCATTCTAACTTAGGGAGACAGATAACAGACAATGAGCCACATAAATATGCAAAGTATCGTAAGTTAGATGGTGAAAAGTAATCCTGGATGGGGATCAGATAATTTTGATAGGATAATTTTTAACTGGGTAGTCAAGAAAGGCCGCACAGAGAAGATGGCAATTGGAAGAACAAGGTGGTGAGAACTGCTGAGTCTGGAGCAAACACACAATTTGGAGCAGTAGAAGATTCCAGAAGTAACAGTATAGAGGCGAAGAAGTGGGAATTGTGTGGAGTCTTTTACTTGCTGTTGTAATGACCTTGGCTATGCTTTGAAGTGAGGTGGAAAGTTGGCAGGGACCTTAGTTTTCTTTTTAATAATTCACTATGAATTTTGAACGGTCACTATTATAGACTCAATAATTTTGCTTTATTACTCTTGCAATTGACTACAAAAGAGCGTATTGAAGAAATGTTAAATTCTAATTTAAACTGATTGAAATAGGTTTTTATCTTTTTATGTTTCTCATCACTGAATATCTCATTTTTAATTAGTTTGAAAGCATTCTAAGATAGTGAGCCAATGCAATTTAGCATAATGCATAACTTATTATTCATCAGATTTAGGTATTTAACCGAGGATGCTAATTAGGAAAGTAACTTGTTCTGTTGGATGATTTTGATAAAGCTACTTTCAAATGATTATCACATCCATTGATGTCATATTAAGTTGTGTTTCTGGAAACCAAATTTAGGCAGTGGTAATGAGTTAATATCTCTAAGTGGATACCTTTTATCTCTACAGTCAAGGATACTTGAAAGTGGAAAAACATACTGGCTTCAAGTCTTGGGAACTAGGACTTACCGGAAATGTGTGTGTTTTTTTTGTTTCCTGGTGGAATTGTCTTCTCGGAAAGATGGTGTTTCCTTTTCAATAGGAAAAAATTGATCCTATGCTGCTTTACTTTAATGCTTTGCTTTTGTCAAAATAGTGTTTTCTTAGGAAAATTAACCTATCATAATATAATGAAAAGAGAAATGCTGAAGACACAAAATGATGTCCATGTTAATATTGAGTAGGAAGCATCAAGGGACATGAGAAGAGGGAAGCGAAGAGAGGGAAAAGAGAAATTTATAGTGTAACAACAATTAGTAAAAAGGATTAGCATATACATGTAGTCAATAAGTCAATAAATGGCTGTTTATAGAAAGCCTACCAGGCACTAGGGGATATAGCAGTGAAGAAGGCAAAGACACAATTGGCTATACTGTAGTGAGGAGGGAAAGAGGAGGAAGACATACAAATACCTCAACAAAGCAATGGTGTGAAGGGCTATAAAGTACACTACTACGAAGAAGATTACATGTGATAACATGGCTGAGTAAAACTGTCAAGGAGGAAGGCACTGATCTGGCTGTAGGTATTTCAGAGCATTTTTCTCTCTGAGGAGGTAATATTTCATTTGAGAGTTGAGTGAAGACAAAGAGGAAGGTACTTTGAAGATCTGGGGTGCTCTGAGCAGAAAGAAGGGCAGATATAAAGATTCTGTAATTTAAAAAGAGAGCTTGATAGTTTCTTACAAAGAAAAGAAGGCCGGTTTGGCTGGAATGTCCATGAAGGAAGAGCATGGAGAGAGATTACATGAGTGTTCTCAGGGACCAAATCTAGATCTTATATCAAAATGTGAATATAAATTAACTACATTGAAAAGTGTATGATGGATGTGTGATACGATGAGGTTAGCTCTTAGGAGGGTGTACTATTGTGGAAGGGTACACTAGTGAAGGAAGGGGGTTCATTTAGCTGACTATTGCACCTGTCCAGTTGAAGGATGATGGTAGTTGGGATTATGAGTGTAGCAATAAAGTTGGAGAAAATCAGTTGAGATTGGAAGTTGATTTGAAGATGATTGAATTTACTGAGCAAGAATTATATCAAGGTATTTGGATTTAGGGACATGGGGGATTATGGTCACTTTTAGTGATATGGCAAAGTCTTGATGACATGAGGCAGTTTGCAAGTGACAGAGGTGTGGGTAGGTGCGTATGTGTGATTGATTTTACATTTTTTAATCTTAAATTAAGACGCTAGTTAGAATCCAAGTGGAGACATCAAGTAGGCACTGACAAGTTGACTTGGCTAGAGATGTGAGTTAGATCATCGTAGCCTATAGAGCATGCCTAAAGTCATGAATCTAGGTGAGGGGTTGGAAAACTATTATAGCCCATGAGCCAGATCTGGTCTGCCACCTATTTTTGTATGGCTCATGAGTTATAAGTACGTGTGGCATTTATAAGTCTAAAATGTAAAATACAGGGAAATTTTTCAGCAGGGAAAGTTCCATAAATTTGCCTCTTGGCAACACAAAGCCTGCAATATTTACTATCTGGCTCTTTGTCAAAAATGTTACTGACTCCTGATCTGGATGAAACCCTGTGAGGAGAGAGTGTTGACAGAAGAGAGAGAAGCATCACAGTGGAAATTAAAATTATGTCAACTGAAGTGTGTAGGGTAGAGAATTTAAGCCTGAGTATAACAGTAAGAGATTAAAATAACAGTAAATTCATTATCAGCGTGATCAATGAAACCTTTGGGGGCAAAGAGGAACTATCTTCGTCACACCTTTCACTCACTCATAGAAAGATCTTAGGCAGGAAATATAACTTGTTTGAAGATCTGAGATAAGGCTAATGTAGTTTGGACAAAGAAAGCCAATGGGAGGATGACATTACATCTGGCCAAAGATTTAGGGAAGAGCCAAATACTTCAGGCTTTTTAAAGTGATCTTTAGATAAAGAGGAGGTCATCAAGGCATTCCGAATTTGGAGGATCAAATCACATCTGATGGAAAAAATCTGGCTGTATGTGCATCTAGGATGTAAGGAAGCCAACATGGATGTGAAGTTAAAATTGTCCATTGCAAATAATAAAATGAAGGCCCCAGGTAGCCTTGGCAAGGGCAGATTTGGTATAAAATCCTTATTGGAATGGGCTTAAGCAGTAACGGGAATACGGATCTAGCTGTTGTGTTTAGTGGAATTTTATCAGTCTTTTTGTTGTGTATGATATATAGATGGTCAAAATAAGGAACTTCTACATTTTCGGTTTTTGTTTTATTTTAATTGAGATTTGAATTAAAAATAAGAAACTTTTATTTTGAAACTTGGAGACTGTGTTTAAAAAGTATAGAGTAGGGCTAGAAAAAAACCTAAAACTCTCCTGATGAGGAGAGTGCTAATCGTGACTCTAATAATAATAAAATACTTTTCTGATAATTTTTTGTGTGTTTCATTATTTATATATGTATGGGAAGTTGTACCCTAGCCACATGCCAATTCACCTGGTGAACTTGCTCTTCAACGTGGCACAAATATTTCCTTCTATCTTTAGCCTTCCGGGGTTTCTCACATGGACTATTGGCTCTTCCTACATGAACCTGCTGGTAGTACCCTGTAGGAGACATGCTACTCCATGACAACAGGCACCACGCTGTAGGGGAATTACCATACCTGTCAATCACTATCTCTAGAATGTGGCCTTTCATGAGCCCTGAGATTTCATACTGTTTCTCTGAGCTGTAACAATATTTATATTGAAAAAATAAACATGTTCTTCTATCTTTAATATTTTATATCTTATAATTTGAATATCCCATTTTCATTATACTACTTAGCTGCTAAGTTATGTTATAAAAACAAGTTTTAATTATCTGCAAACACCTTCAAATCTAATCCTTACCGGTGAAGACTGATGTCTGGTTAACATCTGTTAGGACATTTATTTCCATACAGTATTTATAGCGCCTTTTTGTTATTGATTGGTATGATAAATGTGTAACTCTTACACAAAGACAAAATTTTTAGATTTTTGTATTTAAAATACTGGTTATCAAAAGAAAAACCCAGATGTTATTTGTTTATGTTTCTGCTTGAGGTACTGAATCTATTTCAAGTCATATTTCTCAGTATTGATATACTTAATTTTGCTGAAATAATAACACACTAACTTTAGCTACTTTTTTTCTCAGTGTATCTCCTTGTCGCTCACCATTTCCGCCTCATTTCACTTCTCATCTTTATTTCTTTTTCTTTGGTCTTCTTTTACTTTAGGGATTCTTTCAATTTAGAAGTGTTCTTGTTTTCTGTTAATTACTATTCTTCTTGGATGTACACAGTTATCCTTTTCCATTTCATTTGTGAATTCATCTCAGAGGCATTTTGTATGTGCCTTTTACTCATAGCTTCTCAGAAGTCCCTTTCGAGGTTACCGATTTAACATGTCATGTACTATAAGGTTTGCATGGCATGGTGGCAGCTGACTTTGGTCTTTACAAGGATTGAAATGTTCACTCAACATGGATTGGTAGAATTTATTTTTTCCTTAAACATTTCATCGCCTTGTAAACAAACAAAAGCAAACCCAAGACTCAAAACTGACATTACTATTGGTGCCCCTGGAAATAGCTACCTTCTCACTAAAGTAGATTTTGTCATCCAACTTTATGTGTTGTTGAACACACATGGTGCTGTATGAGCACTCACTCACTAGTCTAGAAAACATTGCTGTGACCAGTTACCAGAAAAATAAATTCAGATTGCTCTTCACCTTCCACAGATGACCCTTCTGAAAGCCATTTGAATTCATTATAAATTATAGTTATATTAGTGTGACTTTAATTCACTTGTAATCTGAACTTTATGTGCAATGCATTTTTTCCCGTGTTTAATCATTTTTGAATGCTAAATCATTTGCAAACAAATGGCTTGTCCTTGAGAAAGAATTTAAGGCTGAAAGTACATTAAGTGCCATCTGGGTATCTGTGTCAATGGTTTTGTCACTACAAATGTGTGTGTGTGTGCATATCACCTACTTTATCACATTTATTTGATAAAATTGATATGCAATCTCTAAATCATTGTGTCTCCAACTTGTGTTATGCCACAAATACAAATTTTTGTCCTAAAGTTGATGGTACCCTTTGTAAAACTAGAAGTTCTCATTTGTGCAAAGGAAGGAAAAATAAAACAAGAAACAAATTCAATAAAAAAATTAAAGGTCAGATTTCTTTTATAGCTGCTGAATTCCTTTCTTTCCTTTCCATCATCCTCACATTCCCAAATCTCAACAAAGTTAAGAAATTAAAACACACATCATGAGATCATATGTTCACCTTGTTCAGGAACTGAAGGATTACATATACAAGACTATACCTTAATAAGTAGAGGGAGAAATATGAAGATATGAATAGAATATGAAAATTTATTATAATGCAGTTGTATTCTAAAGTGTTTCCTAGGCAGGCTAAGAGTATGTTGCCAGGAAATTTTAAGAGACCCACTCCATTATATAGAAGAGGATGTGTGTAGATCTCTTAATTCTGAAATGTTTAGAACTGAGTACAACAGGTCTTTGAATAACGACGTTTCATTCAATGTCATTTCATTATGATGTTGATGAGAAAAAACAAATTGATTCCAATTGGGGTTCACTGTCTGTGTAGAGCTTATGTATTCTCCCCATGTCTGCATTGATATTCTCTGGATGCTCCAGTTTCCTCTCACTTCCCAAGGCTGTGCATGGGAGGTTGATTGACGTGTCTATGTGGTCCCAGTCTGAGTAACTGTGGGTATGTGTGAGTGCACCTGCAATGCGACGGCACCCTGTCCAGGGCTGGTTCCCACATTGCGTCCTGAGCTGACAGGATAGGCTGCGGTCAACTGCAACCCTAAACTGAAATAAGTAGGTAAATAATGATTTTACTAGCTTTTATTAATCTTAAACGTATGAATAGCTGAAATTTATTTCAGCATTTAATATTAGAAGTGTTTTGATCTTTATTTACAAGTTTGTTGACGTTTTAGTTACCAAAAGCCATAGAAGCTGAACTCTTTTGATGTCAACCTATGGTAAAATGGGTTTCGCTGACTGTATTTTTGTACCAATTAACCATCCCCAATTTATCCCTCCGTATGCGTGTATCAAAACATCACGTGACCATAAATATATATACCTATGACCAGTTTTCAAGCACCTGTCAATGATGTTAAGTGAAGACTTATTGTAGTCCTTTTTTGGCATAACGAAAATGTGTGTGTTTTGTTCAAGATTGGAAAAGTTCTTTGTGTAAAGAACTAGACAGTAAATATTATAGGCTTTGCTGGCCATATGTAGTCTCTGTCTCTCCTTCATCTACTCATTCTTCTTCTCCCCTTCCTTCTCCTTCTTTAAACACTTCCAAAATGCCAAAACAATTTTTAGCTCTCAGCCATATGAAGCAAGCCATTGATTAAATTTGGCTTGTAGGCCCATAAGGTGTGAATTCCTTTACATCATCAGAATGCCGCATATATATGAAATGTTATCTATGAGAAATTAATGGGGCTCCCAGCAGAGAGAAATTAGCCTAAGTTAAGTTTGGGCTTTGGAATTCAGGGGAATGCCATGCACAAAAATGCTCTGCTTTTAAAACTAGTTACTAACAGTCCATTTCTGATATCAGAAATACATGAAAACTACCAATTGAACGGACATTATTCACTACTTTAGTGCTGCTACTCCTGTGTGGTGGAAAAAGAATCCAGAAAGTTTTCCTTTCCATTTGAACATTCATGCAATAAAAATTTCCAAATCTTTTTTTGAACAAATTTTTTATCTTATAGCTCTCTTGTGTACTTTATAAGTACGTTTTGCTGCTTATTCTCAGTAACTGTATTGAAACAATCTGTTTTCCTTTATCAATCAAAATAAAATAAGAAATTTAGCTTAATACTAATATTAAGCTGAAGTGCAAGATATATGAAAAAGAGAGAAAAGAAGCAGGATAAACTGACCTTTTGATAACTGCAGAGGACAGCAGATCAAAGACTGGACTTTAACGTCTGACATTTTCAGAATCTATCACAGTAAGTCCACTGGGTCCAGAAATAGGTTTTAATCCTAGATTGAAATGACAATGCTGTCATGACATTGAGTTTGATGGAAAAAGTGAAGTTAAAGTTTTTCTCAATATTTTTTTAAAATCAATGATTGATTTAACTATAAAATGGACTGATTCTGAAGAACTCATTCTGACGTTGGAGGTGAAAATGCTTTTACTCTAATCATTAAAATCAATTTCTCTAGATATCTGACTTTATTCTGCTTTATAACATAAAGAATGAAACTATATTTATTAATGAAGTGTAATCTAGCAAAGTGGCATAAGCATAATTATGAGTCACTTACTAAAGTTGTGTGTTTTTTTCCATTGCATGAAAACCCTGCCTTGTTTTAATTTTTATTGACTCTTTAAAAGCAATTTTAGGTTTGTAGAAAGAAGTGAATAAGCATTCACACGTCATCCTCAGCCTCTACCCCAATTTCCCCGATTTTTAACATCTTGCAATAGTGTGGTACATTTGTTATAGTTGATGAGTCAATATTGGTACATTACTATTGACTAAAGTATGTAGTTTGTATTAGAGTTTACTCCTTGTCTTATGAATTCTGTAGGTTTTGTCAAATGTGTAATGACAAATAATCCTCATTACAGTGTCATACAGAATAATGGATTCACTCTCCTAAAATTCTTCCTTGCTCCATCCGTTCATCGTTTCCTCTACTAATTTATGTAGAAGATAAATTAGTAGATTGAGTTGATGGTTATAGCAGTTTAAAGCACAGATAGAAAACTAGATTGACCTGCCTACCCAGACTGTGCTTCTCACTCTCACTGTGCCCTTTCTTAACCTTTGGAAATGCTTTTATTCATATATAAAATAGGCTATAACTTCATATAGTTGTATTACAAAAAGTTAATGCACAGAAAAAGACTTGTGCTAGGTATATGGTTTCTTCTCAGTTAAATGGAAGCCATTGCGTGTGTTTGTCAATAGAATTCGTCATACTTTATCTCACATATCTTTACGTCATTGTTGGCACATGACATGTTTAGACTGCACAAATCTCCTCCAAATCCCTAATAGTCACTGATCTCTTTACTGTCTCCATAGTTTTGCTTTCTCCAGAAGGTCATGTAGTTGAATCATACGGTATGTAGACTTTTCAGACTGGCTTCTTTCACTTGGCAATATGCATTTAAAGGTTCCTGTGTGTCTTCTGTAGCTTGACAGAATACTATTCCATTGCCTGGATATACCACAGTTTATTTTTCCATTCACTTCCTGAAGGACATTTCGATTTTAGTGATCATGAATAAGGCTCCTGTAACATTCATGGGAAGAAGGCTTTTGTGTGCATGTAAGTTTTCAAATCCTTTAAGTAAATACCGGGAATGTAATTGCTGGGTTGTGTGGTAGGAGTATGTTTAGTTTTATAAGAAACTGCCAAACTGACTGCCAAAGTAGCTGTACTATTCTGCATTCTCACAAGCAATGAATAAAAGTTCCTGTTTCTCTTCACATTTGCCAGCTTTTGGTATCATCAGACTTTTGGATATTGGTCATTTTAATAGTCATGTAATAATATCTCACGGTTGCTGTGACTTGCAGTTCCCTAATGATACATGACTAGTAACTTCAAAATCCCCATTTGACAGCTGTATTTAGACCTTTGGACTATTTTTTAAATGAGTTGTTTTCTTTCTTATTTTCGAGTTCTCTGTATACTTTAAATACCAGTAATTTATCTGATATGTTTTGAAAATGTTTTGAATATGTTTTGAAAAAATTTTCTCCCAACCTGTGGCTTTTGTTTTCATTCTAAGCACAGTTTTAATAACAAAAGTCTTTAATTTTAATGATGCTCAATTTCTCAATTTTTTCTTTGTCTAACCCAATAAATCAGAAAGCTTTTTATCATTTCACATGACTTAATATTCAGGCAAGGTCTATATAGGCCCCTTTCAAACAGTCATAAAGTTTAGAAGCTCTGACCTCACAAACAATAACAACGACAACATAGAAACAAAAATGACAGCTTTTGATGTTGTCTCAGTAATTTCTCAATTCAAGAACAGATTACTGAGCTTTATAAGCAATACGTATAGATATCAATTTCACAATAAAATACCTTATGATATTTATCAAATCACCTTAGTTTTGGTCACTTATTACTATTAGACTAAAATGTAATTTGTCAGACATGAGAAATCCTTTGGAGTATTTTTTAGAGAACCAAGTATTTGTTTTAGCCTTTTCAGTTCTTCTCTTGCTGTTTCTCCAGTATAGTCATTCCAATTGTCTCTATAGATGTATTAATACCAGGTACATAGTAAACACAATTATCTCCCACGTGTACCCCAACCCCCTTCCCTGTTCATGCAGTGAACATAAAGGAAGCAGGTCAAAAGGAAGCAGGTCATGTACCCTGTGATGTGCTGGGTTGTAAGGAAAGGTACACAATTAATGTACCATGTCTGAGTTTTCTTCTTCTCTGTATTTGTTCCATTTAATGCATGTATGTTTTTTATTCCTTAGGCCTCTCCAGTCCTAACACACTCAGGGATACTTGATACAGCTATAAGGCTGTGTCTTTATCAGGTACCTTTGGGTTACCCCCGGCCAGGGGTGGGAAATAGAGGAAGTGAATGTCTGTATCCTCATTAAGTATCACACAGAGCAGAAACATAAAGAAGCCTGTGCCATGAATGGGTCTCTTCTTTCTCCAAAAACCACCTACCCCTTCAACTCCCACTGCTTAAAGGAAAATCTTGTATTAGTCTCCCATTTTCTCCTCAAACTTGCTTTAGCAAAGCAGTTCCTAAACCTCTGTTAATGTATGTCCCCACCACTAACTCAACACACAGTCTCATGTCACATCACAGAAAAGAAGTTCAAAACAAAACAAAACAAAGCCACAGTCTTATAAGAAAAATAGGTAAGTTTTACAAAAGTTGTGTACTGTATCTCTGCTTTGAATTTTGTCATTGGCCAAGGATAGTAAAACTCTTGGAAAATTATAAAACAGGAACTTACGTAATATGTTTTACCCAAGATTTTTCAAACATTTTTGGAAGGATATTTATTAACATCTTGCAGAGGTAATGTTACATGAAAAACTTAGCATAAGACCAATCAGGTATTCTATGCAATAATGCAGATATATGAAAAAATAATATAATGAAATAAATGACTTTTCAAAAGGTATTGATCCTAGATCCACATTCTTTTTTTGGTTCAGGTGAGGCAATTAGAATGTGAAAAAAAGAAGCATAGAACAACTGTCTAATGAGAGGGACGAATGCTCCTGGGTGGAAAGTTATTAGAAGATAAATTAGTAGATTGACCCTTTTGTGTAGTTTATATTTGGAGACATTCCTTTTTCCACTATTACCCTCTAAGCGCTCCGAATCTCCACTTGCATTTTCTACAGAAAGTGTGCTTCAGAACGGCTCAATCAAAACTAAGGTTCAACTCTTTTAGTTGAACAAACAGAACAGAAAGAAGTTTCACACAATTCTTCTGTGTAGTTTTTATTTGTAGACATTCTTTTTCCCAATATAGGCCTCTTAGCGCTCAGAATGTCCAATTGCAGTTTCTACAGAAAGAGTGTTTCAGAACGGCTCAATCAAAAGTAAGGTTCAACTCTGTTAGTTGAATGCACAGAACAGAAAGAAGTTTCATACAATGCTTCTGTGTAGTTTATATTTGAACATATTCTTTTTTCCACTATTACCCACTTAGCGCTACGAATGTCCAGTTGCATTTTCTACAGACAGAGTGTTTCAAAACTGCTCAATCAAAAGTATGGTTTAACTCTGTTAGCTGAATGCTCAGATCAGAAAGAAGTTTCACAGAATGCTTCTGTGTAGTTTATATTTGAATATATTCCTTTTTCCACTACTACGCTCTTAGCGCTCCAAATGTCCAGTTGCATTTTCTACAGAAAGAGTGTTCAGATCTGCTCAATCAAAAGTATGGTTTAACTCTGTTAGCTGAATGCACAGATCAGAAAGAAGTTTCACCGAATGATTCTGTGTAGTTTATATTTAAGACATTCCTTTTTCCACTATTACCCTCTTAGCGCTCCGAATCTCCACTTGCATTTTCTACAAAAAGAGTGTTTCATAACTGCTCAATCAAAAATAAGGTTTATCTCTGTTAACTGAATTTACAGATCAGAAATAAGTTTCACAGAATGCATCTGTGTAGTTTTTATTTGAAGATATTCTTTTTCCCAATGTAGGCCTCTTAGCGCTTAGCATGTCCAATTGCAGTTTCTACAGAAAGAGTGTTTCAGAAAGGCTCAATCAAAAGTAAGGTTCAACTCTGTTAGTTGAATGCACAGAACAGAAAGAATTTTCACAGAATGCTACTGTGTAGTTTATATTTGAATATATTCCTTTTTCCACTATTACCCTCTTAGCGCTCCGAATGTCCACTTGCATTTTCTACAGAAAGAGTGTTCAGAACTGCGCAATCAAAAGTATGGTTTAACTCTGTTAGCTTAATGAACATATCAGAAATAAGTTTCACACAATGCTTCTGTGTAGTTTTTATTTGAAGATATTATTTTTCCCAATAGAGGCCTCTTAGCGCTCAGAATGTCCAATTGCAGTTTCTACAGAAAGAGTGTTTCAGAAAGGCTCAATCAAAAGTAAGGTTCAACTCTGTTAGTTGAATGCACAGAACAGAAAGAAGTTTCATACAATGCTTCTGTGTAGTTTATATTTGAACATATTCTTTTTTCCACTATTACCCACTTAGCGCTACGAATGTCCAGTTGCATTTTCTACAGACAGAGTGTTTCAAAACTGCTCAATCAAATGTATGGTTTAACTCTGTTAGCTGAATGCTCAGATCAGAAAGAAGTTTCACAGAATGCTTCTGTGTAGTTTATATTTGAATATATTCCTTTTTCCACTACTACTCTCTTAGTGCTCCAAATGTATAGTTGCATTTTCTACAGAAAGAGAGTTCAGATCTGCTCAATCAAAAGTATGGTTTAACTCTGTTAGCTGAATGCACAGATCAGAAAGAAGTTTCACAGAATGATTCTGTGTAGTTTATATTTGGAGACATTCCTTTTTCCACTATTACCCTCTTAGCGCTCCGAATCACCACTTACATTTTCTACAGAAAGAGTGTTTCAGAACGGCTCAATCAAAACTAAGGTTCAACTCTTTTAGTTGAACAAACAGAACAGAAAGAAGTTTCACACAATTCTTCTGTGTAGTTTTTATTTGTAGACATTCTTTTTCCCAATATAGGCCTCTTAGCGCTCAGAATGTCCAATTGCAGTTTCTACAGAAAGAGTGTTTCAGAACGGCTCAATCAAAAGTAAGGTTCAACTCTGTTAGTTGAATGCACAGAACACAAAGAAGTTTCATACAATGCTTCTGTGTAGTTTATATTTGAACATATTCTTTTTTCCACTATTACCCACTTAGCGCTACGAATGTCCAGTTGCATTTTCTACAGACAGAGTGTTTCAAAACTGCTCAATCAAAAGTATGGTTTAACTCTGTTAGCTGAATGCTCAGATCAGAAAGAAGTTTCACAGAATGCTTCTGTGTAGTTTCTATTTGAATATATTCCTTTTTCCACTACTACGCTCTTAGCGCTCGAAATGTCCAGTTGCATTTTCTACAGAAAGAGTGTTCAGATCTGCTCAATCAAAAGTATGGTTTAACTCTGTTAGCTGAATGCACAGATCAGAAAGAAGTTTCACCGAATGATTCTGTGTAGTTTATATTTGAAGACATTCCTTTTTCCACTATTACCCTCTTAGCGCTCCGAATCTCCACTTGCATTTTCTACAAAAAGAGTGTTTCATAACTGCTCAATCAAAAATATGTTTTATCTCTGTTAACTGAATTTACAGATCAGAAATAAGTTTCACAGAATGCATCTGTGTAGTTTTTATTTGAAGATATTTTTTTTCCCAATGTAGGCCTCTTAGCGCTTAGCATGTCCAATTGCAGTTTCTACAGAAAGAGTGTTTCAGAACGGCTCAATCAAAAGTAAGGTTCAACTCTGTTAGTTGAATGCACAGAACAGAAAGAATTTTCACAGAATGCTACTGTGTAGTTTATATTTGAATATATTCCTTTTTCCACTATTACCCTCTTAGCGCTCCGAATGTCCACTTGCATTTTCTACAGAAAGAGTGTTCAGAACTGCGCAATCAGAAGTTCGGTTTAACTCTGTTAGCTTAATGAACATATCAGAAATAAGTTTCACACAATGCTTCTGTGTAGTTTTTATTTGAAGATATTCTTTTTCCCAATATAGGCCTCTTAGCGCTCAGAATGTCCAATTGCAGTTTCTACAGAAAGAGTGTTTCATAAAGGCTCAATCAAAAGTAAGGTTCAACTCTGTTAGTTGAATGCACAGAACAGAAAGAAGTTTCATACAATGCTTCTGTGTAGTTTATATTTGAACATATTCTTTTTTCCACTATTACCCACTTAGCGCTACGAATGTCCAGTTGCATTTTCTACAGACAGAGTGTTTCAAAACTGCTCAATCAAAAGTATGGTTTAACTCTGTTAGCTGAATGCTCAGATCAGAAAGAAGTTTCACAGAATGCTTCTGTGTAGTTTATATTTGAATATATTCCTTTTTCCACTACTACGCTCTTAGCGCTCGAAATGTCCAGTTGCATTTTCTACAGAAAGAGTGTTCAGATCTGCTCAATCAAAAGTATGCTTTAACTCTGTTAGCTGAATGCACAGATCAGAAAGAAGTTTCACCGAATGATTCTGTGTAGTTTATATTTGGAGGCATTCCTTTTTCCACTATTACCCGCTTAGCGCTCCGAATCTCCACTTGCATTTTCTACAGAAAGAGTGTTTCAGAACGGCTCAATCAAAACTAAGGTTCAACTCTTTTAGTTGAACAAACAGAACAGAAAGATGTTTCACACAATTCTTCTGTGTAGTTTTTATTTGTAGACATTCTTTTTCCCAATATAGGCCTCTTAGCGCTCAGAATGTCCAATTGCAGTTTCTACAGAAAGAGTGTTTCAGAACGGCTCAATCAAAAGTAAGGTTCAACTCTGTTAGTTGAATGCACAGAACAGAAAGAAGTTTCATACAATGCTTCTGTGTAGTTTATATTTGAACATATTCTTTTTTCCACTATTACCCACTTAGCGCTACGAATGTCCAGTTGCATTTTCTACAGACAGAGTGTTTCAAAACTGCTCAATCAAAAGTATGGTTTAACTCTGTTAGCTGAATGCTCAGATCAGAAAGAAGTTTCACAGAATGCTTCTGTGTAGTTTATATTTGAATATATTCCTTTTTCCACTACTACGCTCTTAGCGCTCCAAATGTCCAGTTGCATTTTCTACAGAAAGAGTGTTCAGATCTGCTCAATCAAAAGTATGCTTTAACTCTGTTAGCTGAATGCACAGATCAGAAAGAAGTTTCACCGAATGATTCTGTGTAGTTTATATTTGAAGACATTCCTTTTTCCACTATTACCCTCTTAGCGCTCCGAATCTCCACTTGCATTTTCTACAAAAAGAGTGTTTCATAACTGCTCAATCAAAAATATGTTTTATCTCTGTTAACTGAATTTACAGATCAGAAATAAGTTTCACAGAATGCATCTGTGTACTTTTTATTTGAAGATATTCTTTTTCCCAATGTAGGCCTCTTAGCGCTTAGCATGTCCAATTGCAGTTTCTACAGAAAGAGTGTTTCAGAACGGCTCAATCAAAAGTAAGGTTCAACTCTGTTAGTTGAATGCACAGAACAGAAAGAATTTTCACAGAATGCTACTGTGTAGTTTATATTTGAATATATTCCTTTTTCCACTATTACCCTCTTAGCGCTCCGAATGTCCACTTGCATTTTCTACAGAAAGAGTGTTCAGAACTGCGCAATCAGAAGTTCGGTTTAACTCTGTTAGCTTAATGAACATATCAGAAATAAGTTTCACACAATGCTTCTGTGTAGTTTTTATTTGAAGATATTCTTTTTCCCAATATAGGCCTCTTAGCGCTCAGAATGTCCAATTGCAGTTTCTACAGAAAGAGTGTTTCATAAAGGCTCAATCAAAAGTAAGGTTCAACTCTGTTAGTTGAATGCACAGAACAGAAAGAAGTTTCATACAATGCTTCTGTGTAGTTTATATTTGAACATATTCTTTTTTCCACTATTACCCACTTAGCGCTACGAATGTCCAGTTGCATTTTCTACAGACAGAGTGTTTCAAAACTGCTCAATCAAAAGTATGGTTTAACTCTGTTAGCTGAATGCTCAGATCAGAAAGAAGTTTCACAGAATGCTTCTGTGTAGTTTATATTTGAATATATTCCTTTTTCCACTACTACTCTGTTAGCGCTCCAAATGTCCAGTTGCATTTTCTACAGAAAGAGTGTTCAGATCTGCTCAATCAAAAGTATGGTTTAACACTGTTAGCTGAATGCACAGATCAGAAAGAAGTTTCACAGAATGATTCTGTGTAGTATATATTTGGAGGCATTCCTTTTTCCACTATTACCCGCTTAGCGCTCCGAATCTCCACTTGCATTTTCTACAGAAAGAGTGTTTCAGAACGGCTCAATCAAAACTAAGGTTCAACTCTTTTAGTTGAACAAACAGAACAGAAAGATGTTTCACACTATTCTTCTGTGTAGTTTTTATTTGTAGACATTCTTTTTCCCAATATAGGCCTCTTAGCGCTCAGAATGTCCAATTGCAGTTTCTACAGAAAGAGTGTTTCAGAACGGCTCAATCAAAAGTAAGGTTCAACTCTGTTAGTTGAATGCACAGAACAGAAAGAAGTTTCATACAATACTTCTGTGTAGTTTATATTTGAACATATTCTTTTTTCCACTATTACCCACTTAGCGCTACGAATGTCCAGTTGCATTTTCTACAGACAGAGTGTTTCAAAACTGCTCAATCAAAAGTATGGTTTAACTCTGTTAGCTGAATGCTCAGATCAGAAAGAAGTTTCACAGAATGCTTCTGTGTAGTTTATATTTGAATACATTCCTTTTTCCACTACTACGCTCTTAGCGCTCCAAATGTTCAGTTGCATTTTCTACAGAAAGAGTGTTCAGATCTGCTCAATCAAAAGTATGCTTTAACTCTGTTAGCTGAATGCACAGATCAGAAAGAAGTTTCACCGAATGATTCTGTGTAGTTTATATTTGAAGACATTCCTTTTTCCACTATTACCCTCTTAGCGCTCCGAATCTCCACTTGCATTTTCTACAAAAAGAGTGTTTCATAACTGCTCAATCAAAAATATGTTTTATCTCTGTTAACTGAATTTACAGATCAGAAATAAGTTTCACAGAATGCATCTGTGTAGTTTTTATTTGAAGATATTCTTTTTCCCAATGTAGGCCTCTTAGCGCTTAGCATGTCCAATTGCAGTTTCTACAGAAAGAGTGTTTCAGAACGGCTCAATCAAAAGTAAGGTTCAACTCTGTTAGTTGAATGCACAGAACAGAAAGAATTTTCACAGAATGCTACTGTGTAGTTTATATTTGAATATCTTCCTTTTTCCACTATTACCCTCTTAGCGCTCCGAATGTCCACTTGCATTTTCTACAGAAAGAGTGTTCAGAACTGCGCAATCAAAAGTTCGGTTTAACTCTGTTAGCTTAATGAACATATCAGAAATAAGTTTCACACAATGCTTCTGTGTAGTTTTTATTTGAAGATATTCTTTTTCCCAATATAGGCCTCCTAGCGCTCAGAATGTCCAATTGCAGTTTCTACAGAAAGAGTGTTTCATAAAGGCTGAATCAAAAGTAAGGTTCAACTCTGTTAGTTGAATGCACAGAACAGAAAGAAGTTTCATACAATGCTTCTGTGTAGTTTATATTTGAACATATTCTTTTTTCCACTATTACCCACTTAGCGCTACGAATGTCCAGTTGCATTTTCTACAGACAGAGTGTTTCAAAACTGCTCAATCAAAAGTATGGTTTAACTCTGTTAGCTGAATGCTCAGATCAGAAAGAAGTTTCACAGAATGCTTCTGTGTAGTTTATATTTGAATATATTCCTTTTTCCACTACTACGCTCTTAGCGCTCGAAATGTCCAGTTGCATTTTCTACAGAAAGAGTGTTCAGATCTGCTCAATCAAAAGTATGGTTTAACTCTGTTAGCTGAATGCACAGATCAGAAAGAAGTTTCACCGAATGATTCTGTGTAGTTTATATTTGAAGACATTCCTTTTTCCACTATTACCCGCTTAGCGCTCCGAATCTCCACTTGCATTTTCTACAAAAAGAGTGTTTCATAACTGCTCAATCAAAAATATGTTTTATCTCTGTTAACTGAATTTACAGATCAGAAATAAGTTTCACAGAATGCATCTGTGTAGTTTTTATTTGAAGATATTTTTTTTCCCAATGTAGGCCTCTTAGCGCTTAGCATGTCCAATTGCAGTTTCTACAGAAAGAGTGTTTCAGAACGGCTCAATCAAAAGTAAGGTTCAACTCTGTTAGTTGAATGCACAGAACAGAAAGAATTTTCACAGAATGCTACTGTGTAGTTTATATTTGAATATATTCCTTTTTCCACTATTACCCTCTTAGCGCTCCGAATGTCCACTTGCATTTTCTACAGAAAGAGTGTTCAGAACTGCGCAATCAAAAGTTCGGTTTAACTCTGTTAGCTTAATGAACATATCAGAAATAAGTTTCACACAATGCTTCTGTGTAGTTTTTATTTGAAGATATTCTTTTTCCCAATATAGGCCTCTTAGCGCTCAGAATGTCCAATTGCAGTTTCTACAGAAAGAGTGTTTCATAAAGGCTCAATCAAAAGTAAGGTTCAACTCTGTTAGTTGAATGCACAGAACAGAAAGAAGTTTCATACAATGCTTCTGTGTAGTTTATATTTGAACATATTCTTTTTTCCACTATTACCCACTTAGCGCTACGAATGTCCAGTTGCATTTTCTACAGACAGAGTGTTTCAAAACTGCTCAATCAAAAGTATGGTTTAACTCTGTTAGCTGAATGCTCAGATCAGAAAGAAGTTTCACAGAATTCTTCTGTGTAGTTTATATTTGAATATATTCCTTTTTCCACTACTACTCTGTTAGCGCTCCAAATGTCCAGTTGCATTTTCTACAGAAAGAGTGTTCAGATCTGCTCAATCAAAAGTATGGTTTAACTCTTTTAGCTGAATGCACAGATCAGAAAGAAGTTTCACAGAATGATTCTGTGTAGTTTATATTTGGAGGCATTCCTTTTTCCACTATTACCCGCTTAGCGCTCCGAATCTCCACTTGCATTTTCTACAGAAAGAGTGTTTCAGAACGGCTCAATCAAAACTAAGGTTCAACTCTTTTAGTTGAACAAACAGAACAGAAAGATGTTTCACACTATTCTTCTGTGTAGTTTTTATTTGTAGACATTCTTTTTCCCAATATAGGCCTCTTAGCGCTCAGAATGTCCAATTGCAGTTTCTACAGAAAGAGTGTTTCAGAACGGCTCAATCAAAAGTAAGGTTCAACTCTGTTAGTTGAATGCACAGAACAGAAAGAAGTTTCATACAATACTTCTGTGTAGTTTATATTTGAACATATTCTTTTTTCGACTATTACCCACTTAGCGCTACGAATGTCCAGTTGCATTTTCTACAGACAGAGTGTTTCAAAACTGCTCAATCAAAAGTATGGTTTAACTCTGTTAGCTGAATGCTCAGATCAGAAAGAAGTTTCACAGAATGCTTCTGTGTAGTTTATATTTGAATATATTCCTTTTTCCACTACTACGCTCTTAGCGCTCCAAATGTCCAGTTGCATTTTCTACAGAAAGAGTGTTCAGATCTGCTCAATCAAAAGTATGCTTTAACTCTGTTAGCTGAATGCACAGATCAGAAAGAAGTTTCACCGAATGATTCTGTGTAGTTTATATTTGAAGACATTCCTTTTTCCACTATTACCCTCTTAGCGCTCCGAATCTCCACTTGCATTTTCTACAAAAAGAGTGTTTCATAACTGCTCAATCAAAAATATGTTTTATCTCTGTTAACTGAATTTACAGATCAGAAATAAGTTTCACAGAATGCATCTGTGTACTTTTTATTTGAAGATATTCTTTTTCCCAATGTAGGCCTCTTAGCGCTTAGCATGTCCAATTGCAGTTTCTACAGAAAGAGTGTTTCAGAACGGCTCAATCAAAAGTAAGGTTCAACTCTGTTAGTTGAATGCACAGAACAGAAAGAATTTTCACAGAATGCTACTGTGTAGTTTATATTTGAATATATTCCTTTTTCCACTATTACCCTCTTAGCGCTCCGAATGTCCACTTGCATTTTCTACAGAAAGAGTGTTCAGAACTGCGCAATCAAAAGTATGGTTTAACTCTGTTAGCTTAATGAACATATCAGAAATAAGTTTCACACAATGCTTCTGTGTAGTTTTTATTTGAAGTTATTATTTTTCCCAATATAGGCCTCTTAGCGCTCAGAATGTCCAATTGCAGTTTCTACAGAAAGAGTGTTTCAGAAAGGCTCAATCAAAAGTAAGGTTCAACTCTGTTAGTTGAATGCACAGAACAGAAAGAAGTTTCATACAATGCTTCTGTGTAGTTTATATTTGAACATATTCTTTTTTCCACTATTACCCACTTAGCACTACGAATGTCCAGTTGCATTTTCTACAGACAGAGTGTTTCAAAACTGCTCAATCAAAAGTATGGTTTAACTCTGTTAGCTGAATGCTCAGATCAGAAAGAAGTTTCACAGAATGCTTCTGTGTAGTTTATATTTGAATATATTCCTTTTTCCACAACTACTCTCTTAGCGCTCCAAATGTCCAGTTGCATTTTCTACAGAAATAGTGTTCAGATCTGCTCAATCAAAAGTATGGTTTAACTCTGTTAGCTGAATGCACAGATCAGAAAGAAGTTTCACAGAATGATTCTGTGTAGTTTATATTTGGAGACATTCCTTTTTCCACTATTACCCTCTTAGCGCTCCGAATCTCCACTTGCATTTTCTACAGAAAGAGTGTTTCAGAACGGCTCAATCAAAACTAAGGTTCAACTCTTTTAGTTGAACAAACAGAACAGAAAGAAGTTTCACACAATTCTTCTGTGTAGTTTTTATTTGTAGACATTCTTTACCCAACATAGGCCTCTTAGCGCTCAGAATGTCCAATTGCAGTTTCTACAGAAAGAGTGTTTCAGAACGGCTCAATCAAAAGTAAGGTTCAACTCTGTTAGTTGAATGCACAGAACAGAAAGAAGTTTCATACAATGCTTCTGTGTAGTTTATATTTGAACATATTCTTTTTTCCACTATTACCCACTTAGCGCTACGAATGTCCAGTTGCATTTTCTACAGACAGAGTGTTTCAAAACTGCTCAATCAAAATATGGTTTAACTCTGTTAGCTGAATGCTCAGATCAGAAAGAAGTTTCACAGAATGCTTCTGTGTAGTTTATATTTGAATATATTCCTTTTTCCACTACTACGCTCTTAACGCTCCAAATGTCCAGTTGCATTTTCTACAGAAAGAGTGTTCAGATCTGCTCAATCAAAAGTATGGTTTAACTCTGTTAGCTGAATGCACAGATCAGAAAGATGTTTCACCGAATGATTCTGTGTAGTTTATATTTGAAGACATTCCTTTTTCCAATATTACCCTCTTAGCGCTCCGAATCTCCACTTGCATTTTCTACAAAAAGAGTGTTTCATAACTGCTCAATCAAAAATATGTTTTATCTCTGTTAACTGAATTTACAGATCAGAAATAAGTTTCACAGAATGCATCTGTGTAGTTTTTATTTGAAGATATTCTTTTTCCCAATGTAGGCCTCTTAGCGCTTAGCATGTCCAATTGCAGTTTCTACAGAAAGAGTGTTTCAGAACGGCTCAATCAAAAGTAAGGTTCAACACTGTTAGTTGAATGCACAGAAGAGAAAGAATTTTCACAGAATGCTACTGTGTAGTTTATATTTGAATATATTCCTTTTTCCACTATTACCCTCTTAGCGCTCCGAAACTCCATTGCATTTTCTACAGAAAGAGTGTTTCAGAACGGCTCAATCAAAACTAAGGTTCAACTCTTTTAGTTGAACAAACAGAACAGAAAGAAGTTTCAAACAATTCTTCTGTGTAGTTTTTATTTGTAGACATTCTTTTTCCCAATATAGGCCTCTTAGCGCTCAGAATGTCCAATTGCAGTTTCTACAGAAAGAGTGTTTCAGAAAGGCTCAATCAAAAGTAAGGTTCAACTCTGTTAGTTGAATGCACAGAACAGAAAGAAGTTTCATACAATGCTTCTGTGTAGTTTATATTTGAACATATTCTTTTTTCCACTATTACCCACTTAGCGCTACGAATGTCCAGTTGCATTTTCTACAGACAGAGTGTTTCAAAACTGCTCAATCAAAAGTATGGTTTAACTCTGTTAGCTGAATGCTCAGATCAGAAAGAAGTTTCACAGAATGCTTCTGTGTAGTTTATATTTGAATATATTCCTTTTTCCACTACTACGCTCTTAGCGCTCCAAATGTCCAGTTGCATTTTCTACAGAAAGAGTGTTCAGATCTGCTCAATCAAAAGTATGGTTTAACTCTGTTAGCTGAATGCACAGATCAGAAAGAAGTTTCACCGAATGATTCTGTGTAGTTTATATTTGAAGACATTCCTTTTTCCACTATTACCTTCTTAGCGCTCCGAATCTCCACTTGCATTTTCTACAAAAAGAGTGTTTCATAACTGCTCAATCAAAAATATGATTTATCTCTGTTAACTGAATTTACAGATCAGAAATAAGTTTCACAGAATGCATCTGTGTAGTTTTTACTTGAAGATATTCTTTTTCCCAATGTAGGCCTCTTAGCGCTTAGCATGTCCAATTGCAGTTTCTATAGAAAGAGTGTTTCAGAACGGCTCAATCAAAAGTTAGGTTCAACTCTGTTAGTTGAATGCACAGAACAGAAAGAATTTTCACAGAATGCTACTGTGTAGTTTATATTTGAATATATTCCTTTTTCCACTATTACCCTCTTAGCGCTCCGAATGTCCACTTGCATTTTCTACAGAAAGAGTGTTCAGAACTGCGCAATCAAAAGTATGGTTTAACTCTGTTAGCTTAATGAACATATCAGAAATAAGTTTCACAAAATGCTTCTGTGTAATTTTTATTTGAAGATATTATTTTTCCCAATAGAGGCCTCTTAGCGCTCAGAATGTCCAATTGCAGTTTCTACAGAAAGAGTGTTTCAGAAAGGCTCAATCAAAAGTAAGGTTCAACTCTGTTAGTTGAATGCACAGAACAGAAAGAAGTTTCATACAATGCTTCTGTGTAGTTTATATTTGAACATATTCTTTTTTCCACTATAACCCACTTAGCGCTACGAATGTCCAGTTGCATTTTCTACAGACAGAGTGTTTCAAAACTGCTCAATCAAAAGTATGGTTTAACTCTGTTAGCTGAATGCTCAGATCAGAAAGAAGTTTCACAGAATGCTTCTGTGTAGTTTATATTTGAATATATTTCTTTTTCCACTACTACTCTCTTAGCGCTCCAATTGTCCAGTTGCATTTTCTACAGAAAGAGTGTTCAGATCTGCTCAATCAAAAGTATGGTTTAACTCTGTTAGCTGAATGCACAGATCAGAAAGAAGTTTCACAGAATGATTCTGTGTAGTTTATATTTGGAGACATTCCTTTTTCCACTATTACCCTCTTAGCGCTCCGAATCTCCACTTGCATTTTCTACAGAAAGAGTGTTTCAGAACGGCTCAATCAAAACTAAGGTTCAACTCTTTTAGTTGAACAAACAGAACAGAAAGAAGTTTCACACAATTCTTCTGTGTAGTTTTTATTTGTAGACATTCTTTTTCCCAATATAGGCCTCTTAGCGCTCAGAATGTCCAATTGCAGTTTCTACAGAAAGAGTGTTTCAGAAAGGCTCAATCAAAAGTAAGGTTCAACTCTGTTAGTTGAATGCACAGAACAGAAAGAAGTTTCATACAATGCTTCTGTGTAGTTTATATTTGAACATATTCTTTTTTCCACTATTACCCACTTAGCGCTACGAATGTCCAGTTGCATTTTCTACAGACAGAGTGTTTCAAAACTGCTCAATCAAAAGTATGGTTTAACTCTGTTAGCTGAATGCTCAGATCAGAGAGAAGTTTCACAGAATGCTTCTGTGTAGTTTATATTTGAATATATTCCTTTTTCCACTACTACGCTCTTAGCGCTCCAAATGTCCAGTTGCATTTTCTACAGAAAGAGTGTTCAGATCTGCTCAATCAAAAGTATGGTTTAACTCTGTTAGCTGAATGCACAGATCAGAAAGAATTTTCACAGAATGATTCTGTGTAGTTTATATTTGGAGACATTCCTTTTTCCACTATTACCCTCTTAGCGCTCCGAATCTCCACTTGCATTTTCTACAGAAAGAGTGTTTCAGAACGGCTCAATCAAAACTAAGGTTCAACTGTTTTAGTTGAACAAACAGAACAGAAAGAAGTTTCACACAATTCTTCTGTGTAGTTTTTATTTGTAGACATTCTTTTTCCCAATATAGGCCTCTTAGCGCTCAGAATGTCCAATTGCAGTTTCTACAGAAAGAGTGTTTCAGAACGGCTCAATCAAAAGTAAGGTTCAACTCTGTTAGTTGAATGCACAGAACAGAAAGAAGTTTCATACAATGCTTCTGTGTAGTTTATATTTGAACATATTCTTTTTTCCACTATTACCCACTTAGCGCTACGAATGTCCAGTTGCATTTTCTACAGACAGAGTGTTTCAAAACTGCTCAATCAAAAGTATGGTTTAACTCTGTTAGCTGAATGCTCAGATCAGAAAGAAGTTTCACAGAATGCTTCTGTGTAGTTTATATTTGAATATATTCCTTTTTCCACTACTACGCTCTTAGCGCTCCAAATGTCCAGTTGCATTTTCTACAGAAAGAGTGTTCAGATCTGCTCAATCAAAAGTATGGTTTAACTCTGTTAGCTGAATGCACAGATCAGAAAGAAGTTTCACCGAATGATTCTGTGTAGTTTATATTTGAAGACATTCCTTTTTCCACTATTACCCTCTTAGCGCTCCGAATCTCCACTTGCATTTTCTACAAAAAGAGTGTTTCATAACTGCTCAATCAAAAATATGTTTTATCTCTGTTAACTGAATTTACAGATCAGAAATAAGTTTCACAGAATGCATCTGTGTAGTTTTTACTTGAAGATATTCTTTTTCCCAATGTAGGCCTCTTAGCGCTTAGCATGTCCAATTGCAGTTTCTATAGAAAGAGTGTTTCAGAACGGCTCAATCAAAAGTTAGGTTCAACTCTGTTAGTTGAATGCACAGAACAGAAAGAATTTTCACAGAATGCTACTGTGTAGTTTATATTTGAATATATTCCTTTTTCCACTATTACCCTCTTAGCGCTCCGAATGTCCACTTGCATTTTCTACAGAAAGAGTGTTCAGAACTGCGCAATCAAAAGTATGGTTTAACTCTGTTAGCTTAATGAACATATCGGAAATAAGTTTCACAAAATGCTTCTGTGTAATTTTTATTTGAAGATATTATTTTTCCCAATAGAGGCCTCTTAGCGCTCAGAATGTCCAATTGCAGTTTCTACAGAAAGAGTGTTTCAGAAAGGCTCAATCAAAAGTAAGGTTCAACTCTGTTAGTTGAATGCACAGAACAGAAAGAAGTTTCATACAATGCTTCTGTGTAGTTTATATTTGAACATATTCTTTTTTCCACTATTACCCACTTAGCGCTACGAATGTCCAGTTGCATTTTCTACAGACAGAGTGTTTCAAAACTGCTCAATCAAAAGTATGGTTTAACTCTGTTAGCTGAATGCTCAGATCAGAAAGAAGTTTCACAGAATGCTTCTGTGTAGTTTATATTTGAATATATTCCTTTTTCCACTACTACTCTCTTAGCGCTCCAAATGTCCAGTTGCATTTTCTACAGGAAGAGTGTTCAGATCTGCTCAATCAAAAGTATGGTTTAACACTGTTAGCTGAATGCACAGATCAGAAAGAAGTTTCACAGAATGATTCTGTGTAGTTTATATTTGGAGACATTCCTTTTTCCACTATTACCCTCTTAGCGCTCCGAATCTCCACTTGCATTTTCTGCAGAAAGTGTGTTTCAGAACGGCTCAATCAAAACTAAGGTTCAACTCTTTTAGTTGAACAAACAGAACAGAAAGAAGTTTCACACAATTCTTCTGTGTAGTTTTTATTTGTAGACATTCTTTTTCCCAATATAGGCCTCTTAGCGCTCAGAATGTCCAATTGCAGTTTCTACAGAAAGAGTGTTTCAGAAAGGCTCAATCAAAAGTAAGGTTCAACTCTGTTAGTTGAATGCAGAGAACAGAAAGAAGTTTCATACAATGCTTCTGTGTAGTTTATATTTGAACATATTCTTTTTTCCACTATTACCCACTTAGCGCTACGAATGTCCAGTTGCATTTTCTACAGACAGAGTGTTTCAAAACTGCTCAATCAAAAGTATGGTTTAACTCTGTTAGCTGAATGCTCAGATCAGAGAGAAGTTTCACAGAATGCTTCTGTGTAGTTTATATTTGAATATATTCCTTTTTCCACTACTACGCTCTTAGCGCTCCAAATGTCCAGTTGCATTTTCTACAGAAAGAGTGTTCAGATCTGCTCAATCAAAAGTATGGTTTAACTCTGTTAGCTGAATGCACAGATCAGAAAGAATTTTCACATAATGATTCTGTGTAGTTTATATTTGGAGACATTCCTTTTTCCACTATTACCCTCTTAGCGCTCCGAATCTCCACTTGCATTTTCTACAGAAAGAGTGTTTCAGAACGGCTCAATCAAAACTAAGGTTCAACTGTTTTAGTTGAACAAACAGAACAGAAAGAAGTTTCACACAATTCTTCTGTGTAGTTTTTATTTGTAGACATTCTTTTTCCCAATATAGGCCTCTTAGCGCTCAGAATGTCCAATTGCAGTTTCTACAGAAAGAGTGTTTCAGAACGGCTCAATCAAAAGTAAGGTTCAACTCTGTTAGTTGAATGCACAGAACAGAAAGAAGTTTCATACAATGCTTCTGTGTATTTTATATTTGAACATATTCTTTTTTCCACTATTACCCACTTAGCGCTACGAATGTCCAGTTGCATTTTCTACAGACAGAGTGTTTCAAAACTGCTCAATCAAAAGTATGGTTTAACTCTGTTAGCTGAATGCTCAGATCAGAAAGAAGTTTCACGAATGCTTCTGTGTAGTTTATATTTGAATATATTCCTTTTTCCACTACTACGCTCTTAGCGCTCCAAATGTCCAGTTGCATTTTCTACAGAAAGAGTGTTCAGATCTGCTCAATCAAAAGTATGGTTTAACTCTGTTAGCTGAATGCACAGATCAGAAAGAAGTTTCACCGAATGATTCTGTGTAGTTTATATTTGAAGACATTCCTTTTTCCACTATTACCCTCTTAGCGCTCCGAATCTCCACTTGCATTTTCTACAAAAAGAGTGTTTCATAACTGCTCAATCAAAAATATGTTTTATCTCTGTTAACTGAATTTACAGATCAGAAATAAGTTTCACAGAATGCATCTGTGTAGTTTTTACTTGAAGATATTCTTTTTCCCAATGTAGGCCTCTTAGCGCTTAGCATGTCCAATTGCAGTTTCTATAGAAAGAGTGTTTCAGAACGGCTCAATCAAAAGTTAGGTTCAACTCTGTTAGTTGAATGCACAGAACAGAAAGAATTTTCACAGAATGCTACTGTGTAGTTTATATTTGAATATATTCCTTTTTCCACTATTACCCTCTTAGCGCTCCGAATGTCCACTTGCATTTTCTACAGAAAGAGTGTTCAGAACTGCGCAATCAAAAGTATGGTTTAACTCTGTTAGCTTAATGAACATATCGGAAATAAGTTTCACAAAATGCTTCTGTGTAATTTTTATTTGAAGATATTATTTTTCCCAATAGAGGCCTCTTAGCGCTCAGAATGTCCAATTGCAGTTTCTACAGAAAGAGTGTTTCAGAAAGGCTCAATCAAAAGTAAGGTTCAACTCTGTTAGTTGAATGCACAGAACAGAAAGAAGTTTCATACAATGCTTCTGTGTAGTTTATATTTGAACATATTCTTTTTTCCACTATTACCCACTTAGCGCTACGAATGTCCAGTTGCATTTTCTACAGACAGAGTGTTTCAAAACTGCTCAATCAAAAGTATGGTTTAACTCTGTTAGCTGAATGCTCAGATCAGAAAGAAGTTTCACAGAATGCTTCTGTGTAGTTTATATTTGAATATATTCCTTTTTCCACTACTACTCTCTTAGCGCTCCAAATGTCCAGTTGCATTTTCTACAGGAAGAGTGTTCAGATCTGCTCAATCAAAAGTATGGTTTAACACTGTTAGCTGAATGCACAGATCAGAAAGAAGTTTCACAGAATGATTCTGTGTAGTTTATATTTGGAGACATTCCTTTTTCCACTATTACCCTCTTAGCGCTCCGAATCTCCACTTGCATTTTCTACAGAAAGTGTGTTTCAGAACGGCTCAATCAAAACTAAGGTTCAACTCTTTTAGTTGAACAAACAGAACAGAAAGAAGTTTCACACAATTCTTCTGTGTAGTTTTTATTTGTAGACATTCTTTTTCCCAATATAGGCCTCTTAGCGCTCAGAATGTCCAATTGCAGTTTCTACAGAAAGAGTGTTTCAGAACGGCTCAATCAAAAGTAAGGTTCAACTCTGTTAGTTGAATGCACAGAACAGAAAGAAGTTTCATACAATGCTTCTGTGTAGTTTATATTTGAACATATTCTTTTTTCCACTATTACCCACTTAGCGCTACGAATGTCCAGTTGCATTTTCTACAGACAGAGTGTTTCAAAACTGCTCGATCAAAAGTATGGTTTAACTCTGTTAGCTGAATGCTCAGATCAGAAAAAAGTTTCACAGAATGCTTCTGTGTAGTTTATATTTGAATATATTCCTTTTTCCACTACTACGCTCTTAGCGCTCCAAATGTCCAGTTGCATTTTCTACAGAAAGAGTGTTCAGATGTGCTCAATCAAAAGTATGGTTTAACTCTGTTAGCTGAATGCACAGATCAGAAAGAAGTTTCACCGAATGATTCTGTGTAGTTTATATTTGAAGACATTCCTTTTTCCACTATTACCCTCTTAGCGCTCCGAATCTCCACTTGCATTTTCTACAAAAAGAGTGTTTCATAACTGCTCAATCAAAAATATGTTTTATCTCTGTTAACTGAATTTACAGATCAGAAATAAGTTTCACAGAATGCATCTGTGTAGTTTTTATTTGAAGATATTCTTTTTCCCAATGTAGGCCTCTTAGCGCTTAGCATGTCCAATTGCAGTTTCTACAGAAAGAGTGTTTCAGAACGGCTCAATCAATAGTAAGGTTCAACTCTGTTAGTTGAATGCACAGAACAGAAAGAATTTTCACAGAATGCTACTGTGTAGTTTATATTTGAATATATTCCTTTTTCCACTATTACCCTCTTAGCGCTCCGAATGTCCACTTGCATTTTCTACAGAAAGAGTGTTCAGAACTGCGCAATCAAAAGTATGGTTTAACTCTGTTAGCTTAATGAACATATCAGAAATAAGTTTCACAAAATGCTTCTGTGTAATTTTTATTTGAAGATATTATTTTTCCCAATAGAGGCCTCTTAGCGCTCAGAATGTCCAATTGCAGTTTCTACAGAAAGAGTGTTTCAGAACGGCTCAATCAAAAGTAAGGTTCAACTCTGTTAGTTGAATGCACAGAACAGAAAGAAGTTTCATACAATGCTTCTGTGTAGTTTATATTTGAACATATTCTTTTTTCCACTATTACCCACTTAGCGCTACGAATGTCCAGTTGCATTTTCTACAGACAGAGTGTTTCAAAACTGCTCAATCAAAAGTATGGTTTAACTCTGTTAGCTGAATGCTCAGATCAGAAAGAAGTTTCACAGAATGCTTCTGTGTAGTTTATATTTGAATATATTCCTTTTTCCACTACTACTCTCTTAGCGCTCCAAATGTCCAGTTGCATTTTCTACAGGAAGAGTGTTCAGATCTGCTCAATCAAAAGTATGGTTTAACACTGTTAGCTGAATGCACAGATCAGAAAGAAGTTTCACAGAATGATTCTGTGTAGTTTATATTTGGAGACATTCCTTTTTCCACTATTACCCTCTTAGCGCTCCGAATCTCCACTTGCATTTTCTACAGAAAGTGTGTTTCAGAACGGCTCAATCAAAACTAAGGTTCAACTCTTTTAGTTGAACAAACAGAACAGAAAGAAGTTTCACACAATTCTTCTGTGTAGTTTTTATTTGTAGACATTCTTTTTCCCAATATAGGCCTCTTAGCGCTCAGAATGTCCAATTGCAGTTTCTACAGAAAGAGTGTTTCAGAAAGGCTCAATCAAAAGTAAGGTTCAACTCTGTTAGTTGAATGCACAGAACAGAAAGAAGTTTCATACAATGCTTCTGTGTAGTTTATATTTGAATATATTCTTTTTTCCACTATTACCCACTTAGCGCTACGAATGTCCAGTTGCATTTTCTACAGACAGAGTGTTTCAAAACTGCTCGATCAAAAGTATGGTTTAACTCTGTTAGCTGAATGCTCAGATCAGAGAGAAGTTTCACAGAATGCTTCTGTGTAGTTTATATTTGAATATATTCCTTTTTCCACTACTACGCTCTTAGCGCTCCAAATGTCCAGTTGCATTTTCTACA
The DNA here is from genome assembly GCF_028878055.3 of Symphalangus syndactylus. Taxonomy (NCBI): domain Eukaryota; kingdom Metazoa; phylum Chordata; class Mammalia; order Primates; family Hylobatidae; genus Symphalangus; species Symphalangus syndactylus. The sequence goes on from NC_072446.2 coordinate 5,308,747, forward strand.
GAAAGAGTGTTCAGATCTGCTCAATCAAAAGTATGGTTTAACTCTGTTAGCTGAATGCACAGATCAGAAAGAATTTTCACATAATGATTCTGTGTAGTTTATATTTGGAGACATTCCTTTTTCCACTATTACCCTCTTAGCGCTCCGAATCTCCACTTGCATTTTCTACAGAAAGAGTGTTTCAGAACGGCTCAATCAAAACTAAGGTTCAACTGTTTTAGTTGAACAAACAGAACAGAAAGAAGTTTCACACAATTCTTCTGTGTAGTTTTTATTTGTAGACATTCTTTTTCCCAATATAGGCCTCTTAGCGCTCAGAATGTCCAATTGCAGTTTCTACAGAAAGAGTGTTTCAGAACGGCTCAATCAAAAGTAAGGTTCAACTCTGTTAGTTGAATGCACAGAACAGAAAGAAGTTTCATACAATGCTTCTGTGTATTTTATATTTGAACATATTCTTTTTTCCACTATTACCCACTTAGCGCTACGAATGTCCAGTTGCATTTTCTACAGACAGAGTGTTTCAAAACTGCTCAATCAAAAGTATGGTTTAACTCTGTTAGCTGAATGCTCAGATCAGAAAGAAGTTTCACGAATGCTTCTGTGTAGTTTATATTTGAATATATTCCTTTTTCCACTACTACGCTCTTAGCGCTCCAAATGTCCAGTTGCATTTTCTACAGAAAGAGTGTTCAGATCTGCTCAATCAAAAGTATGGTTTAACTCTGTTAGCTGAATGCACAGATCAGAAAGAAGTTTCACCGAATGATTCTGTGTAGTTTATATTTGAAGACATTCCTTTTTCCACTATTACCCTCTTAGCGCTCCGAATCTCCACTTGCATTTTCTACAAAAAGAGTGTTTCATAACTGCTCAATCAAAAATATGTTTTATCTCTGTTAACTGAATTTACAGATCAGAAATAAGTTTCACAGAATGCATCTGTGTAGTTTTTACTTGAAGATATTCTTTTTCCCAATGTAGGCCTCTTAGCGCTTAGCATGTCCAATTGCAGTTTCTATAGAAAGAGTGTTTCAGAACGGCTCAATCAAAAGTTAGGTTCAACTCTGTTAGTTGAATGCACAGAACAGAAAGAATTTTCACAGAATGCTACTGTGTAGTTTATATTTGAATATATTCCTTTTTCCACTATTACCCTCTTAGCGCTCCGAATGTCCACTTGCATTTTCTACAGAAAGAGTGTTCAGAACTGCGCAATCAAAAGTATGGTTTAACTCTGTTAGCTTAATGAACATATCAGAAATAAGTTTCACAAAATGCTTCTGTGTAATTTTTATTTGAAGATATTATTTTTCCCAATAGAGGCCTCTTAGCGCTCAGAATGTCCAATTGCAGTTTCTACAGAAAGAGTGTTTCAGAACGGCTCAATCAAAAGTAAGGTTCAACTCTGTTAGTTGAATGCACAGAACAGAAAGAAGTTTCATACAATGCTTCTGTGTAGTTTATATTTGAACATATTCTTTTTTCCACTATTACCCACTTAGCGCTACGAATGTCCAGTTGCATTTTCTACAGACAGAGTGTTTCAAAACTGCTCAATCAAAAGTATGGTTTAACTCTGTTAGCTGAATGCTCAGATCAGAAAGAAGTTTCACAGAATGCTTCTGTGTAGTTTATATTTGAATATATTCCTTTTTCCACTACTACTCTCTTAGCGCTCCAAATGTCCAGTTGCATTTTCTACAGGAAGAGTGTTCAGATCTGCTCAATCAAAAGTATGGTTTAACACTGTTAGCTGAATGCACAGATCAGAAAGAAGTTTCACAGAATGATTCTGTGTAGTTTATATTTGGAGACATTCCTTTTTCCACTATTACCCTCTTAGCGCTCCGAATCTCCACTTGCATTTTCTACAGAAAGTGTGTTTCAGAACGGCTCAATCAAAACTAAGGTTCAACTCTTTTAGTTGAACAAACAGAACAGAAAGAAGTTTCACACAATTCTTCTGTGTAGTTTTTATTTGTAGACATTCTTTTTCCCAATATAGGCCTCTTAGCGCTCAGAATGTCCAATTGCAGTTTCTACAGAAAGAGTGTTTCAGAAAGGCTCAATCAAAAGTAAGGTTCAACTCTGTTAGTTGAATGCACAGAACAGAAAGAAGTTTCATACAATGCTTCTGTGTAGTTTATATTTGAACATATTCTTTTTTCCACTATTACCCACTTAGCGCTACGAATGTCCAGTTGCATTTTCTACAGACAGAGTGTTTCAAAACTGCTCGATCAAAAGTATGGTTTAACTCTGTTAGCTGAATGCTCAGATCAGAGAGAAGTTTCACAGAATGCTTCTGTGTAGTTTATATTTGAATATATTCCTTTTTCCACTACTACGCTCTTAGCGCTCCAAATGTCCAGTTGCATTTTCTACAGAAAGAGTGTTCAGATCTGCTCAATCAAAAGTATGGTTTAACTCTGTTAGCTGAATGCACAGATCAGAAAGAATTTTCACATAATGATTCTGTGTAGTTTATATTTGGAGACATTCCTTTTTCCACTATTACCCTCTTAGCGCTCCGAATCTCCACTTGCATTTTCTACAGAAAGAGTGTTTCAGAACGGCTCAATCAAAACTAAGGTTCAACTGTTTTAGTTGAACAAACAGAACAGAAAGAAGTTTCACACAATTCTTCTGTGTAGTTTTTATTTGTAGACATTCTTTTTCCCAATATAGGCCTCTTAGCGCTCAGAATGTCCAATTGCAGTTTCTACAGAAAGAGTGTTTCAGAACGGCTCAATCAAAAGTAAGGTTCAACTCTGTTAGTTGAATGCACAGAACAGAAAGAAGTTTCATACAATGCTTCTGTGTATTTTATATTTGAACATATTCTTTTTTCCACTATTACCCACTTAGCGCTACGAATGTCCAGTTGCATTTTCTACAGACAGAGTGTTTCAAAACTGCTCAATCAAAAGTATGGTTTAACTCTGTTAGCTGAATGCTCAGATCAGAAAGAAGTTTCACGAATGCTTCTGTGTAGTTTATATTTGAATATATTCCTTTTTCCACTACTACGCTCTTAGCGCTCCAAATGTCCAGTTGCATTTTCTACAGAAAGAGTGTTCAGATCTGCTCAATCAAAAGTATGGTTTAACTCTGTTAGCTGAATGCACAGATCAGAAAGAAGTTTCACCGAATGATTCTGTGTAGTTTATATTTGAAGACATTCCTTTTTCCACTATTACCCTCTTAGCGCTCCGAATCTCCACTTGCATTTTCTACAAAAAGAGTGTTTCATAACTGCTCAATCAAAAATATGTTTTATCTCTGTTAACTGAATTTACAGATCAGAAATAAGTTTCACAGAATGCATCTGTGTAGTTTTTACTTGAAGATATTCTTTTTCCCAATGTAGGCCTCTTAGCGCTTAGCATGTCCAATTGCAGTTTCTATAGAAAGAGTGTTTCAGAACGGCTCAATCAAAAGTTAGGTTCAACTCTGTTAGTTGAATGCACAGAACAGAAAGAATTTTCACAGAATGCTACTGTGTAGTTTATATTTGAATATATTCCTTTTTCCACTATTACCCTCTTAGCGCTCCGAATGTCCACTTGCATTTTCTACAGAAAGAGTGTTCAGAACTGCGCAATCAAAAGTATGGTTTAACTCTGTTAGCTTAATGAACATATCGGAAATAAGTTTCACAAAATGCTTCTGTGTAATTTTTATTTGAAGATATTATTTTTCCCAATAGAGGCCTCTTAGCGCTCAGAATGTCCAATTGCAGTTTCTACAGAAAGAGTGTTTCAGAAAGGCTCAATCAAAAGTAAGGTTCAACTCTGTTAGTTGAATGCACAGAACAGAAAGAAGTTTCATACAATGCTTCTGTGTAGTTTATATTTGAACATATTCTTTTTTCCACTATTACCCACTTAGCGCTACGAATGTCCAGTTGCATTTTCTACAGACAGAGTGTTTCAAAACTGCTCAATCAAAAGTATGGTTTAACTCTGTTAGCTGAATGCTCAGATCAGAAAGAAGTTTCACAGAATGCTTCTGTGTAGTTTATATTTGAATATATTCCTTTTTCCACTACTACTCTCTTAGCGCTCCAAATGTCCAGTTGCATTTTCTACAGGAAGAGTGTTCAGATCTGCTCAATCAAAAGTATGGTTTAACACTGTTAGCTGAATGCACAGATCAGAAAGAAGTTTCACAGAATGATTCTGTGTAGTTTATATTTGGAGACATTCCTTTTTCCACTATTACCCTCTTAGCGCTCCGAATCTCCACTTGCATTTTCTACAGAAAGTGTGTTTCAGAACGGCTCAATCAAAACTGAGGTTCAACTCTTTTAGTTGAACAAACAGAACAGAAAGAAGTTTCACACAATTCTTCTGTGTAGTTTTTATTTGTAGACATTCTTTTTCCCAATATAGGCCTCTTAGCGCTCAGAATGTCCAATTGCAGTTTCTACAGAAAGAGTGTTTCAGAACGGCTCAATCAAAAGTAAGGTTCAACTCTGTTAGTTGAATGCACAGAACAGAAAGAAGTTTCATACAATGCTTCTGTGTAGTTTATATTTGAACATATTCTTTTTTCCACTATTACCCACTTAGCGCTACGAATGTCCAGTTGCATTTTCTACAGACAGAGTGTTTCAAAACTGCTCGATCAAAAGTATGGTTTAACTCTGTTAGCTGAATGCTCAGATCAGAAAAAAGTTTCACAGAATGCTTCTGTGTAGTTTATATTTGAATATATTCCTTTTTCCACTACTACGCTCTTAGCGCTCCAAATGTCCAGTTGCATTTTCTACAGAAAGAGTGTTCAGATCTGCTCAATCAAAAGTATGGTTTAACTCTGTTAGCTGAATGCACAGATCAGAAAGAAGTTTCACCGAATGATTCTGTGTAGTTTATATTTGAAGACATTCCTTTTTCCACTATTACCCTCTTAGCGCTCCGAATCTCCACTTGCATTTTCTACAAAAAGAGTGTTTCATAACTGCTCAATCAAAAATATGTTTTATCTCTGTTAACTGAATTTACAGATCAGAAATAAGTTTCACAGAATGCATCTGTGTAGTTTTTATTTGAAGATATTCTTTTTCCCAATGTAGGCCTCTTAGCGCTTAGCATGTCCAATTGCAGTTTCTACAGAAAGAGTGTTTCAGAACGGCTCAATCAATAGTAAGGTTCAACTCTGTTAGTTGAATGCACAGAACAGAAAGAATTTTCACAGAATGCTACTGTGTAGTTTATATTTGAATATATTCCTTTTTCCACTATTAGCCTCTTAGCGCTCCGAATGTCCACTTGCATTTTCTACAGAAAGAGTGTTCAGAACTGCGCAATCAAAAGTATGGTTTATCTCTGTTAGCTTAATGAACATATCAGAAATAAGTTTCACACAATGCTTCTGTGTAGTTTTTATTTGAAGATATTATTTTTCCCAATAGAGGCCTCTTAGCGCTCAGAATGTCCAATTGCAGTTTCTACAGAAAGAGTGTTTCAGAAAGGCTCAATCAAAAGTAAGGTTCAACTCCGTTAGTTGAACGCACAGATCAGAAAGTAGTTTCATACAATGCTTCTGTGTAGTTTATATTTGAACATATTCTTTTTAACACTATTACCCACTTAGCGCTACGAATGTCCAGTTGCATTTTCTACAGACAGAGTGTTTCAAAACTGCTCAATCAAAAGTATGGTTTAACTCTGTTAGCTGAATGCTCAGATCAGAAAGAAGTTTCACAGAATGCTTCTGTGTAGTTTATATTTGAATATATTCCTTTTTCCACTACTACGCTCTTAGCGCTCCAAATGTGCAGTTGCATTTTCTACAGAAAGAGTGTTCAGATCTGCTCAATCAAAAGTATGGTTTAACTCTGTTAGCTGAATGCAGAGATCAGAAAGAAGTTTCACCGAATGATTCTGTGTAGTTTATATTTGAAGACATTCCTTTTTCCACTATTACCCTCTTAGCGCTCCGAATCTCCACTTGCATTTTCTACAAAAAGAGTGTTTCATAACTGCTCAATCAAAAATATATTTTATCTCTGTTAACTGAATTTACAGATCAGAAATAAGTTTCACAGAATGCATCTGTGTAGTTTTTATTTGAAGACATTCTTTTTCCCAATGTAGGCCTCTTAGCGCTTAGCATGTCCAATTGCAGTTTCTACAAAAACAGTGTTTCAGAACGGCTCAATCAAAAGTAAGGTTCAACTCTGTTAGTTGAATGCACAGAACAGAAAGAATTTTCACAGAATGCTACTCTGTAGTTTATATTTGAATATATTCCTTTTTCCACTATTACCCTCTTAGCGCTCCGAATGTCCACTTGCATTTTCTACAGAAAGAGTGTTCAGAACTGCGCAATCAAAAGTATGGTTTAACTCTGTTAGCTTAATGAACATATCAGAAGTAAGTTTCACAAAATGCTTCTGTGTAATTTTTATTTGAAGATATTATTTTTCCCAATAGAGGCCTCTTAGCGCTCAGAATGTCCAATTGCAGTTTCTACAGAAATAGTGTTTCAGAAAGGCTCAATCAAAAGTAAGGTTCAACTCTGTTAGTTGAATGCACAGAACAGAAAGAAGTTTCATACAATGCTTCTTTGTAGTTTATATTTGAACATATTCTTTTTTCCACTATTACCCACTTAGCGCTACGAATGTCCAGTTGCATTTTCTACAGACAGAGTGTTTCAAAACTGCTCAATCAAAAGTATGGTTTAACTCTGTTAGCTGAATGCTCAGATCAGAAAGAAGTTTCACAGAATGCTTCTGTGTAGTTTATATTTGAATATATTCCTTTTTCCACTACTACTCTCTTAGCGCTCCAAATGTCCAGTTGCATTTTCTACAGAAAGAGTGTTCAGATCTGCTCAATCAAAAGTATGGTTTAACTCTGTTAGCTGAATGCACAGATCAGAAAGAAGTTTCACAGAATGATTCTGTGTAGTTTATATTTGGAGACATTCCTTTTTCCACTATTACCCTCTTAGCGCTCCGAATCTCCACTTGAATTTTCTACAGAAAGAGTGTTTCAGAACGGCTCAATCAAAACTAAGGTTCAACTCTTTTAGTTGAACAAACAGAACAGAAAGAAGTTTCACACAATTCTTCTGTGTAGTTTTTATTTGTAGACATTCTTTTTCCCAATATAGGCCTCTTAGCGCTCAGAATGTCCAATTGCAGTTTCTACAGAAAGAGTGTTTCAGAACGGCTCAATCAAAAGTAAGGTTCAACTCTGTTAGTTGAATGCACAGAACAGAAAGAAGTTTCATACAATGCTTCTGTGTAGTTTATATTTGAACATATTCTTTTTTCCACTATTACCCACTTAGCGCTACGAATGTCCAGTTGCATTTTCTACAGACAGAGTGTTTCAAAACTGCTCGATCAAAAGTATGGTTTAACTCTGTTAGCTGAATGCTCAGATCAGAGAGAAGTTTCACAGAATGCTTCTGTGTAGTTTATATTTGAATATATTCCTTTTTCCACTACTACGCTCTTAGCGCTCCAAATGTCCAGTTGCATTTTCTACAGAAAGAGTGTTCAGATCTGCTCAATCAAAAGTATGGTTTAACTCTGTTAGCTGAATGCACAGATCAGAAAGAATTTTCACATAATGATTCTGTGTAGTTTATATTTGGAGACATTCCTTTTTCCACTATTACCCTCTTAGCGCTCCGAATCTCCACTTGCATTTTCTACAGAAAGAGTGTTTCAGAACGGCTCAATCAAAACTAAGGTTCAACTGTTTTAGTTGAACAAACAGAACAGAAAGAAGTTTCACACAATTCTTCTGTGTAGTTTTTATTTGTAGACATTCTTTTTCCCAATATAGGCCTCTTAGCGCTCAGAATGTCCAATTGCAGTTTCTACAGAAAGAGTGTTTCAGAACGGCTCAATCAAAAGTAAGGTTCAACTCTGTTAGTTGAATGCACAGAACAGAAAGAAGTTTCATACAATGCTTCTGTGTATTTTATATTTGAACATATTCTTTTTTCCACTATTACCCACTTAGCGCTACGAATGTCCAGTTGCATTTTCTACAGACAGAGTGTTTCAAAACTGCTCAATCAAAAGTATGGTTTAACTCTGTTAGCTGAATGCTCAGATCAGAAAGAAGTTTCACGAATGCTTCTGTGTAGTTTATATTTGAATATATTCCTTTTTCCACTACTACGCTCTTAGCGCTCCAAATGTCCAGTTGCATTTTCTACAGAAAGAGTGTTCAGATCTGCTCAATCAAAAGTATGGTTTAACTCTGTTAGCTGAATGCACAGATCAGAAAGAAGTTTCACCGAATGATTCTGTGTAGTTTATATTTGAAGACATTCCTTTTTCCACTATTACCCTCTTAGCGCTCCGAATCTCCACTTGCATTTTCTACAAAAAGAGTGTTTCATAACTGCTCAATCAAAAATATGTTTTATCTCTGTTAACTGAATTTACAGATCAGAAATAAGTTTCACAGAATGCATCTGTGTAGTTTTTACTTGAAGATATTCTTTTTCCCAATGTAGGCCTCTTAGCGCTTAGCATGTCCAATTGCAGTTTCTATAGAAAGAGTGTTTCAGAACGGCTCAATCAAAAGTTAGGTTCAACTCTGTTAGTTGAATGCACAGAACAGAAAGAATTTTCACAGAATGCTACTGTGTAGTTTATATTTGAATATATTCCTTTTTCCACTATTACCCTCTTAGCGCTCCGAATGTCCACTTGCATTTTCTACAGAAAGAGTGTTCAGAACTGCGCAATCAAAAGTATGGTTTAACTCTGTTAGCTTAATGAACATATCGGAAATAAGTTTCACAAAATGCTTCTGTGTAATTTTTATTTGAAGATATTATTTTTCCCAATAGAGGCCTCTTAGCGCTCAGAATGTCCAATTGCAGTTTCTACAGAAAGAGTGTTTCAGAAAGGCTCAATCAAAAGTAAGGTTCAACTCTGTTAGTTGAATGCACAGAACAGAAAGAAGTTTCATACAATGCTTCTGTGTAGTTTATATTTGAACATATTCTTTTTTCCACTATTACCCACTTAGCGCTACGAATGTCCAGTTGCATTTTCTACAGACAGAGTGTTTCAAAACTGCTCAATCAAAAGTATGGTTTAACTCTGTTAGCTGAATGCTCAGATCAGAAAGAAGTTTCACAGAATGCTTCTGTGTAGTTTATATTTGAATATATTCCTTTTTCCACTACTACTCTCTTAGCGCTCCAAATGTCCAGTTGCATTTTCTACAGGAAGAGTGTTCAGATCTGCTCAATCAAAAGTATGGTTTAACACTGTTAGCTGAATGCACAGATCAGAAAGAAGTTTCACAGAATGATTCTGTGTAGTTTATATTTGGAGACATTACTTTTTCCACTATTACCCTCTTAGCGCTCCGAATCTCCACTTGCATTTTCTACAGAAAGTGTGTTTCAGAACGGCTCAATCAAAACTGAGGTTCAACTCTTTTAGTTGAACAAACAGAACAGAAAGAAGTTTCACACAATTCTTCTGTGTAGTTTTTATTTGTAGACATTCTTTTTCCCAATATAGGCCTCTTAGCGCTCAGAATGTCCAATTGCAGTTTCTACAGAAAGAGTGTTTCAGAACGGCTCAATCAAAAGTAAGGTTCAACTCTGTTAGTTGAATGCACAGAACAGAAAGAAGTTTCATACAATGCTTCTGTGTAGTTTATATTTGAACATATTCTTTTTTCCACTATTACCCACTTAGCGCTACGAATGTCCAGTTGCATTTTCTACAGACAGAGTGTTTCAAAACTGCTCGATCAAAAGTATGGTTTAACTCTGTTAGCTGAATGCTCAGATCAGAAAAAAGTTTCACAGAATGCTTCTGTGTAGTTTATATTTGAATATATTCCTTTTTCCACTACTACGCTCTTAGCGCTCCAAATGTCCAGTTGCATTTTCTACAGAAAGAGTGTTCAGATCTGCTCAATCAAAAGTATGGTTTAACTCTGTTAGCTGAATGCACAGATCAGAAAGAAGTTTCACCGAATGATTCTGTGTAGTTTATATTTGAAGACATTCCTTTTTCCACTATTACCCTCTTAGCGCTCCGAATCTCCACTTGCATTTTCTACAAAAAGAGTGTTTCATAACTGCTCAATCAAAAATATGTTTTATCTCTGTTAACTGAATTTACAGATCAGAAATAAGTTTCACAGAATGCATCTGTGTAGTTTTTATTTGAAGATATTCTTTTTCCCAATGTAGGCCTCTTAGCGCTTAGCATGTCCAATTGCAGTTTCTACAGAAAGAGTGTTTCAGAACGGCTCAATCAATAGTAAGGTTCAACTCTGTTAGTTGAATGCACAGAACAGAAAGAATTTTCACAGAATGCTACTGTGTAGTTTATATTTGAATATATTCCTTTTTCCACTATTAGCCTCTTAGCGCTCCGAATGTCCACTTGCATTTTCTACAGAAAGAGTGTTCAGAACTGCGCAATCAAAAGTATGGTTTATCTCTGTTAGCTTAATGAACATATCAGAAATAAGTTTCACACAATGCTTCTGTGTAGTTTTTATTTGAAGATATTATTTTTCCCAATAGAGGCCTCTTAGCGCTCAGAATGTCCAATTGCAGTTTCTACAGAAAGAGTGTTTCAGAAAGGCTCAATCAAAAGTAAGGTTCAAATCCGTTAGTTGAACGCACAGATCAGAAAGTAGTTTCATACAATGCTTCTGTGTAGTTTATATTTGAACATATTCTTTTTAACACTATTACCCACTTAGCGCTACGAATGTCCAGTTGCATTTTCTACAGACAGAGTGTTTCAAAACTGCTCAATCAAAAGTATGGTTTAACTCTGTTAGCTGAATGCTCAGATCAGAAAGAAGTTTCACAGAATGCTTCTGTGTAGTTTATATTTGAATATATTCCTTTTTCCACTACTACGCTCTTAGCGCTCCAAATGTGCAGTTGCATTTTCTACAGAAAGAGTGTTCAGATCTGCTCAATCAAAAGTATGGTTTAACTCTGTTAGCTGAATGCAGAGATCAGAAAGAAGTTTCACCGAATGATTCTGTGTAGTTTATATTTGAAGACATTCCTTTTTCCACTATTACCCTCTTAGCGCTCCGAATCTCCACTTGCATTTTCTACAAAAAGAGTGTTTCATAACTGCTCAATCAAAAATATATTTTATCTCTGTTAACTGAATTTACAGATCAGAAATAAGTTTCACAGAATGCATCTGTGTAGTTTTTATTTGAAGATATTCTTTTTCCCAATGTAGGCCTCTTAGCGCTTAGCATGTCCAATTGCAGTTTCTACAAAAACAGTGTTTCAGAACGGCTCAATCAAAAGTAAGGTTCAACTCTGTTAGTTGAATGCACAGAACAGAAAGAATTTTCACAGAATGCTACTCTGTAGTTTATATTTGAATATATTCCTTTTTCCACTATTACCCTCTTAGCGCTCCGAATGTCCACTTGCATTTTCTACAGAAAGAGTGTTCAGAACTGCGCAATCAAAAGTATGGTTTAACTCTGTTAGCTTAATGAACATATCAGAAGTAAGTTTCACAAAATGCTTCTGTGTAATTTTTATTTGAAGATATTATTTTTCCCAATAGAGGCCTCTTAGCGCTCAGAATGTCCAATTGCAGTTTCTACAGAAATAGTGTTTCAGAAAGGCTCAATCAAAAGTAAGGTTCAACTCTGTTAGTTGAATGCACAGAACAGAAAGAAGTTTCATACAATGCTTCTGTGTAGTTTATATTTGAACATATTCTTTTTTCCACTATTACCCACTTAGCGCTACGAATGTCCAGTTGCATTTTCTACAGACAGAGTGTTTCAAAACTGCTCAATCAAAAGTATGGTTTAACTCTGTTAGCTGAATGCTCAGATCAGAAAGAAGTTTCACAGAATGCTTCTGTGTAGTTTATATTTGAATATATTCCTTTTTCCACTACTACTCTCTTAGCGCTCCAAATGTCCAGTTGCATTTTCTACAGAAAGAGTGTTCAGATCTGCTCAATCAAAAGTATGGTTTAACTCTGTTAGCTGAATGCACAGATCAGAAAGAAGTTTCACAGAATGATTCTGTGTAGTTTATATTTGGAGACATTCCTTTTTCCACTATTACCCTCTTAGCGCTCCGAATCTCCACTTGAATTTTCTACAGAAAGAGTGTTTCAGAACGGCTCAATCAAAACTAAGGTTCAACTCTTTTAGTTGAACAAACAGAACAGAAAGAAGTTTCACACAATTCTTCTGTGTAGTTTTTATTTGTAGACATTCTTTTTCCCAATATAGGCCTCTTAGCGCTCAGAATGTCCAATTGCAGTTTCTACAGAAAGAGTGTTTCAGAACGGCTCAATCAAAAGTAAGGTTCAACTCTGTTAGTTGAATGCACAGAACAGAAAGAAGTTTCATACAATGCTTCTGTGTAGTTTATATTTGAACATATTCTTTTTTCCACTATTACCCACTTAGCGCTACGAATGTCCAGTTGCATTTTCTACAGACAGAGTGTTTCAAAACTGCTCAATCAAAAGTATGGTTTAACTCTGTTAGCTGAATGCTCAGATCAGAGAGAAGTTTCACAGAATGCTTCTGTGTAGTTTATATTTGAATATATTCCTTTTTCCACTACTACGCTCTTAGCGCTCCAAATGTCCAGTTGCATTTTCTACAGAAAGAGTGTTCAGATCTGCTCAATCAAAAGTATGGTTTAACTCTGTTAGCTGAATGCACAGATCAGAAAGAATTTTCACAGAATGATTCTGTGTAGTTTATATTTGGAGACATTCCTTTTTCCACTATTACCCTCTTAGCGCTCCGAATATCCACTTGCATTTTCTACAGAAAGAGTGTTTCAGAACGGCTCAATCAAAACTAAGGTTCAACTGTTTTAGTTGAACAAACAGAACAGAAAGAAGTTTCACACAATTCTTCTGTGTAGTTTTTATTTGTAGACATTATTTTTCCCAATATAGGCCTCTTAGCGCTCAGAATGTCCAATTGCAGTTTCTACAGAAAGAGTGTTTCAGAACGGCTCAATCAAAAGTAAGGTTCAACTCTGTTAGTTGAATGCACAGAACAGAAAGAAGTTTCATACAATGCTTCTGTGTATTTTATATTTGAACATATTCTTTTTTCCACTATTACCCACTTAGCGCTACGAATGTCCAGTTGCATTTTCTACAGACAGAGTGTTTCCAAACTGCTCAATCAAAAGTATGGTTTAACTCTGTTAGCTGAATGCTCAGATCAGAAAGAAGTTTCACAGAATTTTTCTGTGTAGTTTATATTTGAATATATTCCTTATTCCACTACTACGCTCTTAGCGCTCCAAATGTCCAGTTGCATTTTCTACAGAAAGAGTGTTCAGATCTGCTCAATCAAAAGTATGGTTTAACTCTGTTAGCTGAATGCACAGATCAGAAAGAAGTTTCACCGAATGATTCTGTGTAGTTTATATTTGAAGACATTCCTTTTTCCACTATTACCCTCTTAGCGCTCCGAATCTCCACTTGCATTTTCTACAAAAAGAGTGTTTCATAACTGCTCAATCAAAAATATGTTTTATCTCTGTTAACTGAATTTACAGATCAGAAATAAGTTTCACAGAATGCATCTGTGTAGTTTTTACTTGAAGATATTCTTTTTCCCAATGTAGGCCTCTTAGCGCTTAGCATGTCCAATTGCAGTTTCTATAGAAAGAGTGTTTCAGAACGGCTCAATCAAAAGTTAGGTTCAACTCTGTTAGTTGAATGCACAGAACAGAAAGAATTTTCACAGAATGCTACTGTGTAGTTTATATTTGAATATATTCCTTTTTCCACTATTACCCTCTTAGCGCTCCGAATGTCCACTTGCATTTTCTACAGAAAGAGTGTTCAGAACTGCGCAATCAAAAGTATGGTTTAACTCTGTTAGCTTAATGAACATATCGGAAATAAGTTTCACAAAATGCTTCTGTGTAATTTTTATTTGAAGATATTATTTTTCCCAATAGAGGCCTCTTAGCGCTCAGAATGTCCAATTGCAGTTTCTACAGAAAGAGTGTTTCAGAAAGGCTCAATCAAAGTAAGGTTCAACTCTGTTAGTTGAATGCACAGAACAGAAAGAAGTTTCATACAATGCTTCTGTGTAGTTTATATTTGAACATATTCTTTTTTCCACTATTACCCACTTAGCGCTACGAATGTCCAGTTGCATTTTCTACAGACAGAGTGTTTCAAAACTGCTCAATCAAAAGTATGGTTTAACTCTGTTAGCTGAATGCTCAGATCAGAAAGAAGTTTCACAGAATGCTTCTGTGTAGTTTATATTTGAATATATTCCTTTTTCCACTACTACTCTCTTAGCGCTCCAAATGTCCAGTTGCATTTTCTACAGAAAGAGTGTTCAGATCTGCTCAATCAAAAGTATGGTTTAACTCTGTTAGCTGAATGCACAGATCAGAAAGAAGTTTCACAGAATGATTCTGTGTAGTTTATATTTGGAGACATTCCTTTTTCCACTATTACCCTCTTAGCGCTCCGAATCTCCACTTGCATTTTCTACAGAAAGTGTGTTTCAGAACGGCTCAATCAAAACTAAGGTTCAACTCTTTTAGTTGAACAAACAGAACAGAAAGAAGTTTCACACAATTCTTCTGTGTAGTTTTTATTTGTAGACATTCTTTTTCCCAATATAGGCCTCTTAGCGCTCAGAATGTCCAATTGCAGTTTCTACAGAAAGAGTGTTTCAGAACGGCTCAATCAAAAGTAAGGTTCAACTCTGTTATTTGAATGCACAGAACAGAAAGAAGTTTCATACAATGCTTCTGTGTAGTTTATATTTGAACATATTCTTTTTTCCACTATTACCCACTTAGCGCTACGAATGTCCAGTTGCATTTTCTACAGACAGAGTGTTTCAAAACTGCTCGATCAAAAGTATGGCTTAACTCTGTTAGCTGAATGCTCAGATCAGAAAGAAGTTTCACAGAATGCTTCTGTGTAGTTTATATTTGAATATATTCCTTTTTCCACTACTACGCTCTTAGCGCTCCAAATGTCCAGTTGCATTTTCTACAGAAAGAGTGTTCAGATCTGCTCAATCAAAAGTATGGTTTAACTCTGTTAGCTGAATGCACAGATCAGAAAGAAGTTTCACCGAATGATTCTGTGTAGTTTATATTTTAAGATATTTCTTTTTCCACTATTACCCTCTTAGCGCTCCGAATCTCCACTTGCATTTTCTACAAAAAGAGTGTTTCATAACTGCTCAATCAAAAATATGTTTTATCTCTGTTAACTGAATTTACAGATCAGAAATAAGTTTCACAGAATGCATCTGTGTAGTTTTTATTTGAAGATATTCTTTTTCCCAATGTAGGCCTCTTAGCGCTTAGCATGTCCAATTGCAGTTTCTACAGAAAGAGTGTTTCAGAACGGCTCAATCAATAGTAAGGTTCAACTCTGTTAGTTGAATGCACAGAACAGAAAGAATTTTCACAGAATGCTACTGTGTAGTTTATATTTGAATATATTCCTTTTTCCACTATTACCCTCTTAGCGCTCCGAATGTCCACTTGCATTTTCTACAGAAAGAGTGTTCAGAACTGCGCAATCAAAAGTATGGTTTAACTCTGTTAGCTTAATGAACATATCAGAAATAAGTTTCACAAAATGCTTCTGTGTAATTTTTATTTGAAGATATTATTTTTCCCAATAGAGGCCTCTTAGCGCTCAGAATGTCCAATTGCAGTTTCTACAGAAAGAGTGTTTCAGAAAGGCTCAATCAAAAGTAAGGTTCAACTCTGTTTGTTGAATGCACAGAACAGAAAGAAGTTTCATACAATGCTTCTGTGTAGTTTATATTTGAACATATTCTTTTTTCCACTATTACCCACTTAGCGCTACGAATGTCCAGTTGCATTTTCTACAGACAGAGTGTTTCAAAACTGCTCAATCAAAAGTATGGTTTAACTCTGTTAGCTGAATGCTCAGATCAGAAAGAAGTTTCACAGAATGCTTCTGTGTAGTTTATATTTGAATATATTCCTTTTTCCACTACTACTCTCTTAGCGCTCCAAATGTCCAGTTGCATTTTCTACAGAAAGAGTGGTCAGATCTGCTCAATCAAAAGTATGGTTTAACTCTGTTAGCTGAATGCACAGATCAGAAAGAAGTTTCACAGAATGATTCTGTGTAGTTTATATTTGGAGACATTCCTTTTTCCACTATTACCCTCTTAGCGCTCCGAATCTCCACTTGCATTTTCTACAGAAAGTGTGTTTCAGAACGGCTCAATCAAAACTAAGGTTCAACTCTTTTAGTTGAACAAACAGAACAGTAAGAAGTTTCACACAATTCATCTGTGTAGTTTTTATTTGTAGACATTCTTTTTCCCAATATAGGCCTCTTAGCGCTCAGAATGTCCAATTGCAGTTTCTACAGAAAGAGTGTTTCAGAACGGCTCAATCAAAAGTAAGGTTCAACTCTGTTAGTTGAATGCACAGAACAGAAAGAAGTTTCATAGAACGCTTCTGTGTAGTTTATATTTGAACATATTCTTTTTTCCACTATTACCCACTTAGCGCTACGAATGTCCAGTTGCATTTTCTACAGACAGAGTGTTTCAAAACTGCTCAATCAAAAGTATGGTTTAACTCTGTTAGCTGAATGCTCAGATCAGAAAGAAGTTTCACAGAATGTTTCTGTGTAGTTTATATTTGAATATATTACTTTTTCCACTACTACGCTCTTAGCGCTCCAAATGTCCAGTTGCATTTTCTACAGAAAGAGTGTTCAGATCTGCTCAATCAAAATTATGGTTTAACTCTGTTAGCTGAATGCACAGATCAGAAAGAAGTTTCACCGAATGATTCTGTGTAGTTTATATTTGAAGACATTCCTTTTTCCACTATTACCCTCTTAGCGCTCCGAATCTCCACTTGCATTTTCTACAAAAAGAGTGTTTCATAACTGCTCAATCAAA
The DNA here is from genome assembly GCF_028878055.3 of Symphalangus syndactylus. Classification (NCBI taxonomy): domain Eukaryota; kingdom Metazoa; phylum Chordata; class Mammalia; order Primates; family Hylobatidae; genus Symphalangus; species Symphalangus syndactylus. Next base: position 5,325,672 of record NC_072446.2, read on the forward strand.
AATATGTTTTATCTCTGTTAACTGAATTTACAGATCAGAAATAAGTTTCACAGAATGCATCTGTGTAGTTTTTATTTGAAGATATTCTTTTTCCCAATGTAGGCCTCTTAGCGCTTAGCATGTCCAATTGCAGTTTCTACAGAAAGAGTGTTTCAGAACGGCTCAATCAATAGTAAGGTTCAACTCTGTTAGTTGAATGCACAGAACAGAAAGAATTTTCACAGAATGCTACTGTGTAGTTTATATTTGAATATATTCCTTTTTAAACTATTACCCTCTTAGCGCTCCGAATGTCCACTTGCATTTTCTACAGAAAGAGTGTTCAGAACTGCGCAATCAAAAGTATGGTTTAACTCTGTTAGCTTAATGAACATATCAGAAATAAGTTTCACACAATGCTTCTGTGTAGTTTTTATTTGAAGATATTATTTTTCCCAATAGAGGCCTCTTAGCGCTCAGAATGTCCAATTGCAGTTTCTACAGAAAGAGTGTTTCAGAAAGGCTCAATCAAAAGTAAGGTTCAACTCTGTTAGTTGAATGCACAGAACAGAAAGTAGTTTCATAAAATGCTTCTGTGTAGTTTATATTTGAACATATTCTTTTTTCCACTATTACCCACTTAGCCCTACGAATGTCCAGTTGCATTTTCTACAGACAGAGTGTTTCAAAACTGCTCAATCAAAAGTATGGTTTAAGTCTGTTAGCTGAATGCTCAGATCAGAAAGAAGTTTCACAGAATGCTTCTGTGTAGTTTATATTTGAATATATTCCTTTTTCCACTACTACGCTCTTAGCGCTCCAAATGTCCAGTTGCATTTTCTACAGAAAGAGTGTTCAGATCTGCTCAATCAAAAGTATGGTTTAACTCTGTTAGCTGAATGCACAGATCAGAAAGAAGTTTCACAGAATGATTCTGTGTAGTTTATATTTGGAGACATTCCTTTTTCCACTATTACCCTCTTAGCGCTCCGAATCTCCACTTGCATTTCCTACAGAAAGTGTGTTTCAGAACGGCTCAATCAAAACTAAGGTTCAACTCTTTTAGTTGAACAAACAGAACAGAAAGAAGTTTCACACAATTCTTCTGTGTAGTTTTTATTTGTAGACATTCTTTTTCCCAATATAGGCCTCTTAGCGCTCAGAATGTCCAATTGCAGTTTCTACAGAAGAGTGTTTCAGAACGGCTCAATCAAAAGTAAGGTTCAACTCTGTTAGTTGAATGCACAGAACAGAAAGAAGTTTCATACAATGCTTCTGTGTAGTTTATATTTGAACATATTCCTTTTTCCACTATTACCCACTTAGCGCTACGAATGTCCAGTTGCATTCTCTACAGACAGAGTGTTTCAAAACTGGTCAATCAAAAGTGTGGTTTAACTCTGTTAGCTGAATGCTCAGATCAGAAAGAAGTTTCACAGAATGCTTCTGTGTAGTTTATATTTGAATATATTGCTTTTTCCACTACTACGCTCTTAGCGCTCCAAATGTCCAGTTGCATTTTCTACAGAAAGAGTGTTCAGATCTGCTCAATCAAAAGTATGGTTTAACTCTGTTAGCTGAATGCACAGATCAGAAAGAAGTTTCACCGAATGATTCTGTGTAGTTTATATTTGAAGACATTCCTTTTTCCACTATTACCCTCTTAGCGCTCCGAATCTCCACTTGCATTTTCTACAAAAAGAGTGTTTCATAACTGCTCAATCAAAAATATATTTTATCTCTGTTAACTGAATTTACAGATCAGAAATAAGTTTCACAGAATGCATCTGTGTAGTTTTTATTTGAAGATATTCTTTTTCCCAATGTAGGCCTCTTAGCGCTTAGCATGTCCAATTGCAGTTTCTACAGAAAGAGTGTTTCAGAACGGCTCAATCAATAGTAAGGTTCAACTCTGTTAGTTGAATGCACAGAACAGAAAGAATTTTCACAGAATGCTACTGTGTAGTTTATATTTGAATATATTCCTTTTTCCACTATTACCCTCTTAGCGCTCCGAAAGTCCACTTGCATTTTCTACAGAAAGAGTGTTCAGAACTGCGCAATCAAAAGTATGGTTTAACTCTGTTAGCTTAATGAACATATCAGAAATAAGTTTCACACAATGCTTCTGTGTAGTTTTTATTTGAAGATATTATTTTTCCCAATATAGGCCTCTTAGCGCTCAGAATGTCCAATTGCAGTTTCTACAGAAAGAGTGTTTCAGAAAGGCTCAATCAACAGTAAGGTTCAACTCTGTTAGTTGAATGCACAGAACAGAAAGAAGTTTCATACAATGGTTCTGTGTAGTTTATATTTGAACATATTCTTTTTTCCACTATTACCCACTTAGCGCTACGAATGTCCAGTTGCATTTTCTACAGACAGAGTGTTTCAAAACTGCTCAATCAAAAGTATGGTTTAACTCTGTTAGCTGAATGCTCAGATCAGAAAGAAGTTTCACAGAATGCTTATGTGTAGATTATATTTGAATATATTCCTTTTTCCACTACTACTCTCTTAGCGCTCCAAATGTCCAGTTGCATTTTCTACAGAAAGAGAGTTCAGATCTGCTCAATCAAAAGTATGGTTTAACTCTCTTAGCTGAATGCTCAGATCAGAAAGAAGTTTCAAAGAATGATTCTGTGTAGTTTATATTTGGAGACATTCCTTTTTCCACTATTACCCTCTTAGCGCTCCGAATCTCCACTTGCATTTTCTACAGAAAGAGTGTTTCAGAACGGCTCAATCAAAACTAAGGTTCAACTCTTTTAGTTGGACAAACAGAACAGAAAGAAGTTTCACACAATTCTTCTGTGTAGTTTTTATTTGTAGACATTCTTTTTCCCAATATAGGCCTCTTAGCGCTTAGAATGTCCAATTGCAGTTTCTACAGAAAGAGTGTTTCAGAACGGCTCAATCAAAAGTAAGGTTCAACTCTGTTAGTTGAATGCACAGAACAGAAAGAAGTTTCATACAATGCTTCTGTGTAGTTTATATTTGAACATATTCTTTTTTCCACTATTACCCACTTAGCGCTACGAATGTCCAGTTGCATTTTCTACAGACAGAGTGTTTCAAAACTGCTCAATCAAAAGTATGGTTTAACTCTGTTTGCTGAATGCTCAGATCAGAAAGAAGTTTCACAGAATGCTTCTGTGTAGTTTATATTTGAATATATTCCTTTTTCCACTACTACGCTCTTAGCGCTCCAAATGTCCAGTTGCATTTTCTACAGAAAGAGTGTTCAGATCTGCTCAATCAAAAGTATGGTTTAACTCTGTTAGCTGAATGCACAGATCAGAAAGAAGTTTCACCGAATGATTCTGTGTAGTTTATATTTGAAGACATTCCTTTTTCCACTATTACCCTCTTAGCGCTCCGAATCTCCACTTGCATTTTCTACAAAAAGAGTGTTTCATAACTGCTCAATCAAAAATATGTTTTATCTCTGTTAACTGAATTTACAGATCAGAAATAAGTTTCACAGAATGCATCTGTGTAGTTTTTATTTGAAGATATTCTTTTTCCCAATGTAGGCCTCTTAGCGCTTAGCATGTCCAATTGCAGTTTCTACAGAAAGAGTGTTTCAGAACAGCTCAATCAAAAGTAAGGTTCAACTCTGTTAGTTGAATGCACAGAACAGAAAGAATTTTCACAGAATGCTACTGTGTAGTTTATATTTGAATATATTCCTTTTTCCACTATTACCCTCTTAGCGCTCCGAATGTCCACTTGCATTTTCTACAGAAAGAGTGTTCAGAACTGCGCAATCAAAAGTATGGTTTAACTCTGTTAGCTTAATGAACATATCAGAAATAAGTTTCACACAATGCTTCTGTGTAGTTTTTATTTGAAGATATTATTTTTCCCAATATAGGCCTCTTAGCGCTCAGAATGTCCAATTGCAGTTTCTACAGAAAGAGTGTTTCAGAAAGGCTCAATCAAAAGTAAGGTTCAACTCTGTTAGTTGAATGCACAGAACAGAAAGAAGTTTCATACAATGCTTCTGTGTAGTTTATATTTGAACATATTCTTTTTTCCACTATTACCCACTTAGCGCTACGAATGTCCAGTTGTATTTTCTACAGACAGAGTGTTTCAAAACTGCTCAATCAAAAGTATGGTTTAACTCTGTTAGCTGAATGCTCAGATCAGAAAGAAGTTTCACAGAATGCTTCTGTGTAGTTTATATTTGAATATATTCCTTTTTCCACTACTACTCTCTTAGCGCTCCAAATGTCCAGTTGCATTTTCTACAGAAAGAGTGTTCAGATCTGCTCAATCAAAAGTATGGTTTAACTCTGTTAGCTGAATGCACAGATCAGAAAGAAGTTTCACAGAATGATTCTGTGTAGTTTATATTTGGAGGCATTCCTTTTTCCACTATTACCCTCTTAGCGCTCCGAATCTCCACTTGCATTTTCTACAGAAAGTGTGTTTCAGAACGGCTCAATCAAAACTAAGGTTCAACTCTTTTAGTTGAACAAACAGAACAGAAACAAGTTTCACACAACTCTTCTGTGTAGTTTTTATTTGTAGACATTCTTTTTCCCAATATAGGCCTCTTAGCGCTCAGAATGTCCAATTGCAGTTTCTACAGAAAGAGTGTTTCAGAACGGCTCAATCAAAAGTAAGGTTCAACTCTGTTAGTTGAATGCACAGAACAGAAAGAAGTTTCATACAATGCTTCTGTGTAGTTTATATTTGAACATATTCTTTTTTCCACTATTACCCACTTAGCGCTACGAATGTCCAGTTGCATTTTCTACAGACAGAGTGTTTCAAAACTGCTCAATCAAAAGTATGGTTTAACTCTGTTAGCTGAATGCTCAGATCAGAAAGAAGTTTCACAGAATGCTTCTGTGTAGTTTATATTTGAATATATTCCTTTTTCCACTACTACGCTCTTAGCGCTCCAAATGTCCAGTTGCATTTTCTACAGAAAGAGTGTTCAGATCTGCTCAATCAAAAGTATGGTTTAACTCTGTTAGCTGAATGCACAGATCAGAAAGAAGTTTCACCGAATGATTCTGTGTAGTTTATATTTGAAGACATTCTTTTTTCCACTATTACCCTCTTAGCGCTCCGAATCTCCACTTGCATTTTCTACAAAAAGAGTGTTTCATAACTGCTCAATCAAAAATATGTTTTATCTCTGTTAACTGAATTTACAGATCAGAAATAAGTTTCACAGAATGCATCTGTGTAGTTTTTATTTGAAGATATTCTTTTTCCCAATGTAGGCCTCTTAGCGCTTAGCATGTCCAATTGCAGTTTCTACAGAAAGAGTGTTTCAGAACGGCTCAATCAAAAGTAAGGTTCAACTCTGTTAGTTGAATGCACAGAACAGAAAGTATTTTCACAGAATGCTACTGTGTAGTTTATATTTGAATATATTCCTTTTTCCACTATTACCCTCTTAGCGCTCCGAATGTCCACTTGCATTTTCTACAGAAAGAGTGTTCAGAACTGCGCAATCAAAAGTATGGTTTAACTCTGTTAGCTTAATGAACATATCAGAAATAAGTTTCACACAATGCTTCTGTGTAGTTTTTATTTGAAGATATTATTTTTCCCAATAGAGGCCTCTTAGCGCTCAGAATGTCCAATTGCAGTTTCTACAGAAAGAGTGTTTCAGAAAGGCTCAATCAAAAGTAAGGTTCAACTCTGTTAGTTGAATGCACAGAACAGAAAGAAGTTTCATACAATGCTTCTGTGTAGTTTATATTTGAACATATTCTTTTTTCCACTATTACCCACTTAGCGCTACGAATGTCCAGTTGCATTTTCTACAGACAGAGTGTTTCAAAACTGCTCAATCAAAAGTATGGTTTAACTCTGTTAGCTGAATGCTCAGATCAGAAAGAAGTTTCACAGAATGCTTCTGTGTAGTTTATATTTGAATATATTCCTTTTTCCACTACTACTCTCTTAGCGCTCCAAATGTCCAGTTGCATTTTCTACAGAAAGAGTGTTCAGATCTGCTCAATCAAAAGTATGGTTTAACTCTGTTAGCTGAATGCACAGATCAGAAATAAGTTTCACAGAATGATTCTGTGTAGTTTATATTTGGAGGCATTCCTTTTTCCACTATTACACTCTTAGCGCTCCGAATCTCCACTTGCATTTTCTACAGAAAGTGTGTTTCAGAACGACTCAATCAAAACTAAGGTTCAACTCTTTTAGTTGAACAAACAGAACAGAGACAAGTTTCACACAACTCTTCTGTGTAGTTTTTATTTGTAGACATTCTTTTTCCCAATATAGGCCTCTTAGCGCTCAGAATGTCCAATTGCAGTTTCTACAGAAAGAGTGTTTCAGAACGGCTCAATCAAAAGTAAGGTTCAACTCTGTTAGTTGAATGCACAGAACAGAAAGAAGTTTCATACAATGCTTCTGTGTAGTTTATATTTGAACATATTCTTTTTTCCACTATTACCCACTTAGCGCTAGGAATGTCCAGTTGCATTTTCTACAGACAGAGTGTTTCAAAACTGCTCAATCAAAAGTATGGTTTAACTCTGTTAGCTGAATGCTCAGATCAGAAAGAAGTTTCAGAGAATGCTTCTGTGTAGTTTATATTTGAATATATTCCTTTTTCCACTACTACGCTCTTAGCGCTCCAAATGTCCAGTTGCATTTTCTACAGAAAGTGTGTTCAGATCTGCTCAATCAAAAGTATGGTTTAACTCTGTTAGCTGAATGCACAGATCAGAAAGAAGTTTCACAGAATGCTTCTGTGTAGTTTATATTTGAATATATTCCTTTTTCCACTACTACTCTCTTAGCGCTCCAAATGTCCAGTTGCATTTTCTACAGAAAGAGTGTTCAGATCTGCTCAATCAAAAGTATGGTTTAACTCTGTTAGCTGAATGCACAGATCAGAAAGAAGTTTCACAGAATGATTCTGTGTAGTTTATATTTGGAGGCATTCCTTTTTCCACTATTACCCTCTTAGCGCTCCGAATCTCCACTTGCATTTTCTACAGAAAGTGTGTTTCAGAACGGCTCAATCAAAACTAAGGTTCAACTCTTTTAGTTGAACAAACAGAACAGAAACAAGTTTCACACAACTCTTCTGTGTAGTTTTTCTTTGTAGACATTATTTTTCCCAATATAGGCCTCTTAGCGCTCAGAATGTCCAATTGCAGTTTCTACAGAAAGAGTGTTTCAGAACGGCTCAATCAAAAGTAAGGTTCAACTCTGTTAGTTGAATGCACAGAACAGAAAGAAGTTTCATACAATGGTTCTGTGTAGTTTATATTTGAACATATTCTTTTTTCCACTATTACCCACTTAGCGCTACGAATGTCCAGTTGCATTTTCTACAGACAGAGTGTTTCAAAACTGCTCAATCAAAAGTATGGTTTAACTCTGTTAGCTGAATGCTCAGATCAGAAAGAAGTTTCACAGAATGCTTCTGTGTAGTTTATATTTGAATATATTCCTTTTTCCACTACTACGCTCTTAGCGCTCCAAATGTCCAGTTGCATTTTCTACAGAAAGAGTGTTCAGATCTGCTCAATCAAAAGTATGGTTTAACTCTGTTAGCTGAATGCACAGATCAGAAAGAAGTTTCACCGAATGATTCTGTGTAGTTTATATTTGAAGACATTCTTTTTTCCACTATTACCCTCTTAGCGCTCCGAATCTCCACTTGCATTTTCTACAAAAAGAGTGTTTCATAACTGCTCAATCAAAAATATGTTTTATCTCTGTTAACTGAATTTACAGATCAGAAATAAGTTTCACAGAATGCATCTGTGTAGTTTTTATTTGAAGATATTCTTTTTCCCAATGTAGGCCTCTTAGCGCTTAGCATGTCCAATTGCAGTTTCTACAGAAAGAGTGTTTCAGAACGGCTCAATCAATAGTAAGGTTCAACTCTGTTAGTTGAATGCACAGAACAGAAAGAATTTTCACAGAATGCTACTGTGTAGTTTATATTTGAATATATTCCTTTTTCCACTATTACCCTCTTAGCGCTCCGAAAGTCCACTTGCATTTTCTACAGAAAGAGTGTTCAGAACTGCGCAATCAAAAGTATGGTTTAACTCTGTTAGCTTAATGAACATATCAGAAATAAGTTTCACACAATGCTTCTGTGTAGTTTTTATTTGAAGATATTATTTTTCCCAATATAGGCCTCTTAGCGCTCAGAATGTCCAATTGCAGTTTCTACAGAAAGAGTGTTTCAGAAAGGCTCAATCAACAGTAAGGTTCAACTCTGTTAGTTGAATGCACAGAACAGAAAGAAGTTTCATACAATGGTTCTGTGTAGTTTATATTTGAACATATTCTTTTTTCCACTATTACCCACTTAGCGCTACGAATGTCCAGTTGCATTTTCTACAGACAGAGTGTTTCAAAACTGCTCAATCAAAAGTATGGTTTAACTCTGTTAGCTGAATGCTCAGATCAGAAAGAAGTTTCACAGAATGCTTATGTGTAGATTATATTTGAATATATTCCTTTTTCCACTACTACTCTCTTAGCGCTCCAAATGTCCAGTTGCATTTTCTACAGAAAGAGAGTTCAGATCTGCTCAATCAAAAGTATGGTTTAACTCTCTTAGCTGAATGCTCAGATCAGAAAGAAGTTTCAAAGAATGATTCTGTGTAGTTTATATTTGGAGACATTCCTTTTTCCACTATTACCCTCTTGGCGCTCCGAATCTCCACTTGCATTTTCTACAGAAAGAGTGTTTCAGAACGGCTCAATCAAAACTAAGGTTCAACTCTTTTAGTTGGACAAACAGAACAGAAAGAAGTTTCACACAATTCTTCTGTGTAGTTTTTATTTGTAGACATTCTTTTTCCCAATATAGGCCTCTTAGCGCTTAGAATGTCCAATTGCAGTTTCTACAGAAAGAGTGTTTCAGAACGGCTCAATCAAAAGTAAGGTTCAACTCTGTTAGTTGAATGCACAGAACAGAAAGAAGTTTCATACAATGCTTCTGTGTAGTTTATATTTGAACATATTCTTTTTTCCACTATTACCCACTTAGCGCTACGAATGTCCAGTTGCATTTTCTACAGACAGAGTGTTTCAAAACTGCTCAATCAAAAGTATGGTTTAACTCTGTTTGCTGAATGCTCAGATCAGAAAGAAGTTTCACAGAATGCTTCTGTGTAGTTTATATTTGAATATATTCCTTTTTCCACTACTACGCTCTTAGCGCTCCAAATGTCCAGTTGCATTTTCTACAGAAAGAGTGTTCAGATCTGCTCAATCAAAAGTATGGTTTAACTCTGTTAGCTGAATGCACAGATCAGAAAGAAGTTTCACCGAATGATTCTGTGTAGTTTATATTTGAAGACATTCCTTTTTCCACTATTACCCTCTTAGCGCTCCGAATCTCCACTTGCATTTTCTACAAAAAGAGTGTTTCATAACTGCTCAATCAAAAATATGTTTTATCTCTGTTAACTGAATTTACAGATCAGAAATAAGTTTCACAGAATGCATCTGTGTAGTTTTTATTTGAAGATATTCTTTTTCCCAATGTAGGCCTCTTAGCGCTTAGCATGTCCAATTGCAGTTTCTACAGAAAGAGTGTTTCAGAACAGCTCAATCAAAAGTAAGGTTCAACTCTGTTAGTTGAATGCACAGAACAGAAAGAATTTTCACAGAATGCTACTGTGTAGTTTATATTTGAATATATTCCTTTTTCCACTATTACCCTCTTAGCGCTCCGAATGTCCACTTGCATTTTCTACAGAAAGAGTGTTCAGAACTGCGCAATCAAAAGTATGGTTTAACTCTGTTAGCTTAATGAACATATCAGAAATAAGTTTCACACAATGCTTCTGTGTAGTTTTTATTTGAAGATATTATTTTTCCCAATATAGGCCTCTTAGCGCTCAGAATGTCCAATTGCAGTTTCTACAGAAAGAGTGTTTCAGAAAGGCTCAATCAAAAGTAAGGTTCAACTCTGTTAGTTGAATGCACAGAACAGAAAGAAGTTTCATACAATGCTTCTGTGTAGTTTATATTTGAACATATTCTTTTTTCCACTATTACCCACTTAGCGCTACGAATGTCCAGTTGTATTTTCTACAGACAGAGTGTTTCAAAACTGCTCAATCAAAAGTATGGTTTAACTCTGTTAGCTGAATGCTCAGATCAGAAAGAAGTTTCACAGAATGCTTCTGTGTAGTTTATATTTGAATATATTCCTTTTTCCACTACTACTCTCTTAGCGCTCCAAATGTCCAGTTGCATTTTCTACAGAAAGAGTGTTCAGATCTGCTCAATCAAAAGTATGGTTTAACTCTGTTAGCTGAATGCACAGATCAGAAAGAAGTTTCACAGAATGATTCTGTGTAGTTTATATTTGGAGGCATTCCTTTTTCCACTATTACCCTCTTAGCGCTCCGAATCTCCACTTGCATTTTCTACAGAAAGTGTGTTTCAGAACGGCTCAATCAAAACTAAGGTTCAACTCTTTTAGTTGAACAAACAGAACAGAAACAAGTTTCACACAACTCTTCTGTGTAGTTTTTATTTGTAGACATTCTTTTTCCCAATATAGGCCTCTTAGCGCTCAGAATGTCCAATTGCAGTTTCTACAGAAAGAGTGTTTCAGAACGGCTCAATCAAAAGTAAGGTTCAACTCTGTTAGTTGAATGCACAGAACAGAAAGAAGTTTCATACAATGCTTCTGTGTAGTTTATATTTGAACATATTCTTTTTTCCACTATTACCCACTTAGCGCTACGAATGTCCAGTTGCATTTTCTACAGACAGAGTGTTTCAAAACTGCTCAATCAAAAGTATGGTTTAACTCTGTTAGCTGAATGCTCAGATCAGAAAGAAGTTTCACAGAATGCTTCTGTGTAGTTTATATTTGAATATATTCCTTTTTCCACTACTACGCTCTTAGCGCTCCAAATGTCCAGTTGCATTTTCTACAGAAAGAGTGTTCAGATCTGCTCAATCAAAAGTATGGTTTAACTCTGTTAGCTGAATGCACAGATCAGAAAGAAGTTTCACCGAATGATTCTGTGTAGTTTATATTTGAAGACATTCTTTTTTCCACTATTACCCTCTTAGCGCTCCGAATCTCCACTTGCATTTTCTACAAAAAGAGTGTTTCATAACTGCTCAATCAAAAATATGTTTTATCTCTGTTAACTGAATTTACAGATCAGAAATAAGTTTCACAGAATGCATCTGTGTAGTTTTTATTTGAAGATATTCTTTTTCCCAATGTAGGCCTCTTAGCGCTTAGCATGTCCAATTGCAGTTTCTACAGAAAGAGTGTTTCAGAACGGCTCAATCAAAAGTAAGGTTCAACTCTGTTAGTTGAATGCACAGAACAGAAAGTATTTTCACAGAATGCTACTGTGTAGTTTATATTTGAATATATTCCTTTTTCCACTATTACCCTCTTAGCGCTCCGAATGTCCACTTGCATTTTCTACAGAAAGAGTGTTCAGAACTGCGCAATCAAAAGTATGGTTTAACTCTGTTAGCTTAATGAACATATCAGAAATAAGTTTCACACAATGCTTCTGTGTAGTTTTTATTTGAAGATATTATTTTTCCCAATAGAGGCCTCTTAGCGCTCAGAATGTCCAATTGCAGTTTCTACAGAAAGAGTGTTTCAGAAAGGCTCAATCAAAAGTAAGGTTCAACTCTGTTAGTTGAATGCACAGAACAGAAAGAAGTTTCATACAATGCTTCTGTGTAGTTTATATTTGAACATATTCTTTTTTCCACTATTACCCACTTAGCGCTACGAATGTCCAGTTGCATTTTCTACAGACAGAGTGTTTCAAAACTGCTCAATCAAAAGTATGGTTTAACTCTGTTAGCTGAATGCTCAGATCAGAAAGAAGTTTCACAGAATGCTTCTGTGTAGTTTATATTTGAATATATTCCTTTTTCCACTACTACTCTCTTAGCGCTCCAAATGTCCAGTTGCATTTTCTACAGAAAGAGTGTTCAGATCTGCTCAATCAAAAGTATGGTTTAACTCTGTTAGCTGAATGCACAGATCAGAAATAAGTTTCACAGAATGATTCTGTGTAGTTTATATTTGGAGGCATTCCTTTTTCCACTATTACCCTCTTAGCGCTCCGAATCTCCACTTGCATTTTCTACAGAAAGTGTGTTTCAGAACGACTCAATCAAAACTAAGGTTCAACTCTTTTAGTTGAACAAACAGAACAGAGACAAGTTTCACACAACTCTTCTGTGTAGTTTTTATTTGTAGACATTCTTTTTCCCAATATAGGCCTCTTAGCGCTCAGAATGTCCAATTGCAGTTTCTACAGAAAGAGTGTTTCAGAACGGCTCAATCAAAAGTAAGGTTCAACTCTGTTAGTTGAATGCACAGAACAGAAAGAAGTTTCATACAATGCTTCTGTGTAGTTTATATTTGAACATATTCTTTTTTCCACTATTACCCACTTAGCGCTAGGAATGTCCAGTTGCATTTTCTACAGACAGAGTGTTTCAAAACTGCTCAATCAAAAGTATGGTTTAACTCTGTTAGCTGAATGCTCAGATCAGAAAGAAGTTTCAGAGAATGCTTCTGTGTAGTTTATATTTGAATATATTCCTTTTTCCACTACTACGCTCTTAGCGCTCCAAATGTCCAGTTGCATTTTCTACAGAAAGTGTGTTCAGATCTGCTCAATCAAAAGTATGGTTTAACTCTGTTAGCTGAATGCACAGATCAGAAAGAAGTTTCACAGAATGCTTCTGTGTAGTTTATATTTGAATATATTCCTTTTTCCACTACTACTCTCTTAGCGCTCCAAATGTCCAGTTGCATTTTCTACAGAAAGAGTGTTCAGATCTGCTCAATCAAAAGTATGGTTTAACTCTGTTAGCTGAATGCACAGATCAGAAAGAAGTTTCACAGAATGATTCTGTGTAGTTTATATTTGGAGGCATTCCTTTTTCCACTATTACCCTCTTAGCGCTCCGAATCTCCACTTGCATTTTCTACAGAAAGTGTGTTTCAGAACGGCTCAATCAAAACTAAGGTTCAACTCTTTTAGTTGAACAAACAGAACAGAAACAAGTTTCACACAACTCTTCTGTGTAGTTTTTCTTTGTAGACATTCTTTTTCCCAATATAGGCCTCTTAGCGCTCAGAATGTCCAATTGCAGTTTCTACAGAAAGAGTGTTTCAGAACGGCTCAATCAAAAGTAAGGTTCAACTCTGTTAGTTGAATGCACAGAACAGAAAGAAGTTTCATACAATGCTTCTGTGTAGTTTATATTTGAACATATTCTTTTTTCCACTATTACCCACTTAGCGCTACGAATGTCCAGTTGCATTTTCTACAGACAGAGTGTTTCAAAACTGCTCAATCAAAAGTATGGTTTAACTCTGTTAGCTGAATGCTCAGATCAGAAAGAAGTTTCACAGAATGCTTCTGTGTAGTTTATATTTGAATATATTCCTTTTTCCACTACTACGCTCTTAGCGCTCCAAATGTCCAGTTGCATTTTCTACAGAAAGAGTGTTCAGATCTGCTCAATCAAAAGTATGGTTTAACTCTGTTAGCTGAATGCACAGATCAGAAAGAAGTTTCACCGAATGATTCTGTGTAGTTTATATTTGAAGACATTCTTTTTTCCACTATTACCCTCTTAGCGCTCCGAATCTCCACTTGCATTTTCTACAAAAAGAGTGTTTCATAACTGCTCAATCAAAAATATGTTTTATCTCTGTTAACTGAATTTACAGATCAGAAATAAGTTTCACAGAATGCATCTGTGTAGTTTTTATTTGAAGATATTCTTTTTCCCAATGTAGGCCTCTTAGCGCTTAGCATGTCCAATTGCAGTTTCTACAGAAAGAGTGTTTCAGAACGGCTCAATCAAAAGTAAGGTTCAACTCTGTTAGTTGAATGCACAGAACAGAAAGTATTTTCACAGAATGCTACTGTGTAGTTTATATTTGAATATATTCCTTTTTCCACTATTACCCTCTTAGCGCTCCGAATGTCCACTTGCATTTTCTACAGAAAGAGTGTTCAGAACTGCGCAATCAAAAGTATGGTTTAACTCTGTTAGCTTAATGAACATATCAGAAATAAGTTTCACACAATGCTTCTGTGTAGTTTTTATTTGAAGATATTATTTTTCCCAATAGAGGCCTCTTAGCGCTCAGAATGTCCAATTGCAGTTTCTACAGAAAGAGTGTTTCAGAAAGGCTCAATCAAAAGTAAGGTTCAACTCTGTTAGTTGAATGCACAGAACAGAAAGTAGTTTCATACAATGCTTCTGTGTAGTTTATATTTGAACATATTCTTTTTTCCACTATTACCCACTTAGCGCTACGAATGTCCAGTTGCATTTTCTACAGACAGGGTGTTTCAAACCTGCTCAATCAAAAGTATGGTTTAACTCTGTTAGCTGAATGCTCAGATCAGAAAGAAGTTTCACAGAATGCTTCTGTGTAGTTTATATTTTAATATATTCCTTTTTCCACTACTACGCTCTTAGCGCTCCAAATGTCCAGTTGCATTTTCTACAGAAAGAGTGTTCAGATCTGCTCAATCAAAAGTATGGTTTAACTCTGTTAGCTGAATGCACAGATCAGAAAGAAGTTTCACAGAATGATTCTGTGTAGTTTATATTTGGAGACATTCCTTTTTCCACTATTACCCTCTTAGCGCTCCGAATCTCCACTTGCATTTTCTACACAAAGTGTGTTTCAGAACGGCTCAATCAAAACTAAGGTTCAACTCTTTTAGTTGAACAAACAGAACAGAAAGAAGTTTCACACAATTCTTCTGTGTAGTTTTTATTTGTAGACATTCTTTTTCCCAATATAGGCCTCTTAGCGCTCAGAATGTCCAATTGCAGTTTCTACAGAAAGAGTGTTTCAGAAAGGCTCAATCAACAGTAAGGTTCAACTCTGTTAGTTGAATGCACAGAACAGAAAGAAGTTTCATACAATGCTTCTGTGTAGTTTGTATTTGAACATATTCTTTTTTCCACTATTACCCACTTAGCGCTACGAATGTCCAGTTGCATTTTCTACAAACAGAGTGTTTCAAAACTGCTCAATCAAAAGTATGGTTTAGCTCTGTTAGCTGAATGCTCAGATCAGAAAGAAGTTTCACAGAATGCTTCTGTGTAGATTATATTTGAATATATTACTTTTTCCACTACTACTCTCTTAGCGCTCAAAATGTAGAGTTGCATTTTCTACAGAAAGAGAGTTCAGATCTGCTCAATCAAAAGTATGGTTTAACTCTGTTAGCTGAATGCTCAGATCAGAAAGAAATTTCACAGAATGATTCTGTGTAGTTTATATTTGGAGACATTCCTTTTTCCACTATTACCCTCTTAGCGCTCCGAATCTCCACTTGCATTTTCTACAGAAAGAGTGTTTCAGAACGGCTCAATCAAAACTAAGGTTCAACTCTTTTAGTTGAACAAACAGAACAGAAAGAAGTTTCACACAATTCTTCTGTGTAGTTTTTATTTGTAGACATTCTTTTTCCCAATATAGGCCTCTTAGCACTCAGAATGTCCAATTGCAGTTTCTACAGAAAGAGTGTTTCAGAAAGGCTCAATCAAAAGTAAGGTTCAACTCTGTTAGTTGAATGCACAGAACAGAAAGAAGTTTCATACAATGCTTCTGTGTAGTTTATATTTGAACATATTCTTTTTTCCACTATTACCCACTTAGCGCTACGAATGTCCAGTTGCATTTTCTACAGACAGAGTGTTTCAAAACTGCTCAATCATAAGTATGGTTTAACTCTGTTAGCTGAATGCTCAGATCAGAAAGAAGTTTCACAGAATGCTTCTGTGTAGTTTATATTTGAATATATTCCTTTTTCCACTACTACGCTCTTAGCGCTCCAAATGTCCAGTTGCATTTTCTACAGAAAGAGTGTTCAGATCTGCTCAATCAAAAGTATGGTTTAACTCTGTTAGCTGAATGCACAGATCAGAAAGAAGTTTCACCGAATGATTCTGTGTAGTTTATATTTGAAGACATTCCTTTTTCCACTATTACCCTCTTAGCGCTCCGAATCTCCACTTGCATTTTCTACAAAAAGAGTGTTTCATAACTGCTCAATCAAAAATATGTTTTATCTCTGTTAACTGAATTTACAGATCAGAAATAAGTTTCACAGAATGCATCTGTGTAGTTTTTATTTGAAGATATTCTTTTTCCCAATGTAGACCTCTTAGCGCTTAGAATGTCCAATTGCAGTTTCTACAGAAAGAGTGTTTCAGAACGGCTCAATCAAAAGTAAGGTTCAACTCTGTTAGTTGAATGCACAGAACAGAAAGAATTTTCACAGAATGCTACTGTGTAGTTTATATTTGAATATATTCCTTTTTCCACTATTACCCTCTTAGCGCTCCGAATGTCCACTTGCATTTTCTACAGAAAGAGTGTTCAGAACTGCGCAATCAAAAGTATGGTTTAACTCTGTTAGCTTAATGAACATATCAGAAATAAGTTTCACACAATGCTTCTGTGTAGTTTTTATTTGAAGATATTTTTTTTCCCAATATAGGCCTCTTAGCGCTCAGAATGTCCAATAGCAGTTTCTACAGAAAGAGTGTTTCAGAAAGGCTCAATCAAAAGTAAGGTTCAACTCTGTTAGTTGAATGCACAGAACAGAGAGAAGTTTCATACAATGCTTCTGTGTAGTTTATATTTGAACATATTCTTTTTCCACTATTACCCTCTTAGCGCTACGAATGTCCAGTTGCATTTTCTACAGACAGAGTGTTTCAAAACTGCTCAATCAAAAGTATGGTTTAACTCTGTTAGCTGAATGCTCAGATCAGAAAGAAGTTTCACAGAATGCTTCTGTGTAGTTTATATTTGAATATATTCCTTTTTCCACTACTACGTTCTTAGCGCTCCAAATGTCCAGTTGCATTTTCTACAGAAAGAGTGTTCAGATCTGCTCAATCAAAAGTATGGTTTAACTCTGTTAGCTGAATGCACAGATCAGAAAGAAGTTTCACCGAATGATTCTGTGTAGTTTATATTTGAAGACATTCCTTTTTCCACTATTACCCTCTTAGCGCTCCGAATCTCCACTTGCATTTTCTACAAAAAGAGTGTTTCATAACTGCTCAATCAAAAATATGTTTTATCTCTGTTAACTGAATTTACAGATCAGAAATAAGTTTCACAGAATGCATCTGTGTAGTTTTTATTTGAAGATATTCTTTTTCCCAATGTAGGCCTCTTAGCGCTTAGAATGTCCAATTGCAGTTTCTACAGAAAGAGTGTTTCAGAACGGCTCAATCAAAAGTAAGGTTCAACTCTGTTAGTTGAATGCACAGAACAGAAAGAATTTTCACAGAATGCTACTGTGTAGTTTATATTTGAATATATTCCTTTTTCCACTATTACCCTCTTAGCGCTCCGAATGTCCACTTGCATTTTCTACAGAAAGAGTGTTCAGAACTGCGCAATCAAAAGTATGGTTTAACTCTGTTAGCTTAATGAACATATCAGAAATAAGTTTCACACAATGCTTCTGTGTAGTTTTTATTTGAAGATATTTTTTTTCCCAATATAGGCCTCTTAGCGCTCAGAATGTCCAATAGCAGTTTCTACAGAAAGAGTGTTTCAGAAAGGCTCAATCAAAAGTAAGGTTCAACTCTGTTAGTTGAATGCACAGAACAGAAAGAAGTTTCATACAATGCTTCTGTGTAGTTTATATTTGAACATATTCTTTTTTCCACTATTACCCTCTTAGCGCTACGAATGTCCAGTTGCATTTTCTACAGACAGAGTGTTTCAAAACTGCTCAATCAAAAGTATGGTTTAACTCTGTTAGCTGAATGCTCAGATCAGAAAGAAGTTTCACAGAATGCTTCTGTGTAGTTTATATTTGAATATATTCCTTTTTCAACTACTACTCTCTTAGCGCTCCAAATGTCCAGTTGCATTTTCTACAGAAAGAGTGTTCAGATCTGCTCAATCAAAAGTATGGTTTAACTCTGTTAGCTGAATGCACAGATCAGAAATAAGTTTCACAGAATGATTCTGTGTAGTTTATATTTGGAGGCATTCCTTTTTCCACTATTACCCTCTTAGCGCTCCGAATCTCCACTTGCATTTTCTACAGAAAGTGTGTTTCAGAACGACTCAATCAAAACTAAGGTTCAACTCTTTTAGTTGAACAAACAGAACAGAGACAAGTTTCACACAACTCTTCTGTGTAGTTTTTATTTGTAGACATTCTTTTTCCCAATATAGGCCTCTTAGCGCTCAGAATGTCCAATTGCAGTTTCTACAGAAAGAGTGTTTCAGAACGGCTCAATCAAAAGTAAGGTTCAACTCTGTTAGTTGAATGCACAGAACAGAAAGAAGTTTCATACAATGCTTCTGTGTAGTTTATATTTGAACATATTCTTTTTTCCACTATTACCCACTTAGCGCTAGGAATATCCAGTTGCATTTTCTACAGACAGAGTGTTTCAAAACTGCTCAATCAAAAGTATGGTTTAACTCTGTTAGCTGAATGCTCAGATCAGAAAGAAGTTTCAGAGAATGCTTCTGTGTAGTTTATATTTGAATATATTCCTTTTTCCACTACTACGCTCTTAGCGCTCCAAATGTCCAGTTGCATTTTCTACAGAAAGAGTGTTCAGATCTGCTCAATCAAAAGTATGGTTTAACTCTGTTAGCTGAATGCACAGATCAGAAAGAAGTTTCACCGAATGATTCTGTGTAGTTTATATTTGAAGACATTCCTTTTTCCACTATTACCATCTTAGCGCTCCGAATCTCCACTTGCATTTTCTACAAAAAGAGTGTTTCATAACTGCTCAATCAAAAATATGTTTTATCTCTGTTAACTGAATTTACAGATCAGAAATAAGTTTCACAGAATGCATCTGTGTAGTTTTTATATGAAGATATTCTTTTTCCCAATGTAGGCCTCTTAGCGCTTAGCATGTCCAATTGCAGTTTCTACAGAAAGAGTGTTTCAGAACGGCTCAATCAATAGTAAGGTTCAACTCTGTTAGTTGAATGCACAGAACAGAAAGAATTTTCACAGAATGCTACTGTGTAGTTTATATTTGAATATATTCCTTTTTCCACTATTACCCTCTTAGCGCTCCGAATGTCCACTTGCATTTTCTACAGAAAGAGTGTTCAGAACTGCGCAATCAAAAGTATGGTTTAACTCTGTTAGCTTAATGAACATATCAGAAATAAGTTTCACACAATGCTTCTGTGTAGTTTTTATTTGAAGATATTATTTTTCCCAATAGAGGCCTCTTAGCGCTCAGAATGTCCAATTGCAGTTTCTACAGAAAGAGTGTTTCAGAAAGGCTCAATCAAAAGTAAGGTTCAACTCTGTTAGTTGAATGCACAGAACAGAAAGTAGTTTCATACAATGCTTCTGTGTAGTTTATATTTGAACATATTCTTTTTTCCACTATTACCCACTTAGCGCTACGAATGTCCAGTTGCATTTTCTACAGACAGGGTGTTTCAAACCTGCTCAATCAAAAGTATGGTTTAACTCTGTTAGCTGAATGCTCAGATCAGAAAGAAGTTTCACAGAATGCTTCTGTGTAGTTTATATTTTAATATATTCCTTTTTCCACTACTACGCTCTTAGCGCTCCAAATGTCCAGTTGCATTTTCTACAGAAAGAGTGTTCAGATCTGCTCAATCAAAAGTATGGTTTAACTCTGTTAGCTGAATGCACAGATCAGAAAGAAGTTTCACAGAATGATTCTGTGTAGTTTATATTTGGAGACATTCCTTTTTCCACTATTACCCTCTTAGCGCTCCGAATCTCCACTTGCATTTTCTACACAAAGTGTGTTTCAGAACGGCTCAATCAAAACTAAGGTTCAACTCTTTTAGTTGAACAAACAGAACAGAAAGAAGTTTCACACAATTCTTCTGTGTAGTTTTTATTTGTAGACATTCTTTTTCCCAATATAGGCCTCTTAGCGCTCAGAATGTCCAATTGCAGTTTCTACAGAAAGAGTGTTTCAGAAAGGCTCAATCAACAGTAAGGTTCAACTCTGTTAGTTGAATGCACAGAACAGAAAGAAGTTTCATACAATGCTTCTGTGTAGTTTGTATTTGAACATATTCTTTTTTCCACTATTACCCACTTAGCGCTACGAATGTCCAGTTGCATTTTCTACAAACAGAGTGTTTCAAAACTGCTCAATCAAAAGTATGGTTTAGCTCTGTTAGCTGAATGCTCAGATCAGAAAGAAGTTTCACAGAATGCTTCTGTGTAGATTATATTTGAATATATTACTTTTTCCACTACTACTCTCTTAGCGCTCAAAATGTAGAGTTGCATTTTCTACAGAAAGAGAGTTCAGATCTGCTCAATCAAAAGTATGGTTTAACTCTGTTAGCTGAATGCTCAGATCAGAAAGAAATTTCACAGAATGATTCTGTGTAGTTTATATTTGGAGACATTCCTTTTTCCACTATTACCCTCTTAGCGCTCCGAATCTCCACTTGCATTTTCTACAGAAAGAGTGTTTCAGAACGGCTCAATCAAAACTAAGGTTCAACTCTTTTAGTTGAACAAACAGAACAGAAAGAAGTTTCACACAATTCTTCTGTGTAGTTTTTATTTGTAGACATTCTTTTTCCCAATATAGGCCTCTTAGCACTCAGAATGTCCAATTGCAGTTTCTACAGAAAGAGTGTTTCAGAAAGGCTCAATCAAAAGTAAGGTTCAACTCTGTTAGTTGAATGCACAGAACAGAAAGAAGTTTCATACAATGCTTCTGTGTAGTTTATATTTGAACATATTCTTTTTTCCACTATTACCCACTTAGCGCTACGAATGTCCAGTTGCATTTTCTACAGACAGAGTGTTTCAAAACTGCTCAATCATAAGTATGGTTTAACTCTGTTAGCTGAATGCTCAGATCAGAAAGAAGTTTCACAGAATGCTTCTGTGTAGTTTATATTTGAATATATTCCTTTTTCCACTACTACGCTCTTAGCGCTCCAAATGTCCAGTTGCATTTTCTACAGAAAGAGTGTTCAGATCTGCTCAATCAAAAGTATGGTTTAACTCTGTTAGCTGAATGCACAGATCAGAAAGAAGTTTCACCGAATGATTCTGTGTAGTTTATATTTGAAGACATTCCTTTTTCCACTATTACCCTCTTAGCGCTCCGAATCTCCACTTGCATTTTCTACAAAAAGAGTGTTTCATAACTGCTCAATCAAAAATATGTTTTATCTCTGTTAACTGAATTTACAGATCAGAAATAAGTTTCACAGAATGCATCTGTGTAGTTTTTATTTGAAGATATTCTTTTTCCCAATGTAGGCCTCTTAGCGCTTAGCATGTCCAATTGCAGTTTCTACAGAAAGAGTGTTTCAGAACGGCTCAATCAAAAGTAAGGTTCAACTCTGTTAGTTGAATGCACAGAACAGAAAGAATTTTCTCAGAATGCTACTGTGTAGTTTATATTTGAATATATTCCTTTTTCCACTATTACCCTCTTAGCGCTCCGAAAGTCCACTTGCATTTTCTACAGAAAGAGTGTTCAGAACTGCGCAATCAAAAGTATGGTTTAACTCTGTTAGCTTAATGAACATATCAGAAATAAGTTTCACACAATGCTTCTGTGTAGTTTTTATTTGAAGATATTATTTTTCCCAATATAGGCCTCTTAGCGCTCAGAATGTCCAATTGCAGTTTCTACAGAAAGAGTGTTTCAGAAAGGCTCAATCAACATTAAGGTTCAACTCTGTTAGTTGAATGACAGAACAGAAAGAAGTTTCATACAATGCTTCTGTGTAGTTCATATTTGAACATATTCTTTTTTCCACTACTACCCACTTAGCGCTACGAATGTCCAGTTGCATTTTCTACAGACAGAGTGTTTCAAAACTGCTCAATCAAAAGTATGGTTTAACTCTGTTAGCTGAATGCTCAGATCAGAAAGAAGTTTCACAGAATGCTTCTGTGTAGTTTATATTTGAATATATTCCTTTTTCCACTACTACTCTCTTAGCGCTCCAAATGTCCAGTTGCATTTTCCACAGAAAGAGTGTTCAGATCTGCTCAATCAAAAGTATGGTTTAACTCTGTTAGCTGAATGCACAGATCAGAAATAAGTTTCACAGAATGATTCTGTGTAGTTTATATTTGGAGGCATTCCTTTTTCCACTATTACCCTCTTAGCGCTCCGAATCTCCACTTGCATTTTCTACAGAAAGTGTGTTTCAGAACGGCTCAATCAAAACTAAGGTTCAACTCTTTTAGTTGAACAAACAGAACAGAAACAAGTTTCACACAACTCTTCTGTGTAGTTTTTATTTGTAGACATTCTTTTTCCCAATATAGGCCTCTTAGCGCTCAGAATGTCCAATTGCAGTTTCTACAGAAAGAGTGTTTCAGAACGGCTCAATCAAAAGTAAGGTTCAAATCTGTTAGTTGAATGCACAGAACAGAAAGAAGTTTCATACAATGCTTCTGTGTAGTTTATATTTGAACATATTCTTTTTTCCACTATTACCCAGTTAGCGCTACGAATGTCCAGTTGCATTTTCTACAGACAGAGTGTTTCAAAACTGCTCAATCAAAAGTATGGTTTAACTCTGTTAGCTGAATGCTCAGATCAGAAAGAAGTTTCACAGAATGCTTCTGTGTAGTTTATATTTGAATATATTCCTTTTTCCACTACTACGCTCTTAGCACTCCAAATGTCCAGTTGCATTTTCTACAGAAAGAGTGTTCAGATCTGCTCAATCAAAAGTATGCTTTAACTCTGTTAGCTGAATGCACAGATCAGAAAGAAGTTTCACCGAATGATTCTGTGTAGTTTATATTTGAAGACATTCCTTTTTCCACTATTACCCTCTTAGCGCTCCGAATCTCCACTTGCATTTTCTACAAAAAGAGTGTTTCATAACTGCTCAATCAAAAATATGTTTTATCTCTGTTAACTGAATTTACAGATCAGAAATAAGTTTCACAGAATGCATCTGTGTAGTTTTTATTTGAAGATATTCTTTTTCCCAATGTAGGCCTCTTAGCGCTTAGCATGTCCAATTGCAGTTTCTACAGAAAGAGTGTTTCAGAACGGCTCAATCAAAAGTAAAGTTCAACTCTGTTAGTTGAATGCACAGAACAGAAAGAATTTTCACAGAATGCTACTGTGTAGTTTATATTTGAATATATTCCTTTTTCCACTATTACCCTCTTAGCGCTCCGAATGTCCACTTGCATTTTCTACAGAAAGAGTGTTCAGAACTGCGCAATCAAAAGTATGGTTTAACTCTGTTAGCTTAATGAACATATCAGAAATAAGTTTCACAAAATGCTTCTGTGTAATTTTTATTTGAAGATATTATTTTTCCCAATAGAGGCCTCTTAGCGCTCAGAATGTCCAATTGCAGTTTCTACAGAAAGAGTGTTTCAGAAAGGCTCAATCAAAAGTAAGGTTCAACTCTGTTAGTTGAATGCACAGAACAGAAAGAAGTTTCATACAATGCTTCTGTGTAGTTTATATTTGAACATATTCTTTTTTCCACTATTACCCACTTAGCGCTACGAATGTCCAGTTGCATTTTCTACAGACAGAGTGTTTCAAAACTGCTCAATCAAAAGTATGGTTTAACTCTGTTAGCTGAATGCTCAGATCAGAAAGAAGTTTCACAGAATGCTTCTGTGTAGTTTATATTTGAATATATTCCTTTTTCCACTACTACTCTCTTAGCGCTCCAAATGTCCAGTTGCATTTTCTACAGAAAGAGTGTTCAGATCTGCTCAATCAAAAGTATGGTTTAACTCTGTTAGCTGAATGCACAGATCAGAAAGAAGTTTCACAGAATGATTCTGTGTAGTTTATATTTGGAGACATTCCTTTTTCCACTATTACCCTCTTAGCGCTCCGAATCTCCACTTGCATTTTCTACAGAAAGAGTGTTTCAGAACGGCTCAATCAAAACTAAGGTTCAACTCTTTTAGTTGAACAAACAGAACAGAAAGAAGTTTCACACAATTCTTCTGTGTAGTTTTTATTTGTAGACATTCTTTTTCCCAATATAGGCCTCTTAGCGCTCAGAATGTCCAATTGCAGTTTCTACAGAAAGAGTGTTTCAGAACGGCTCAATCAAAAGTAAGGTTCAACTCTGTTAGTTGAATGCACAGAACAGAAAGAAGTTTCATACAATGCTTCTGTGTAGTTTATATTTGAACATATTCTTTTTTCCACTATTACCCACTTAGCGCTACGAATGTCCAGTTGCATTTTCTACAGACAGAGTGTTTCAAAACTGCTCGATCAAAAGTATGGTTTAACTCTGTTAGCTGAATGCTCAGATCAGAAAGAAGTTTCACAGAATGCTTCTGTGTAGTTTATATTTGAATATATTCCTTTTTCCACTTCTACGCTCTTAGCGCTCCAAATGTCCAGTTGCATTTTCTACAGAAAGAGTGTTCAGATCTGCTCAATCAAAAGTATGGTTTAACTCTGTTAGCTGAATGCACAGATCAGAAAGAAGTTTCACCGAATGATTCTGTGTAGTTTATATTTGAAGACATTCCTTTTTCCACTATTACCCTCTTAGCGCTCCGAATCTCCACTTGCATTTTCTACAAAAAGAGTGTTTCATAACTGCTCAATCAAAAATATGTTTTATCTCTGTTAACTGAATTTACAGATCAGAAATAAGTTTCACAGAATGCATCTGTGTAGTTTTTACTTGAAGATATTCTTTTTCCCAATGTAGGCCTCTTAGCGCTTAGCATGTCCAATTGCAGTTCCTACAGAAAGAGTGTTTCAGAACGGCTCAATCAAAAGTAAGGTTCAACTCTGTTAGTTGAATGCACAGAACAGAAAGTATTTTCACAGAATGCTACTTTGTAGTTTATATTTGAATATATTCCTTTTTCCACTATTACCCTCTTAGCGCTCCGAATGTCCACTTGCATTTTCTACAGAAAGAGTGTTCAGAACTGCGCAATCAAAAGTATGGTTTAACTCTGTTAGCTTAATGAACATATCAGAAATAAGTTTCACAAAATGCTTCTGTGTAATTTTTATTTGAAGATATTATTTTTCCCAATAGAGGCCTCTTAGCGCTCAGAATGTCCAATTGCAGTTTCTACAGAAAGAGTGTTTCAGAAAGGCTCAATCAAAAGTAAGGTTCAACTCTGTTAGTTGAATGCACAGAACAGAAAGAAGTTTCATACAATGCTTCTGTGTAGTTTATATTTGAACATATTCTTTTTTCCACTATTACCCACTTAGCGCTACGAATGTCCAGTTGCATTTTCTACAGACAGAGTGTTTCAAAACTGCTCAATCAAAAGTATGGTTTAACTCTGTTAGCTGAATTCTCAGATCAGAAAGAAGTTTCACAGAATGCTTCTGTGTAGTTTATATTTGAATATATTCCTTTTTCCACTACTACTCTCTTAGCGCTCCAAATGTCCAGTTGCATTTTCTACAGAAAGAGTGTTCAGATCTGCTCAATCAAAAGTATGGTTTAACTCTGTTAGCTGAATGCACAGATCAGAAAGAAGTTTCACAGAATGATTCTGTGTAGTTTATATTTGGAGACATTCCTTTTTCCACTATTACCCTCTTAGCGCTCCGAATCTCCACTTGCATTTTCTACAGAAAGAGTGTTTCAGAACGGCTCAATCAAAACTAAGGTTCAACTCTTTTAGTTGAACAAACAGAACATAAAGAAGTTTCACACAATTCTTCTGTGTAGTTTTTATTTGTAGACATTCTTTTTCCCAATATAGGCCTCTTAGCGCTCAGAATGTCCAATTGCAGTTTCTACAGAAAGAGTGTTTCAGAACGGCTCAATCAAAAGTAAGGTTCAACTCTGTTAGTTGAATGCACAGAACAGAAAGAAGTTTCATACAATGCTTCTGTGTAGTTTATATTTGAACATATTCTTTTTTCCACTATTACCCACTTAGCGCTACGAATGTCCAGTTGCATTTTCTACAGACAGAGTGTTTCAAAACTGCTCGATCAAAAGTATGGTTTAACTCTGTTAGCTGAATGCTCAGATCTGAAAGAAGTTTCACAGAATGCTTCTGTGTAGTTTATATTTGAATATATTCCTTTTTCCACTACTACGCTCTTAGCGCTCCAAATGTCCAGTTGCATTTTCTACAGAAAGAGTGTTCAGATCTGCTCAATCAAAAGTATGGTTTAACTCTGTTAGCTGAATGCACAGATCAGAAAGAAGTTTCACCGAATGATTCTGTGTAGTTTATATTTGAAGACATTCCTTTTTCCACTATTACCCTCTTAGCGCTCCGAATCTCCACTTGCATTTTCTACAAAAAGAGTGTTTCATAACTGCTCAATCAAAAATATGTTTTATCTCTGTTAACTGAATTTACAGATCAGAAATAAGTTTCACAGAATGCATCTGTGTAGTTTTTATTTGAAGATATTCTTTTTCCCAATGTAGGCCTCTTAGCGCTTAGCATGTCCAATTGCAGTTTCTACAGAAAGAGTGTTTCAGAACGGCTCAATCAATAGTAAGGTTCAACTCTGTTAGTTGAATGCACAGAACAGAAAGAATTTTCACAGAATGCTACTGTGTAGTTTATATTTGAATATATTCCTTTTTCCACTATTACCCTCTTAGCGCTCTGAATGTCCACTTGCATTTTCTACAGAAAGAGTGTTCAGAACTGCGCAATCAAAAGTATGGTTTAACTCTGTTAGCTTAATGAACATATCAGAAATAAGTTTCACACAATGCTTCTGTGTAGTTTTTATTTGAAGATATTATTTTTCCCAATAGAGGCCTCTTAGCGCTCAGAATGTCCAATTGCAGTTTCTACAGAAAGAGTGTTTCAGAAAGGCTCAATCAAAAGTAAGGTTCAACTCTGTTAGTTGAATGCACAGAACAGAAAGTAGTTTCATACAATGCTTCTGTGAAGTTTATATTTGAACATATTCTTTTTTCCACTATTACCCACTTAGCGCTACGAATGTCCAGTTGCATTTTCTACAGACAGAGTGTTTCAAAACTGCTCAATCAAAAGTATGGTTTAACTCTGTTAGCTGAATGCTCAGATCAGAAAGAAGTTTCACAGAATGCTTCTGTGTAGTTTATATTTGAATATATTCCTTTTTCCACTACTACGCTCTTAGCACTCCAAATGTCCAGTTGCATTTTCTACAGAAAGAGTGTTCAGATCTGCTCAATCAAAAGTATGGTTTAACTCTGTTAGCTGAATGCACAGATCAGAAAGAAGTTTCACAGAATGATTCTGTGTAGTTTATATTTGGAGACATTCCTTTTTCCACTATTACCCTCTTAGCGCTCCGAATCTCCACTTGCATTTTCTGCAAAAAGAGTGTTTCATAACTGCTCAATCAAAAATATGTTTTATCTCTGTTAACTGAATTTACAGATCAGAAATAAGTTTCACAGAATGCATCTGTGTAGTTTTTATTTGAAGATATTCTTTTTCCCAATGTAGGCCTCTTAGCGCTTAGCATGTCCAATTGCAGTTTCTACAGAAAGAGTGTTTCAGAACAGCTCAATCAAAAGTAAGGTTCAACTCTGTTAGTTGAATGCACAGAACAGAAAGAATTTTCACAGAATGCTACTGTGTAGTTTATATTTGAATATATTCCTTTTTCCACTATTACCCTCTTAGCGCTCCGAATGTCCACTTGCATTTTCTACAGAAAGAGTGTTCAGAACTGCGCAATCAAAAGTATGGTTTAACTCTGTTAGCTTAATGAACATATCAGAAATAAGTTTCACACAATGCTTCTGTGTAGTTTTTATTTGAAGATATTATTTTTCCCAATATAGGCCTCTTAGCGCTCAGAATGTCCAATTGCAGTTTCTACAGAAAGTGTGTTTCAGAAAGGCTCAATCAAAAGTAAGGTTCAACTCTGTTAGTTGAATGCACAGAACAGAAAGAAGTTTCATACAATGCTTCTGTGTAGTTTATATTTGAACATATTCTTTTTTCCACTATTACCCACTTAGCGCTACGAATGTCCAGTTGCATTTTCTACAGACAGAATGTTTCAAAACTGCTCAATCAAAAGTATGGTTTAACTCTGTTAGCTGAATGCTCAGATCAGAAAGAAGTTTCACAGAATGCTTCTGTGTAGTTTATATTTGAATATATTCCTTTTTCCACTACTACTCTCTTAGCGCTCCAAATGTCCAGTTGCATTTTCTACAGAAAGAGTGTTCAGATCTGCTCAATCAAAAGTATGGTTTAACTCTGTTAGCTGAATGCACAGATCAGAAAGAAGTTTCACAGAATGATTCTGTGTAGTTTATATTTGGAGGCATTCCTTTTTCCACTATTACCCTCTTAGCGCTCCGAATCTCCACTTGCATTTTCTACAGAAAGTGTGTTTCAGAACGGCTCAATCAAAACTAAGGTTCAACTCTTTTAGTTGAACAAACAGAACAGAAACAAGTTTCACACAACTCTTCTGTGTAGTTTTTATTTGTAGACATTCTTTTTCCCAATATAGGCCTCTTAGCGCTCAGAATGTCCAATTGCAGTTTCTACAGAAAGAGTGTTTCAGAACGGCTCAATCAAAAGTAAGGTTCAACTCTGTTAGTTGAATGCACAGAACAGAAAGAAGTTTCATACAATGCTTGTGTGTAGTTTATATTTGAACATATTCTTTTTTCCACTATTACCCACTTAGCGCTACGAATGTCCAGTTGCATTTTCTACAGACAGAGTGTTTCAAAACTGCGCAATCAAAAGTATGGTTTAACTCTGTTAGCTGAATGCTCAGATCAGAAAGAAGTTTCACATAATGCTTCTGTGTAGTTTATATTTGAATATATTCCTTTTTCCACTACTACGCTCTTAGCGCTCCAAATGTCCAGTTGCATTTTCTACAGAAAGAGTGTTCAGATCTGCTCAATCAAAAGTATGGTTTAACTCTGTTAGCTGAATGCACAGATCAGAAAGAAGTTTCACAGAATGATTCTGTGTAGTTTATATTTGAAGACATTCCTTTTTCCACTATTACCCTCTTAGCGCTCCGAATCTCCACTTGCATTTTCTACAAAAAGAGTGTTTCATAACTGCTCAATCAAAAATATGTTTTATCTCTGTTAAGTGAATTTACAGATCAGAAATAAGTTTCACAGAATGCATCTGTCTAGTTTTTATTTGAAGATATTCTTTTTCAAAATGTAGGCCTCTTAGCGCTTAGCATGTCCAATTGCAGTTTCTACAGAAAGAGTGTTTCAGATCGGCTCAATCAAAAGTAAGGTTCAACTCTGTTAGTTGAATGCACAGAACAGAAAGAATTTTCACAGAATGCTACTGTGTAGTTTATATTTGAATATATTCCTTTTTCCACTATTAGCCTCTTAGCGCTCCGAATGTCCACTTGCATTTTCTACAGAAAGAGTGTTCAGAACTGCACAATCAAAAGTATGGTTTAACTCTGTTAGCTTAATGAACATATCAGAAATAAGTTTCACACAATGCTTCTGTGTAGTTTTTATTTGAAGATATTATTTTTCCCAATATAGGCCTCTTAGCGCTCAGAATGTCCAATTGCAGTTTCTACAGAAAGAGTGTTTCAGAAAGGTTCAATCAAAAGTAAGGTTCAACTCTGTTAGTTGAATGCACAGAACAGAAAGAAGTTTCATACAATGCTTCTGTGTAGTTTATATTTGAACATATTCTTTTTTCCACTATTACCCACTTAGCGCTACGAATGTCCAGTTGCATTTTCTACAGACAGAGTGTTTCAAAACTGCTCAATCAAAAGTATGGTTTAACTCTGTTAGCTGAATGCTCAGATCAGAAAAAAGTTTCACAGAATGCTTCTGTGTAGTTTTTATTTGAATATATTCCTTTTTCCACTACTACGCTCTTAGCGCTCCAAATGTCCAGTTGCATTTTCTATAGAAAGAGTGTTCAGATCTGCTCAATCAAAAGTATGGTTTGACTCTGTTAGCTGAATGCACAGATCAGAAAGAAGTTTCACCGAATGATTCTGTGTAGTTTATATTTGAAGACATTCCTTTTTCCACTATTACCCTCTTAGCGCTCCGAATCTCCACTTGCATTTTCTACAAAAAGAGTGTTTCATAACTGCTCAATCAAAAATATGTTTTATCTCTGTTAACTGAATTTACAGATCAGAAATAAGTTTCACAGAATGCATCTGTGTAGCTTTTATTTGAAGATATTCTTTTTCCCAATGTAGGCCTCTTAGCGCTTAGCATGTCCAATTGCAGTTTCTACAGAAAGAGTGTTTCAGAACGGCTCAATCAAAAGTAAGGTTCAACTCTGTTAGTTGAATGCACAGAACAGAAAGAATTTTCACAGAATGCTACTGTGTAGTTTATATTTGAATATATTACTTTTTCCACTATTACCCTCTTAGCGCTCCGAATGTCCACTTGCATTTTCTACAGAAAGAGTGTTCAGAACTGCGCAATCAAAAGTATGGTTTAACTCTGTTAGCTTAATGAACATATCAGAAATAAGTTTCACACAATGCTTCTGTGTAGTTTTTATTTGAAGATATTATTTTTCCCAATATAGGCCTCTTAGCGCTCAGAATGTCCAATTGCAGTTTCTACAGAAAGAGTGTTTCAGAAAGGCTCAATCAAAAGTAAGGTTCAACTCTGTTAGTTGAATGCACAGAACAGAAAGAAGTTTCATACAATGCTTCTGTGTAGTTTATATTTGAACATATTCTTTTTTCCACTATTACCCACTTAGCGCTACGAATGTCCAGTTGCATTTTCTACAGACAGAGTGTTTCAAAACTGCTCAATCAAAAGTATGGTTTAACTCTGTTAGCTGAATGCTCAGATCAGAAAGAAGTTTCACAGAATGCTTCTGTGTAGTTTATATTTGAATATATTCCTTTTTCCACTACTACTCTCTTAGCGCTCCAAATGTCCAGTTGCATTTTCTACAGAAAGAGTGTTCAGATCTGCTCAATCAAAAGTATGGTTTAACTCTGTTAGCTGAATGCACAGATCAGAAAGAAGTTTCACAGAATGATTCTGTGTAGTTTATATTTGGAGACATTACTTTTTCCACTATTACCCTCTTAGCGCTCCGAAACTCCACTTGCATTTTCTACAGAAAGTGTGTTTCAGAACGGCTCAATCAAAACTAAGGTTCAACTCTTTTAGTTGAACAAACAGAACAGAAAGAAGTTTCACACAATTCTTCTGTGTAGTTTTTATTTGTAGACATTCTTTTTCCCAATATAGGCCTCTTAGCGCTCAGAATGTCCAATTGCAGTTTCTACAGAAAGAGTGTTTCAGAACGGCTCAATCAAAAGTAAGGTTCAACTCTGTTAGTTGAATGCACAGAACAGAAAGAAGTTTCATACAATGCTTCTGTGTAGTTTATATTTGAACATATTCTTTTTTCCACTATTACCCACTTAGCGCTACGAATGTCAAGTTGCATTTTCTACAGACAGAGTGTTTCAAAACTGCTCGATCAAAAGTATGGTTTAACTCTGTTAGCTGAATGCTCAGATCAGAAAGAAGTTTCACAGAATGCTTCTGTGTAGTTTATATTTGAATATATTCCTTTTTCCACTACTACGCTCTTAGCGCTCCAAATGTCCAGTTGCATTTTCTACAGAAAGAGTGTTCAGATCTGCTCAATCAAAAGTATGGTTTTACTCTGTTAGCTGAATGCACAGATCAGAAAGAAGTTTCACCGAATGATTCTGTGTAGTTTATATTTGAAGACATTCCTTTTTCCACTATTACCCTCTTAGCGCTCCGAATCTCCACTTGCATTTTCTACAAAAAGAGTGTTTCATAACTGCTCAATCAAAAATATGTTTTATCTCTGTTTACTGAATTTACAGATCAGAAATAAGTTTCACAGAATGCATCTGTGTAGTTTTTATTTGAAGATATTCTTTTTCCCAATGTAGGCCTCTTAGCGCTTAGCATGTCCAATTGCAGTTTCTACAGAAAGAGTGTTTCAGAACGGCTCAATCAAAAGTAAGGTTCAACTCTGTTAGTTGAATGCACAGAACAGAAAGAATTTTCACAGAATGCTACTGTGTAGTTTATATTTGAATATATTCCTTTTTCCACTATTACCCTCTTAGCGCTCCGAATGTCCACTTGCATTTTCTACAGAAAGAGTGTTCAGAACTGCGCAATCAAAAGTATGGTTTAACTCTGTTAGCTTAATGAACATATCAGAAATAAGTTTCACACAATGCTTCTGTGTAGATTTTATTTGAAGATATTATTTTTCCCAATATAGGCCTCTTAGCGCTCAGAATGTCAAATTGCAGTTTCTACAGAAAGAGTGTTTCAGAAAGGCTCAATCAAAAGTAAGGTTCAACTCTGTTAGTTGAATGCACAGAACAGAAAGAAGTTTCATACAATGCTTCTGTGTAGTTTATATTTGAACATATTCTTTTTTCCACTATTACCCACTTAGCGCTACGAATGTCCAGTTGCATTTTCTACAGACAGAGTGTTTCAAAACTGCTCAATCAAAAGTATGGTTTAACTCTGTTAGCTGAATGCTCAGATCAGAAAGAAGTTTCACAGAATGCTTCTGTGTAGTTTATATTTGAATATATTCCTTTTTCCACTACTACTCTCTTAGCGTTCCAAAGTTGCAGTTGCATTTTCTACAGAAAGAGAGTTCAGATCTGCTCAATCAAAAGTATGGTTTAACTCTGTTAGCTGAATGCACAGATCAGAAAGAAGTTTCACAGAATGATTCTGTGTAGTTTATATTTGGAGGCATTCCTTTTTCCACTATTACCCTCTTAGCGCTCCGAATCTCCACTTGCATTTTCTACAAAAAGAGTGTTTCATAACTGCTCAATCAAACATATATTTTATCTCTGTTAACTGAATTTACAGATCAGAAATAAGTTTCACAGAATGCATCTGTGTAGTTTTTATTTGAAGATATTCTTTTTCCCAATGTAGGCCTCTTAGCGCTTAGCATGTCCAATTGCAGTTTCTACAGAAAGAGTGTTTCAGAACGGCTCAATCAAAAGTAAGGTTCAACTCTGTTAGTTGAATGCACAGAACAGAAAGAATTTTCACAGAATGCTACTGTGTAGTTTATATTTGAATATATTCCTTTTTCCACTATTACCCTCTTAGCGCTCCGAATGTCCACTTGCATTTTCTACAGAAAGAGTGTTCAGAACTGCGCAATCAAAAGTATGGTTTAACTCTGTTAGCTTAATGAACATATCAGAAATAAGTTTCACACAATGCTTCTGTGTAGTTTTTATTTGAAGATATTATTTTTCCCAATATAGGCCTCTTAGCGCTCAGAATGTCCAATTGCAGTTTCTACAGAAAGAGTGTTTCAGAAAGGCTCAATCAACAGTAAGTTTCAACTCTGTTAGTTGAATGCACAGAACAGAAAGAAGTTTCATACAATGCTTCTGTGTAGTTTGTATTTGAACATATTCTTTTTTCCACTATTACCCACTTAGCGCTACGAATGTCCAGTTGCATTTTCTACAGACAGAGTGTTTCAAAACTGCTCAATCAAAAGTATGGTTTAACTCTGTTAGCTGAATGCTCAGATCAGAAAGAAGTTTCACAGAATGCTTCTGTGTAGATTATATTTGAATATATTCCTTTTTCCACTACTACTCTCTTAGCGCTCAAAATGTAGAGTTGCATTTTCTACAGAAAGAGAGTTCAGATCTGCTCAATCAAAAGTATGGTTTAACTCTGTTAGCTGAATGCTCAGATCAGAAAGAAATTTCACAGAATGATTCTGTGTAGTTTATATTTGGAGACATTCCTTTTTCCACTATTACCCTCTTAGCGCTCCGAATCTCCACTTGCATTTTCTACAGAAAGAGTGTTTAAGAACGGCTCAATCAAAACTAAGGTTCAACTCTTTTAGTTGAACAAACAGAACAGAAAGAAGTTTCACACAATTCTTCTGTGTAGTTTTTATTTGTAGACATTCTTTTTCCCAATATAGGCCTCTTAGCGCTCAGAATGTCCAATTGCAGTTTCTACAGAAAGAGTGTTTCAGAACGGCTCAATCAAAAGTAAGGTTCAACTCTGTTAGTTGAATGCACAGAACAGAAAGAAGTTTCATACAATGCTTCTGTGTAGTTTATATATGAACATATTCTTTTTTCCACTATTACCCACTTAGCGCTACGAATGTCCAGTTGCATTTTCTACAGACAGAGTGTTTCAAAACTGCTCGATCAAAAGTATGGTTTAACTCTGTTAGCTGAATGCTCAGATCAGAAAGAAGTTTCACAGAATGCTTCTGTGTAGTTTATATTTGAATATATTCCTTTTTCCACTACTACGCTCTTAGCGCTCCAAATGTCCAGTTGCATTTTCTACAGAAAGAGTGTTCAGATCTGCTCAATCAAAAGTATGGTTTAACTCTGTTAGCTGAATGCACAGATCAGAAAGAAGTTTCACCGAATGATTCTGTGTAGTTTATATTTGAAGACATTCCTTTTTCCACTATTACCCTCTTAGCGCTCCGAATCTCCACTTGCATTTTCTACAAAAAGAGTGTTTCATAACTGCTCAATCAAAAATATGTTTTATCTCTGTTAACTGAATTTACAGATCAGAAATAAGTTTCACAGAATGCATCTGTGTAGTTTTTATTTGAAGATATTATTTTTCCCAATGTAGGCCTCTTAGCGCTCAGAATGTCCAATTGCAGTTTCTACAGAAAGAGTGTTTCAGAAAGGTTCAATCAAAAGTAAGGTTCAACTCTGTTAGTTGAATGCACAGAACAGAAAGAAGTTTCATACAATGCTTCTGTGTAGTTTATATTTGAACATATTCTTTTTTCCACTATTACCCACTTAGCGCTACGAATGTCCAGTTGCATTTTCTACAGACAGAGTGTTTCAAAACTGCTCAATCAAAAGTATGGTTTAACTCTGTTAGCTGAATGCTCAGATCAGAAAAAAGTTTCACAGAATGCTTCTGTGTAGTTTTTATTTGAATATATTCCTTTTTCCACTACTACGCTCTTAGCGCTCCAAATGTCCAGTTGCATTTTCTATAGAAAGAGTGTTCAGATCTGCTCAATCAAAAGTATGGTTTGACTCTGTTAGCTGAATGCACAGATCAGAAAGAAGTTTCACCGAATGATTCTGTGTAGTTTATATTTGAAGACATTCCTTTTTCCACTATTACCCTCTTAGCGCTCCGAATCTCCACTTGCATTTTCTACAAAAAGAGTGTTTCATAACTGCTCAATCAAAAATATGTTTTATCTCTGTTAACTGAATTTACAGATCAGAAATAAGTTTCACAGAATGCATCTGTGTAGCTTTTATTTGAAGATATTCTTTTTCCCAATGTAGGCCTCTTAGCGCTTAGCATGTCCAATTGCAGTTTCTACAGAAAGAGTGTTTCAGAACGGCTCAATCAAAAGTAAGGTTCAACTCTGTTAGTTGAATGCACAGAACAGAAAGAATTTTCACAGAATGCTACTGTGTAGTTTATATTTGAATATATTACTTTTTCCACTATTACCCTCTTAGCGCTCCGAATGTCCACTTGCATTTTCTACAGAAAGAGTGTTCAGAACTGCGCAATCAAAAGTATGGTTTAACTCTGTTAGCTTAATGAACATATCAGAAATAAGTTTCACACAATGCTTCTGTGTAGTTTTTATTTGAAGATATTATTTTTCCCAATATAGGCCTCTTAGCGCTCAGAATGTCCAATTGCAGTTTCTACAGAAAGAGTGTTTCAGAAAGGCTCAATCAAAAGTAAGGTTCAACTCTGTTAGTTGAATGCACAGAACAGAAAGAAGTTTCATACAATGCTTCTGTGTAGTTTATATTTGAACATATTCTTTTTTCCACTATTACCCACTTAGCGCTACGAATGTCCAGTTGCATTTTCTACAGACAGAGTGTTTCAAAACTGCTCAATCAAAAGTATGGTTTAACTCTGTTAGCTGAATGCTCAGATCAGAAAGAAGTTTCACAGAATGCTTCTGTGTAGTTTATATTTGAATATATTCCTTTTTCCACTACTACTCTCTTAGCGCTCCAAATGTCCAGTTGCATTTTCTACAGAAAGAGTGTTCAGATCTGCTCAATCAAAAGTATGGTTTAACTCTGTTAGCTGAATGCACAGATCAGAAAGAAGTTTCACAGAATGATTCTGTGTAGTTTATATTTGGAGACATTACTTTTTCCACTATTACCCTCTTAGCGCTCCGAAACTCCACTTGCATTTTCTACAGAAAGTGTGTTTCAGAACGGCTCAATCAAAACTAAGGTTCAACTCTTTTAGTTGAACAAACAGAACAGAAAGAAGTTTCACACAATTCTTCTGTGTAGTTTTTATTTGTAGACATTCTTTTTCCCAATATAGGCCTCTTAGCGCTCAGAATGTCCAATTGCAGTTTCTACAGAAAGAGTGTTTCAGAACGGCTCAATCAAAAGTAAGGTTCAACTCTGTTAGTTGAATGCACAGAACAGAAAGAAGTTTCATACAATGCTTCTGTGTAGTTTATATTTGAACATATTCTTTTTTCCACTATTACCCACTTAGCGCTACGAATGTCAAGTTGCATTTTCTACAGACAGAGTGTTTCAAAACTGCTCGATCAAAAGTATGGTTTAACTCTGTTAGCTGAATGCTCAGATCAGAAAGAAGTTTCACAGAATGCTTCTGTGTAGTTTATATTTGAATATATTCCTTTTTCCACTACTACGCTCTTAGCGCTCCAAATGTCCAGTTGCATTTTCTACAGAAAGAGTGTTCAGATCTGCTCAATCAAAAGTATGGTTTTACTCTGTTAGCTGAATGCACAGATCAGAAAGAAGTTTCACCGAATGATTCTGTGTAGTTTATATTTGAAGACATTCCTTTTTCCACTATTACCCTCTTAGCGCTCCGAATCTCCACTTGCATTTTCTACAAAAAGAGTGTTTCATAACTGCTCAATCAAAAATATGTTTTATCTCTGTTAACTGAATTTACAGATCAGAAATAAGTTTCACAGAATGCATCTGTGTAGTTTTTATTTGAAGATATTCTTTTTCCCAATGTAGGCCTCTTAGCGCTTAGCATGTCCAATTGCAGTTTCTACAGAAAGAGTGTTTCAGAACGGCTCAATCAAAAGTAAGGTTCAACTCTGTTAGTTGAATGCACAGAACAGAAAGAATTTTCACAGAATGCTACTGTGTAGTTTATATTTGAATATATTCCTTTTTCCACTATTACCCTCTTAGCGCTCCGAATGTCCACTTGCATTTTCTACAGAAAGAGTGTTCAGAACTGCGCAATCAAAAGTATGGTTTAACTCTGTTAGCTTAATGAACATATCAGAAATAAGTTTCACACAATGCTTCTGTGTAGATTTTATTTGAAGATATTATTTTTCCCAATATAGGCCTCTTAGCGCTCAGAATGTCAAATTGCAGTTTCTACAGAAAGAGTGTTTCAGAAAGGCTCAATCAAAAGTAAGGTTCAACTCTGTTAGTTGAATGCACAGAACAGAAAGAAGTTTCATACAATGCTTCTGTGTAGTTTATATTTGAACATATTCTTTTTTCCACTATTACCCACTTAGCGCTACGAATGTCCAGTTGCATTTTCTACAGACAGAGTGTTTCAAAACTGCTCAATCAAAAGTATGGTTTAACTCTGTTAGCTGAATGCTCAGATCAGAAAGAAGTTTCACAGAATGCTTCTGTGTAGTTTATATTTGAATATATTCCTTTTTCCACTACTACTCTCTTAGCGTTCCAAAGTTGCAGTTGCATTTTCTACAGAAAGAGAGTTCAGATCTGCTCAATCAAAAGTATGGTTTAACTCTGTTAGCTGAATGCACAGATCAGAAAGAAGTTTCACAGAATGATTCTGTGTAGTTTATATTTGGAGGCATTCCTTTTTCCACTATTACCCTCTTAGCGCTCCGAATCTCCACTTGCATTTTCTACAAAAAGAGTGTTTCATAACTGCTCAATCAAACATATATTTTATCTCTGTTAACTGAATTTACAGATCAGAAATAAGTTTCACAGAATGCATCTGTGTAGTTTTTATTTGAAGATATTCTTTTTCCCAATGTAGGCCTCTTAGCGCTTAGCATGTCCAATTGCAGTTTCTACAGAAAGAGTGTTTCAGAACGGCTCAATCAAAAGTAAGGTTCAACTCTGTTAGTTGAATGCACAGAACAGAAAGAATTTTCACAGAATGCTACTGTGTAGTTTATATTTGAATATATTCCTTTTTCCACTATTACCCTCTTAGCGCTCCGAATGTCCACTTGCATTTTCTACAGAAAGAGTGTTCAGAACTGCGCAATCAAAAGTATGGTTTAACTCTGTTAGCTTAATGAACATATCAGAAATAAGTTTCACACAATGCTTCTGTGTAGTTTTTATTTGAAGATATTATTTTTCCCAATATAGGCCTCTTAGCGCTCAGAATGTCCAATTGCAGTTTCTACAGAAAGAGTGTTTCAGAAAGGCTCAATCAACAGTAAGTTTCAACTCTGTTAGTTGAATGCACAGAACAGAAAGAAGTTTCATACAATGCTTCTGTGTAGTTTGTATTTGAACATATTCTTTTTTCCACTATTACCCACTTAGCGCTACGAATGTCCAGTTGCATTTTCTACAGACAGAGTGTTTCAAAACTGCTCAATCAAAAGTATGGTTTAACTCTGTTAGCTGAATGCTCAGATCAGAAAGAAGTTTCACAGAATGCTTCTGTGTAGATTATATTTGAATATATTCCTTTTTCCACTACTACTCTCTTAGCGCTCAAAATGTAGAGTTGCATTTTCTACAGAAAGAGAGTTCAGATCTGCTCAATCAAAAGTATGGTTTAACTCTGTTAGCTGAATGCTCAGATCAGAAAGAAATTTCACAGAATGATTCTGTGTAGTTTATATTTGGAGACATTCCTTTTTCCACTATTACCCTCTTAGCGCTCCGAATCTCCACTTGCATTTTCTACAGAAAGAGTGTTTAAGAACGGCTCAATCAAAACTAAGGTTCAACTCTTTTAGTTGAACAAACAGAACAGAAAGAAGTTTCACACAATTCTTCTGTGTAGTTTTTATTTGTAGACATTCTTTTTCCCAATATAGGCCTCTTAGCGCTCAGAATGTCCAATTGCAGTTTCTACAGAAAGAGTGTTTCAGAACGGCTCAATCAAAAGTAAGGTTCAACTCTGTTAGTTGAATGCACAGAACAGAAAGAAGTTTCATACAATGCTTCTGTGTAGTTTATATATGAACATATTCTTTTTTCCACTATTACCCACTTAGCGCTACGAATGTCCAGTTGCATTTTCTACAGACAGAGTGTTTCAAAACTGCTCGATCAAAAGTATGGTTTAACTCTGTTAGCTGAATGCTCAGATCAGAAAGAAGTTTCACAGAATGCTTCTGTGTAGTTTATATTTGAATATATTCCTTTTTCCACTACTACGCTCTTAGCGCTCCAAATGTCCAGTTGCATTTTCTACAGAAAGAGTGTTCAGATCTGCTCAATCAAAAGTATGGTTTAACTCTGTTAGCTGAATGCACAGATCAGAAAGAAGTTTCACCGAATGATTCTGTGTAGTTTATATTTGAAGACATTCCTTTTTCCACTATTACCCTCTTAGCGCTCCGAATCTCCACTTGCATTTTCTACAAAAAGAGTGTTTCATAACTGCTCAATCAAAAATATGTTTTATCTCTGTTAACTGAATTTACAGATCAGAAATAAGTTTCACAGAATGCATCTGTGTAGTTTTTATTTGAAGATATTCTTTTTCCCAATGTAGGCCTCTTAGCGCTTAGCATGTCCAATTGCAGTTTCTACAGAAAGAGTGTTTCAGAACGGCTCAATCAAAAGTAAGGTTCAACTCTGTTAGTTGAATGCACAGAACAGAAAGAATTTTCACAGAATGCTACTGTGTAGTTTATATTTGAATATATTCCTTTTTCCACTATTACCCTCTTAGCGCTCCGAATGTCCACTTGCATTTTCTACAGAAAGAGTGTTCAGAACTGCGCAATCAAAAGTATGGTTTAACTCTGTTAGCTTAATGAACATATCAGAAATAAGTTTCACACAATGCTTCTGTGTAGATTTTATTTGAAGATATTATTTTTCCCAATATAGGCCTCTTAGCGCTCAGAATGTCAAATTGCAGTTTCTACAGAAAGAGTGTTTCAGAAAGGCTCAATCAAAAGTAAGGTTCAACTCTGTTAGTTGAATGCACAGAACAGAAAGAAGTTTCATACAATGCTTCTGTGTAGTTTATATTTGAACATATTCTTTTTTCCACTATTACCCACTTAGCGCTACGAATGTCCAGTTGCATTTTCTACAGACAGAGTGTTTCAAAACTGCTCAATCAAAAGTATGGTTTAACTCTGTTAGCTGAATGCTCAGATCAGAAAGAAGTTTCACAGAATGCTTCTGTGTAGTTTATATTTGAATATATTCCTTTTTCCACTACTACTCTCTTAGCGTTCCAAAGTTGCAGATGCATTTTCTACAGAAAGAGAGTTCAGATCTGCTCAATCAAAAGTATGGTTTAACTCTGTTAGCTGAATGCACAGATCAGAAAGAAGTTTCACAGAATGATTCTGTGTAGTTTATATTTGGAGGCATTCCTTTTTCCACTATTACCCTCTTAGCGCTCCGAATCTCCACTTGCATTTTCTACAAAAAGAGTGTTTCATAACTGCTCAATCAAACATATATTTTATCTCTGTTAACTGAATTTACAGATCAGAAATAAGTTTCACAGAATGCATCTGTGTAGTTTTTATTTGAAGATATTCTTTTTCCCAATGTAGGCCTCTTAGCGCTTAGCATGTCCAATTGCAGTTTCTACAGAAAGAGTGTTTCAGAACGGCTCAATCAAAAGTAAGGTTCAACTCTGTTAGTTGAATGCACAGAACAGAAAGAATTTTCACAGAATGCTACTGTGTAGTTTATATTTGAATATATTCCTTTTTCCACTATTACCCTCTTAGCGCTCCGAATGTCCACTTGCATTTTCTACAGAAAGAGTGTTCAGAACTGCGCAATCAAAAGTATGGTTTAACTCTGTTAGCTTAATGAACATATCAGAAATAAGTTTCACACAATGCTTCTGTGTAGTTTTTATTTGAAGATATTATTTTTCCCAATATAGGCCTCTTAGCGCTCAGAATGTCCAATTGCAGTTTCTACAGAAAGAGTGTTTCAGAAAGGCTCAATCAACAGTAAGTTTCAACTCTGTTAGTTGAATGCACAGAACAGAAAGAAGTTTCATACAATGCTTCTGTGTAGTTTGTATTTGAACATATTCTTTTTTCCACTATTACCCACTTAGCGCTACGAATGTCCAGTTGCATTTTCTACAGACAGAGTGTTTCAAAACTGCTCAATCAAAAGTATGGTTTAACTCTGTTAGCTGAATGCTCAGATCAGAAAGAAGTTTCACAGAATGCTTCTGTGTAGATTATATTTGAATATATTCCTTTTTCCACTACTACTCTCTTAGCGCTCAAAATGTAGAGTTGCATTTTCTACAGAAAGAGAGTTCAGATCTGCTCAATCAAAAGTATGGTTTAACTCTGTTAGCTGAATGCTCAGATCAGAAAGAAATTTCACAGAATGATTCTGTGTAGTTTATATTTGGAGACATTCCTTTTTCCACTATTACCCTCTTAGCGCTCCGAATCTCCACTTGCATTTTCTACAGAAAGAGTGTTTAAGAACGGCTCAATCAAAACTAAGGTTCAACTCTTTTAGTTGAACAAACAGAACAGAAAGAAGTTTCACACAATTCTTCTGTGTAGTTTTTATTTGTAGACATTCTTTTTCCCAATATAGGCCTCTTAGCGCTCAGAATGTCCAATTGCAGTTTCTACAGAAAGAGTGTTTCAGAACGGCT
Source organism: Symphalangus syndactylus (assembly GCF_028878055.3). Classification (NCBI taxonomy): domain Eukaryota; kingdom Metazoa; phylum Chordata; class Mammalia; order Primates; family Hylobatidae; genus Symphalangus; species Symphalangus syndactylus. The sequence goes on from NC_072446.2 coordinate 5,367,481, forward strand.
CAATCAAAAGTAAGGTTCAACTCTGTTAGTTGAATGCACAGAACAGAAAGAAGTTTCATACAATGCTTCTGTGTAGTTTATATATGAACATATTCTTTTTTCCACTATTACCCACTTAGCGCTACGAATGTCCAGTTGCATTTTCTACAGACAGAGTGTTTCAAAACTGCTCGATCAAAAGTATGGTTTAACTCTGTTAGCTGAATGCTCAGATCAGAAAGAAGTTTCACAGAATGCTTCTGTGTAGTTTATATTTGAATATATTCCTTTTTCCACTACTACGCTCTTAGCGCTCCAAATGTCCAGTTGCATTTTCTACAGAAAGAGTGTTCAGATCTGCTCAATCAAAAGTATGGTTTAACTCTGTTAGCTGAATGCACAGATCAGAAAGATGTTTCACCGAATGATTCTGTGTAGTTTATATTTGAAGACATTCCTTTTTCCACTATTACCCTCTTAGCGCTCCGAATCTCCACTTGCATTTTCTACAAAAAGAGTGTTTCATAACTGCTCAATCAAAAATATGTTTTATCTCTGTTAACTGAATTTACAGATCAGAAATAAGTTTCACAGAATGCATCTGTGTAGTTTTTATTTGAAGATATTCTTTTTCCCAATGTAGGCCTCTTAGCGCTTAGCATGTCCAATTGCAGTTTCTACAGAAAGAGTGTTTCAGAACGGCTCAATCAAAAGTAAGGTTCAACTCTGTTAGTTGAATGCACAGAACAGAAAGAATTTTCACAGAATGCTACTATGTAGTTTATATTTGAATATATTCCTTTTTCCACTATTACCCTCTTAGCGCTCCGAATGTCCACTTGCATTTTCTACAGAAAGAGTGTTCAGAACTGCGCAATCAAAAGTATGGTTTAACTCTGTTAGCTTAATGAACATATCAGAAATAAGTTTCACACAATGCTTCTGTGTAGATTTTATTTGAAGATATTATTTTTCCCAATATAGGCCTCTTAGCGCTCAGAATGTCAAATTGCAGTTTCTACAGAAAGAGTGTTTCAGAAAGGCTCAATCAAAAGTAAGGTTCAACTCTGTTAGTTGAATGCACAGAACAGAAAGAAGTTTCATACAATGCTTCTGTGTAGTTTATATTTGAACATATTCTTTTTTCCACTATTACCCACTTAGCGCTACGAATGTCCAGTTGCATTTTCTACAGACAGAGTGTTTCAAAACTGCTCAATCAAAAGTATGGTTTAACTCTGTTAGCTGAATGCTCAGATCAGAAAGAAGTTTCACAGAATGCTTCTGTGTAGTTTATATTTGAATATATTCCTTTTTCCACTACTACTCTCTTAGCGTTCCAAAGTTCCAGTTGCATTTTCTACAGAAAGAGAGTTCAGATCTGCTCAATCAAAAGTATGGTTTAACTCTGTTAGCTGAATGCACAGATCAGAAAGAAGTTTCACAGAATGATTCTGTGTAGTTTATATTTGGAGGCATTCCTTTTTCCACTAATACCCTCTTAGCGCTCCGAATCTCCACTTGCATTTTCTACAAAAAGAGTGTTTCATAACTGCTCAATCAAAAATATATTTTATCTCTGTTAACTGAATTTACAGATCAGAAATAAGTTTCACAGAATGCATCTGTGTAGTTTTTATTTGAAGATATTCTTTTTCCCAATGTAGGCCTCTTAGCGCTTAGCATGTCCAATTGCAGTTTCTATAGAAAGAGTCTTTCAGAACGGCTCAATCAAAAGTAAGGTTCAACTCTGTTAGTTGAATGCACAGAACAGAAAGAATTTTCACAGAATGCTACTGTGTAGTTTATATATGAATATATTCCTTTTTCCACTATTACCCTCTTAGCGCTCCGAATGTCCACTTGCATTTTCTACAGAAAGAGTGTTCAGAACTGCGCAATCAAAAGTATGGTTTAACTCTGTTAGCTTAATGAACATATCAGAAATAAGTTTCACAAAATGCTTCTGTGTAATTTTTATTTGAAGATATTATTTTTCCCAATAGAGGCCTCTTAGCGCTCAGAATGTCCAATTGCAGTTTCTACAGAAAGAGTGTTTCAGAAAGGCTCAATCAAAAGTAAGGTTCAACTCTGTTAGTTGAATGCACAGAACAGAAAGAAGTTTCATACAATGCTTCTGTGTAGTTTATATTTGAACATATTCTTTTTTCCACTATTACCCACTTAGCGCTACGAATGTCCAGTTGCATTTTCTACAGACAGAGTGTTTCAAAACTGCTCAATCAAAAGTATGGTTTAACTCTGTTAGCTGAATGCTCAGATCAGAAAGAAGTTTCACAGAATGCTTCTGTGTAGTTTATATTTGAATATATTCCTTTTTCCACTACTACTCTCTTAGCGCTCCAAATGTCCAGTTGCATTTTCTACAGAAAGAGTGTTCAGATCTGCTCAATCAAAAGTATGGTTTAACTCTGTTAGCTGAATGCACAGATCAGAAAGAAGTTTCACAGAATGATTCTGTGTAGTTTATATTTGGAGACATTCCTTTTTCCACTATTACCCTCTTAGCGCTCCGAATCTCCACTTGCATTTTCTACAGAAAGAGTGTTTCAGAACGGCTCAATCAAAACTAAGGTTCAACTCTTTTAGTTGAACAAACAGAACAGAAAGAAGTTTCACACAATTCTTCTGTGTAGTTTTTATTTGTAGACATTCTTTTTACCAATATAGGCCTCTTAGCGCTCAGAATGTCCAATTGCAGTTTCTACAGAAAGAGTGTTTCAGAACGGCTCAATCAAAAGTAAGGTTCAACTCTGTTAGTTGAATGCACAGAACAGAAAGAAGTTTCATACAATGCTTCTGTGTAGTTTATATTTGAACATATTCTTTTTTCCACTATTACCCACTTAGCGCTACGAATGTCCAGTTGCATTTTCTACAGACAGAGTGTTTCAAAACTGCTCGATCAAAAGTATGGTTTAACTCTGTTAGCTGAATGCTCAGATCAGAAAGAAGTTTCACAGAATGCTTCTGTGTAGTTTATATTTGAATATATTCCTTTTTCCACTACTACGCTCTTAGCGCTCCAAATGTCCAGTTGCATTTTCTACAGAAAGAGTGTTCAGATCTGCTCAATCAAAAGTATGGTTTAACTCTGTTAGCTGAATGCACAGATCAGAAAGAAGTTTCACCGAATGATTCTGTGTAGTTTATATTTGAAGACATTCCTTTTTCCACTATTACCCTCTTAGCGCTCCGAATCTCCACTTGCATTTTCTACAAAAAGAGTGTTTCATAACTGCTCAATCAAAAATATGTTTTATCTCTGTTAACTGAATTTACAGATCAGAAATAAGTTTCACAGAATGCATCTGTGTAGTTTTTATTTGAAGATATTCTTTTTCCCAATGTAGGCCTCTTAGCGCTTAGCATGTCCAATTGCAGTTTCTACAGAAAGAGTGTTTCAGAACGGCTCAATCAATAGTAAGGTTCAACTCTGTTAGTTGAATGCACAGAACAGAAAGAATTTTCACAGAATGCTACTGTGTAGTTTATATTTGAATATATTCCTTTTTCCACTATTACCCTCTTAGCGCTCCGAATGTCCACTTGCATTTTCTACAGAAAGAGTGTTCAGAACTGCGCAATCAAAAGTATGGTTTAACTCTGTTAGCTTAATGAACATATCAGAAATAAGTTTCACACAATGCTTCTGTGTAGTTTTTATTTGAAGATATTATTTTTCCCAATAGAGGCCTCTTAGCGCTCAGAATGTCCAATTGCAGTTTCTACAGAAAGAGTGTTTCAGAAAGGCTCAATCAAAAGTAAGGTTCAACTCTGTTAGTTGAATGCACAGAACAGAAAGTAGTTTCATACAATGCTTCTGTGTAGTTTATATTTGAACATATTCTTTTTTCCACTATTACCCACTTAGCGCTACGAATGTCCAGTTGCATTTTCTACAGACAGAGTGTTTCAAAACTGCTCAATCAAAAGTATGGTTTAACTCTGTTAGCTGAATGCTCAGATCAGAAAGAAGTTTCAGAGAATGCTTCTGTGTAGTTTATATTTGAATATATTCCTTTTTACACTACTACGCTCTTAGCGCTCCAAATGTCCAGTTGCATTTTCTACAGAAAGAGTGTTCAGATCTGCTCAATCAAAAGTATGGTTTAACTCTGTTAGCTGAATGCACAGATCAGAAAGAAGTTTCACCGAATGATTCTGTGTAGTTTATATTTGAAGACATTCCTTTTTCCACTATTACCCTCTTAGCGCTCCGAATCTCCACTTGCATTTTCTACAAAAAGAGTGTTTCATAACTGCTCAATCAAAAATATGTTTTATCTCTGTTAACTGAATTTACAGATCAGAAATAAGTTTCACAGAATGCATCTGTGTAGTTTTTATTTGAAGATATTCTTTTTCCCAATGTAGGCCTCTTAGCGCTTAGCATGTCCAATTGCAGTTTCTACAGAAAGAGTGTTTCAGAACGGCTCAATCAAAAGTAAGGTTCAACTCTGTTAGTTGAATGCACAGAACAGAAAGAATTTTCACAGAATGCTACTGTGTAGTTTATATTTGAATATATTCCTTTTTCCACTATTACCCTCTTAGCGCTCCGAATGTCCACTTGCATTTTCTACAGAAAGAGTGTTCAGAACTGCGCAATCAAAAGTATGGTTTAACTCTGTTAGCTTAATGAACATATCAGAAATAAGTTTCACACAATGCTTCTGTGTAGTTTTTATTTGAAGATATTATTTTTCCCAATAGAGGCCTCTTAGCGCTCAGAATGTCCAATTGCAGTTTCTACAGAAAGAGTGTTTCAGAAAGGCTCAATCAAAAGTAAGGTTCAACTCTGTTAGTTGAATGCACAGAACAGAAAGGAGTTTCATACACTGCTTCTGTGTAGTTTATATTTGAACATATTCTTTTTTCCACTATTACCCACTTAGCGCTACGAATGTCCAGTTGCATTTTCTACAGACAGAGTGTTTCAAAACTGCTCAATCAAAAGTATGGTTTAACTCTGTTAGCTGAATGCTCAGATCAGAAAGAAGTTTCACAGAATGCTTCTGTGTAGTTTATATTTGAATATATTCCTTTTTCCACTACTACGCTCTTAGCGCTCCAAATGTCCAGTTGCATTTTCTACAGAAAGAGTGTTCAGATCTGCTCAATCAAAAGTATGGTTTAACTCTGTTAGCTGAATGCACAGATCAGAAAGAAGTTTCACCGAATGATTCTGTGTAGTTTATATTTGAAGACATTCCTTTTTCCACTATTACCCTCTTAGCGCTCCGAATCTCCACTTGCATTTTCTACAGAAAGAGTGTTTCATAACTGCTCAATCAAAAATATGTTTTATCTCTGTTAACTGAATTTACAGATCAGAAATAAGTTTCACAGAATGCATCTGTGTAGTTTTTACTTGAAGATATTATTTTTCCCAATGTAGGCCTCTTAGCGCTTAGCATGTCCAATTGCAGTTTCTATAGAAAGAGTGTTTCAGAACGGCTCAATCAAAAGTAAGGTTCAACTCTGTTAGTTGAATGCACAGAACAGAAAGAATTTTCACAGAATGCTACTGTGTAGTTTATATATGAATATATTCCTTTTTCCACTATTACCCTCTTAGCGCTCCGAATGTCCACTTGCATTTTCTACAGAAAGAGTGTTCAGAACTGCGCAATCAAAAGTATGGTTTAACTCTGTTAGCTTAATGAACATATCAGAAATAAGTTTCACAAAATGCTTCTGTGTAATTTTTATTTGAAGATATTATTTTTCCCAATAGAGGCCTCTTAGCGCTCAGAATGTCCAATTGCAGTTTCTACAGAAAGAGTGTTTCAGAAACGCTCAATCAAAAGTAAGGTTCAACTCTGTTAGTTGAATGCACAGAACAGAAAGAAGTTTCATACAATGCTTCTGTGTAGTTTATATTTGAACATATTCTTTTTTCCACTATTACCCACTTAGCGCTACGAATGTCCAGTTGCATTTTCTACAGACAGAGTGTTTCAAAACTGCTCAATCAAAAGTATGGTTTAACTCTGTTAGCTGAATGCTCAGATCAGAAAGAAGTTTCACAGAATGCTTCTGTGTAGTTTATATTTGAATATATTCCTTTTTCCACTACTACTCTCTTAGCGCTCCAAATGTCCAGTTGCATTTTCTACAGAAAGAGTGTTCAGATCTGCTCAATCAAAAGTATGGTTTAACTCTGTTAGCTGAATGCACAGATCAGAAAGAAGTTTCACAGAATGATTCTGTGTAGTTTATATTTGGAGACATTCCTTTTTCCACTATTACCCTCTTAGCGCTCCGAATCTCCACTTGCATTTTCTACAGAAAGAGTGTTTCAGAACGGCTCAATCAAAACTAAGGTTCAACTCTTTTAGTTGAACAAACAGAACAGAAAGAAGTTTCACACAATTCTTCTGTGTAGTTTTTATTTGTAGACATTCTTTTTACCAATATAGGCCTCTTAGCGCTCAGAATGTCCAATTGCAGTTTCTACAGAAAGAGTGTTTCAGAACGGCTCAATCAAAAGTAAGGTTCAACTCTGTTAGTTGAATGCACAGAACAGAAAGAAGTTTCATACAATGCTTCTGTGTAGTTTATATTTGAACATATTCTTTTTTCCACTATTACCCACTTAGCGCTACGAATGTCCAGTTGCATTTTCTACAGACAGAGTGTTTCAAAACTGCTCGATCAAAAGTATGGTTTAACTCTGTTAGCTGAATGCTCAGATCAGAAAGAAGTTTCACAGAATGCTTCTGTGTAGTTTATATTTGAATATATTCCTTTTTCCACTACTACGCTCTTAGCGCTCCAAATGTCCAGTTGCATTTTCTACAGAAAGAGTGTTCAGATCTGCTCAATCAAAAGTATGGTTTAACTCTGTTAGCTGAATGCACAGATCAGAAAGAAGTTTCACCGAATGATTCTGTGTAGTTTATATTTGAAGACATTCCTTTTTCCACTATTACCCTCTTAGCGCTCCGAATCTCCACTTGCATTTTCTACAAAAAGAGTGTTTCATAACTGCTCAATCAAAAATATGTTTTATCTCTGTTAACTGAATTTACAGATCAGAAATAAGTTTCACAGAATGCATCTGTGTAGTTTTTATTTGAAGATATTCTTTTTCCCAATGTAGGCCTCTTAGCGCTTAGCATGTCCAATTGCAGTTTCTACAGAAAGAGTGTTTCAGAACGGCTCAATCAATAGTAAGGTTCAACTCTGTTAGTTGAATGCACAGAACAGAAAGAATTTTCACAGAATGCTACTGTGTAGTTTATATTTGAATATATTCCTTTTTCCACTATTACCCTCTTAGCGCTCCGAATGTCCACTTGCATTTTCTACAGAAAGAGTGTTCAGAACTGCGCAATCAAAAGTATGGTTTAACTCTGTTAGCTTAATGAACATATCAGAAATAAGTTTCACACAATGCTTCTGTGTAGTTTTTATTTGAAGATATTATTTTTCCCAATAGAGGCCTCTTAGCGCTCAGAATGTCCAATTGCAGTTTCTACAGAAAGAGTGTTTCAGAAAGGCTCAATCAAAAGTAAGGTTCAACTCTGTTAGTTGAATGCACAGAACAGAAAGTAGTTTCATACAATGCTTCTGTGTAGTTTATATTTGAACATATTCTTTTTTCCACTATTACCCACTTAGCGCTACGAATGTCCAGTTGCATTTTCTACAGACAGAGTGTTTCAAAACTGCTCAATCAAAAGTATGGTTTAACTCTGTTAGCTGAATGCTCAGATCAGAAAGAAGTTTCACAGAATGCTTCTGTGTAGTTTATATTTTAATATATTCCTTTTTCCACTACTACGCTCTTAGCGCTCCAAATGTCCAGTTGCATTTTCTACAGAAAGAGTGTTCAGATCTGCTCAATCAAAAGTATGGTTTAACTCTGTTAGCTGAATGCACAGATCAGAAAGAAGTTTCACAGAATGATTCTGTGTAGTTTATATTTGGAGACATTCCTTTTTCCACTATTACCCTCTTAGCGCTCCGAATCTCCACTTGCATTTTCTACACAAAGTGTGTTTCAGAACGGCTCAATCAAAACTAAGGTTCAACTCTTTTAGTTGAACAAACAGAACAGAAAGAAGTTTCACACAATTCTTCTGTGTAGTTTTTATTTGTAGACATTCTTTTTCCCAATATAGGCCTCTTAGCGCTCAGAATGTCCAATTGCAGTTTCTACAGAAAGAGTGTTTCAGAAAGGCTCAATCAACAGTAAGGTTCAACTCTGTTAGTTGAATGCACAGAACAGAAAGAAGTTTCATACAATGCTTCTGTGTAGTTTGTATTTGAACATATTCTTTTTTCCACTATTACCCACTTAGCGCTACGAATGTCCAGTTGCATTTTCTACAAATAGAGTGTTTCAAAACTGCTCAATCAAAAGTATGGTTTAACTCTGTTAGCTGAATGCTCAGATCAGAAAGAAGTTTCACAGAATGCTTCTGTGTAGATTATATTTGAATATATTCTTTTTCCACTACTACTCTCTTAGCGCTCAAAATGTAGAGTTGCATTTTCTACAGAAAGAGAGTTCAGATCTGCTCAATCAAAAGTATGGTTTAACTCTGTTAGCTGAATGCTCAGATCAGAAAGAAATTTCACAGAATGATTCTGTGTAGTTTATATTTGGAGACATTCCTTTTTCCACTATTACCCTCTTAGCGCTCCGAATCTCCACTTGCATTTTCTACAGAAAGAGTGTTTCAGAACGGCTCAATCAAAACTAAGGTTCAACTCTTTTAGTTGAACAAACAGAACAGAAAGAAGTTTCACACAATTCTTCTGTGTAGTTTTTATTTGTAGACATTCTTTTTCCCAATATAGGCCTCTTAGCACTCAGAATGTCCAATTGCAGTTTCTACAGAAATAGTGTTTCAGAACGGCTCAATCAAAAGTAAGGTTCAACTCTGTTAGTTGAATGCAAAGAACAGAAAGAAGTTTCATACAATGCTTCTGTGTAGTTTATATTTGAACATATTGTTTTTTCCACTATTACCCACTTAGCGCTACGAATGTCCAGTTGCATTTTCTACAGACAGAGTGTTTCAAAACTGCTCAATCAAAAGTATGGTTTAACTCTGTTAGCTGAATGCTCAGATCAGAAAGAAGTTTCACAGAATGCTTCTGTGTAGTTTATATTTGAATATATTCCTTTTTCCACTACTACGCTCTTAGCGCTCCAAATGTCCAGTTGCATTTTCTACAGAAAGAGTGTTCAGATCTGCTCAATCAAAAGTATGGTTTAACTCTGTTAGCTGAATGCACAGATCAGAAAGAATTTTCACCGAATGATTCTGTGTAGTTTATATTTGAAGACATTCCTTTTTCCACTATTACCCTCTTAGCGCTCCGAATCTCCACTTGCATTTTCTACAAAAAGAGTGTTTCATAACTGCTCAATCAAAAATATGTTTTATCTCTGTTAACTGAATTTACAGATCAGAAATAAGTTTCACAGAATGCATCTGTGTAGTTTTTATTGAAGATATTCTTTTTCCCAATGTAGGCCTCTTAGCGCTTAGCATGTCCAATTGCAGTTTCTACAGAAAGAGTGTTTCAGAACGGCTCAATCAAAAGTAAGGTTCAACTCTGTTAGTTGAATGCACAGAACAGAAAGAATTTTCACAGAATGCTACTGTGTAGTTTATATTTGAATATATTCCTTTTTCCACTATTACCCTCTTAGCGCTCCGAATGTCCACTTGCATTTTCTACAGAAAGAGTGTTCAGAACTGCGCAATCAAAAGTATGGTTTAACTCTGTTAGCTTAATGAACATATCAGAAATAAGTTTCACAAAATGCTTCTGTGTAGTTTTTATTTGAAGATATTATTTTTCCCAATATAGGCCTCTTAGCGCTCAGAATGTCCAATTGCAGTTTCTACAGAAAGAGTGTTTCAGAAAGGCTCAAACAAAAGTAAGGTTCAACTCTGTTAGTTGAATGCACAGAACAGAAAGAAGTTTCATACAATGCTTCTGTGTAGTTTATATTTGAACATATTCTTTTTTCCACTATTACCCACTTAGCGCTACGAATGTCCAGTTGCATTTTCTACAGACAGAGTGTTTCAAAACTGCTCAATCAAAAGTATGGTTTAACTCTGTTAGCTGAATGCTCAGATCAGAAAGAAGTTTCACAGAATGCTTCTGTGTAGTTTATATTTGAATATATTCCTTTTTCCACTACTACTCTCTTAGCGCTCCAAATGTCCAGTTGCATTTTCTACAGAAAGAGTGTTCAGATCTGCTCAATCAAAAGTATGGTTTAACTCTGTTAGCTGAATGCACAGATCAGAGAGAAGTTTCACAGAATGATTCTGTGTAGTTTATATTTGGAGGCATTCCTTTTTCCACTATTACCCTCTTAGCGCTCCGAATCTCCACTTGCATTTTCTACAGAAAGTGTGTTTCAGAACGGCTCAATCAAAACTAAGGTTCAACTCTTTTAGTTGAACAAACAGAACAGAAACAAGTTTCACACAACTCTTCTGTGTAGTTTTTATTTGTAGACATTCTTTTTCCCAATATAGGCCTCTTAGCGCTCAGAATGTCCAATTGCAGTTTCTACAGAAAGAGTGTTTCAGAACGGCTCAATCAAAAGTAAGGTTCAACTCTGTTAGTTGAATGCACAGAACAGAAAGAATTTTCACAGAATGCTACTGTGTAGTTTATATTTGAATATATTACTTTTTCCACTATTACCCTCTTAGCGCTCCGAATGTCCACTTGCATTTTCTACAGAAAGAGTGTTCAGAACTGCGCAATCAAAAGTATGGTTTAACTCTGTTAGCTTAATGAACATATCAGAAATAAGTTTCACACAATGCTTCTGTGTAGTTTTTATTTGAAGATATTATTTTTCCCAATATAGGCCTCTTAGCGCTCAGAATGTCCAATTGCAGTTTCTACAGAAAGAGTGTTTCAGAAAGGCTCAATCAAAAGTAAGTTTCAACACTGTTAGTTGAATGCACAGAACAGAAAGAAGTTTCATACAATGCTTCTGTGTAGTTTATATTTGAACATATTCTTTTTTCCACTATTACCCACTTAGCGCTACGAATGTCCAGTTGCATTTTCTACAGACAGAGTGTTTCAAAACTGCTCAATCAAAAGTATGGTTTAACTCTGTTAGCTGAATGCTCAGATCAGAAAGAAGTTTCACAGAATGCTTCTGTGTAGTTTATATTAGAATATATTCCTTTTTCCACTACTACTCTCTTAGCGCTCCAAATGTCCAGTTGCATTTTCTACAGAAAGAGTGTTCAGATCTGCTCAATCAAAAGTATGGTTTAACTCTGTTAGCTGAATGCACAAATCAGAAAGAAGTTTCACAGAATGATTCTGTGTAGTTTATATTTGGAGACATTACTTTTTCCACTATTACCCTCTTAGCGCTCCGAAACTCCACTTGCATTTTCTACAGAAAGTGTGTTTCAGAACGGCTCAATCAAAACTAAGGTTCAACTCTTTTAGTTGAACAAACAGAACAGAAAGAAGTTTCACACAATTCTTCTGTGTAGTTTTTATTTGTAGACATTCTTTTTCCCAATATAGGCCTCTTAGCGCTCAGAATGTCCAATTGCAGTTTCTACAGAAAGAGTGTTTCAGAACGGCTCAATCAAAAGTAAGGTTCAACTCTGTTAGTTGAATGCACAGAACAGAAAGAAGTTTCATACAATGCTTCTGTGTAGTTTATATTTGAACATATTCTTTTTTCCACTATTACCCACTTAGCGCTACGAATGTCCAGTTGCATTTTCTACAGACAGAGTGTTTCAAAACTGCTCAATCAAAAGTATGGTTTAACTCTCTTAGCTGAATACTCAGATCAGAAAGAAGTTTCACAGAATGCTTCTGTGTAGTTTATATTTGAATATATTCCTTTGTCCACTACTACGCTCTTAGCGCTCCAAATGTCCAGTTGCATTTTCTACAGAAAGAGTGTTCAGATCTGCTCAATCAAAAGTATGGTTTAACTCTGTTAGCTGAATGCACAGATCAGAAAGAAGTTTCACAGAATGATTCTGTGTAGTTTATATTTCGAGACATTCCTTTTTCCACTATTACCCTCTTAGCGCTCCGAATCTCCACTTGCATTTTCTACAGAAAGAGTGTTTCAGAACGGCTCAATCAAAACTAAGGTTCAACTCTTTTAGTTGAACAAACAGAACAGAAAGAAGTTTCACACAATTCTTCTGTGTAGTTTTTATTTGTAGACATTCTTTTTCCCAATATAGGCCTCTTAGCGCTCAGAATGTCCAATTGCAGTTTCTACAGAAAGAGTGTTTCAGAACGGCTCAATCAAAAGTAAGGTTCAACTCTGTTAGTTGAATGCACAGAACAGAAAGAAGTTTCATACAATACTTCTGTGTAGTTCATATTTGAACATATTCTTTTTTCCACTATTACCCACTTAGCGCTACGAATGTCCAGTTACATTTTCTACAGACAGAGTGTTTCAAAACTGCTCAATCAAAAGTATGGTTTAACTCTGTTAGCTGAATGCTCAGATCAGAAAGAAGTTTCACAGAATGCTTCTGTGTAGTTTATATTTGAATATATTCCTTTTTCCACTACTACGCTCTTAGCGCTCCAAATGTCCAGTTGCATTTTCTACAGAAAGAGTGTTCAGATCTGCTCAATCAAAAGTATGGTTTAACTCTGTTAGCTGAATGCACAGATCAGAAAGAAGTTTCACCGAATGATTCTGTGTAGTTTATATTTGAAGACATTCCTTTTTCCACTATTACCCACTTAGCGCTCCGAATCTCCACTTGCATTTTCTACAAAAAGAGTGTTTCATAACTGCTCAATCAAAAATATGTTTTATCTCTGTTAACTGAATTTACAGATCAGAAATAAGTTTCACAGAATGCATCTGTGTAGTTTTTATTTGAAGATATTCTTTTTCCCAATGTAGGCCTCTTAGCGCATAGCATGTCCAATTGCAGTTTCTACAGAAAGAGAGTTTCAGAACGGCTCAATCAAAAGTAAGGTTCAACTGTGTTAGTTGAATGCACAGAACAGAAAGAATTTTCACAGAATGCTACTGTGTAGTTTATATTTGAATATATTCCTTTTTCCACTATTACCCTCTTAGCGCTCCGAATGTCCACTTGCATTTTCTACAGAAAGAGTGTTCAGAACTGTGCAATCAAAAGTATGGTTTAACTCTGTTAGCTTAATGAACATATCAGAAATAAGTTTCACACAATGCTTCTGTGTAGTTTTTATTTGAAGATATTATTTTTCCCAATAGAGGCCTCTTAGCGCTCAGAATGTCCAATTGCAGTTTCTACAGAAAGAGTGTTTCAGAACGGCTCAATCTAAAGTAAGGTTCAACTCTGTTAGTTGAATGCACAGAACAGAAAGAAGTTTCATACAATGATTCTGTGTAGTTTATATTTGAACATATTCTTTTTTCCACTATTACCCACTTAGCGCTACGAATGTCCAGTTGAATTTTCTACAGACAGAGTGTTTCAAAACTGCTCAATCAAAAGTATAGTTTAACTCTGTTAGCTGAATGCTCAGATCAGAAAGAAGTTTCACAGAATGCTTCTGTGTAGTTTATATTTGAATATATTCCTTTTTCCACTAGTACTCTCTTAGCGCTCCAAATGTCCAGTTGCATTTTCTACAGAAATAGTGTTCAGATCTGCTCAATCAAAAGTATGGTTTAACTCTGTTAGCTGAATGCACAGATCAGAAAGAAGTTTCACAGAATGATTCTGTGTAGTTTATATTTGGAGACATTCCTTTTTCCACTATTACCCTCTTAGCGCTCCGAATCTCCACTTGCATTTTCTACAGAAAGAGTGTTTCAGAACGGCTCAATCAAAACTAAGGTTCAACTCTTTTAGTTGAACAAACAGAACAGAAAGAAGTTTCACACAATTCTTCTGTGTAGTTTTTATTTGTAGACATTCTTTTTCCCAATATAGGCCTCTTAGCGCTCAGAATGTCCAATTGCAGTTTCTACAGAAAGAGTGTTTCAGAACGGCTCAATCAAAAGTAAGGTTCAACTCTGTTAGTTGAATGCACAGAACAGAAAGAAGTTTCATACAATGCTTCTGTGTAGTTCATATTTGAACATATTCTTTTTTCCACTATTACCCACTTAGCGCTACGAATGTCCAGTTGCATTTTCTACAGACAGAGTGTTTCAAAACTGCTCAATCAGAAGTATGGTTTAACTCTGTTACCTGAATGCTCAGATCAGAAAGAAGTTTCACAGAATGCTTCTGTGTAGTTTATATTTGAATATATTCCTTTTTCCACTAGTACTCTCTTAGCGCTCCAAATGTCCAGTTGCATTTTCTACAGAAATAGTGTTCAGATCTGCTCAATCAAAAGTATGGTTTAACTCTGTTAGCTGAATGCACAGATCAGAAAGAAGTTTCACAGAATGATTCTGTGTAGTTTATATTTGGAGACATTCCTTTTTCCACTATTACCCTCTTAGCGCTCCGAATCTCCACTTGCATTTTCTACAGAAAGAGTGTTTCAGAACGGCTCAATCAAAACTAAGGTTCAACTCTTTTAGTTGAACAAACAGAACAGAAAGAAGTTTCACACAATTCTTCTGTGTAGTTTTTATTTGTAGACATTCTTTTTCCCAATATAGGCCTCTTAGCGCTCAGAATGTCCAATTGCAGTTTCTACAGAAAGAGTGTTTCAGAACGGCTCAATCAAAAGTAAGGTTCAACTCTGTTAGTTGAATGCACAGAACAGAAAGAAGTTTCATACAATGCTTCTGTGTAGTTCATATTTGAACATATTCTTTTTTCCACTATTACCCACTTAGCGCTACGAATGTCCAGTTGCATTTTCTACAGACAGAGTGTTTCAAAACTGCTCAATCAAAAGTATGGTTTAACTCTGTTACCTGAATGCTCAGATCAGAAAGAAGTTTCACAGAATGCTTCTGTGTAGTTTATATTTGAATATATTCCTTTTTCCACTACTACGCTCTTAGCGCTCCAAATGTCCAGTTGCATTTTCTACAGAAAGAGTGTTCAGATCTGCTCAATCAAAAGTATGGTTTAACTCTGTTAGCTGAATGCACAGATCAGAAAGAAGTTTCACCGAATGATTCTGTGTAGTTTATATTTGAAGACATTCCTTTTTCCACTATTACCCTCTTAGCGCTCCGAATCTCCACTTGCATTTTCTACAAAAAGAGTGTTTCATAACTGCTCAATCAAAAATATGTTTTATCTCTGTTAACTGAATTTACGGATCAGAAATAAGTTTCACAGAATGCATCTGTGTAGTTTTTATTTGAAGATATTCTTTTTCAAAATGTAGGCCTCTTAGCGCTTAGCATGTCCAATTGCAGTTTCTACAGATAGTGTGTTTCAGAACGGCTCAATCAAAAGTAAGGTTCAACTCTGTTAGTTGAATGCAAAGAACAGAAAGTATTTTCACAGAATGCTACTGTGTAGTTTATATTTGAATATATTTTTTTTTCCACTATTACCCTCTTAGCGCTCCGAATGTCCACTTGCATTTTCTACAGAAAGAGTGTTCAGAACTGCGCAATCCAAAGTATGGTTTAACTCTGTTAGCTTAATGAACATATCAGAAATAAGTTTCACACAATGCTTCTGTGTAGTTTTTATTTGAAGACATTTTTTTTCCCAATAGAGGCCTCTTAGCGCTCAGAATGTCCAATTGCAGTTTCTACAGAAAGAGTGTTTCAGAAAGGCTCAATCAAAAGTAAGGTTCAACTCTGTTAGTTGAATGCACAGAACAGAAAGAAGTTTCATACAATGCTTCTGTGTAGTTTATATTTGAACATATTCTTTTTTCCACTATTACCCACTTAGCGCTACGAATGTCCAGTTGCATTTTCTACAGACAGAGTGTTTCAAAACTGCTCAATCAAAAGTATGGTTTAACTCTGTTAGCTGAATGCTCAGATCAGAAAGAAGTTTCACAGAAGGCTTCTGTGTAGTTTATATTTGAATATATTCCTTTTTCCACTACTACTCTCTTAGCGCTCAAAATGTCCAGTTGCATTTTCTACAGAAAGAGTGTTCAGATCTGCTCAATCAAAAGTATGGTTTAACTCTGTTAGCTGAATGCACAGATCAGAAAGAAGTTTCACCGAATGATTCTGTGTAGTTTATATTTGGAGACATTCCTTTTTCCACTATTACCCTCTTAGCGCTCCGAATCTCCACTTGCATTTTCTACAGAAAGAGTGTTTCAGAACGGCTCAATCAAAACTAAGGTTCAACTCTTTTAGGTGAACAAACAGAACAGAAAGAAGTTTCACACAATTCTTCTGTGTAGTTTTTATTTGTAGACATTCTTTTTCCCAATATAGGCCTCTTAGTGCTCAGAATGTCCAATTGCAGTTTCTACAGAAAGAGTGTTTCAGAACGGCTCAATCAAAAGTAAGGTACAACTCTGTTAGTTGAATGCACAGAACAGAAAGAAGTTTCATACAATGCTTCTGTGTAGTTTATATTTGAACATATTCTTTTTTCCACTATTACCCACTTAGCGCTACGAATGTCCAGTTGCATTTTCTACAGACAGAGTGTTGCAAAACTGCTCAATCAAAAGTATGGTTTAACTCTGTTAGCTGAATGCTCAGATCAGAAAGAAGTTTCACAGAATGCTTCTGTGTAGTTTATATTTGAATATATTCCTTTTTCCACTACTACGCTCTTAGCGCTCCAAATGTCCAGTTGCATTTTCTACAGAAAGAGTGTTCAGATCTGCTCAATCAAAAGTATGGTTTAATTCTGTTAGCTGAATGCACAGATCAGAAAGAAGTTTCACCGAATGATTCTGTGTAGTTTATATTTGAAGACATTCCTTTTTCCACTATTACCCACTTAGCGCTCCGAATCTCCACTTGCATTTTCTACAAAAAGAGTGTTTCATAACTGCTCAATCAAAAATATGTTTTATCTCTGTTAACTGAATTTACAGATCAGAAATAAGTTTCACAGAATGCATCTGTGTAGTTTTTATTTGAAGATATTCTTTTTCCCAATGTAGGCCTCTTAGCGCATAACATGTCCAATTGCAGTTTCTACAGAAAGAGAGTTTCAGAACGGCTCAATCAAAAGTAAGGTTCAACTGTGTTAGTTGAATGCACAGAACAGAAAGAATTTTCACAGAATGCTACTGTGTAGTTTATATTTGAATATATTCCTTTTTCCACTATTACCCTCTTAGCGCTCCGAATGTCCACTTGCATTTTCTACAGAAAGAGTGTTCAGAACTGTGCAATCAAAAGTATGGTTTAACTCTGTTAGCTTAATGAACATATCAGAAATAAGTTTCACACAATGCTTCTGTGTAGTTTTTATTTGAAGATATTATTTTTCCCAATAGAGGCCTCTTGGCGCTCAGAATGTCCAATTGCAGTTTCTACAGAAAGAGTGTTTCAGAACGGCTCAATCTAAAGTAAGGTTCAACTCTGTTAGTTGAATGCACAGAACAGAAAGAAGTTTCATACAATGATTCTGTGTAGTTTATATTTGAACATATTCTTTTTTCCACTATTACCCACTTAGCGCTACGAATGTCCAGTTGAATTTTCTACAGACAGAGTGTTTCAAAACTGCTCAATCAAAAGTATAGTTTAACTCTGTTAGCTGAATGCTCAGATCAGAAAGAAGTTTCACAGAATGCTTCTGTGTAGTTTATATTTGAATATATTCCTTTTTCCACTAGTACTCTCTTAGCGCTCCAAATGTCCAGTTGCATTTTCTACAGAAATAGTGTTCAGATCTGCTCAATCAAAAGTATGGTTTAACTCTGTTAGCTGAATGCACAGATCAGAAAGAAGTTTCACAGAATGATTCTGTGTAGTTTATATTTGGAGACATTCCTTTTTCCACTATTACCCTCTTAGCGCTCCGAATCTCCACTTGCATTTTCTACAGAAAGAGTGTTTCAGAACGGCTCAATCAAAACTAAGGTTCAACTCTTTTAGTTGAACAAACAGAACAGAAAGAAGTTTCACACAATTCTTCTGTGTAGTTTTTATTTGTAGACATTCTTTTTCCCAATATAGGCCTCTTAGCGCTCAGAATGTCCAATTGCAGTTTCTACAGAAAGAGTGTTTCAGAACGGCTCAATCAAAAGTAAGGTTCAACTCTGTTAGTTGAATGCACAGAACAGAAAGAAGTTTCATACAATGCTTCTGTGTAGTTCATATTTGAACATATTCTTTTTTCCACTATTACCCACTTAGCGCTACGAATGTCCAGTTGCATTTTCTACAGACAGAGTGTTTCAAAACTGCTCAATCAGAAGTATGGTTTAACTCTGTTACCTGAATGCTCAGATCAGAAAGAAGTTTCACAGAATGCTTCTGTGTAGTTTATATTTGAATATATTCCTTTTTCCACTAGTACTCTCTTAGCGCTCCAAATGTCCGGTTGCATTTTCTACAGAAAGAGTGTTCAGATCTGCTCAATCAAAAGTATGGTTTAACTCTGTTAGCTGAATGCACAGATCAGAAAGAAGTTTCACAGAATGATTCTGTGTAGTTTATATTTGGAGACATTCCTTTTTCCACTATTACCCTCTTAGCGCTCCGAATCTCCACTTGCATTTTCTACAGAAAGAGTGTTTCAGAACGGCTCAATCAAAACTAAGGTTCAACTCTTTTAGTTGAACAAACAGAACAGAAAGAAGTTTCACACAATTTTTCTGTGTAGTTTTTATTTGTAGACATTCTTTTTCCCAATATAGGCCTCTTAGCGCTCAGAATGTCCAATTGCAGTTTCTACAGAAAGAGTGTTTCAGAACGGCTCAATCTAAAGTAAGGTTCAACTCTGTTAGTTGAATGCACAGAACAGAAAGAAGTTTCATACAATGATTCTGTGTAGTTTATATTTGAACATATTCTTTTTTCCACTATTACCCACTTAGCGCTACGAATGTCCAGTTGAATTTTCTACAGACAGAGTGTTTCAAAACTGCTCAATCAAAAGTATAGTTTAACTCTGTTAGCTGAATGCTCAGATCAGAAAGAAGTTTCACAGAATGCTTCTGTGTAGTTTATATTTGAATATATTCCTTTTTCCACTAGTACTCTCTTAGCGCTCCAAATGTCCAGTTGCATTTTCTACAGAAATAGTGTTCAGATCTGCTCAATCAAAAGTATGGTTTAACTCTGTTAGCTGAATGCACAGATCAGAAAGAAGTTTCACAGAATGATTCTGTGTAGTTTATATTTGGAGACATTCCTTTTTCCACTATTACCCTCTTAGCGCTCCGAATCTCCACTTGCATTTTCTACAGAAAGAGTGTTTCATAACGGCTCAATCAAAACTAAGGTTCAACTCTTTTAGTTGAACAAACAGAACAGAAAGAAGTTTCACACAATTCTTCAGTGTAGTTTTTACTTGTAGACATTCTTTTTCCCAATATAGGCCTCCTAGCGCTCAGAATGTCCAATTGCAGTTTCTACAGAAAGAGTGTTTCAGAACGGCTCAATCAAAAGTAAGGTTCAACTCTGTTACTTGAATGCACAGAACAGAAAGAAGTTTCATACAATGCTTCTGTGTAGTTTATATTTGAACATATTCTTTTTTCCACTATACCCACTTAGCGCTACGAATGTCCAGTTGCATTTTCTACAGACAGAGTGTTTCAAAACTGCTCAATCAAAAGTATGGTTTAACTCTGTTAGCTGAATGCTCAGATCAGAAAGAAGTTTCACAGAATGCTTCTGTGTTGTTTATATTTGAATATATTCCTTTTTCCACTACTACGCTCTTAGCGCTCCAAATGTCCAGTTGCATTTTCTACAGAAAGAGTGTTCTGATCTGCTCAATCAAAAGTATGGTTTAACTCTGTTAGCTGAATGCACAGATCAGAAAGAAGTTTCACCGAATGATTCTGTGTAGTTTATATTTGAAGACATTCCTTTTTCCACTATTTCCCTCTTAGCGCTCCGAATCTCCACTTGCATTTTCTACAAAAAGAGTGTTTCATAACTGCTCAATCAAAAATATGTTTTATCTCTGTTAACTGAATTTACAGATCAGAAATAAGTTTCACAGAATGCATCTGTGTAGTTTTTATTTGAAGATATTCTTTTTCCCAATGTAGGCCTCTTAGCGCTTAGCATGTCCAATTGCAGTTTCTACAGAAAGAGTGTTTCAGAACGGCTCAATCAAAAGTAAGGTTCAACTCTGTTAGTTGAATGCACAGAACAGAAAGAATTTTCACAGAATGCTACTGTGTAGTTTATATTTGAATATATTCCTTTTTCCACTATTACCTTTCTTAGCGCTCCGAATGTCCACTTGCATTTTCTACAGAAAGAGTGTTCAGAACTGCGCAATCAAAAGTATGGTTTAACTCTGTTAGCTTAATGAACATATCAGAAATAAGTTTCACACAATGCTTCGGTGTAGTTTTTATTTGAAGATATTATTTTTCCCAATAGAGGCCTCTTAGCGCTCAGAATGTCCAAATGCAGTTTCTACAGAAAGAGTGTTTCAGAAAGGCTCAATAAATACTAAGGTTCATCTCTGTTTGTTGAATGCACAGAACAGAAAGAAGTTTCATACAATGCTTCTGTGTAGTTTATATTTGAACATATTCTTTTTTCCACTATTACCCACTTAGCGCTACGAATGTCCAGTTGCATTTTCTACAGACAGAGTGTTTCAAAACTGCTCAATCAAAAGTATGGTTTAACTCTGTTAGCTGAATGCTCAGAGCAGAAAGAAGTTTCACAGAAGGCTTCTGTGTAGTTTATATTTGAATATATTCCGTTTTCCACTACTACACTCTTAGCGCTCAAAATGTCCAGTTGCATTTTCTACAGAAAGAGTGTTCAGATCTGCTGAATCAAAAGTATGGTTTAATTCTGTTAGCTGAATGCACAGATCAGAAAGAAGTTTCACAGAATGATTCTGTGTAGTTTATATATGGAGACATTCCTTTTTCCACTATTACCCCCTTAGCGCTCCGAATCTCCACTTGCATTTTCTACAGAAAGAGTGTTTCAGAACGGCTCAATCAAAACTAAGGTTCAACTCTTTTAGTTGAACAAACAGAACAGAAAAAAGTTTCACACAATTCTTCTGTGTAGTTTTTATTTGTAGACTTTCTTTTTCCCAATATAGGCCTCTTAGTGCTCCGAATGTCCAATTGCAGTTTCTACAGAAAGAGTGTTTCAGAACGGCTCAATCAAAAGTAAGGTTCAACTCTGTTAGTTGAATGCACAGAACAGAAAGAAGTTTCATACAATGCTTCTGTGTCGTTTATATTTGAACATATTCTTTTTTCCACTATTACCCACTTAGCGCTACGAATGTCCAGTTGCATTTTCTACAGACAGAGTGTTTCAAAACTGCTCAATCAAAAGTATGGTTTAACTCTGTTAGCTGAATGCTCAGATCAGAAAGAAGTTTCACAGAATGCTTCTGTGTAGTTTATATTTGAATATATTCCTTTTTCCACTACTACGCTCTTAGCGCTCCAAATGTCCAGTTGCATTTTCTACAGAAAGAGTGTTCAGATCTGCTCAATCAAAAGTATGGTTTAACTCTGTTAGCTGAATGCACAGATCAGAAAGAAGTTTCACCGAATGATTCTGTGTAGTTTATATTTGAAGACATTCCTTTTTCCACTATTACCCTCTTAGCGCTCCGAATTTCCACTTGCATTTTCTACAAAAAGAGTGTTTCATAACTGCTCAATCAAAAATATGTTTTATCTCTGTTAACTGAATTTACAGATCAGAAATAAGTTTCGCAGAATGCATCTGTGTAGTTTTTATTTGAAGATATTCTTTTTCCCAATGTAGGCCTCTTAGCGCTTAGCATGTCCAATTGCAGTTTCTACAGAAAGAGTGTTTCAGAACGGCTCAATCAAAAGTAAGGTTCAACTCTGTTAGTTGAATGCACAGAACAGAAAGAATTTTCACAGAATGCTACTGTGTAGTTTATATTTGAATATATTCCTTTTTCCACTATTACCCTCTTAGCGCTCCGAATTTCCACTTGCATTTTCTACAGAAAGAGTGTTCAGAACTGCGCAATCAAAAGTATGGTTTAACTCTGTTAGCTTAATGAACATATCAGAAATAAGTTTCACACAATGTTTCTGTGTAGTTTTTATCTGAAGATATTATTTTTCCCAATAGAGGCCTCTTAGCGCTCAGAATGTCCAGTTGCAGTTTCTACAGAAAGAGTGTTTCAGAAAGGCTCAATCAAAAGTGAGGTTCAACTCTGTTAGTTGAATGCACAGAAGAGAAAGAAGTTTCATACAATGATTCTGTGTAGTTTATATTTGAAAATATTCTTTTTTCCACTATTACCCACTTAGCGCTACGAATGTCCAGTTGCATTTTCTACAGACAGAGTGTTTCAAAACTGCTCAATCAAAAGTATGGTGTAACTCTGTTAGCTGAATGCTCAGATCAGAAAGAAGTTTCACAGAATGCTTCTGTGTAGTTTATATTTGAATATATTCCTTTTTCCACTACTACTCTCTTAGCGCTCCAAATGTCCAGTTGCATTTTCTACAGAAAGAGTGTTCAGATCTGCTCAATCAAAAGTATGGTTTAACTCTGATAGCTGAATGCACAGATCAGAAAGAAGTTTCACAGAATGATTCTGTGTAGTTTATATTTCGAGACATTCCTTTTTCCACTATTACCCTCTTAGCGCTCCGAATCTCCACTTGCATTTTCTACAGAAAGTGTGTTTCAGAACGGCTCAATCAAAACTAAGGTTCAACTCTTTTAGTTGAACAAACAGAACAGAAAGAAGTTTCACACAATTCTTCTGTGTAGTTTTTATTTGTAGACATTCTTTTTCCCAATATAGGCCTCTTAGCGCTCAGAATGTCCAATTGCAGTTTCTACAGAAAGAGTGTTTCAGAACGGCTCAATCAAAAGTAAGGTTCAACTCTGTTAGTTGAATGCACAGAACAGAAAGAAGTTTCATACAATGCTTCTGTGTAGTTCATATTTGAACATATCCTTTTTTCCACTATTACCCACTTAGCGCTACGAATGTCCAGTTACATTTTCTACAGACAGAGTGTTTCAAAACTGCTCAATCAAAAGTATGGTTTAACTCTGTTAGCTGAATGCTCAGATCAGAAAGAAGTTTCACAGAATGCTTCTGTGTAGTTTATATTTGAATATATTCCTTTTTCCACTACTACGCTCTGAGCGCTCCAAATGTCCAGTTGCATTTTCTACAGAAAGAGTGTTCAGATCTGCTCAATCAAAAGTATGGTTTAACTCTGTTAGCTGAATGCACAGATCAGAAAGAAGTTTCACCGAATGATTCTGTGTAGTTTATATTTGAAGACATTCCTTTTTCCACTATTACCCACTTAGCGCTCCGAATCTCCACTTGCATTTTCTACAAAAAGAGTGTTTCATAACTGCTCAATCAAAAATATGTTTTATCTCTGTTAACTGAATTTACAGATCAGAAATAAGTTTCACAGAATGCATCTGTGTAGTTTTTATTTGAAGATATTCTTTTTCCCAATGTAGGCCTCTTAGCGCTTAGCATGTCCAATTGCAGTTTCTACAGAAAGAGAGTTTCAGAACGGCTCAATCAAAAGTAAGGTTCAACTGTGTTAGTTGAATGCACAGAACAGAAAGAATTTTCACAGAATGCTACTGTGTAGTTTATATTTGAATATATTCCTTTTTCCACTATTACCCTCTTAGCGCTACGAATGTCCACTTGCATTTTCTACAGAAAGAGTGTTCAGAACTGTGCAATCAAAAGTATGGTTTAACTCTGTTAGCTTAATGAACATATCAGAAATAAGTTTCACACAATGCTTCTGTGTAGTTTTTATTTGAAGATATTATTTTTCCCAATAGAGGCCTCTTAGCGCTCAGAATGTCCAATTGCAGTTTCTACAGAAAGAGTGTTTCAGAACGGCTCAATCTAAATTAAGGTTCAACTCTGTTAGTTGAATGCACAGAACAGAAAGAAGTTTCATACAATGCTTCTGTGTAGTTTATATTTGAACATATTCTTTTTTCCACTATTACCCACTTAGCGCTACGAATGTCCAGTTGAATTTTCTACAGACAGAGTGTTTCAAAACTGCTCAATCAAAAGTATAGTTTAACTCTGTTAGCTGAATGCTCAGATCAGAAAGAAGTTTCACAGAATGCTTCTGTGTAGTTTATATTTGAATATATTCCTTTTTCCACTACTACGCTCTTAGCGCTCCAAATGTCCAGTTGCATTTTCTACAGAAAGAGTGTTCTGATCTGCTCAATCAAAAGTATGGTTTAACTCTGTTAGCTGAATGCACAGATCAGAAAGAAGTTTCACCGAATGATTCTGTGTAGTTTATATTTGAAGACATTCCTTTTTCCACTATTACCCTCTTAGCGCTCCGAATCTCCACTTGCATTTTCTACAAAAAGAGTGTTTCATAACTGCTCAATCAAAAATATGTTTTATCTCTGTTAACTGAATTTACAGATCAGAAATAAGTTTCACAGAATGCATCTGTGTAGTTTTTATTTGAAGATATTCTTTTTCCCAATGTAGGCCTCTTAGCGCTTAGCATGTCCAATTGCAGTTTCTACAGAAAGAGTGTTTCAGAACGGCTCAATCAAAAGTAAGGTACAACTCTGTTAGTTGAATGCACAGAACAGAAAGAATTTTCACAGAATGCTACTGTGTAGTTTATATTTGAATATATTCTTTTTCCACTATTACCTTTCTTAGCGCTCCGAATGTCCACTTGCATTTTCTACAGAAAGAGTGTTCAGAACTGCGCAATCAAAAGTATGGTTTAACTCTGTTAGCTTAATGAACATATCAGAAATAAGTTTCACACAATGCTTCTGTGTAGTTTTTATTTGAAGATATTATTTTTCCCAATAGAGGCCTCTTAGCGCTCAGAATGTCCAATTGCAGTTTCTACAGAAAGAGTGTTTCAGAAAGGCTCAATCAAAAGTGAGGTTCAACTCTGTTAGTTGAATGCACAGAACAGAAAGAAGTTTCATACAATGATTCTGTGTAGTTTATATTTGAAAATATTCTTTTTTCCACTATTACCCACTTAGCGCTACGAATGTCCAGTTGCATTTTCTACAGACAGAGTGTTTCAAAACTGCTCAATCAAAAGTATGGTGTAACTCTGTTAGCTGAATGCTCAGATAAGAAAGAAGTTTCACAGAATGCTTCTGTGTAGTTTATATTTTAATATATTCCTTTTTCCACTACTACTCTCTTAGCGCTCCAAATGTCCAGTTGCATTTTCTACAGAAAGAGTGTTCAGATCTGCTCAATCAAAAGTATGGTTTAACTCTGTTAGCTGAATGCACAGATCAGAAAGAAGTTTCACAGAATGATTCTGTGTAGTTTATATTTCGAGACATTCCTTTTTCCACTATTACCCTCTTAGCGCTCCGAATCTCCACTTGCATTTTCTACAGAAAGAGTGTTTCAGAACGGCTCAATCAAAACTAAGGTTCAACTCTTTTAGTTGAACAAACAGAACAGAAAGAAGTTTCACACAATTCTTCTGTGTAGTTTTTATTTGTAGACATTCTTTTTCCCAATATAGGCCTCTTAGCGCTCAGAATGTCCAATTGCAGTTTCTACAGAAAGAGTGTTTCAGAACGGCTCAATCAAAAGTAAGGTTCAACTCTGTTAGTTGAATGCACAGAACAGAAAGAAGTTTCATACAATGCTTCTGTGTAGTTCATATTTGAACATATCCTTTTTTCCACTATTACCCACTTAGCGCTACGAATGTCCAGTTACATTTTCTACAGACAGAGTGTTTCAAAACTGCTCAATCAAAAGTATGGTTTAACTCTGTTAGCTGAATGCTCAGATCAGAAAGAAGTTTCACAGAATGCTTCTGTGTAGTTTATATTTGAATATATTCCTTTTTCCACTACTACGCTCTTAGCGCTCCAAATGTCCAGTTGCATTTTCTACAGAAAGAGTGTTCAGATCTGCTCAATCAAAAGTATGGTTTAACTCTGTTAGCTGAATGCACAGATCAGAAAGAAGTTTCACCGAATGATTCTGTGTAGTTTATATTTGAAGACATTCCTTTTTCCACTATTACCCACTTAGCGCTCCGAATCTCCACTTGCATTTTCTACAAAAAGAGTGTTTCATAACTGCTCAATCAAAAATATGTTTTATCTCTGTTAACTGAATTTACAGATCAGAAATAAGTTTCACAGAATGCATCTGTGTAGTTTTTATTTGAAGATATTCTTTTTCCCAATGTAGGCCTCTTAGCGCTTAGCATGTCCAATTGCAGTTTCTACAGAAAGAGAGTTTCAGAACGGCTCAATCAAAAGTAAGGTTCAACTGTGTTAGTTGAATGCACAGAACAGAAAGAATTTTCACAGAATGCTACTGTGTAGTTTATATTTGAATATATTCCTTTTTCCACTATTACCCTCTTAGCGCTACGAATGTCCACTTGCATTTTCTACAGAAAGAGTGTTCAGAACTGTGCAATCAAAAGTATGGTTTAACTCTGTTAGCTTAATGAACATATCAGAAATAAGTTTCACACAATGCTTCTGTGTAGTTTTTATTTGAAGATATTATTTTTCCCAATAGAGGCCTCTTAGCGCTCAGAATGTCCAATTGCAGTTTCTACAGAAAGAGTGTTTCAGAACGGCTCAATCTAAAGTAAGGTTCAACTCTGTTAGTTGAATGCACAGAACAGAAAGAAGTTTCATACAATGCTTCTGTGTAGTTTATATTTGAACATATTCTTTTTTCCACTATTACCCACTTAGCGCTACGAATGTCCAGTTGAATTTTCTACAGACAGAGTGTTTCAAAACTGCTCAATCAAAAGTATAGTTTAACTCTGTTAGCTGAATGCTCAGATCAGAAAGAAGTTTCACAGAATGCTTCTGTGTAGTTTATATTTGAATATATTCCTTTTTCCACTACTACGCTCTTAGCGCTCCAAATGTCCAGTTGCATTTTCTACAGAAAGAGTGTTCTGATCTGCTCAATCAAAAGTATGGTTTAACTCTGTTAGCTGAATGCACAGATCAGAAAGAAGTTTCACCGAATGATTCTGTGTAGTTTATATTTGAAGACATTCCTTTTTCCACTATTACCCTCTTAGCGCTCCGAATCTCCACTTGCATTTTCTACAAAAAGAGTGTTTCATAACTGCTCAATCAAAAATATGTTTTATCTCTGTTAACTGAATTTACAGATCAGAAATAAGTTTCACAGAATGCATCTGTGTAGTTTTTATTTGAAGATATTCTTTTTCCCAATGTAGGCCTCTTAGCGCTTAGCATGTCCAATTGCAGTTTCTACAGAAAGAGTGTTTCAGAACGGCTCAATCAAAAGTAAGGTTCAACTCTGTTAGTTGAATGCACAGAACAGAAAGAATTTTCACAGAATGCTACTGTGTAGTTTATATTTGAATATATTCTTTTTCCACTATTACCTTTCTTAGCGCTCCGAATGTCCACTTGCATTTTCTACAGAAAGAGTGTTCAGAACTGCGCAATCAAAAGTATGGTTTAACTCTGTTAGCTTAATGAACATATCAGAAATAAGTTTCACACAATGCTTCGGTGTAGTTTGTATTTGAAGATATTATTTTTCCCAATAGAGGCCTCTTAGCGCTCAGAATGTCCAATTGCAGTTTCTACAGAAAGAGTGTTTCAGAAAGGCTCAATCAAAAGTGAGGTTCAACTCTGTTAGTTGAATGCACAGAACAGAAAGAAGTTTCATACAATGATTCTGTGTAGTTTATATTTGAAAATATTCTTTTTTCCACTATTACCCACTTAGCGCTACGAATGTCCAGTTGCATTTTCTACAGACAGAGTGTTTCAAAACTGCTCAATCAAAAGTATGGTGTAACTCTGTTAGCTGAATGCTCAGATCAGAAAGAAGTTTCACAGAATGCTTCTGTGTAGTTTATATTTTAATATATTCCTTTTTCCACTACTACTCTCTTAGCGCTCCAAATGTCCAGTTGCATTTTCTACAGAAAGAGTGTTCAGATCTGCTCAATCAAAAGTATGGTTTAACTCTGTTAGCTGAATGCACAGATCAGAAAGAAGTTTCACAGAATGATTCTGTGTAGTTTATATTTCGAGACATTCCTTTTTCCACTATTACCCTCTTAGCGCTCCGAATCTCCACTTGCATTTTCTACAGAAAGAGTGTTTCAGAACGGCTCAATCAAAACTAAGGTTCAACTCTTTTAGTTGAACAAACAGAACAGAAAGAAGTTTCACACAATTCTTCTGTGTAGTTTTTATTTGTAGACATTCTTTTTCCCAATATAGGCCTCTTAGCGCTCAGAATGTCCAATTGCAGTTTCTACAGAAAGAGTGTTTCAGAACGGCTCAATCAAAAGTAAGGTTCAACTCTGTTAGTTGAATGCACAGAACAGAAAGAAGTTTCATACAATGCTTCTGTGTAGTTCATATTTGAACATATCCTTTTTTCCACTATTACCCACTTAGCGCTACGAATGTCCAGTTACATTTTCTACAGACAGAGTGTTTCAAAACTGCTCAATCAAAAGTATGGTTTAACTCTGTTAGCTGAATGCTCAGATCAGAAAGAAGTTTCACAGAATGCTTCTGTGTAGTTTATATTTGAATATATTCCTTTTTCCACTACTACGCTCTTAGCGCTCCAAATGTCCAGTTGCATTTTCTACAGAAAGAGTGTTCAGATCTGCTCAATCAAAAGTATGGTTTAACTCTGTTAGCTGAATGCACAGATCAGAAAGAAGTTTCACCGAATGATTCTGTGTAGTTTATATTTGAAGACATTCCTTTTTCCACTATTACCCACTTAGCGCTCCGAATCTCCACTTGCATTTTCTACAAAAAGAGTGTTTCATAACTGCTCAATCAAAAATATGTTTTATCTCTGTTAACTGAATTTACAGATCAGAAATAAGTTTCACAGAATGCATCTGTGTAGTTTTTATTTGAAGATATTCTTTTTCCCAATGTAGGCCTCTTAGCGCTTAGCATGTCCAATTGCAGTTTCTACAGAAAGAGAGTTTCAGAACGGCTCAATCAAAAGTAAGGTTCAACTGTGTTAGTTGAATGCACAGAACAGAAAGAATTTTCACAGAATGCTACTGTGTAGTTTATATTTGAATATATTCCTTTTTCCACTATTACCCTCTTAGCGCTACGAATGTCCACTTGCATTTTCTACAGAAAGAGTGTTCAGAACTGTGCAATCAAAAGTATGGTTTAACTCTGTTAGCTTAATGAACATATCAGAAATAAGTTTCACACAATGCTTCTGTGTAGTTTTTATTTGAAGATATTATTTTTCCCAATAGAGGCCTCTTAGCGCTCAGAATGTCCAATTGCAGTTTCTACAGAAAGAGTGTTTCAGAACGGCTCAATCTAAAGTAAGGTTCAACTCTGTTAGTTGAATGCACAGAACAGAAAGAAGTTTCATACAATGCTTCTGTGTAGTTTATATTTGAACATATTCTTTTTTCCACTATTACCCACTTAGCGCTACGAATGTCCAGTTGAATTTTCTACAGACAGAGTGTTTCAAAACTGCTCAATCAAAAGTATAGTTTAACTCTGTTAGCTGAATGCTCAGATCAGAAAGAAGTTTCACAGAATGCTTCTGTGTAGTTTATATTTGAATATATTCCTTTTTCCACTACTACGCTCTTAGCGCTCCAAATGTCCAGTTGCATTTTCTACAGAAAGAGTGTTCTGATCTGCTCAATCAAAAGTATGGTTTAACTCTGTTAGCTGAATGCACAGATCAGAAAGAAGTTTCACCGAATGATTCTGTGTAGTTTATATTTGAAGACATTCCTTTTTCCACTATTACCCTCTTAGCGCTCCGAATCTCCACTTGCATTTTCTACAAAAAGAGTGTTTCATAACTGCTCAATCAAAAATATGTTTTATCTCTGTTAACTGAATTTACAGATCAGAAATAAGTTTCACAGAATGCATCTGTGTAGTTTTTATTTGAAGATATTCTTTTTCCCAATGTAGGCCTCTTAGCGCTTAGCATGTCCAATTGCAGTTTCTACAGAAAGAGTGTTTCAGAACGGCTCAATCAAAAGTAAGGTTCAACTCTGTTAGTTGAATGCACAGAACAGAAAGAATTTTCACAGAATGCTACTGTGTAGTTTATATTTGAATATATTCTTTTTCCACTATTACCTTTCTTAGCGCTCCGAATGTCCACTTGCATTTTCTACAGAAAGAGTGTTCAGAACTGCGCAATCAAAAGTATGGTTTAACTCTGTTAGCTTAATGAACATATCAGAAATAAGTTTCACACAATGCTTCTGTGTAGTTTTTATTTGAAGATATTATTTTTCCCAATAGAGGCCTCTTAGCGCTCAGAATGTCCAATTGCAGTTTCTACAGAAAGAGTGTTTCAGAAAGGCTCAATCAAAAGTGAGGTTCAACTCTGTTAGTTGAATGCACAGAACAGAAAGAAGTTTCATACAATGATTCTGTGTAGTTTATATTTGAAAATATTCTTTTTTCCACTATTACCCACTTAGCGCTACGAATGTCCAGTTGCATTTTCTACAGACAGAGTGTTTCAAAACTGCTCAATCAAAAGTATGGTGTAACTCTGTTAGCTGAATGCTCAGATCAGAAAGAAGTTTCACAGAATGCTTCTGTGTAGTTTATATTTTAATATATTCCTTTTTCCACTACTACTCTCTTAGCGCTCCAAATGTCCAGTTGCATTTTCTACAGAAAGAGTGTTCAGATCTGCTCAATCAAAAGTATGGTTTAACTCTGTTAGCTGAATGCACAGATCAGAAAGAAGTTTCACAGAATGATTCTGTGTAGTTTATATTTCGAGACATTCCTTTTTCCACTATTACCCTCTTAGCGCTCCGAATCTCCACTTGCATTTTCTACAGAAAGAGTGTTTCAGAACGGCTCAATCAAAACTAAGGTTCAACTCTTTTAGTTGAACAAACAGAACAGAAAGAAGTTTCACACAATTCTTCTGTGTAGTTTTTATTTGTAGACATTCTTTTTCCCAATATAGGCCTCTTAGCGCTCAGAATGTCCAATTGCAGTTTCTACAGAAAGAGTGTTTCAGAACGGCTCAATCAAAAGTAAGGTTCAACTCTGTTAGTTGAATGCACAGAACAGAAAGAAGTTTCATACAATGCTTCTGTGTAGTTCATATTTGAACATATCCTTTTTTCCACTATTACCCACTTAGCGCTACGAATGTCCAGTTACATTTTCTACAGACAGAGTGTTTCAAAACTGCTCAATCAAAAGTATGGTTTAACTCTGTTAGCTGAATGCTCAGATCAGAAAGAAGTTTCACAGAATGCTTCTGTGTAGTTTATATTTGAATATATTCCTTTTTCCACTACTACGCTCTTAGCGCTCCAAATGTCCAGTTGCATTTTCTACAGAAAGAGTGTTCAGATCTGCTCAATCAAAAGTATGGTTTAACTCTGTTAGCTGAATGCACAGATCAGAAAGAAGTTTCACCGAATGATTCTGTGTAGTTTATATTTGAAGACATTCCTTTTTCCACTATTACCCACTTAGCGCTCCGAATCTCCACTTGCATTTTCTACAAAAAGAGTGTTTCATAACTGCTCAATCAAAAATATGTTTTATCTCTGTTAACTGAATTTACAGATCAGAAATAAGTTTCACAGAATGCATCTGTGTAGTTTTTATTTGAAGATATTCTTTTTCCCAATGTAGGCCTCTTAGCGCTTAGCATGTCCAATTGCAGTTTCTACAGAAAGAGAGTTTCAGAACGGCTCAATCAAAAGTAAGGTTCAACTGTGTTAGTTGAATGCACAGAACAGAAAGAATTTTCACAGAATGCTACTGTGTAGTTTATATTTGAATATATTCCTTTTTCCACTATTACCCTCTTAGCGCTACGAATGTCCACTTGCATTTTCTACAGAAAGAGTGTTCAGAACTGTGCAATCAAAAGTATGGTTTAACTCTGTTAGCTTAATGAACATATCAGAAATAAGTTTCACACAATGCTTCTGTGTAGTTTTTATTTGAAGATATTATTTTTCCCAATAGAGGCCTCTTAGCGCTCAGAATGTCCAATTGCAGTTTCTACAGAAAGAGTGTTTCAGAACGGCTCAATCTAAAGTAAGGTTCAACTCTGTTAGTTGAATGCACAGAACAGAAAGAAGTTTCATACAATGCTTCTGTGTAGTTTATATTTGAACATATTCTTTTTTCCACTATTACCCACTTAGCGCTACGAATGTCCAGTTGAATTTTCTACAGACAGAGTGTTTCAAAACTGCTCAATCAAAAGTATAGTTTAACTCTGTTAGCTGAATGCTCAGATCAGAAAGAAGTTTCACAGAATGCTTCTGTGTAGTTTATATTTGAATATATTCCTTTTTCCACTACTACGCTCTTAGCGCTCCAAATGTCCAGTTGCATTTTCTACAGAAAGAGTGTTCTGATCTGCTCAATCAAAAGTATGGTTTAACTCTGTTAGCTGAATGCACAGATCAGAAAGAAGTTTCACCGAATGATTCTGTGTAGTTTATATTTGAAGACATTCCTTTTTCCACTATTACCCTCTTAGCGCTCCGAATCTCCACTTGCATTTTCTACAAAAAGAGTGTTTCATAACTGCTCAATCAAAAATATGTTTTATCTCTGTTAACTGAATTTACAGATCAGAAATAAGTTTCACAGAATGCATCTGTGTAGTTTTTATTTGAAGATATTCTTTTTCCCAATGTAGGCCTCTTAGCGCTTAGCATGTCCAATTGCAGTTTCTACAGAAAGAGTGTTTCAGAACGGCTCAATCAAAAGTAAGGTTCAACTCTGTTAGTTGAATGCACAGAACAGAAAGAATTTTCACAGAATGCTACTGTGTAGTTTATATTTGAATATATTCTTTTTCCACTATTACCTTTCTTAGCGCTCCGAATGTCCACTTGCATTTTCTACAGAAAGAGTGTTCAGAACTGCGCAATCAAAAGTATGGTTTAACTCTGTTAGCTTAATGAACATATCAGAAATAAGTTTCACACAATGCTTCTGTGTAGTTTTTATTTGAAGATATTATTTTTCCCAATAGAGGCCTCTTAGCGCTCAGAATGTCCAATTGCAGTTTCTACAGAAAGAGTGTTTCAGAAAGGCTCAATCAAAAGTGAGGTTCAACTCTGTTAGTTGAATGCACAGAACAGAAAGAAGTTTCATACAATGATTCTGTGTAGTTTATATTTGAAAATATTCTTTTTTCCACTATTACCCACTTAGCGCTACGAATGTCCAGTTGCATTTTCTACAGACAGAGTGTTTCAAAACTGCTCAATCAAAAGTATGGTGTAACTCTGTTAGCTGAATGCTCAGATCAGAAAGAAGTTTCACAGAATGCTTCTGTGTAGTTTATATTTTAATATATTCCTTTTTCCACTACTACTCTCTTAGCGCTCCAAATGTCCAGTTGCATTTTCTACAGAAAGAGTGTTCAGATCTGCTCAATCAAAAGTATGGTTTAACTCTGTTAGCTGAATGCACAGATCAGAAAGAAGTTTCACAGAATGATTCTGTGTAGTTTATATTTCGAGACATTCCTTTTTCCACTATTACCCTCTTAGCGCTCCGAATCTCCACTTGCATTTTCTACAGAAAGAGTGTTTCAGAACGGCTCAATCAAAACTAAGGTTCAACTCTTTTAGTTGAACAAACAGAACAGAAAGAAGTTTCACACAATTCTTCTGTGTAGTTTTTATTTGTAGACATTCTTTTTCCCAATATAGGCCTCTTAGCGCTCAGAATGTCCAATTGCAGTTTCTACAGAAAGAGTGTTTCAGAACGGCTCAATCAAAAGTAAGGTTCAACTCTGTTAGTTGAATGCACAGAACAGAAAGAAGTTTCATACAATGCTTCTGTGTAGTTCATATTTGAACATATCCTTTTTTCCACTATTACCCACTTAGCGCTACGAATGTCCAGTTACATTTTCTACAGACAGAGTGTTTCAAAACTGCTCAATCAAAAGTATGGTTTAACTCTGTTAGCTGAATGCTCAGATCAGAAAGAAGTTTCACAGAATGCTTCTGTGTAGTTTATATTTGAATATATTCCTTTTTCCACTACTACGCTCTTAGCGCTCCAAATGTCCAGTTGCATTTTCTACAGAAAGAGTGTTCAGATCTGCTCAATCAAAAGTATGGTTTAACTCTGTTAGCTGAATGCACAGATCAGAAAGAAGTTTCACCGAATGATTCTGTGTAGTTTATATTTGAAGACATTCCTTTTTCCACTATTACCCACTTAGCGCTCCGAATCTCCACTTGCATTTTCTACAAAAAGAGTGTTTCATAACTGCTCAATCAAAAATATGTTTTATCTCTGTTAACTGAATTTACAGATCAGAAATAAGTTTCACAGAATGCATCTGTGTAGTTTTTATTTGAAGATATTCTTTTTCCCAATGTAGGCCTCTTAGCGCTTAGCATGTCCAATTGCAGTTTCTACAGAAAGAGAGTTTCAGAACGGCTCAATCAAAAGTAAGGTTCAACTGTGTTAGTTGAATGCACAGAACAGAAAGAATTTTCACAGAATGCTACTGTGTAGTTTATATTTGAATATATTCCTTTTTCCACTATTACCCTCTTAGCGCTACGAATGTCCACTTGCATTTTCTACAGAAAGAGTGTTCAGAACTGTGCAATCAAAAGTATGGTTTAACTCTGTTAGCTTAATGAACATATCAGAAATAAGTTTCACACAATGCTTCTGTGTAGTTTTTATTTGAAGATATTATTTTTCCCAATAGAGGCCTCTTAGCGCTCAGAATGTCCAATTGCAGTTTCTACAGAAAGAGTGTTTCAGAACGGCTCAATCTAAAGTAAGGTTCAACTCTGTTAGTTGAATGCACAGAACAGAAAGAAGTTTCATACAATGCTTCTGTGTAGTTTATATTTGAACATATTCTTTTTTCCACTATTACCCACTTAGCGCTACGAATGTCCAGTTGAATTTTCTACAGACAGAGTGTTTCAAAACTGCTCAATCAAAAGTATAGTTTAACTCTGTTAGCTGAATGCTCAGATCAGAAAGAAGTTTCACAGAATGCTTCTGTGTAGTTTATATTTGAATATATTCCTTTTTCCACTACTACGCTCTTAGCGCTCCAAATGTCCAGTTGCATTTTCTACAGAAAGAGTGTTCTGATCTGCTCAATCAAAAGTATGGTTTAACTCTGTTAGCTGAATGCACAGATCAGAAAGAAGTTTCACCGAATGATTCTGTGTAGTTTATATTTGAAGACATTCCTTTTTCCACTATTACCCTCTTAGCGCTCCGAATCTCCACTTGCATTTTCTACAAAAAGAGTGTTTCATAACTGCTCAATCAAAAATATGTTTTATCTCTGTTAACTGAATTTACAGATCAGAAATAAGTTTCACAGAATGCATCTGTGTAGTTTTTATTTGAAGATATTCTTTTTCCCAATGTAGGCCTCTTAGCGCTTAGCATGTCCAATTGCAGTTTCTACAGAAAGAGTGTTTCAGAACGGCTCAATCAAAAGTAAGGTTCAACTCTGTTAGTTGAATGCACAGAACAGAAAGAATTTTCACAGAATGCTACTGTGTAGTTTATATTTGAATATATTCTTTTTCCACTATTACCTTTCTTAGCGCTCCGAATGTCCACTTGCATTTTCTACAGAAAGAGTGTTCAGAACTGCGCAATCAAAAGTATGGTTTAACTCTGTTAGCTTAATGAACATATCAGAAATAAGTTTCACACAATGCTTCGGTGTAGTTTGTATTTGAAGATATTATTTTTCCCAATAGAGGCCTCTTAGCGCTCAGAATGTCCAAATGCAGTTTCTACAGAAAGAGTGTTTCAGAAAGGCTCAATCAAACTAAGGTTCAACTCTGTTTGTTGAATGCACAGAACAGAAAGAAGTTTCATACAATGCTTCTCTGTAGTTTATATTTGAACATATTCTTTTTTCCACTATTACCCACTTAGCGCTACGAATGTCCAGTTGCATTTTCTACAGACAGAGTGTTTCAAAACTGCTCAATCAAAAGTATGGTTTAACTCTGTTAGCTGAATGCTCAGATCAGAAAGAAGTTTCACAGAAGGCTTCTGTGTAGTTTATATTTGAATATATTCCTTTTTCCACTACTACTCTCTTAGCGCTCAAAATGTCCAGTTGCATTTTCTACAGAAAGAGTGTTCAGATCTGCTGAATCAAAAGTATGGTTTAACTCTGTTAGCTGAATGCACAGATCAGAAAGAAGTTTCACAGAATGATTCTGTGTAGTTTACATTTGGAGACATTCCTTTTTCCACTATTACCCTCTTAGCGCTCAGAATCTCCACTTGCATTTTCTACAGAAAGAGTGTTTCAGAACGGCTCAATCAAAACTAAGGTTCAACTCTTTTAGTTGAACAAACAGAACAGAAAGAAGTTTCACACAATTCTTCTGTGTAGTTTTTATTTGTAGACATTCTTTTTCCCAATATAGGCCTCTTAGTGCTCAGAATGTCCAATTGCAGTTTCTACAGAAAGAGTGTTTCAGAACGGCTCAATCAAAAGTAAGGTTCAACTCTGTTAGTTGAATGCACAGAACAGAAAGAAGTTTCATTCAATGCTTCTGTGTAGTTTACATTTGAACATATTTTTTTTCCACTATTACCCACTTAGCGCTACGAATGTCCAGTTGCATTTTCTACAGACAGAGTGTTTCAAAACTGCTCAATCAAAAGTATGGTTTAACTCTGTTAGCTGAATGCTCAGATCAGAAAGAAGTTTCACAGAATGCTTCTGTGTAGTTTATATTTGAATATATTCCTTTTTCCACTACTACGCTCTTAGCGCTCCAAATGTCCAGTTGCATTTTCTACAGAAAGAGTGTCAGATCTGCTCAATCAAAAGTATGGTTTAACTCTGTTAGCTGAATGCACAGATCAGAAAGAAGTTTCACCGAATGATTCTGTGTAGTTTATATTTGAAGACATTCCTTTTTCCACTATTACCCTCTTAGTGCTCCGAATTTCCACTTGCATTTTCTACAAAAAGAGTGTTTCATAACTGCTCAATCAAAAATATGTTTTATCTCTGTTAACTGAATTTACAGATCAGAAATAAGTTTCGCAGAATGCATCTGTGTAGTTTTTATTTGAAGATATTCTTTTTCCCAATGTAGGCCTCTTAGCGCTTAGCATGTCCAATTGCAGTTTCTACAGAAAGAGTGTTTCAGAACGGCTCAATCAAAAGTAAGGTTCAACTCTGTTAGTTGAATGCACAGAACAGAAAGAATTTTCACAGAATGCTACTGTGTAGTTTATATTTGAATATATTCCTTTTTCCACTATTACCCTCTTAGCGCTCCGAATTTCCACTTGCATTTTCTACAGAAAGAGTGTTCAGAACTGCGCAATCAAAAGTATGGTTTAACTCTGTTAGCTTAATGAACATATCAGAAATAAGTTTCACACAATGTTTCTGTGTAGTTTTTATCTGAAGATATTATTTTTCCCAATAGAGGCCTCTTAGCGCTCAGAATGTCCAATTGCAGTTTCTACAGAAAGAGTGTTTCAGAACGGCTCAATCAAAAGTAAGGTTCAACTCTGTTAGTTGAATGCACAGAACAGAAAGAAGTTTCATACAATGCTTCTGTGTAGTTCATATTTGAACATATCCTTTTTTCCACTATTACCCACTTAGCGCTACGAATGTCCAGTTACATTTTCTACAGACAGAGTGTTTCAAAACTGCTCAATCAAAAGTATGGTTTAACTCTGTTAGCTGAATGCTCAGATCAGAAAGAAGTTTCACAGAATGCTTCTGTGTAGTTTATATTTGAATATATTCCTTTTTCCACTACTACGCTCTTAGCGCTCCAAATGTCCAGTTGCATTTTCTACAGAAAGAGTGTTCAGATCTGCTCAATCAAAAGTATGGTTTAACTCTGTTAGCTGAATGCACAGATCAGAAAGAAGTTTCACCGAATGATTCTGTGTAGTTTATATTTGAAGACATTCCTTTGTCCACTATTACCCACTTAGCGCTCCGAATCTCCACTTGCATTTTCTACAAAAAGAGTGTTTCATAACTGCTCAATCAAAAATATGTTTTATCTCTGTTAACTGAATTTACAGATCAGAAATAAGTTTCACAGAATGCATCTGTGTAGTTTTTATTTGAAGATATTCTTTTTCCCAATGTAGGCCTCTTAGCGCTTAGCATGTCCAATTGCAGTTTCTACAGAAAGAGAGTTTCAGAACGGCTCAATCAAAAGTAAGGTTCAACTGTGTTAGTTGAATGCACAGAACAGAAAGAATTTTCACAGAATGCTACTGTGTAGTTTATATTTGAATATATTCCTTTTTCCACTATTACCCTCTTAGCGCTCCGAATGTCCACTTGCATTTTCTACAGAAAGAGTGTTCAGAACTGTGCAATCAAAAGTATGGTTTAACTCTGTTAGCTTAATGAACATATCAGAAATAAGTTTCACACAATGCTTCTGTGTAGTTTATATTTGAAGATATTATTTTTCCCAATAGAGGCCTCTTAGCGCTCAGAATGTCCAATTGCAGTTTCTACAGAAAGAGTGTTTCAGAACGGCTCAATCTAAAGTGAGGTTCAACTCTGTTAGTTGAATGCACAGAACAGAAAGAAGTTTCATACAATGATTCTGTGTAGTTTATATTTGAACATATTCTTTTTTCCACTATTACCCACTTAGCGCTACGAATGTCCAGTTGCATTTTCTACAGACAGAGTGTTTCAAAACTGCTCAATCAAAAGTATGGTGTAACTCTGTTAGCTGAATGCTCAAATCAGAAAGAAGTTTCACAGAATGCTTCTGTGTAGTTTATATTTGAATATATTCCTTTTTCCACTACTACTCTCTTAGCGCTCCAAATGTCCAGTTGCATTTTCTACAGAAAGAGTGTTCAGATCTGCTCAATCAAAAGTATGGTTTAACTCTGTTAGCTGAATGCACAGATCAGAAAGAAGTTTCACAGAATGAATCTGTGTAGTTTATATTTCGAGACATTCCTTTTTCCACTATTACCCTCTTAGCGCTCCGAATCTCCACTTGCATTTTCTACAGAAAGAGTGTTTCAGAACGGCTCAATCAAAACTAAGGTTCAACTCTTTTAGTTGAACAAACAGAACAGAAAGAAGTTTCACACAATTCTTCTGTGTAGTTTTTATTTGTAGACATTCTTTTTCCCAATATAGGCCTCTTAGCGCTCAGAATGTCCAATTGCAGTTTCTACAGAAAGAGTGTTTCAGAAC
This sequence comes from Symphalangus syndactylus, assembly GCF_028878055.3. Taxonomy (NCBI): domain Eukaryota; kingdom Metazoa; phylum Chordata; class Mammalia; order Primates; family Hylobatidae; genus Symphalangus; species Symphalangus syndactylus. The sequence goes on from NC_072446.2 coordinate 5,406,732, forward strand.
GGCTCAATCAAAAGTAAGGTTCAACTCTGTTAGTTGAATGCACAGAACAGAAAGAAGTTTCATACAATGCTTCTGTGTAGTTCATATTTGAACATATTCTTTTTTCCACTATTACCCACTTAGCGCTACGAATGTCCAGTTACATTTTCTACAGACAGAGTGTTTCAAAACTGCTCAATCAAAAGTATGGTTTAACTCTGTTAGCTGAATGCTCAGATCAGAAAGAAGTTTCACAGAATGCTTCTGTGTAGTTTATATTTGAATATATTCCTTTTTCCACTACTACGCTCTTAGCGCTCCAAATGTCCAGTTGCATTTTCTACAGAAAGAGTGTTCAGATCTGCTCAATCAAAAGTATGGTTTAACTCTGTTAGCTGAATGCACAGATCAGAAAGAAGTTTCACCGAATGATTCTGTGTAGTTTATATTTGAAGACATTCCTTTTTCCACTATTACCCTCTTAGCGCTCCGAATCTCCACTTGCATTTTCTACAAAAAGAGTGTTTCATAACTGCTCAATCAAAAATATGTTTTATCTCTGTTAACTGAATTTACAGATCAGAAATAAGTTTCACAGAATGCATCTGTGTAGTTTTTATTTGAAGATATTCTTTTTCCCAATGTAGGCCTCTTAGCGCTTAGCATGTCCAATTGCAGTTTCTACAGAAAGAGTGTTTCAGAACGGCTCAATCAAAAGTAAGGTTCAACTCTGTTAGTTGAATGCACAGAACAGAAAGAATTTTCACAGAATGCTACTGTGTAGTTTATATTTGAATATATTCCTTTTTCCACTATTACCTTTCTTAGCGCTCCGAATGTCCACTTGCGTTTTCTACAGAAAGAGAGTTCAGAACTGCGCAATCAAAAGTATGGTTTAACTCTGTTAGCTTAATGAACATATCAGAAATAAGTTTCACACAATGCTTCGGTGTAGTTTTTATGTGAAGATATTATTTTTCCCAATAGAGGCCTCTTAGCGCTCAGAATGTCCAAATGCAGTTTCTACAGAAAGAGTGTTTCAGAAAGGCTCAATCAAAACTAAGGTTCAACTCTGTTTGTTGAATGCACAGAACAGAAAGAAGTTTCATACAATGCTTCTGTGTAGTTTATATTTGAACATATTCTTTTTTCCACTATTACCCACTTAGCACTACGAATGTCCAGTTGAATTTTCTACAGACAGAGTGTTTCAAAACTGCTCAATCAAAAGTATAGTTTAACTCTGTTAGCTGAATGCTCAGATCAGAAAGAAGTTTCACAGAATGCTTCTGTGTAGTTTATATTTGAATATATTCCTTTTTCCACTAGTACTCTCTTAGTGCTCCAAATGTCCAGTTGCATTTTCTACAGAAATAGTGTTCAGATCTGCTCAATCAAAAGTATGGTTTAACTCTGTTAGCTGAATGCACAGATCAGAAAGAAGTTTCACAGAATGATTCTTTGTAGTTTATATTTGGAGACATTCCTTTTTCCACTATTACCCTCTTAGCGCTCCGAATCTCCACTTGCATTTTCTACAGAAAGAGTGTTTCATAACGGCTCAATCAAAACTAAGGTTCAACTCTTTTAGTTGAACAAACAGAACAGAAAGAAGTTTCACACAATTCTTCAGTGTAGTTTTTACTTGTAGACATTCTTTTTCCCAATATAGGCCTCCTAGCGCTCAGAATGTCCAATTGCAGTTTCTACAGAAAGAGTGTTTCAGAACGGCTCAATCAAAAGTAAGGTTCAACTCTGTTACTTGAATGCACAGAACAGAAAGAAGTTTCATACAATGCTTCTGTGTAGTTTATATTTGAACATATTCTTTTTTCCACTATACCCACTTAGCGCTACGAATGTCCAGTTGCATTTTCTACAGACAGAGTGTTTCAAAACTGCTCAATCAAAAGTATGGTTTAACTCTGTTAGCTGAATGCTCAGATCAGAAAGAAGTTTCACAGAATGCTTCTGTGTTGTTTATATTTGAATATATTCCTTTTTCCACTACTACGCTCTTAGCGCTCCAAATGTCCAGTTGCATTTTCTACAGAAAGAGTGTTCTGATCTGCTCAATCAAAAGTATGGTTTAACTCTGTTAGCTGAATGCACAGATCAGAAAGAAGTTTCACCGAATGATTCTGTGTAGTTTATATTTGAAGACATTCCTTTTTCCACTATTACCCTCTTAGCGCTCCGAAACTCCACTTGCATTTTCTACAAAAAGAGTGTTTCATAACTGCTCAATCAAAAATATGTTTTATCTCTGTTAACTGAATTTACAGATCAGAAATAAGTTTCACAGAATGCATCTGTGTAGTTTTTATTTGAAGATATTCTTTTTCCCAATGTAGGCCTCTTAGCGCTTAGCATGTCCAATTGCAGTTTCTACAGAAAGAGTGTTTCAGAACGGCTCAATCAAAAGTAAGGTTCAACTCTGTTAGTTGAATGCACAGAACAGAAAGAATTTTCACAGAATGCTACTGTGTAGTTTATATTTGAATATATTCCTTTTTCCACTATTACCTTTCTTAGCGCTCCGAATGTCCACTTGCATTTTCTACAGAAAGAGTGTTCAGAACTGCGCAATCAAAAGTATGGTTTAACTCTGTTAGCTTAATGAACATATCAGAAATAAGTTTCACACAATGCTTCGGTGTAGTTTTTATTTGAAGATATTATTTTTCCCAATAGAGGCCTCTTAGCGCTCAGAATGTCCAAATGCAGTTTCTACAGAAAGAGTGTTTCAGAAAGGCTCAATCAAAACTAAGGTTCAACTCTGTTTGTTGAATGCACAGAACAGAAAGAAGTTTCATACAATGCTTCTGTGTAGTTTATATTTGAACATATTCTTTTTTCCACTATTACCCACTTAGCGCTACGAATGTCCAGTTGAATTTTCTACAGACAGAGTGTTTCAAATCTGCTCAATCAAAAGTATAGTTTAACTCTGTTAGCTGAATGCTCAGATCAGAAAGAAGTTTCACAGAATGCTTCTGTGTAGTTTATGTTTGAATATATTCCTTTTTCCACTAGTACTCTCTTAGCGCTCCAAATGTCCAGTTGCATTATCTACAGAAATAGTGTTCAGATCTGCTCAATCAAAAGTATGGTTTAACTCTGTTAGCTGAATGCACAGATCAGAAAGAAGTTTCACAGAATGATTCTGTGTAGTTTATATTTGGAGACATTCCGTTTTCCACTATTACCCTCTTAGCGCTCCGAATCTCCACTTGAATTTTCTACAGAAAGAGTGTTTCAGAACGGCTCAATCAAAACTAAGGTTCAACTCTTTTAGTTGAACAAACAGAACAGAAAGAAGTTTCACACAATTCTTCTGTGTAGTTTTTATTTGTAGACATTCTTTTTCCCAATATAGGCCTCCTAGCGCTCAGAATGTCCAATTGCAGTTTCTACAGAAAGAGTGTTTCAGAACGGCTCAATCAAAAGTAAGGTTCAACTCTGTTACTTGAATGCACAGAACAGAAAGAAGTTTCATACAATGCTTCTGTGTAGTTTATTTTTGAACATATTCTTTTTTCCACTATACCCACTTAGCGCTACGAATGTCCAGTTGCATTTTCTACAGACAGAGTGTTTCAAAACTGCTCAATCAAAAGTATGGTTTAACTCTGTTAGCTGAATGCTCAGATCAGAAAGAAGTTTCTCAGAATGCTTCTGTGTTGTTTATATTTGAATATATTCCTTTTTCCACTACTACGCTCTTAGCGCTCCAAATGTCCAGTTGCATTTTCTACAGAAAGAGTGTTCTGATCTGCTCAATCAAAAGTATGGTTTAACTCTGTTAGCTGAATGCACAGATCAGAAAGAAGTTTCAATGAATGATTCTGTGTAGTTTATATTTGAAGACATTCCTTTTTCCACTATTACCCTCTTAGCGCTCCGAATCTCCACTTGCATTTTCTACAAAAAGAGTGTTTCATAACTGCTCAATCAAAAATATGTTTTATCTCTGTTAACTGAATTTACAGATCAGAAATAAGTTTCACAGAATGCATCTGTGTAGTTTTTATTTGAAGATATTCTTTTTCCCAATGTAGGCCTCTTAGCGCTTAGCATGTCCAATTGCAGTTTCTACAGAAAGAGTGTTTCAGAACGGCTCAATCAAAAGTAAGGTTCAACTCTGTTAGTTGAATGCACAGAACAGAAAGAATTTTCACAGAATGCTACTGTGTAGTTTATATTTGCATATATTCCTTTTTCCACTATTACCTTTCTTAGCGCTCCGAATGTCCACTTGCATTTTCTACAGAAAGAGTGTTCAGAACTGCGCAATCAAAAGTATGGTTTAACTCTGTTAGCTTAATGAACATATCAGAAATAAGTTTCACACAATGCTTCGGTGTAGTTTTTATTTGAAGATATTATTTTTCCCAATAGAGGCCTCTTAGCGCTCAGAATGTCCAAATGCAGTTTCTACAGAAAGAGTGTTTCAGAAAGGCTCAATCAAAACTAAGGTTCAACTCTGTTTGTTGAATGCACAGAACAGAAAGAAGTTTCATACAATGCTTCTGTGTAGTTTATATTTGAACATATTCTTTTTTCCACTATTACCCACTTAGCACTACGAATGTCCAGTTGAATTTTCTACAGACAGAGTGTTTCAAAACTGCTCAATCAAAAGTATAGTTTAACTCTGTTAGCTGAATGCTCAGATCAGAAAGAAGTTTCACAGAATGCTTCTGTGTAGTTTATATTTGAATATATTCCTTTTTCCACTAGTACTCTCTTAGTGCTCCAAATGTCCAGTTGCATTTTCTACAGAAATAGTGTTCAGATCTGCTCAATCAAAAGTATGGTTTAACTCTGTTAGCTGAATGCACAGATCAGAAAGAAGTTTCACAGAATGATTCTTTGTAGTTTATATTTGGAGACATTCCTTTTTCCACTATTACCCTCTTAGCGCTCCGAATCTCCACTTGCATTTTCTACAGAAAGAGTGTTTCATAACGGCTCAATCAAAACTAAGGTTCAACTCTTTTAGTTGAACAAACAGAACAGAAAGAAGTTTCACACAATTCTTCAGTGTAGTTTTTACTTGTAGACATTCTTTTTCCCAATATAGGCCTCCTAGCGCTCAGAATGTCCAATTGCAGTTTCTACAGAAAGAGTGTTTCAGAACGGCTCAATCAAAAGTAAGGTTCAACTCTGTTACTTGAATGCACAGAACAGAAAGAAGTTTCATACAATGCTTCTGTGTAGTTTATATTTGAACATATTCTTTTTTCCACTATACCCACTTAGCGCTACGAATGTCCAGTTGCATTTTCTACAGACAGAGTGTTTCAAAACTGCTCAATCAAAAGTATGGTTTAACTCTGTTAGCTGAATGCTCAGATCAGAAAGAAGTTTCACAGAATGCTTCTGTGTTGTTTATATTTGAATATATTCCTTTTTCCACTACTACGCTCTTAGCGCTCCAAATGTCCAGTTGCATTTTCTACAGAAAGAGTGTTCTGATCTGCTCAATCAAAAGTATGGTTTAACTCTGTTAGCTGAATGCACAGATCAGAAAGAAGTTTCACCGAATGATTCTGTGTAGTTTATATTTGAAGACATTCCTTTTTCCACTATTACCCTCTTAGCGCTCCGAATCTCCACTTGCATTTTCTACAAAAAGAGTGTTTCATAACTGCTCAATCAAAAATATGTTTTATCTCTGTTAACTGAATTTACAGATCAGAAATAAGTTTCACAGAATGCGTCTGTGTAGTTTTTATTTGAAGATATTCTTTTTCCCAATGTCGGCCTCTTAGCGCTTAGCATGTCCAATTGCAGTTTCTACAGAAAGAGTGTTTCAGAACGGCTCAATCAAAAGTAAGGTTCAACTCTGTTAGTTGAATGCACAGAACAGAAAGAATTTTCACAGAATGCTACTGTGTAGTTTATATTTGAATACATTCCTTTTTCCACTATTACCTTTCTTAGCGCTCCGAATGTCCACTTGCATTTTCTACAGAAAGAGTGTTCAGAACTGCGCAATCAAAAGTATGGTTTAACTCTGTTAGCTTAATGAACATATCAGAAATAAGTTTCACACAATGCTTCGGTGTAGTTTTTATTTGAAGATATTATTTTTCCCAATAGAGGCCTCTTAGCGCTCAGAATGTCCAAATGCAGTTTCTACAGAAAGAGTGTTTCAGAAAGGCTCAATCAAAACTAAGGTTCAACTCTGTTTGTTGAATGCACAGAACAGAAAGAAGTTTCATACAATGCTTCTGTGTAGTTTATATTTGAACATATTCTTTTTTCCACTATTACCCACTTAGCGCTACGAATGTCCAGTTGCATTTTCTACAGACAGAGTGTTTCAAAACTGCTCAACCAAAAGTATGGTTTAACTCTGTTCGCTGAATGCTCAGATCAGAAAGAAGTTTCACAGAATGCTTCTGTGTAGTTTATATTTGAATATATTCCTTTTTCCACTAGTACTCTCTTAGCGCTCCAAATGTCCAGTTGCATTTTCTACAGAAAGAGTGTTCAGATCTGCTCAATCAAAAGTATGGTTTAACTCTGTTAGCTGAATGCACAGATCAGAAAGAAGTTTCACAGAATGATTCTGTGTAGTTTATATTTGGAGACATTCCTTTTTCCACTATTACCCTCTTAGCGCTCCGAATCTCCACTTGCATTTTCTACAGAAAGAGTGTTTCAGAACGGCTCAATCAAAACTAAGGTTCAACTCTTTTAGTTGAACAAACAGAACAGAAAGAAGTTTCACACAATTCTTCTGTGTAGTTTTTATTTGTAGACATTCTTTTTCCCAATATAGGCCTCCTAGCGCTCAGAATGTCCAATTGCAGTTTCTACAGAAAGAGTGTTTCAGAACGGCTCAATCAAAAGTAAGGTTCAACTCTGTTAGTTGAATGCACAGAACAGAAAGAAGTTTCATACAATGCTTCTGTGTAGTTTATATTTGAACATATTCTTTTTTCCACTATAACCCACTTAGCGCTACGAATGTCCAGTTGCATTTTCTACAGTCAGAGTGTTTCAAACCTGCTCAATCAAAAGTATGGTTTAACTCTGTTAGCTGAATGCTCAGATCAGAAAGAAGTTTCACAGAATGCTTCTGTGTAGTTTATATTTGAATATATTCCTTTTTCCACTACTACGCTCTTAGCGCACCAAATGTCCAGTTGCATTTTCTTCAGAAAGAGTGTTCAGATCTGATCAATCAAAAGTATGGTTTAACCCTGTTAGCTGAATGCACAGATCAGAAAGAAGTTTCACCGAATGATTCTGTGTAGTTTATATTTGAAGACATTCCTTTTTCCACTATTACCCTCTTAGCGCTCCGAATCTCCACTTGCATTTTCTACAAAAAGAGTGTTTCATAACTGCTCAATCAAAAATATGTTTTATCTCTGTTAACTGAATTTACAGATCAGAAATAAGTTTCACAGAATGCATCTGTGTAGTTTTTATTTGAAGATATTCTTTTTCCCAATGTAGGCCTCTTAGCGCTTAGCATGTCCAATTGCAGTTTCTACAGAAAGAGAGTTTCAGAACGGCTCAATCAAAAGTAAGGTTCAACAGTGTTAGTTGAATGCACAGAACAGAAAGAATTTTCACAGAATGCTACTGTGTAGTTTATATTTGAATATATTCCTTTTTCCACTATTACCCTCTTAGCGCTCCGAATGTCCACTTGCATTTTCTACAGAAAGAGTGTTCAGAACTGCGCAATCAAAAGTATGGTTTAACTCTGTTAGCTTAATGAACATATCAGAAATAAGTTTCACACAATGCTTCTGTGTAGTTTTTATTTGAAGATATTATTTTTCCCAATAGAGGCCTCTTAGCGCTCAGAATGTCCAATTGCAGTTTCTACAGAAAGAGTGTTTCAGAACGGCTCAATCAAAAGTAAGGTTCAACTCTGTTAGTTGAATGCACAGAACAGAAAGAATTTTCACAGAATGCTACTGTGTAGTTTATATTTGAATATATTCCTTTTTCCACTATTACCCTCTTAGCGCTCCGAATCTCCACTTGCATTTTCTACAGAAAGAGTGTTTCAGAACGGCTCAATCAAAACTAAGGTTCAACTCTTTTAGTTGAACAAACAGAACAGAAAGTAGTTTCACACAATTCTGCTGTGTAGTTTTTATTTGTAGACATTCTTTTTCCCAATATAGGCCTCCTAGCGCTCAGAATGTCCATTTGCAGTTTCTACAGAAAGAGTGTTTCAGAACGGCTCAATCAAAAGTAAGGTTCAACTCTGTTAGTTGAATGCACAGAACAGAAAGAAGTTTCATACAATGCTTCTGTGTAGTTTATATTTGAACATATTCTTTTTTCCACTATTACCCACTTAGTGCTACGAATGTCCAGTTGCATTTTCTACAGACAGAGTGTTTCAAAACTGCTCAATCAAAAGTATGGTTTAACTGTTAGCTGAATGCTCAGATCAGAAAGAAGTTTCACACAATGCTTCTGTGTAGTTTATATTTGAATATATTCCTTTTTCCACTACTACGCTCTTAGCGCTCCAAATGTCCAGTTGCATTTTCTACAGAAAGAGTGTTCAGATCTGCTCAATCAAAAGTATGGTTTAACTCTGTTAGCTGAATGCACAGACCAGAAGGAAGTTTCACCGAATGATTCTGTGTAGTTTATATTTGAAGACATTCCTTTTTGCACTATTACCCTCTTAGCGCTCCGAATCTCCACTTGCATTTTCTACAAAAAGAGTGTTTCATAACTGCTCAATCAAAAATATGTTTTATCTCTGTTAACTGAATTTACAGCTCAGAAATAAGTTTCACAGAATGCATCTGTGTAGTTTTTATTTGAAGATATTTTTTTTCCCAATATAGGCCTCTTAGCGCTTAGCATGTCCAATTGCAGTTTCTACAGAAAGAGTGTTTCAGAACGGCTCAATCAAAAGTAAGGTTCAACTCTGTTAGTTGAATGCACAGAACAGAAAGAATTTTCACAGAATGCTACTGTGTAGTTTATATTTGAATATATTCCTTTTTCCACTATTACCCTCTTAGCGCTCCGAATGTCCACTTGCATTTTCTACAGAAAGAGTGTTCAGAACTGCGCAATCAAATGTATGGTTTAACTCTGTTAGCTTAATGAACATATCAGAAATAAGTTTCACACAATGCTTCTGTGTAGTTTTTATTTGAAGATATTATTTTTCCCAATAGAGGCCTCTTAGCTCTCAGAATGTCCAATTGCAGTTTCTACATAAAGAGTGTTTCAGAATGGCTCAATCAAAAGTGAGGTTCAACTCTGTTAGTTGAATGCACAGAACAGAAAGAAGTTTCATACAATGCTTCTGTGTAGTTTATATTTGAACATATTCTTTTCTCCACTATTACCCACTTAGCGCTACGAATGTCCAGTTGCATTTTCTACAGACAGAGTGTTTCAAAACTGCTCAATCAAAAGTATGGTTTAACTCTGTTAGCTGAATGCTCAGATCAGAAAGAACTTTCACAGAATGCTTCTGTGTAGTTTATATTTGAATATATTCCTTTTTCCACTAGTACTCTCTTAGCGATCCAAATGTCCAGTTGCATTTTCTACAGAAAGAGTGTTCAGATCTGCTCAATCAAAAGTATGGTTTAACTCTGTTAGCTGAATGCACAGACCAGAAAGAAGTTTCACCGAATGATTCTGTGTAGTTTATATTTGAAGACATTCCTTTTTCCACTATTACCCTCTTAGCGCTCCGAATCTCCACTTGCATTTTCTACAAAAAGAGTGTTTCATAACTGCTGAATCAAAAATATGTTTTATCTCTGTTAACTGAATTTACAGATCAGAAATAAGTTTCACAGAATGCATCTGTGTAGTTTTTATTTCAAGATATTCTTTTTCCCAATGTAGGCCTCTTAGCGCTTAGCATGTCCAATTGCAGTTTCTACAGAAAGAGTGTTTCAGAATGGCTCAATCAAAAGTAAGGTTCAACTCTGTTAGTTGAATGCACAGAACAGAAAGAATTTTCACAGAATGCTACTGTGTAGTTTATATTTGAATATATTCCTTTTTCCACTATTACCCTCTTAGCGCTCCGAATGTCCACTTGCATTTTCTACAGAAAGAGTGTTTAGAACTGCGCAATCAAAAGTATGGTTTAACTCTGTTAGCTTAATGAACATATCAGAAAGAAGTTTCACACAATGCTTCTGTGTAGTTTTTATTTGAAGATATTATTTTTCCCAATAGAGGCCTCTTAGCGCTCAGAATGTCCAATTGCAGTTTCTACAGAAAGAGTGTTTCAGAAAAGCTCAATCAAAAGTAAGGTTCAACTCTGTTAGTTGAATGCACAGAACAGAAAGAAGTTTCATACAATGCTTCTGTGTAGTTTATATTTGAACATATTCTTTTTTCCACTATTACCCACTTAGCGCTACGAATGTCCAGTTGCATTTTCTACAGACAGAGTGTTTCAAAACTGCTCAATCAAAAGTATGGTTTAACTCTGTTAGCTGAATGCTCAGATCAGAAAAAGTTTCACAGAATGCTTCTGTGTAGTTTATATTTGAATATATTACCTTATCCACTACTACTCTCTTAGCGCTCCAAATGTCCAGTTGCATTTTCTACAGAAAGAGTGTTCAGATCTGCTCAATCAAAAGTATGGTTTAACTCTGTTAGCTGAATGCACAGATCAGAGAGAAGTTTCACAGAATGATTCTGTGTAGTTTATATTTGGAGACATTCCTTTTTCCCCTATTACCCTCTTAGCGCTCCGAATCTCCACTTGCATTTTCTACAGAAAGAGTGATTAAGAACGGCTCAATCAAAATTAAGGTTCATCTCTTTTAGTTGAACAAACAGAACAGAAAGAAGTTTCACACAATTCTTCTGTGTAGTTTTTATTTGTAGACATTCTTTTTCCCAATATAGGCCTCTTAGCGCCCAGAATGTCCAATTGCAGTTTCTACAGAAAGAGTGTTTCAGAACGGCTCAATCAAAAGTAAGGTTCAACTCTGTTAGTTGAATGCACAGAACAGAAAGAAGTTTCATACAATGCTTCTGTGTAGTTTATATTTGAACATATTCTTTTTTCCACTATTACCCACTTAGCGCTTCGAATATCCAGTTGCATTTTCTACAGACAGAGTGTTTCAAAACTGCTCAATCAAAAGTATGGTTTAACTCTGTTAGCTGAATGCTCAGATCAGAAAGAAGTTTCACAGAATGCTTCTGTGTAGTTTATATTTGAATATATTCCTTTTTCCACTACTACCCTCTTAGCGCTACAAATGTCCAGTGTCATTTTCTACAGAAAGAGTGTTCAGATCTGCTCAATCAAAAGTATGGTTTAACTCTGTTAGCTGAATGCACAGATCAGAAAGAAGTTTCACAGAATGAATCTGTGAAGTTTATATTTGAAGACATTCCTTTTTCCACTATTACCCTCTTAGCGCTCCGAATCTCCACTTGCATTTTCTACAGAAAGAGTGTTTCAGAACGGCTCAATCAAAACTAAGGTTCAACTCTTTTAGTTGAATGAACAGAACAGAAAGAAGTTTCACAGAATACTTCTGTGTAGTTTTTATTTGTAGACATTATTTTTCCCAATGTAGGTCTCTTAGCGCTCAGAATGTCCAATTGCAGTTTCTACAGAAAGAGTGTTTCAGAACGGCACAATCAAATAAAAGGTTCAACTATCTTAGTTGAATGCACAGAACAGAAAGAAGTTTCACAGAATGCTTCTGTTTAGTATTTAGTTGAAGATACTCCTTTTTGGACTATTACCCACTTAGCGCTCCGAATATCCACTGGCAGTTTCTAGACCAAGAGAGTTTCAGAACTGCTCCTTCAAAAGTAAGGCTCAACTCTGTTAGTTGAATGCGGATAATAGAAAGTTGTTTCAGAGAATGCTTCTGTGTAGTTTTTAATTGGAGATATTTCTTTTTCCTCTATTACAATCTTAGCGCTCCGAATGTCCACTTGCATTTTCTACAAAAAGAGTGTTTCATAACTGCCCAATCAAAAATATGGTTTAGCTCTGTTAACTGAATTTACAGATCAGAAATAAGTTTCACAGAATGCATCTGTGTAGTTTTTATTTGAAGATAGTCTTTTTCCCAATGTAGGCCTCTTAGCGCTTAGCTTGTCCAATTGCAGTTTCTACAGAAAGAGTGTTTCAGAACGGCTCAATCACAAGTAAGGTTCAACTCTGTTAGTTGAATGCACAGAACAGAAAGAATTTTCACAGAATGCTACTGTGTAGTTTATATTTGAATATATTCCTTTTTCCACTATTACCCTCTTAGCGCTCCGAATGTCCACTTGCCTTTTCTACGGAAAGAGTGTTCGGAACTGCACAATCAAAAGTATGGTTTAACTCTGTTAGCTGAATGCACATATCAGAACTAAGTTTCACACAATGCTTCTGTGTAGTTTTTATTTGAAGATAATATTTTTCCCAATATAGCCCTCTTAGCGCTCAGAATGTCCAATTGCAGTTTCTACAGAAAGAGTGTTTCAGAACTGCTCAATCAAAAGTAAGGTTCAACTCTCTATGTTGAATGCACAGAACAGAAAGTAGTTTCATACAATGCTTCTGTGTAGTTTATATTTGAACATATTCTTTTTTCCACTATTACCCACTTAGCGCTACGAATGTCCAGTTGCATTTTCTACAGACAGAGTGTTTCAAAACTGCTCAATCAAATGTATGGTTTAACTCTGTTAGCTGAATGCTCGGATCAGAAATAAGTTTCACAGAATGCTTCTGTGTAGTTTATATTTGAATATATTCCTTTTTCCACGACTACCCTCTTAGCGCTCCAAATGTCCAGTTGCATTTTCTACAGAAAGAGTGTTCAGATCTGCTCAATCAAAAGTATGGTTTAACTCTGTTAGCTGAATGCACGGATCAGAAAGAATTTTCACAGAATGATTCTGCGTAGTTTATATTTGAAGACATTCCTTTTTCCACTATTACCCTCATAGCGCTCCGAATCTCCACTTGCATTTTCTACAGAAAGAGTGTTTCAGAGCGGCTCCATCAAAACTAAGGTTCAACTCTTTTAGTTGAATGAACAGAACAGAAAGAAGTTTCACAGAATGCTTCTGTGTAGTTTTTATTTGTAGATATTCTTTTTCCCAATATAGGACTCTTAGCGCTCAGAATTTCCAATTGAAGGTTCTACAGAAAGAGTGTTTCAGAACGCCTCAATCAAAAGTAAGGTTCAACCCTGGTAGTTGAATGCACAGAACAGAAAGAAGTTTCACAGAATGCTTCTGTGTAGTTTATATTTGAATATATTAATTTTTCCACTATTACCCTCTTAGCGCTCCGAATGTCCTCTTGCATTTTCTACAGAAAGAGTGTTCTGAACTGCGCAATCAAAAGTATGGTTTAACTCTGTTAGCTGAATGCACATATCAGAAATAAGTTTCAAGCAATGCTTCTGAGTAGTTTTTATTTGAAGATATTATTTTTCCCAAAATAGGCCTCTTAGCGCTCAGAATGTCCAATTGCAGTTTCTACAGAAAGAGTGTTTCAGAACGGCTCAATCAAATGTAAGGTTCAACTCTCTTAGTTGAATGCACAGAACAGAAAGTAGTTTCACAGAATGCTTCTGTGTAGTATTTAGTTGAAGATACTCCTTTTGGGACTATTACCCACTTAGCGCTCCGAATATCCACTGGCAGTTTCTACACAAAGAGTGTTTCAGAACTGCTCCTTCAAAAGTAAGTCTCAACTCTGTTAGTTGAATGCGGAGAACAGAAAGGGGTTACAGAGAATGCTTCTGTGTAGTTTTTAATTGGAGATATTCCTTTTTCCTCTTTTACAATCTTAGCGCTCCGAATGTCCACTTGCATATTCTACAAAAAGAGTGTTTCATAACTGCTCAATCAAAAATATGGTTTAGCTCTGTTAACTGAATTTACACATCAGAAATAAGTTTCACAGAATGCATCTGTGTAGTTTTTATTTGAAGATATTTTTTTTCCCAATGTAGGCTTCTTAGAGCTTAGAATGTCCAATTGCAGTTACTACAGAAAGAGTGTTTCAGAACGGCTCAATCAAAAGTAAGGTTCAACTCTGTTAGTTGAATGCACAGAACAGAAAGAAGTTTCAGAGAATGCTACTGTGTAGTTTATATTTGAATATAGTCCTTTTTCCACTATTCCCCTCTTAGCGCTACGAATGTCCACTTGCATTTTCTACAGAAAGAGTGTTCGGAACTGCGCAATCAAAAGTATGGTTTAACTCTGTTAGCTGAATGCAGATATCAGAAATAAGTTTCACGCAATGCTTCTGTGTAGTTTTTATTTGAAGATATTATTTTTCTCCATGTAGGCTTCTTAGCGCTCAGAATGTCCAATTGCAGTTTCTACAGAAAGAGTGTTTCAGAACGGCTCAATCAAAAGTAAGGTTCAACTCTGTTAGTTGAATGCACAGAACAGAAAGAAGTTTCATACAATGCTTCTGTGTAGTTTATATTTGAACATATTCTTTTTTCCACTATTACCCACTTAGCGCTACGAATGTCCAGTTGCATTTTCTACAGACAGAGTGTTTCAAAACTGCTCAATCAAAAGTATGGTTTAACTCTGTTAGCTGAATGCTCAGATCAGAAAGAAGTTTCACAGAATGCTTCTGTGTAGTTTATATTTGAATATATTCCTTTTTCCACTACTACTCTCTTAGCGCTCCAAATGTCCAGTTGCATTTTCTACAGAAAGAGTGTTCAGATCTGCTCAATCAAAAGTATGGTTTAACTCTGTTTGCTGAATGCACAGATCAGAAAGAAGTTTCACAGAATGATTCTCTGTAGTTTATATTTGGAGACATTCCTTTTTCCACTATTACCCTCTTAGCGCTCCGAATCTCCCCTTGCATTTTCTACAGAAAGAGTGTTTCAGAACGGCTCAATCAAAACTAAGGTTCAACTCTTTTAGTTGAACAAACAGAACAGAAAGAAGTTTCACACAATTCTTCTCTGTAGTTTTTATTTGTAGACATTCTTTTTCCCAATATAGGCCTCTTAGCGCTCAGAATGTCCAATTGCAGCTTCTACAGAAAGAGTGTTTCAGAACGGCTCAATCAAAAGTAAGGTTCAACTCTGTTAGTTGAATGCACAGAACAGAAAGTAGTTTCATACAATGCTTCTGTGTAGTTTATATTTGAACATATTCTTTTTTCCACTGTTACCCACTTAGCGCTACGAATGTCCAGTTGCAATTTCTACAGACAGAGTGTTTCAAAACTGCTCAATCAAAAGTATGGTTTAACTCTGTTAGCTGAATGCTCAGATCAGAAAGAAGTTTCACAGAATGCTTCTGTGTAGTTTATATTTGAATATATTCCTTTTTCCACTACTACGCTCTTAGCGCTCCAAATGTCCAGTTGCATTTTCTACAGAAAGAGTGTTCAGATCTGATCAATCAAAAGTATGGTTTAACTCTGTTAGCTGAATGCACAGATCAGAAAGAAGTTTCATAGAATGATTCTGTGTAGTTTATATTTGAAGACATTCCTTTTTCCACTATTACCCTCTTATCGCTCCGAATGTCCACTTGCATTTTCTACAGAAAGTGTGTTCGGAACTGCGCAATCAAAAGTATGGTTTAACTCTGTTAGCTGAATGCACATATCAGAAATAAGTTTCACACAATGCTTCTGTGTAGTTTTTATTTGAAGATATTATTTTTCCCAATATAGGCCTCTTAGCGCTCAGAATGTCCAATTGCAGTTTCTACAGAAAGACTGTTTCAGAACGGCTCAATGAAAGTAAGTTTCAACTCTGTTAGTTGAATGCACAGAACAGAAAGATGTTTCATACAATGCTTCTGTGTATTTTATATTTGAAAATATACTTTTTTCCACTATTACCCACTTAGCGCTCCGAATGTCCACTTGCATTTTCTACAGAAAGAGTGTTCTGAACTGCGCAATCAAAAGTGTGGTTTAACTCTGTTAGCTGAATGCACATATCAGAAATAAGTTTCAAACAATGCTTCTGTGTAGTTTTTATTTGAAGATATTATTTTTCCCAATATAGGCCTCTTAACGCTCAGAATGTCCAATTGCAGTTTCTACATATAGAGTGTTTCAGAACGGCTCAATCAAATGTAAGGTTCAACTCTATTAGTTGAATGCACAGAACAGAAAGAAGTTTCACAGAATGCTTCTGTGTAGTATTTAGTTGAAGATACTCCTTTTTGGACAATTACCCACTTAGCGCTCCGAATATCCACTGGCAGTTTCTACACAAAGAGAGTTTCAGAACTGCTCCTTCAAAAGTAAGGCTCAACTCTGTTAGTTGAATGCGGAGAACAGAAAGGGGTTTCAGAGAATGCATCTGTGTAGTTTTTAATTGGAGATATTCCTTTTTCCTCTATTACAATCTTAGCGCTCCGAATGTCCACTTGCATTTTCTACAAAAAGAATGTTTCATAACTCCTCAATCAAAAATATGGTTTAGCTCTGTTAACTGAATTTACAGATCAGAAATAAGTTTCACAGAATGCATCTGTGTAGCTTTTATTTGAAAATATTCTTTTTCCCAATGTAGGCCTCTTTGCGCTTAGAATGTCCAATTGCAGTTTCTACAGAAAGAGTTTTTCAGAACGGCTCAATCAAAAGTAAGGTTCAACTCTGTTAGTTGAATGCACAGAACAGAAAGATGTTTCACAGAATGCTACTGTGTAGTTTATATTTGAATATATTCCTTTTTCCACTATTACACTCTTAGCGCTCCGAATGTCCACTTGCATGTTCTACAGAAAGAGTGTTCGGAACTGTGCAATCAAGAGTATGGTTTAACTCTGTTAGCTGAACGCACATATCAAAAAAAGTTTCACACAATGCTTCCGTGTAGTTTTTATTTGAAGATATTATTTTTCCCAATATAGGCCTCTTAGCGCTCCGAATGTCCACTTGCATTTTCTACAAAAAGAGTGTTTCATATCTGCTCAATCAAAAATATGGTTTAGCTCTGTTAACTGAATTTACAGATCAGAAATAAGTTTCACAGAATGCTTCTGTGTAGTTTTAATTTGTAGATATTCTTTTTCCCAATATAGGCCTCTTAGCGCTCAGAATGTCCAATTGCAGTTTCTACCGAAAGAGTGTTTCAGAACAGCTCAATCAAAAGTAAGGTTCAACCCTGGTAGTTGAATGCACAGAACAGAAAGAAGTTTCACAGAATGCTTCTGTGTAGTTTATATTTGAATATATTCCTTTTTCCACTATTACCCTCTTAGCGCTCCGAATGTCCACTTGCATTTTCTACAGAAAGAGTGTTCTGAACTGCGCAATCAAAAGTATGGTTTAACTCTGTTAGCTGAATGCACATATCAGAAATAAGTTTCAAACAATTCTTCTGTGTAGTTTTTATTTGAAGATATTATTTTTCCCAATATAGGCCTCTTAGCGCTCAGAATGTCCAATTGCAGTTTCTACAGAAAGAGTGTTTCAGAACGGCTCAATCAAATGTAATTTTCAACTCTCTTAGTTGAATGCACAGAACAGAAAGAAGTTTCACAGAATGCTTCTGTGTAGTATTTAGTTGAAGATACTCCTTTTTGGACTATTACCCACTTAGCGCTCCGAATATCCACTGGCAGTTTCTACACAAAGAGTGTTTCAGAACGGCTCCTTTAAAAGTAAGGCTCAACTCTGTTAGTTGAATGCGGAGAACAGAAAGGGGTTTCAGAGAATGCTTCTGTGTAGTTTTTAATTGGAGATATTCCTTTTTCCTCTATGACAATCTTAGCGCTCCGAATGTCCACTTGCATATTCTACAAAAAGAGTGTTTCATAACTGCTCAATCAAAAATATGGTTTAGCTCTGTTAACTGAATTTACAGATCAGAAATAAGTTTCACAGAATGCATCTGTGTAGTTTTTTTTTGAAGATATTCTTTTTCTAAATGTAGGCCTCTTAGCGCTTAGAATGTCCAATTGCAGTTTCTACAGAAAGAGTGTTTCAGAACGGCTCAATCAAAAGTAAGGTTCAACTCTGTTAGTTGAATGCACAGAACAGAAAGAAGTTTCAGAGAATGCTACTGTGTAGTTTATATTTGAATATATTCCTTTTTCCGCTATTACCCTCTTAGCGCTCCGAATGTCCACTTGCATTTTCTACAGAAAGAGTGTTCGGAACTGCGCAATCAAAAGTATGGTTTAACTCTGTTGGCTGAATGCACATATCAGAAATAAGTTTCACACAATGCTTCTGTGTAGTTTTTATTTGAAGATATTATTTTTCCCAATATAGGCCTCTTAGCGCTCAGAATGTCCAATTGCAGTTTCTACAGAAAGAGTGTTTCAGAACTGCTCAATCAAAAGTAAGGTTCAACTCTCTAAGTTGAATGCACAGAACAGAAAGAAGTTTCATACAATGCTTCTGTGTAGTTTATATTTGAACATATTCTTTTTTCCAATATTACCCACTTAGTGCTACGAATGTCCAGTTGCATTTTCTACAGACAGAGTGTTTCAAAACTGCTCAATCAAATGTATGGTTTAACTCTGTTAGCTGAATGCTCGGATCAGAAAGAAGTTTCACAGAATGCTTCTGTGTAGTTTATATTTGAATATATTCCTTTTTCCACGACTACCCTCTTAGCGCTCAAAATGTCCAGCTGCATTTTCTACAGAAAGAGTGTTCAGATCTGCTCAATCAAAAGTATGGTTTAACTCTGTTAGCTGAATGCACAGATCAGAAAGAAGTTTCACAGAATGATTCTGTGTAGTTTATATTTGAAGACATTCCTTTTTCCACTATTACCCTCATAGCGCTCCGAATCTCCACTTGCATTTTCTACAGAAAGAGTGTTTCAGAGCGGCTCCATCAAAACTAAGTTTCAACTCTTTTAGTTGAATGAACAGAACAGAAAGAAGTTTCACAGAATGCTTCTGTGTAGTTTTTATTTGTAGATATTCTTTTTCCCAATATAGGCCTCTTAGCGCTCAGAATTTCCAATTGAAGGTTCTACAGAAAGAGTGTTTCAGAACGCCTCAATCAAAAGTAAGGTTCAACCCTGGTAGTTGAATGCACAGAACAGAAAGAAGTTTCACAGAATGCTTCTGTGTAGTTTATATTTGAATATATTACTTTTTCCACTATTACCCTCTTAGCGCTCCGAATGTCCTCTTGCATTTTCTACAGAAAGAGTGTTCTGAACTGCGCAATCAAAAGTATGGTTTA
This sequence comes from Symphalangus syndactylus, assembly GCF_028878055.3. NCBI lineage: Eukaryota > Metazoa > Chordata > Mammalia > Primates > Hylobatidae > Symphalangus > Symphalangus syndactylus. The sequence continues at coordinate 5,425,870 of NC_072446.2, forward strand.
ACTCTGTTAGCTGAATGCACATATCAGAAATAAGTTTCAAGCAATGCTTCTGAGTAGTTTTTATTTGAAGATATTATTTTTCCCAAAATAGGCCTCTTAGCGCTCAGAATGTCCAATTGCAGTTTCTACAGAAAGAGTGTTTCAGAACGGCTCAATCAAATGTAAGGTTCAACTCTCTTAGTTGAATGCACAGAACAGAAAGTAGTTTCACAGAATGCTTCTGTGTAGTATTTAGTTGAAGATACTCCTCTTTGGACTATTACCCACTTAGCGCTCCGAATATCCACTGGCAGTTTCTACACAAAGAGTGTTTCAGAACTGCTCCTTCAAAAGTAAGTCTCAACTCTGTTAGTTGAATGCGGAGAACAGAAAGGGGTTTCAGAGAATGCTTCTGTGTAGTTTTTAATTGGAGATATTCCTTTTTCCTCTATTACAATCTTAGCGCTCCGAATGTCCACTTGCATATTCTACAAAAAGAGTGTTTCATAACTGCTCAATCAAAAATATGGTTTAGCTCTGTTAACTGAATTTACACATCAGAAATAAGTTTCACAGAATGCATCTGTGTAGTTTTTATTTGAAGATATTATTTTTCCCAATGTAGGCTTCTTAGAGCTTAGAATGTCCAATTGCAGTTTCTACAGAGAGAGTGTTTCAGAATGGCTCAATCAAAAGTAAGGTTCAACTCTGTTAGTTGAATGCACAGAACAGAAAGAAGTTTCAGAGAATGCTACTGTGTAGTTTATATTTGAATATATTCCTTTTTCCACTATTCCCCTCTTAGCGCTCCAAATGTACACTTGCATTTTCTACAGAAAGAGTGTTCGGAACTGCGCAATCAAAAGTATGGTTTAACTCTGTTAGCTGAATGCACATATCAGAAATAAGTTTCACACAATGCTTCTGTGTAGTTTTTATTTGAAGATATTATTTTTCTCCATGTAGGCTTCTTAGCGCTCAGAATGTCCAATTGCAGTTTCTACAGAAAGAGTGTTTCAGAACGACTCAATCAAAAGTAAGGTTCAACTCTGTTAGTTGAATGCACAGAACAGAAAGAAGTTTCACAGAATGCTTCTGTGTTGTTTATATTTGAATATATTCCTTTTTCCATGACTACCCTATTAGCGCTCCAAATGTCCAGTTGCATTTTCTACAGAAAGAGTGTTCAGATCTGCTCAATCAAAAGTATGGTTTAACTCTGTTAGCTGAATGCACAGATCAGAAATATGTTTCACAGTATGATTCTGTGTAGTTTATATTTGAAGACATTCCTTTTTCCACTATTACCCTCTTAGCGCTCCGAATCTCCACTTGCATTTTCTACAGAAAGAGTGTTTCAGAGCGGCTCAATCAAAACTAATGTTCAACTCTTTTAGTTGAATGAACAGAACAGAAAGAGGTTTCACAGAATGCTTCTGTGTAGTTTATATTTGAATATATTCCTTTTTCCACTATTACCCTCTTAGCGCTCCGAATGTCCACTTGCATTTTCTACAGAAAGAGTGTTCTGAACTGCGCAATCAAAAGTATGGTTTACCTCTGTTAGCTGAATGCACATATCAGAAATAAGTTTCAAACAATGCTTCTGTGTAGTTTTTATTTGAAGATATTATTTTTCCCAATATAGACCTCTTAGCGCTCAGAATGTCCAATTGCAGTTTCTACAGAAAGAGTGTTTCAGAACGGCTCAATCAAATGTAAGTTTCAACTCTCTTAGTTGAATGCACAGAACAGAAAGAAGTTTCAGAGAATGCTTCTGTGTAGTATTTAGTTGAAGATACTCCTTTTTGGAATATTTCCCACTTAGCGCTCCGAATATCCACTGGCAGTTTCTACACAAAGAGTGTTTCAGAACTGCTCCTTCAAAAGTAAGGCTCAACTCTGTTAGTTGAATGCGGAGAACAGAAAGGGGTTTCAGAGAAAGCTTCTGTGTAGTTTTTAATTGGAGATATTCCTTTTTCCTCTATTACAATCTTAGCGCTACCAATGTCCACTTGCATTTTCTACAAAAAGAGTGTTTCATAACTGCTCAATCAAAAATATGATTTAGCTCTGTTAACTGAATTTACAGATCAGAAATAAGTTTCACAGAATGCATCTGTGTAGTTTTTATTTGAAGATATTCTTTTTCCCAATGTAGGCCTCTTAGCGCTTAGAATGTCCAATTGCAGTTTCTACAGAAAGAGTGTTTCAGAACGGCTCAATCAAAAGTAAGGTTCAACTCTGTTAGTTGAATGCACAGCACAGAAAGAAGTTTCACAGAATGCTACTGTGTAGTTTATATTTCAATATATTCCTTTTTCCACTATTACCCTCTTAGCGCTCCGAATGTCCACTTGCATTTTCTACAGAAAGAGTGTTCGGAACTGCGCAATCAAAAGTATGGTTTAACTCTGTTAGCTGAATGCACATATCAGAAATAAGTTTCACACAATGCTTCTGTGTAGTTTTTATTTGAAGATATTATTTTTCCCAATATAGGCCTCTTAGCGCTCAGAATGTCCAATTGCAGTTTCTACAGAAAGAGTGTTTCAGAACGGCTCAATCAAAAGTAAGGTTCAACTCTGTTAGTTGAATGTACAGAACAGAAAGAAGTTTCATACAATGCTTCTGTGTAGTTTATATTTGAACATATTCTTTTTTCCACTATTACCCACTTCGCGCTACGAATGTCCAGTTGCATTTTGTACAGACAGAGTGTTTCAAAACTGCTCAATCAAAAGTATGGTTTAACTCTGTTAGCTGAATGCTCAGATCAGAAAGAAGTTTCACAGAATGCTTCTGTGTAGTTTATATTTGAATATATTCCTTTTTCCACGACTACCCTCTTAGCACTCCAAATGTCCAGTTGCATTTTCTACAGAAAGAGTGTTCAGATCTGCTCAATCAAAAGTATGGTTTAACTCTGTTAGCTGAATGCACAGATCAGAAAGAAGTTTCACAGAATGATTCTGTGTAGTTTATGTTTGAAGACATTCCTTTTTCCACTATTATCCTCTTAGCGCTCTTAATCCCACTTGCATTTTCTACAGAAAGAGTGTTTCAGAACGGCTCAATCAAAACTAAGTTTCAACTCTATTAGTTGAATGAACAGAACAGAAAGAAGTTTCACAGAATGCTTCTGTGTAGTTTTTATTTGTAGATATTCTTTTCCCAATATAGGCCTCTCAGCGCTCAGAATGTCCAATTGCAGTTTCTACAGAAAGAGTGTTTCAGAACGGCTCAATCTAAAGTAAGGTTCAACCCTGGTAGTTGAATGCAAAGAACAGAAAGAAGTTTCACAGAATGCTTCTGTGTAGTTTATATTTGAATATATTACTTTTTCCACTATTACCCTCTTAGCGCTCCGAATGTCCACTTGCACTTTCTACAGAAAGAGTGTTCTGAACTGCGCAATCAAAAGTATGGTTTAACTCTGTTAGCTGAATGCATATATCAGACAAAAGTTTCAAACAATGCTTCTGTGTAGTTTTTATTTGAAGATATTATTTTTCCCAATATAGGCCTCTTAGCGCTCAGAATGTCCAATTGCAGTTTCTACAGAAAGAGTGTTTCAGAACGGCTCAATCAAATGTAAGGTTCAACTTTCTTAGTTGAATACACAGAACGGAAAGTAGTTTCACAGAATGCTTCTGTGTAGTATTTAGTTGAAGATACTCCTTTTTGGACTATTACCCACTTAGCGCTCAGAATATCCACTGGCAGTTTCTACACAAAGAGTGTTTCAGAACTGCTCCTTCAAAAGTAAGGCTCAACTCTGTTAGTTGAATGCGGTGAACAGAAAGGGGTTTCAGAGAATGCTTCTGTGTAGTTTTTAATTGGAGATATTCCTTTTTCCTCTATTACAATCTTAGCGCTCCGAATGTCCACTTGCATTTTCTACAAAAAGAGTGTTTCATAACTGCTCAATCAAAAATATGGTTTAGCTCTGTTAACTGAATTTACAGATCAGAAATAAGTTTCACAGAATGCATCTGTGTAGTTTTTATTTGAATATATTCTTTTTCCCAATGTAGGCCTCCTAGCGCTTAGCATGTCCAATTGCAGTTTCTACAGAAAGAGTGTTTCAGAACGGCTCAATCAAAAGTAAGGTTCAACTCTGTTAGCTGAATGCACAGAACAGAAAGAAGTTTCACAGAATGCTACTGTGTAGTTTATATTTGAATATATTCCTTTTTCCACTATTACCCTCTTAGCGCTCCGAATGTCCACTTGCATTTTCTACAGAAAGAGTGTTCGGAACTGCGCAATCAAAAGTATGGTTTAACTCTGTTAGCTGAATGCACATATCAGAAATAAGTTTCACACAATGCTTCTGTGTAGTTTTTATTTGAAGATATTATTTTTCCCAATATAGGCCTCTTAGCACTCAGAATGTCCAATTGCAGTTTCTACAGAAAGAGTGTTTCAGAACGGCTCAATCAAAAGTAAGGTTCAACTCTGTTAGTTGAATGCACAGAACAGAATGTAGTTTCACAGATTGCTTCTGTGTAGTTTGTATTTGAAGATATTCCTTTTTCCACTGTTACCCTTTTTAGAGCTCAGAATGTCCACTTGCATTTTCTACAGAAAGTGAGCTCAGAACTGCTCTATCAAAAGTATGATTTAACTCTTTAGGTGAATGCACAGATCAGAAATAAGTTTCACAGAATTTTTCTGTGTAGTTTATATTTGAAGATATTCCATTTTCCACTATTACCCACTTAGCGCTCAGAATGTCCAGTTGCATTTTCTACAGAAAGATTGTTCTGAACGGCTCAATCAAAAGTATGGTTTTACTCTGTTATTTGAATGCACATATCAGAAATAAGTTTCACAGAATCCTTCCGTGTAGTATTTTGTTGAAGATATTCTTTTTTCGACTATTATCCTCTTAGCTCTCCGAATGTCCAATTTCAGTTTCTAAACAAAGAGTGTTTCAGAACTGCTCCTTCAAAAGTAGGGCTCAACTCTGGTAGTTGAATGCAGAGAACAGAGAGGAGTTTCACAGAATGCCCCTGTGTAGTTTATATTTGAATATATTCCCTTTTTCAGTATTACCCTCTTAGCGCTCCGAATGTCCACTTGCATTTTCTACAGAGAGAGTGTTCAGAACTGCTCAATCCAAAGTATGGTTTAACTCTGTTAGCTGAATGCACAGATCAGAAAGAATTTTCACAGAATACTTCTGTGTACTTTTTATTTGAAGATATTCCTTTCTCCAATATAGGAGTCTTAGCGCTCAGAATGTCCAATTGCAGTTTCTACAGAAAGAGTGTTTCAGAAAGGCTCAATCAAAAGTAAGGTTCAACTCTGTTAGTTGAATGCACAGAACAGAAAGTAGTTTCACAGAATGCTTCTGTGTAGTTTATATTTGAATATATTACTTTTTCCACTACTACCCTCTTAGCGCTCCAAATGTCCAGTTGCATTTTCTACAGGAAGAGTGTTCAGAACTGCTCAATCAAATGTATGATTTAACTCTCTTAGCTGAATGCACAGATTAGAAAGAAGTTGCACAGAATGCTTCTGTGTAGTTTTTATTTGAAGATATACTTTTTCCCAATATAGGCCTCTTAGTGCTCAGATTGTCCAATTGCAGTTTCTACAGAAAGAGTGTTTCAGAATGGCTCTTTAAAAAGTAAGGTTCAACTCTGCTATTTCAATGCACAGAACAGAAAGTAGTTTCACAGAATGCTTCTCTGTAGTTCATATTTTACGGTATTACTTTTTCCACTATTACCCTCTTAGAGCTCGGAATGTCCGCTTGCATTTTCTTCAGAAAGAGTGTTCAGAACTGCTCCATCAAAAGTATGGTTTAACTCTGTTAGTTGAATGCACAGATCAGAAAGAAGTTTCACAGAATTCTTCTGTGTAGTTTTTATTTGAAGATATTCCTTTTTCCAATATAGGTCTCTTAGCGCTCAGAATGTCCAATTGCAGTATCTACAGAAAGAGAGTTTCAGAACTGCTCAATCAAAAGTAAGGTTCAATACTGTTAGTTGAATGCACGGAACAGAAAGAAGTTTCAGAGAATGCTTCTGTGTAGTTTATATTTGAAGATATTCCTTTTTCCACTATTACCCTCTTAGCGCTCCGAATCACCACTTGCATTTTCTACAGAAAGAGTGTTTCAGAACGGCTCAATCAAAAGTAAGGTTGAACTCTTTTAGTTGAATGCACAGAACAGAAAGTAGTTTCACAGAATGCTTCGGTGTAGTATTTAGTTATAGATATTCCTTTTTCGACTATTGCCCTCTTAGCATTCCGAATGTCCACTGGCAGTTTCTACACAAAGATTGTTTGAGAACAGCTCCTTCAAAGTAAGGCTCAAATCAGTTAGTTGAATGCAGAGAACAGAAAGGAGTTTCAGAGAATGCTTCTGTGTAGTTTTAATTTGGGGATATTCCTTTTTCCACTAATACAATTTTAGCGCTCCGAATGTCCACTTGCGTTTTCTACAGAAAGAGTGTCTCATAACTTCTCAATCAAAAGTATGGTTTAACTCTGTTAGCTGAATGCACAGATCAGAAATAAGTTTCACCGAATGATTCTGTGTAGTTTATATTTGAATATATTACTTTTTCCACTATTACCCTCTTAGCGCTCCGAATGTCCACTTGCACTTTCTACAGAAAGAGTGTTCTGAACTGCGCAATCAAAAGTATGGTTTAACTCTGTTAGCTGAATGCATATATCAGACAAAAGTTTCAAACAATGCTTCTGTGTAGTTTTTATTTGAAGATATTATTTTTCCCAATATAGGCCTCTTAGCGCTCAGAATGTCCAATTGCAGTTTCTACAGAAAGAGTGTTTCAGAACGGCTCAATCAAATGTAAGGTTCAACTTTCTTAGTTGAATACACAGAACGGAAAGTAGTTTCACAGAATGCTTCTGTGTAGTATTTAGTTGAAGATACTCCTTTTTGGACTATTACCCACTTAGCGCTCAGAATATCCACTGGCAGTTTCTACACAAAGAGTGTTTCAGAACTGCTCCTTCAAAAGTAAGGCTCAACTCTGTTAGTTGAATGCGGTGAACAGAAAGGGGTTTCAGAGAATGCTTCTGTGTAGTTTTTAATTGGAGATATTCCTTTTTCCTCTATTACAATCTTAGCGCTCCGAATGTCCACTTGCATTTTCTACAAAAAGAGTGTTTCATAACTGCTCAATCAAAAATATGGTTTAGCTCTGTTAACTGAATTTACAGATCAGAAATAAGTTTCACAGAATGCATCTGTGTAGTTTTTATTTGAATATATTCTTTTTCCCAATGTAGGCCTCCTAGCGCTTAGCATGTCCAATTGCAGTTTCTACAGAAAGAGTGTTTCAGAACGGCTCAATCAAAAGTAAGGTTCAACTCTGTTAGCTGAATGCACAGAACAGAAAGAAGTTTCACAGAATGCTACTGTGTAGTTTATATTTGAATATATTCCTTTTTCCACTATTACCCTCTTAGCGCTCCGAATGTCCACTTGCATTTTCTACAGAAAGAGTGTTCGGAACTGCGCAATCAAAAGTATGGTTTAACTCTGTTAGCTGAATGCACATATCAGAAATAAGTTTCACACAATGCTTCTGTGTAGTTTTTATTTGAAGATATTATTTTTCCCAATATAGGCCTCTTAGCACTCAGAATGTCCAATTGCAGTTTCTACAGAAAGAGTGTTTCAGAACGGCTCAATCAAAAGTAAGGTTCAACTCTGTTAGTTGAATGCACAGAACAGAATGTAGTTTCACAGATTGCTTCTGTGTAGTTTGTATTTGAAGATATTCCTTTTTCCACTGTTACCCTTTTTAGAGCTCAGAATGTCCACTTGCATTTTCTACAGAAAGTGAGCTCAGAACTGCTCTATCAAAAGTATGATTTAACTCTTTAGGTGAATGCACAGATCAGAAATAAGTTTCACAGAATTTTTCTGTGTAGTTTATATTTGAAGATATTCCATTTTCCACTATTACCCACTTAGCGCTCAGAATGTCCAGTTGCATTTTCTACAGAAAGATTGTTCTGAACGGCTCAATCAAAAGTATGGTTTTACTCTGTTATTTGAATGCACATATCAGAAATAAGTTTCACAGAATCCTTCCGTGTAGTATTTTGTTGAAGATATTCTTTTTTCGACTATTATCCTCTTAGCTCTCCGAATGTCCAATTTCAGTTTCTAAACAAAGAGTGTTTCAGAACTGCTCCTTCAAAAGTAGGGCTCAACTCTGGTAGTTGAATGCAGAGAACAGAGAGGAGTTTCACAGAATGCCCCTGTGTAGTTTATATTTGAATATATTCCCTTTTTCAGTATTACCCTCTTAGCGCTCCGAATGTCCACTTGCATTTTCTACAGAGAGAGTGTTCAGAACTGCTCAATCCAAAGTATGGTTTAACTCTGTTAGCTGAATGCACAGATCAGAAAGAATTTTCACAGAATACTTCTGTGTACTTTTTATTTGAAGATATTCCTTTCTCCAATATAGGAGTCTTAGCGCTCAGAATGTCCAATTGCAGTTTCTACAGAAAGAGTGTTTCAGAAAGGCTCAATCAAAAGTAAGGTTCAACTCTGTTAGTTGAATGCACAGAACAGAAAGTAGTTTCACAGAATGCTTCTGTGTAGTTTATATTTGAATATATTACTTTTTCCACTACTACCCTCTTAGCGCTCCAAATGTCCAGTTGCATTTTCTACAGGAAGAGTGTTCAGAACTGCTCAATCAAATGTATGATTTAACTCTCTTAGCTGAATGCACAGATTAGAAAGAAGTTGCACAGAATGCTTCTGTGTAGTTTTTATTTGAAGATATACTTTTTCCCAATATAGGCCTCTTAGTGCTCAGATTGTCCAATTGCAGTTTCTACAGAAAGAGTGTTTCAGAATGGCTCTTTAAAAAGTAAGGTTCAACTCTGCTATTTCAATGCACAGAACAGAAAGTAGTTTCACAGAATGCTTCTCTGTAGTTCATATTTTACGGTATTACTTTTTCCACTATTACCCTCTTAGAGCTCGGAATGTCCGCTTGCATTTTCTTCAGAAAGAGTGTTCAGAACTGCTCCATCAAAAGTATGGTTTAACTCTGTTAGTTGAATGCACAGATCAGAAAGAAGTTTCACAGAATTCTTCTGTGTAGTTTTTATTTGAAGATATTCCTTTTTCCAATATAGGTCTCTTAGCGCTCAGAATGTCCAATTGCAGTATCTACAGAAAGAGAGTTTCAGAACTGCTCAATCAAAAGTAAGGTTCAATACTGTTAGTTGAATGCACGGAACAGAAAGAAGTTTCAGAGAATGCTTCTGTGTAGTTTATATTTGAAGATATTCCTTTTTCCACTATTACCCTCTTAGCGCTCCGAATCACCACTTGCATTTTCTACAGAAAGAGTGTTTCAGAACGGCTCAATCAAAAGTAAGGTTGAACTCTTTTAGTTGAATGCACAGAACAGAAAGTAGTTTCACAGAATGCTTCGGTGTAGTATTTAGTTATAGATATTCCTTTTTCGACTATTGCCCTCTTAGCATTCCGAATGTCCACTGGCAGTTTCTACACAAAGATTGTTTGAGAACAGCTCCTTCAAAGTAAGGTTCAAATCAGTTAGTTGAATGCAGAGAACAGAAAGGAGTTTCAGAGAATGCTTCTGTGTAGTTTTAATTTGGGGATATTCCTTTTTCCACTAATACAATTTTAGCGCTCCGAATGTCCACTTGCGTTTTCTACAGAAAGAGTGTCTCATAACTTCTCAATCAAAAGTATGGTTTAACTCTGTTAGCTGAATGCACAGATCAGAAATAAGTTTCACAGAATGCTTCTGAGTAGTTTTTATTTGGAGATATTCTTTTTCCCAATATAGGCCACTTAGCGCTCAGAATGTCCAATTGCCGTTTCTACAGAATGAGTGTTTCAGAAGGCTCAATCAAAAGTAAGGTTCAACTCTGTTAGTTGAATGCACAGAACAGAAAGAAGTTTCACAGAATGCTTCTGTGTAGTTTATATTTGAATGTATTCCTATTTCCACTATTACTATCTTAGCGCTCCGAATGTCCACTTGCATTTTCTACAGAAAGAGAGTTTCAGAAAGGCTCAATCAAAAGTAAGGTTCAACTCTGTTACTTGAATGCACAGAACAGCAAGAAGTTTCACAGAATGCTTCTGTGTAGTTTATATTTGAATATATTCCTTTTTCCAATATTACCCTCTTAGTGCTCCGAATGTCCACTTGCATTTTCTACAGAAAGAGTGTTCTGAACGGCTCAATCAAAAGTATGGTTTTATTCTGTTATTTGAATGCACATATCAGAAATAAGTTTCACAGAATCCTTCCGTGTAGTACTTTGTTGAAGATATTCCTTTTTCGACTATTATCCTCTTAGCTCTCCGAATGTCCAATTTCAGATTCTAAACAAAGAGTGTTTCAGAACTGCTCCTTCAAAAGTAGGGCTCAACTCTGTTAGTTGAATGCAGAGAACAGAAAGGAGTTTCACAGAATGCCTCTGTGTAGTTTATATTTGAATATATTCCCTTTTTGAGTATTACCCTCTTAGCGCTCCGAATGTCCACTTGCATTTTCTACAGAAAGAGTGTTCAGAACTGCTCAATCCAAAGTATGGTTTAACTCTGTTAGCTGAATGCACAGATCAGAAAGAAATTTTCACAGAATGCTTCTGTGTACTTTTTATTTGAAGATATTCCTTTCTCCAATATAGGAGTCTTAGCGCTCAGAATGTCCAATTGCAGTTTCTACAGAAAGAGTGTTTCAGAAAGGCTCAATCAAAAGTAAGGTTCAACTCTGTTAGTTGAATGCACAGAACAGAAAGTAGTTTCACAGAATGCTTCTGTGTAGTTTATATTTGAATATATTACTTTTTCCACTACTACCCTCTTAGCGCTCCAAAAGTCTAGTTGCATTTTCTACAGAAAGAGTGTTCAGAACTGCTCAATCAAATGTATGATTTAACTCTCTTAGCTGAATGCACAGATTAGAAAGAAGTTGCACAGAATGCTTCTGTGTAGTTTTTATTTGAAGATATACTTTTTCCCAATATAGGCCTCTTAGTGCTCAGATTGTCCAATTGCAGTTTCTACAGAAAGAGTGTTTCAGAATGGCTCTTTCAAAAGTAAGGTTCAACTCTGCTATTTCAATGCACAGAACAGAAAGTAGTTTCACAGAATGCTTCTCTGTAGTTCATATTTGACGGTATTACTTTTTCCACTATTACCCTCTTAGAGCTCGGAATGTCCACTTGCATTTTCAACAGAAAGTGTGTTCAGAACTGCTCCATCAAAAGTATGGTTTAACTCTGTTAGTTGAATGCACAGATCAGAAAGAAGTTTCACAGAATTTTCCTGTGTAGTTTTTATTTGAAGATATTACTTTTTCCAATATAGGTCTCTTAGCGCTCAGAATGTCCAATTGCAGTTTCTACAGAAAGAGTGTTTCAGAACGGCTCAATCAAAAGTAAGGTTCAACCCTGGTAGTTGAATGCACAGAACAGAAAGAAGTTTCACACAATGCTTCTGTGTAGTTTATATTTGAATATATTCCTTTTTCCACTATTACCCACTTAGCGCTCTGAATGTCCACTTGCATTTTCTACAGAAAAAGTGTTCTGAACTGCGCAATCAAAAGTATGGTTTAACTCCGTTAGCTGAATGCACATATCAGAAATAAGTTTCAAACAATGCTTCTGTGTAGTTTTTGTTTGAAGATATTATTTTTCCCAATATAAGCCTCTTAGCGCTCAGAAAGTCCAATTGCAGTTTCTACAGAAAGAGTGTTTCAGAACGGCTCAATCAAATGTAAGGTTCAACTCTCTTAGTTGAATGCACAGAACAGAAAGAAGTTTCACAGAATGCTTCTGTGTAGTATTTAGTTGAAGATACTCCTTTTTGGACTATTACCCACTTCGCGCTCCAAATATCCACTGGCAGTTTCTACACAAAGAGTGTTTCAGAACTGCTCCTTCAAATGTAAGGCTCAACTCTGTTAGTTGAATGCGGAGAACAGAAAGTGGTTTCAGAGAATGCTTCTGTGTAGTTTTTAATTGGAGATATTCCTTTTTCCTCTATTACAATCTTAGCGCTCCGAATGTCCACTTGCATTTTCTACAAAAAGAGTGTTTCATAACTGCTCAATCAAAAATATGGTTTAGCTCTGTTAACTGAATTTACAGATCAGAAATAAGTTTCACAGAATGCATCTGTGTAGTTTTTATTTGAAGATATTCTTTTTCCCAATGTAGGCCTCTTAGCGCTTAGAATGTCCAATTGCAGTTTCTACAGAAAGAGTGTTTCAGAACGGCTCAATCAAAAGTAAGGTTCAACTCTTTTAGTTGAATGCACAGAACAGAAAGAAGTTTCACAGAATGCTACTGTGTAGTTTATATGTGAATATATTCCTTTTTCCAATATTACCCTCTTAGCGCTCCGAATGTCCACTTGCATTTTCTACAGAAAGAGTGTTCGGAACTGCGCAAACAAAAGTATGGTTTAACTCTGTTTGCTGAATGCACATATCAGAAATAAGTTTCACACAATGCTTCTGTGTAGTTTTTATTTGATGATATTATTTTTCCCAATATAGGCCTCTTAGCGCTCAGAATGTCCAATTGCAGTTTCTACAGAAAGAGTGTTTCAGAACGACTCAATCAAAAGTAAGTTTCAACTCTGTTAGTTGAATGCACAGAACAGAAAGAAGTTTCATACAATGCTTCTGTGTAGTTTATATTTGAACATATTCTTTTTTCCACTATTACCCACTTAGCGCTACGAATGTCCAGTTGCATTTCCTACAGACAGAGTGTTTCAAAACTGCTCAAACAAAATTATGGTTTAACTCTGTTAGCTGAATGCTCAGATCAGAAAGAAGTTTCACAGAATGCTTCTGTGTAGTTTATATTTGAATATATTCCTTTTTCCACGACGACCCTCTTAGCGCTCCAAATGTCCAGTTGCATTTTCTACAGAAAGAGTGTTCAGATCTGCTCAATCAAAAGTATGGTTTAACACTGTTAGCTGAATGCACAGATCAGAAAGATGTTTCACAGAATGATTCTGTGTAGTTTATATTTGAAGACATTCCTTTTTCCACTATTACCCTCTTAGCGCTCCGAATCTCCACTTGCATTTTCTACAGAAAGAGTGTTTCAGAACGGCTCAATCAAAACTAAAGTTCAACTCTTTAAGTTGAATGAACAGAACATAAAGAAGTTTCACAGAATGCTTCTGTGTAGTTTTTATTTGTAGATATTCTTTTTCCCAATATAGGCCTCTTAGCGCTCAGAATGTCCAATTGCAGTTTCTACAGAAAGAGTGTTTCAGAACGGCTCAATCAAAAGTAAGGTTCAACCCTGGTAGCTGAATGCACAGAACAGAAAGAATTTTCACAGAATGCTACTGTGTAGTTTATATTTGAATATATTCCTTTTTCCACTATTACCCTCTTAGTGCTCCGAATGTCCACTTGCATTTTCTACAGAAAGAGTGTTCGGAACTGCGCAATCAAAAGTATGGTTTAACTCTGTTAGCTGAATGCACATATCAGAAATAAGTTTCACACAATGCTTCTGTGTAGTTTTTATTTGAAGATATTATTTTTCCCAATATAGGACTCTTAGCACTCAGAATGTCCAATTGCAGTTTCTACAGAAAGAGTGTTTCAGAACGGCTCAATCAAAAGTAAGGTTCAACTCTGTTAGTTGAATGCACAGAACAGAAAGAAGTTTCACAGAATGCTTCTGTTTAGTATTTAGTTGAAGATATTCCTTTTTCGACTATTACCCTCTTAGCGTTCCGCATATCCACTGGCAGTTTCTACACAAAGAGTGTTTCAGAACAGCACCTTCAAAAGTAAGGCTCAACTCTGTTAGTTTAATGCAGAGAACAGAAAGGAGTTTCAGAGAATGCTTCTGTGTAGTTTTTATTTGGGGATATTCCTTTTTCCACTATTACAATCTTAGCGCTCCTAATGTCCACTTGCATTTCCTACAGAAACAGTGTTTAATAACTGCTCAATCAAAAGTGTGGTTTAACTCTGTTAGCTGAATGCACAGATCAGAAATAAGTTTCACAGAATTCTTCTGAGTAGTTTTTATTTGGAGATATTCTTTTTCCCAATATAGGCCACTTAGCGCTCAGAATGTCCAATTGCAGTTTCTACAGAATGAGTGTTTCAGGACGGCTCAATCAAAAGTAAGGTTCAACTCTGTTAGTTGAATGCACAGAACAGAAAGAAGTTTCACAGAATTCTTCTGTGTAGTTTATATTTGAATATATTCCTTTTTCCAGTATTACCTTCTTAGTGCTCCGAATGTCCACTTGCATTTTCTTCAGAAAGAGTGTTCCTAACGGCTCAATCAAAAGTATCGTTTTACTCTGTTAGTTGAATTCACATATCAGAAATAAGTTTCACAGAATGCTTCTGTGTAGTATTTAGCTGAAGATATTCCTTTTTCGACTATTATCCTCTTAGCTCTCCGAATGTCCAATTTCAGTTTCTACACAAAGAGTGTTTCAGAACTGCTCCTTCAAAAGTAAGGGTCAACTCTGTTAGTTGAATGCAGAGAACAGAAAGAAGTTGCAGAGAACAGAAAGAAATTTCACAGAATGCTTCTGTGTACTTTATATTTGAATATATTCCTTTTTCCACTACTACCCTCTTAGCGCTCCAAATGTCCAGTTGCATTTTCTACAGAAAGAGTGTTCAGAACTGCTCAATCAAATGTACGGTTTAACTCTGTTAGCTGAATGCACAGATCAGAAAGAAGTTTCACAGAATGATTCTGTGTAGTTTATATTTGAAGATATTCCTTTCTGTTCTCTGCATTAAAATCAATCAAAAAATTATATTGAAATTGAATTACTGAATTTTATACTAAAGACAAGGCATCCAACTGAAAATGAAATTTTCCAGGTGAAAATTTCCAAATCATAAATATGCAGGGACAAAAAACTTTATTTATAAAGAAAAATATAATTCTAATTAATTGATGATTCAAAGGTTTACAACTTTAAAAGTAAATATTATCTTTGAAGTAAAGTCCATTTAAATTATTTATGCCGCCAAAATTTTAGTAATTGTATATGTATATCATGTAAACTTTTTCGAGAATGATGGAATTGGAAATGTTAGGGTATTATGCGGAAAAAATCACCTAAAGAAAAAAATTATCTCCTCATGAAGGATTACTTTAGCCACTTTGACAGGTGTAGATAAAAGAACACTTAATGCACATCAATATGATTAGGAGATGCGCGCTTAGATATACGTTATCATTGAAAAGAGAATTGTATTATCAGGTTTGCAGGGGCCCTTCTTATCCTTCATATTTATGTAACTTTGTCATCTATAGAAAGATTATAGGAATTTTAAAAATAGCTGATAGTTAAGAAACATCACCATAACACTGTGCTGAATGCATAATAAAACATTTCCCTTCTCTCTAAAAGCCTTTTAAAATTATGTACCATAATCAGTATGGCCAGCAGAGGGTCATTTCCATGTTCAAGTTCCTCTGTTTCTCGAGGGTGAGAATCCTTCTATAGTCTTCTGAGGGTGACACTGTAGTGTTTTCTTAGCCTGATTATTTTTATCTATTTTTTCCGATGCTTTCCTTTGTATATTTACATTTTACATATTGAAAGTTATTTTTTCAAATATTTTATATGCAAGTTTACAAAGTACAACGACTGTACATTAAAATAACTTATTTATGCCATATGGAAGATTAAATATAATTTTACAATATCTAATATTGATTGTTTAGTTTCTAATCATTGATACTTGACATGATTTTTCCCAGCATACCTCAAAATATTCTTCAAAATCCTGCGAATTAATTCCTGTAACACTTCTGAGGTGTATTAATAAGCTAGAGATGTAAAGAAGATTTGCAGAGAAAATTAGGTTCCCAAATTAGAAATTTTGTCCCACTATCGACTAGAAACCTCTTGAAATGATCAAAAACAATAATAATGCATGTCATAGAGGAAAACCAATAAGGCTGCTGCAGCATGACTACCTCTGTGACCTCAGACAAGTTACGTGTGGGTCCCTACTTCTGTGACCTCAGACAAGTTACGTGTGGGTCCGCACTTATTTTCTTCATCTCTAATAAATATTCGACAAATCTCATTTTCAAAAGTCTTTTAAGGCCTATCCACCTTTCTTTTTCTGATGGAGTTTTGCTCTCATTGCCCAGGCTGCAGTGCAATGTCATGGTCTCGGCTCACACAACCTCCGACTCCCGGGTTCATGTGATTCTCCTGCCTCCACCTCCTGAGTAGCTGGGATTACAGGTGCGCAACACAACGCCCAGCTAATTTTTTGTATTTTTAGTAGAGATGGGGTTTCACCATGTTGGTCAGGCTGGTCTTGAACTCCCGACCTCAGGTGATCTGCACGCCTCGGCCTCTCAAAGTGCTGGGATTACAGTCATGAGCAACCGCGGCCTGTGAGGGCTTTCTACTTTTAAGATGTCAGGACGTATAGCCTGGGAGGTAAATGGTAGTATATATATACATATATATATGTATATATATATACACACACACACACTGTATATATATACATATATACGGTATATTATACTATATATACATATATACTGAATATTATACTCTATATATACATATCTACTGTATATTATATATATATATATATACACATACACACATACACACATACACACATGAGACAGAGAGAAGAGATAGACAATTTCATGTGAAAATATAAACTGTTAACATAATATTTTGCTTCTCTGAGGAATATTTAGCATTGTTCTCAATATTCTCTGCAGAATTTAAGCATTTTTCTCAGAACTCACCAGATAGAATGAGGGAGGGGCCATATGATACGAGCCAGAGATGAAGGGAGAACAATAGAGAGGGTGCTTTGGGAAAAATAGTACAGTAAGGCTAGGGAATACTTCTCTCCAACAAAAAGACCAAGGTCACAGCTGTATCTCTTCAGAAGCCAAACTTTCTTTTAAAATGTCAATTTCCATCTATTTCTTGCTTCACAGACATTCCATTCATTGCTGGATTTCAAATAAAGCCTTTCCATGTGCAACCTTTCTATAGAAAAAGAGAAATATGGGGGACAGTACAGTCTAAGAAGTGATTAAGAATATCTAGTGGACTTTCCCAGACTGTAAATCTTTACATATATCTGAGCCTAATGAGGTGATTTATTGTGCTATAATGCACAGTGAACTATACAGATGCTTCTTTTTGATCATGCTGCAGAATGGAACTAAATACTAAATACCAAATAGCACTCCCATGATTCTTATACATGTCATTCATATGGCATATTTATGCTTTTTTATATAGCAATTCTTATTCTTAGCTCTTAGGCAACTACGGAATCTATTTGTCATTTTAATAGTCATGCTCCATTTGAGTTATGCAAGGTAGAAATTCTAAGTAGAAAATCTTGTTTTTATTGAAAGTTTTTAGTAAACATTTTGGAAAAAGTCTGTTTTTTGATGCTACTTCTGCACGCTTTCTCAACATGATATTACTTGGTATTGTCCTTATTAACCATAGTACACCATATTCTGCAAATGTTAGAGAGGGTTAAAAATCAGTCATGTATAAGTAAAGCTAATGAAATAGAAAGGAAACCATATTTAGGAAATGGAAGGCAGAAGCAAATGTATTAACCGTGAGTTAGAAACGGTTTAGTCTTTGGAATGAAGCAGCAAGAGTTTAAAAATCTGGTTTGTGATTCACTAGCTTTGTGACCTTGGAGAATTACCTCAGATTTCTGAGTATCAGTTTAGTAGGTGATATCAATTGCAACTTCGCAGAAATATCACAAGTATTAAATAAAGGACTTAGTATCTGGGAGAGCATAGAAAATTACTAATAGTTACATTTTTGTTAATATTACCGTTATTATTATCATACGTATAGTATTTTCTTTCACTGACAATGCATTTAGGACATAAGGAGAACTATAGAACAGTGCTTCTCCAACTTAAATGCAGAGCATGAATCACCTGGAGTTTTGTCAAAATGCGAATTCTGACTCAGTAGCCCTGCAAACTAAGGAAATCTTGGTAATGCTGGTGCTGCTAGTTCACCAACAGACCACACGTTTTGCAACAGCTATATAGAATGTCCTGTTTCTTTTTTTAATCACAAAACATGGCAAGCTCTAAAATAAAGCAGAATAACAGATTTAAATGTTAATACTCATGTCCTCAATTTATAATTTCTCCCTCCCTAACAATGGTATAATTCTGATTAAAAATTAGCAAAGAAAAAAATGGAAATTAATCTTCCTATGTTTATTCTTTTAACAAATTCTGTGTGATTACTACTGGGTTACTTGCTGTAGGAAATAGAAAAATTGCTTTGACATAGATCCTCAAGAATCTGTCCCACTACAAGCTTATTTTTGTAGGAAGCTAAAAGATTTATATAAATAACCGTAATTAAAGAGACAAATGAAGAAGTGCAATGAAAGACGTAGGGAAAGTGCTAGAGGAGTTCGGGGTGGAGGAAAATTATCCTCAAATAATATCTATGCGTAACATTATGCTATCTTCCCTAACCAGCGCTTGACCAGATTGTCACAGTGAACTTTGGTCCTTTCTTATATCTTAGTTTTGGTTCCCACATCCTTCTGTTTGGGGAAGTTCTTGTTTTCCTTATGTAATGACAACAACACTTAAACAATGTATACCAGATAAAAGGAACTATATTGCTTGCTTTATTTACATAGTTAATTTAATTTGTACAATGAACTATGAAGTAATCAGCATTATTTCCTTCATTTTACATATGAGAAAATGGAGAATCAGCGACATTGAATCATCTCAAGTTTCTAAAATATCCACTCTCACCAGGCTGTTTACCCTGTTTTTGTCTGTATGCTGCTATAACAAAATGCCACAGATTGAGTAATTCATAAAAAACAGAAATGTATTTCTCACAGTTCTGGGGCTGAGAAGTCCGAAATCAAGGCAGCGGAGATTTGGCAGTTGGTCCCGAGGTGGCACCTTCTTGCTTCGTCTTCACGTGACAAAAGTGGGCAAAAACGGACAATGTGACGACATGGCAGAAGAGACTGAGGAGCCCGGCATTCCTCTAAAGCATCTTTTACGAGGACGTTTATCTCATTCATGAGGGTGGATCCTTCTTCACTTAATCACTTAACCAAAAGCCCCATCTCTTGATGTCATTGTCCTGGGATTTTAGTTTCAACATACAAACTTTGGATGGGCACATAGGTTCAAATCATAGCACCCTCCAAATTATAATGCCTCTCTCATGCCTGTTCTCCTTGAAGTACCCTCTGGTTTTGCTCTCTTCATTCTTGCCATCACAGTTAACCCTTCAGTTCCATTTCTTTAAGTAATCTCTAAATTTGTAAGATGGTTCCATCTTTTTTTTTTGTATATGGCAGTCTCTCAAACATATTTGTCATATGAACTAAGCAGGTAAATATGTAAATGCCAGCTAAATTTTAGTGAATGATATAATGGCCTAAAGTTGTATCTACCCTTCAGCCAAATATATTTACTTTTAGTAGCAATCTCCTGTCATATACAAAGTCACGACTCTAGGGGTAAACATTTTAGCCTGTGGGTAAGATGTAAAGCAGTGGTATGTTATAGTGACAACTCACTGTCATAGCACTGGGACATGCTCCTCTATCTGCTACAAATTGAATCAACAAAATATATATGATTTTGTCAGATTTAAATGTATGCTCCTGTTAGTAAAATAAAAGTATGGGAAAACTTTACGGAGTAGATTTAATAGAAATGTTTTCCTGAGTTATCTGCCTTCTTTATTTTTATGTTATGCTTTAAGTCTATGGTCAATGTATAGAGCTATGATTGATGTGCTTTTCCAATTCTGTTCAGATCAGACAGGTTAATTTTCTTCTTTTAAATCTTCTTGAATTTTGTCTAACACTTTTTGTTCCAATTTCTTACTAGATTATACTCCCTTCCCTAACTGCTTCATGATTACTTATACACAAACAATATTATGATATTGACACATTGAATTCATTTTAGGTGATGATTTTGGTCATAAACATGAGCAGGTTGTGAAGTGTTTCAGCCATCCCAGGGCATGGCTGTCAGTCCCTTGTCTAATGTTTCAAAAAAATCTTGAATTTGTGATGATGCTGTGATGGTCCCTCAGATATTCTTACACACATCTTTGCCCCTTGTTCCCTCTAACTTTCCTCTTCTGATAAAAAAGCAAACACTGCCAAGCTCAAATGGAATTACATTTGGATGCAAGTGTCACTATGCAATGGTTGCCAATAAAAGTACACAAGGAATTTTACTATGGTGAATTAAAGGCAAACAGACTTCAGAGAAATGAGCACGAACATGAAAATGGCGCATGGTACGCGGATCTCACTGGAAAGTCATTCTGTACACAATGTTTTCACTAGAAAAATCCATTAGCTTTAGCTAGAAATTGAAATTACTTTGTAGGAAATCAGAATAAAATATGTGAAAACATTATATTCTGTGCAAGATTAATACCACGCCTGGTGTTGAAAGGTTTGTGGTCTTGCTTCGACGATGCTAAAAGGTCAGAAACCACAAAGATGCATATGTGTTGTCGTTTGCACAGTTACTAATTTTTCTCATTATTTCCATAATGCGATGTGCTGTTTCAACAGAGAAACCCTCTGGAGAGTGGCTTGCACTGTTTTCAGGCAGCTCTTTTGCTTTCATGTTTTGGCCTTGGCCAGGGAATTCAGACAGACTTTTCAGTTATTTTCGACAAGAATGTATTCATTGATTGTTTTAAATAATAATAAATAGATTTTAAAATTACTGTACATTACTGCACTTTAAACGCCATGAGGTCAAGGACTCTAAAGTCTGGACATCATTGTATACCCTACATCTTGCACAAGGTTTAGAAAAAATGGCATGGACACCTATTTTTTGAATCAATAAATGAATACATAAAAGAATTCCAAACTCTAGTCCAAGGTTTTAGATTAATAATGTATTAAAATGCGTAAAATTTATAGACAAAACTCTTCTTATTTAGAAGTTTATTCTTTAGTTGGAGAGATAAAATATATGCACATAAAAGCTTAAGGAAAAATAATAAGGGTTTTGAAGTACTTACTATGTGAAAAATTTAGCATAAATCTTACATCCATTTATTTAACACATTTTATACGTTGCATTATTTATATATAGTGCTGATTGGTAGAATTCATATGTGAACGGAACTATAAAAATTTTGAGGATAAGCACTAGAAACACAGAATAAATAGAGTGTTAACATGCAAAACACAGAAATACTTCAATTGACTAGGTGAAAGAAAAGATTTCTGGTTCCATGTACACTGATTATTGAGGGATGAGTATGACATTATTATGCCAGAATCAATAAATATTTTAAATAGGGAGAAAACTATAATTATATATCTTTGTGTTCAACAGGAGTAGCAGTACTGATAAAGTAGAAGTTTGTTATACCTTTTTTATAGTCTTTTAAAGTTGTTTATAAATAAAATCTACTCTTAGTTAATTAATGGTTGATGTTCATTGAAGTGTTTTCAAATTTTTGACCTCTGAATTGCCTTGTACATATGGAGAAATAAAGCTTGCCTAGCATAATTTCTTGAGTGGAGAATGAATGATCTGGATAGATTTGTTGACAATATGTCTGTACTTATTTTATTAATTCTTTAATCTTCATGAAGAAAAATATAAAAGTCATATTCTAGTGTTTTATACCATGGAAAAAATGTCTTATCCTTTTCCTAAGGAAAAATACATCATGACACAAAAGTAAAGTTAATTAAATTACTTACTTTATTAATTAACTGTCTATTATTTCTATGGGTTGAAGTAAATTTGATACTCAATGCTATTTAATCTAATTCTAAAAGCTTGAATGAGTAATGATTTTTTCATGTAAGGTTAGTTGAAATAAATTATCACTGATTTTCAGATTTAATATTAATTAGCTATTGCATATTCTTAATGGGATATAAGTGTTTAAAAAGCCCTTTTTGGTTGCGAAAAGACCACGCCCATTGTAGACTTCTTAGAATACATCACATCTGGCCTCCTTTTTAGAGTGGGGAATTCAACTCATAAGTGGCTGGACATTGATTCTGAACATTTTGAACATTATTTGCCTGTCTTCACTCATACTGGTTGCTGTTCTTTTATAAGTAATCACCATGTTTAGCATGCACTTGAACTATTGTTACTTAGGGTGCTTGACTATTTACAAGTCTCACTAGGATTCTAGGTATTCATTAGTCTCGTGGTGTGTATTTGCTGATGGTCCTACTATCTTTGTTGGTTCAGTTACACAGTACCATCCAAGATGCTGCAACACATTATACACAGGGTATGGGTTGTGGGAGCTACAGATATCAGTTATTATTTAGGCTCAGAAACTTAGAATCTCTGCAAGGTTGGACATGATCCTTAGTCTTGTTTTAAGACCGTCTTGTTTTAAAAGTTAAACCCAAATTCTTAAAATATAGAATAGGGGTGCTAGTAGTGCTCACAGAATTGTAGTAAAGATCAGCTGGGAAAGAAGAGCCTATTAAACAGAGCCTGGTATTTAATAAGTATCAGCTGCCTTCAATTAGGAATCTGTGTTGTCATGATTAGAAGATTGCTGGTTTATTTTACAGATCTGTAAGTATAGCCAAAATATGTCAAAATAACCACCAGAAAGAATCATATACCGTCCCTTGAACATTTCATCCCTAGAATCTAGCCAGATTAGCATCTCTATACTGGCAATACTGTTAACACAGATTGTGCTCAAACCCCTCATTGACTTTTCAGCACCTGTAAATTACTGGAGATTTAGGAAGAAGTCTGGGGTTATGGCTTAGTTAAGCTGAGTGGCCAGAAAGTGTGAGATGCTGGATGCCTCCTCCAGTTCATTTCTCCAGCGGCCGCACCAGGCGTATCCATAGCTCCGCTCCCGGGAGCTCGTCTCCGGCGTGGGGCGTGTGCGCACCCCTGGCCGGGCGGAGCCTGGAGCCTGCTCATTAGCAGCGCGGGCAGCTCGTGCGCCCGCAGGAGGGAGGCGGAAGCACAGCCCTGAGCCGCCAGCAGGAGGAGGGAGCGCGGCGGCTGCAGGCAGGGGAGGGAGAGGAAAGAACGGAGGGACGGTTCCCGGACAGAGCGGGAGGAATCGGGGAGCGGCCAGTCCAGGGGGAGCTGCTCCGCTGCGCTGCGCTCGTTATTCACAGGACGCGGCGGCGCTTCCCGGGGCCGCTTCCCGGTCCCCTGGGTGGAGGCTGCCATCTAAACCTGACTCCAGGTGAGTTCCCCAAAGAGGCGAAGCGAGGGGTCTCGAACCAGAGACTTGGAACTGGCGAGGCTGCTCGGCTCCCCAAGCGCCGCTGCCTTGACATTTCCCGATTCACGGGAGGTTTTGGGGGCGGCTGCACAGGCTGGAGGGGCGGATGGGCGGTTGCGATCCTCAGCCGGCGTGGGGGCGTTCGGGAGGAATTAGCTTCAGTGAACGGGGTTTTAGGAGATGTCCGCAAGGCACGCGCTATGTACGCGTTTCTAGACGAGCTTTTGAGACAGAAATTTGGCTTCCCGGATGCCCGTTTTGGCCTTCTGTCCTTCCTTTTGCTTGCCTCATGCCCAATTTTCCAAGCCGAGGAAAGGACTGGAAGGGCGTGGAAGTAGGAGGTCTGGGCACAGCATTCGGCAGGGCAGCCCTGGTCTCCAAGTTTGGGGGTGGGGGGTGGGACTCTTTTCCTTTCAGCCTAATTTACCAGGGGAAAACCCGCAGAGCACCTTGAGGTGCCTTTGCTCCGCACCCTCCATAAGCTTATTAGAGGGAACTTGAGGCTCGCTAGACAACCTGTGACAGGTGACGGCAATTTAGCTTAAAAGCCATGTTGGTTCACTTCGTCTCCTCTTTATCCTTTGTTGCAAAATTGATACCTTTTTGGATTTCTTTAACAGCACAAAGTTTAAGTGGCCGGCTGACAGGAAATATTTCTTTTGAAAATGCTATGAGAAAAGTGATGAGTTAACGTTGAGAGAAAGGCAACTTTATTTTCTCGGAAGAACTTTGGGGAAAGAGATTGATAGGGAAATTCTGGGCATGAAATTATGGACATTTCCCACAGAACTTCCTTCATTTATTTATTTTTTTACATTTCCTTCATTTTTTTTTTAATCGTGTGTGTGTGTATCAGAGAGACAAAATTCGTTGGAGGTATTAGGACTTTATTTGGTTTAGAAGTTTCTTTCTTACTAATAGCACTAATTTGTGATCTTCATGATTATAAGAATTTACTAAGTGTTTTGCTTTTAGGTGTTTTGGGTCTGTTTTTTAAAAAAATTCAATACTTACTTTGTGGGCCTTGCTGAATACCTCTCAATAAAATCGGTGGGCATACAGTTAGTGACATGACCCCTGTGGATTTAATAGCAGGTAAGTATACAAATGATAAGTTTAGGAAATAAATGTCAGAATCAACATTTAGGTGTGAAATTGAAATATCTTTCAAATATTTACCAAACTCTCTTATAGGATCCAATGTCATTTTATGGTCAAGAGAGCTTAAAGGTTTCTCAGATTGAGATATATGTATCTACTTTGTTAATCCAAATGTAATGTTTTATTTTGTTCTTTAATGACTGTTTGAATTCAACAAATAAAACTTGCATATTTAATGTAAGGTTCTTTCACATATATTACTTCTCCAATTTTTAATATAAATTTAAGGAGAAAAGCAATATTCCATTTTGTAGATGAAGAGACTGTGTCACAGAAGTATTACTTTACCTAGATTTCTGTAATTATTATGTTATAAACTTAGAAATTACATATTATTCTGGAACATATAAAATATATGAATGTTATAAACCATAAGAATTCAGACCTATGCTATTTAACTTCAAGTTTAGTTCTTTACCCAAACAATTGCATGACTACATTGAGACTACTGAAGTAATTATATATGAACACGCTATACGAAAAAATACTTAAAACATTTCTTATTTTTGTCGTTTCTCTTTGATATAAAATATACTATAATTTAATGGAGTTATATTCCATATTTAGATGCTCCTAACTTCCAAATAACACCTAAACTCCTAAAAACTGACCTGTGTCCTTCTTAATAGAAGTGGCTTGACCGGGAGACCCAATTTTTACTAAGAATATTCTTGGGATAATTTATGTCTTATAATCAAGATAAAGACAGGCCACATATAGTTGTATTTTTAAACCACTTAGTGTGAAGTTGCAACGCAGACATAACTTGCTTTCAGGCTACACTGCCAGCTTTGCAGTGAATAGTCTTTAAGATTCCGTGGAAACATTGGCAGATATAGCTAATGTCTATCTGATGTAGGATTTATGAGAAAAGGAGAGGTAGAAACTGAATGCTCTTATATTTCATATGTGACCACATTCATAAAACTTTATTGATAAGTACTTTGTTGTCTGACACGGGCTGATACAAATAGGCTTCTTCAAGAGTTGAGGAAGAAAACTAAATCCCTATAATACAGCCTTTTTCCTCCTTTTCTTTCTTAAGCGGTAATAGTTGATCCTAGCTTTTGTGTGTCTATGCATGCTCAATACAGTTAGGGGTATAAGGAGAAGTTAAGCAAGAATATTGAATGCTAGCTAGGAAAGTTTTTGGAGTCTCAAATACTTTGGAACGATTTTTCACATTATATACATAAAATTCCTAGTTACATTTGGGAACTAAGTATATTATACACAACTTTGCATCTGATTACAGGATTCCCTGTACATTTATAGCTCAGGTATTCTGGAAAGAGTCAAGATAATTAGTTTTATGGCTCTTGCCCGTGTGACCTGTTTCTTTCTGGTCCTGATATTAAAAGGATGACTTAAATTTTCTGGAATGTCAAAATTTTCTCTTCCCTTGGATCCTACAAAATACTTCAAGCAGTGTATGTGTGATACTCGCTGTCATTCCAACATTTCCAATCCTCCTGAGAATGCTAAACAATGCCCTAGATTTCTTCCTTTGTAATTCTTTCAGATAGAGGGTTAGCTGAGTTAGGAAGAAAGGAGAGAGGGAGAGAAGAAGAGAGATGACATTTTATCCCTCAGGAAAGAACAAGACCAATTGTATTCCTAATTTAGAAATATTATTCTACAAACATTCCTGAACAAGAGGGCTTTGCATATACATTAAAGCAGAATACCTAGTCAACTTCTAGTTATGCCATGTAGTGAAATGGAAGTAAGATGAGCAGGCCGAGATCATTTTTGTTGGAGAACTGAGACCACATGAAATAGGTAAAAGAGTTACCCCAACTGGGGGGCAAGAGGACTTGAAAGTTTCCTCCATAAATTTGCAGTTAGTACAGGGCTGCTCCAGTGATCAGAGTCATGAATGCCCTAGAGTGTCTGTATAACCCTGTACACAGGCTGAGACAGCTCTAACGGCCCAGAAAAGCCTCTGGACAGAATCACTGCACCCTTGGACATTGTCCGACCGCATGTATGAGAATAGTGAGTGCTGAGGAGTTGTGGGTAGCTCGGTACAACTCTTGCTAAAGGAGTGTCATCAACATTCATTGCTGAAAGTGAATTTTTTCATTCACATATGTGATGCCTATTAGGTCATGATTTCTTGGATACCAATTTGTACAAGATATGAATTAATTTTTGAACATCCTTTCTTAAAAGTACCATGTTCATATAGTTGCTCATTTTAATATGAGTAGTTCAGATGGGACATAATAGAGTAAGGAAATGATTGAACATCCTAAGATCTAGTGTACATACCTTTGTTCATGATGAGATTCATCCCCTGTCCCCCTTTGTAGTGACACTGATGGCATAAGGAGTATTAGATGAAATTTAATGCAGAAAACAATGGGATATATGAATGGTAGATATGGTTGACAACCACCATTTTCACTGAAGTTGTTTCAAAGCAAAGAAATTTGGGATAAATTCATTTTATTTGCTCCTGAAGGGTAATTAGGAATAAGTAGGAATTGTGAAGAGGCTGTAGTGTTGACATTAAGAGAAGTTTTTGATTCTTAAAATAGGATATATTACACAAGAGTGAACAAACAGAAGATACTGAACAAATATTCTGTCATAAGTAAGTGATGGATTATTCGGACTTGTTGAACTATGTTTTTAAATGTATTATTTAAATATTTAAATATTATTAAAACCTTAAATAATATTTAAATATTATAAAAGTTGTAGAAAATTATGTTTTCAATACAAATATAC
Organism: Symphalangus syndactylus; assembly: GCF_028878055.3. NCBI lineage: Eukaryota > Metazoa > Chordata > Mammalia > Primates > Hylobatidae > Symphalangus > Symphalangus syndactylus. The sequence continues at coordinate 5,453,060 of NC_072446.2, forward strand.
ACTTATAAGCTATATTGTAGATATGGGAGTAAACAATGCAATTTTTTTTAACTGAGTGAAAAATTTAGTTTTTTAAAATTCCAAATGGAGCTAACAGCTTAGTGTGATACATATTTTGAATTTCAAAATTTGTAACCAAATAGGACAAATGTGTTGAACTGTACTTTTCTTGAAGAACCGTGATAAGAATGAGCGGTGAAAAAATTACAGCATACTTACCAGGGATCAAATACTTGCTTAGGGTTAATAAGAAAAATCTCAGCAAACGCTAGAAATGAGGTACACGATCTATCAGAGACCCATGATTAAAGTGGTATCTTGTTAGGTATATGAGCTTGAAAAGAAACGGCATAGCTTCACTTTACCCCAGTTGCTTCTTTTGTAAAACGGGGAGACTAAGAGTGTGGTAACTCAAAATCCTTTGTTAATGATTTTCTTCTTAGAACAGTGCCAGGTCCAATTAGGATTAGATTGCTATTTTTATTATTGATATTTGCCCTAGTTCTGCCTTTTATTGACTGTGTGACATTGGTGAAGATCCCTTTCTGAAGCTTTGTTTCTTACCTACAAGCTGGGAATAGAATACCTGCTATGAAGAGTGGTTGTTAGTACATTAGAAAGGCTGGATATTTGTTGATATAAGGGGCTCAGCGCATGGTAGAAATTTGATAGCATTTTTTGCTTGCCCTCCCATGTATTACTGTGAAGACATCCCACATATTATGTCCAAGTTTTTATTTTCCCCTCAAATGCAATGTCAAGCACAAAACATTCCCATCTCCCAATTCTCTTCTGATGTTCTACAACCATTAAAGTATAGAAAACTAGAATGAGTGTTTTTATAACTTTTGCTGTACTTAAGCATGTGGAGAGAAGAGCGCTAGATCACAGGACACACTTTGATAGGAAAAGGGAAATATTTACACTGCAAACAACTTTCTCCTCATGCTTAACAGTTTTATGCTGTCATTCTGTCAGCACCAAGTGAGATTTTTCTATTTAAATAGTTTTCTATTTGTGGTATGATAATTCATGTATGGACTTCATGTAACTAACATAAATATAATGGATGGTTGAGAAGTGGTTTATTTTTACCAAGAGGAAAAAATGTGTACACGATTTTTAAAAATATTGCTTTGAAAATATTTAAAATTAATTTTGATTCAGTTGGTGGAAGATAGCGTCACAAACTCACTGCTAGTGGTATTCTTGAGAAGTAATGTTTGAATTTTCTAGGTATTGTCCCCAGACTGCCTTAAAAGAATTTAATTTTAGATGTAAATTTTCTGCTTAACATGGAAGATTTTCCCTGAAAATATTAGCTTCATCAGATACATAGTTGCTTAGGGGTAGCTGCATGGAATTATGGGAAGAGTGAAATAGAAAAAAATTTTCATGTCTAAGTTATACATACTGGTGTAATCATATTGATTGGATGATAATGATAATTACAGCAATAATGTGATTGAAAGGGTAAGCAAGTAACATATACTACAGTTACTAATATAATCCTGTGATTGAGTTTACCACTTCGTTTCTCTTTCCTGGAAACCCTTAAGTTTGTCACTATTGCACTTTATTTCCTTTGCTTATTGTAGTGGTGTATTAGTTGTATTACTGCTGCTATAACAAATTACGACACATTTACATAACTTAACACATATTTATTGTCTTGCAGTTTCAAAGGTCAGAAGTCCCAAATCACTTTAATTAGGCTAAGTCAATGTGTCTGCAGTGTGGGTTCCTTCTCGAGGTGCTGAGGGGAGAATCCATTCTCTTGCATTTTCTGCTTCTGGTGGCACCTGTCTTCATTGTCTTTTCCCCATTCCTCCATTTTCAAGGTGCGTTGCTTTTATTTCTGTTTCTGTCTCCGCGCTGTCTCCTCCTTTAACTTTGAGTCCTTCTCTCCACTTCATCTAAGGACTCCTGTGATTACTTTGGACTCACGTGGATGATCTGGGATAATCACCTTGTCTCCAGATCCTTAAATGAATCGTATCTACAAGTCCTTTGGCTGTGTAAGGCAGCACATTCCCAGGGCCGGGAGATTAGGTGAAGAACATCTTTTGGGACTATTATGCAGCCTATCACAAGTGGTAATATCACTTTTATGCCTTGAGACCCTGAAATTAATGTACTTGCTTACGCATGGAAAAACAATGTATCTGTGGGGGTAACAGTTTATTTTTGAACCATTAGAAGGTATTGATGGGGAAGTTTTCATCTGACAACAGATACTGATAAATTAAATACCCTTAGATTTGTCAAAACTAGCTTTAGTAAAATATAAGTAAAAGTATTTGCACTGCTAGGGTCAAAAATATTAATTAAACCCATTATTTATCAAGGCCAAGTCCTGGATTAGTTAGGTTTAAATTAACCTAGAACATTATCTTCCATAGTGCTTAATTGTGAAGCTTAGTTCTTGTTGACAAAAGCTCATCCATATAAGAAAGCATCGAAAGGTTGGTGTTTTTTTAACCTTTGCAGAATATAACTTTTCAAAGGGATGTTAGACAGTAGTTCCATCACAATTGATGCAGTTCACAGACATTCTTTGTGAATATTTTATCTCATGAGTTATATCTATGACACTAATCATAGACTTCTAGAAGAAATTTAGCAATGGTCATGTCAGCCTTTCAAATCTTTCTGTAACCTAGAAGAGGATCATTGCATAAGATAGATTCATTTTCCCCTTTATTCCATTGTTGCCAGAGAGAACTTGAAATGCCCTGTTCAAATTAATTTAATGCAAATGAATTCTTGCTGCCTCACAAGTAGTTTGTCCTTCATTTTTCTTAAAATTATATTGAAAATGGATGTGACCTGCTTTACTGGTTGTTGTGCAGGAAGCGTTGTCCTTCCTGAAAGCTCCCTCCGTTGTCAAAATGAAGCCATTAAGAGTAAAGTAAATTATATTATCTGATCATAGTATCACAATTGACCTTAAAACAATAAATTTTATAATCAGTGCAAATTGCTGAATAGTGTTTGCAGTTGTAGAAATTTCAAAGGAAACCCTGGTTGAGATACAAAGCTGCTATAATCATTTTTAAAATCTTTGTTTTTCTTTTACTTTGGAACAGTAGTGCAGTAAGTACTTTTGCCTTATTGTTCTCTCTGCCTTCCAGAAACCCTCATTCAAATATTCGAAGTTTTTAAGTCTTTTTCATTTCTTTTAATATTGTAACATTTAACAATGTCAAAGAAAGTATAATTTTTCTGGAAATCAAGCTAAAAATAAAGAGAAGCCGATGTAAATGAACATCAAATTAACAAGATTGATTAGGAAAAGTAATTTTTGAAAAGGGCCCAAAATCCCTTTGCACATAAATGCAAAAGAATTTAGTGAAAGAAGGTGAAACTGGAGTAAAGAACTCTACGGATGCGTAAGTAACTCTTAATAAGAATGAGTAACGTACATGCGTATCTTTAGCTCCCAGTTTCAGAGATACAGTAGTTGTACAACAAATGGTCCTTTCCTGCTCTTAAGGAAGCCTCTCCTCCTCCAGCCATGCCATTCCTCAGAGCAAGCTCTTCCACTGAGTTTTCAGCAACCATAAGTAAGAAGGATGGTACGATAGGCTGCGTGTACATATGGCCCTCATTAGCAGGCCAACTGTTCCTTTTGCCCACCCACATCACTGGGGACATATGGCGTTACTTTGACTGTTGAAACAAGTGTGTGTGGACATATCTTGGTATGAGTAAAAGACTGTTGATTGTCTTTCTCTTGTCGCTCGTGCAACCGTCTCCTTGTGGAGATCGTATTATCCATAACACTAGATTTGAGGATGATAAATGACGTTGTTATTATTAACTGAATTTGCCTCTCTAGTTTGATCACAAAACCAGCGAATGTTTGCTTATGGAACATGTAAAGCTTATAGAAGACGGAAAGCTTACAGAAAGAAATGATGGCTTTTCTAAGCATAAGAGTCAGGTCTTTTTCAATCAAAAACTAACTCATTCAAAAATTCAAGAGTTCTGTAAAACCAGAACAGCAGAGGTTTCAGAAATGCTATTGAGATCATTTATTATAAAATAGCCATTAATGAAATGTAATAGTGAGTCTGTTGTTGTGACTATGTGGAGAAATGAATGAGAAAATATAAGATAGGCTGGAATGAAGAGAGTCATCGGATCCCAACATAATTCATTTTGTATAGTTCACAGTATTGTAGCTTTAAAAAAATTATGAATTTTTTCAGTACTGTGAATTCTGAATTTGCAATATGAGGCTTTTCAATCCTTGCAACAAGTGTGTATTTTTCAGTGGTTCTAGAATTATCGGGGCTTTCGAGCTGCTTCTGATAAGAAGGCAAGGCTAGAGGACTCGTGTTGAGGTGGCATTTGCACAGGACTTTAGATAACATACATCGATGATGTAGAGAGAAGAGCGGGTGATGTTGCTGTGGATTATAGTGGAAAGGCACCTTTTGCTCCCTCTGCTGACCTATTTGTGTATTCAGCTATGTAGCATATTTCTTGTATAATTACATAGTAATTTCACACACTACATTAAGAAAATCTGAACAATTTTTACTAAACTCATGTTTTCTAAATATTAAGTAAATAAAACCAATATTTGGCTAGGTAACATTTATAAAAACAGGATTTCTAGATAGATGATGATAAATTTTCATCTATATCTATAGAGCTGATAAATTTTCAAAACCCTTTGAATATCACTTGTACTACAAAGTCTCGTTTCAGTTTCAGTGCCATGGCACATTGATTAATCACCACTAAAGCGGTACATGAAATATTTGGCAATATAGGTATTTGGTAATGGTGATTGATGCACAGAATACGGCACCGTTATTATGCACTGGCCTTGAGAACTTTAGTTTTCATCTTCGATCACCTGATAGAGAACAAACTAACAGCTTTTTTCTTTCACCTTGCTGGAGAATAAACTAACAACTTCAAATTATCTGATCCATCCAAAAACTTATTTCCGTGAAACTCACTGATTTATTTATTATTTCGTGGGGATCACTATTATTTGCTGTAGTAAAATATCAAATGATCGATGTTTTATACCAACATGGCAGCTCACATGGTAGGCAACAGAATGAAAACAAACAGGTTTACTACCAAGAATTATACTATATTGCTTTTATTGACAGAAAAAGCATACAGATAATTTTATTCAGAGATTTTATGTGAATTATTTTGATAAGTGTACACATATATTTATAACTGACCTTTCTTTGTCAAGTGTGTGCCCACACACGTATTCATACTAAATCAATCTTAGAGATCTTATCCAAAGATTGAATTTCTTAAAGTGACTGTTCCAAATATGTATAATTTATGGCAAAAAAGTCACAAAATGGCAATACAAGGAGGCATAAAAGTGAAGATAAAGGGGGAGATGATGGTTAAAAACACCTGTAAATGAATAATTGATTTTGATTTAAATTCTTTTTAGTTCTTAGCTGATGAAATGAATATAAATGAAATTATTATGCAAAACACCTCTATTTGTTGTATATGCATGTACATATATGTGTTACAAATACAAAACTGATAGGATATTATTTAACATATATTCACACTCATAATGTGCATATATGTACATAATGAAAATGAGTGCTTGTTTTATATGTATGTATACACACACATACACATATTGCATACTTTCATTTTTTAAAATTTTACTTTAAGTTCTGGGATACATGTGCTGAACATGCAGGTTTGTTACATAGGTATACTTGTGCCATGGTAATTTGCTGCACCCATCAACCCGTCATCTAGGTTTTAAGCTCCACATGCATTAGCTATTTGTCCTAATGCTCTCCCTCCCCTTTCCCCACACCCACCTACAGACCCCAGTGTGTGATGTTCCTCTCCCTGTGTCAACATGTTCTCATTGTTCAGCACCCACTTATGAGTGAGAACATGCAGTGTTTGGTTTTCTGTTCCTGTGTTAGTTTGCTGAGGATGATGGTTTCCAGCTTCATCCATATCCCCGCAAAGGACGTGAACTCATCCTTTTTTATGGCTGTGTAGTATTCCATGGTGAATATGTGCCACATTTTCTTCATCCAGTCTATCATTGATGGGCATTATGTTGGTTCCAAGTCTTTGCTATTGTAAATAGTCCCATGATAAACATATATGTACATGTGTCTTTAGAGTAGAATGATGTATAATCCTTTGGTATATACCCAGTAATGGGATTGCTGGGTCAAATGGTATTTCTGGTTTTATATCCTTGAGGAATCACCACATTGTATTCCACAATGGTTGAACTATTTTACAAGCCCACCAACAGTGTAAAAGTGTTCCTATTTCTCTGCATCTTCTCCAGCATCTGTTTCCAGAATTTTTAATGATCACCATTCTAACTGGTGTGAGATGGTATGTCATTGTGGTTTTGATTTGCATTTCTCTAATGAACAGTGATAATGAGCTTTTTTCATATGTTTATTGGCCACATACATATCTTCTTTTGAGGAGTGTCTGTTCATATCCTTTGCCCACTTTTTGATGGGGTTGTTTGTTTTTTTTTTCTTGTAAATTTGTTTAAGTTCCTTCTAGATTCTGGATATTAGACCTTTGTCAGATGGATAGATTGCAAAAATTTTCTCATATTTTGTAGGTTGCCTGTTCACTCTTGTGATAGTTTATTTTACTGAGCAGAAGCTCTTTAGTTTGATTAGATTCCATCTGTCAATTTTGGCTGTTGTTTCAAGTGCTGTTGGTGATTTAGTCATGAAGTCTTTGCCCACACCTATGTCCTGAATCATATTGCCTAGGTTTTCTTCTAGGGTTTTTATAGTTTTAGGTTTTACATTTATGTTTTTAATCCACCTTGAGTTAATTCTTTTATAAGGTATAATGAAGGGGTCTAGTTTCTCTTTTCTGCATATGGCTACCCAGTTTTCCCAGCGCCATTTATTACATAGGGAATCCTTTCCCCATTGCTTGCTTTTGTCAGGTTTGTTGAAGATCAGATTGTTGTAGATGTGTGGTGTTATTTCTGAGGCCTCTATTCTGTTTCATTGGTCTATATATCTGTTTTGGTATTAGCACCATGCTGTTTTGGTTACTTTAGCTTTGTAATATAGTTTGAAGTCAGGCAGCGTCATGCCTCCAGCTTTGTTCTTTTTGCTTAGGTTAGCCTTGGCTCCACAGGCTCTTTTTTGCTTCCATATGAAATTTAACATAGTTTTTTTCTAGTTCTGTGAAGAAAGTCAATGGTAGCTTGATGGGAATAGCATTGAATCTATAAATTACTTTGGGCAATATGGCCATTTTCATGATATTGAGTCTTCCTATCCATAAGGATGGAGTGTTTCTCTATATGTTTGTGTCCTGTCATTTCCTTGAGCTCTGGTTTGTAGTTTTCTTTGAAGAGGTCCTTCACATCCCTTGTAGGTTGTATTCCTAGGTATTTTGTTTTCTTTTTAGCAATTGTGAATGGGAGTTTACTAATGATTTGGCTCTCTGCTTGTCTGTTATTGGTATATAAGAATGATTGTGATTTTTGCACATTAATTTTATATCCTGAGACTTTGCCAAAGTTGCTTATCAGGTTAAGGAATTTTTGGGCTGAGGTGGTGGCGTTTTGTAAATATACAATCATGTCATCTGCAAACAGAGACAATTTGATTTCCTCTCTTCCTATTTGCATGCTTTTATTTCTTTCTCTTACTCGATTGCCCTGGCCAGAACTTCCAATACTATCTTGATAAGAGTGGGGAGAGAGGGCATCCTACTCTTGGGCCAGTTTTCAAAGGTAATGCTTCCAGCTTTTGGCCATTTAGCATGATATTAGCTATGCATTTGTCATAAATAGCTCTTATTTTTGTGAGATATGTTCCATCAATACCTAGTTTATTGAGAGTTTTTAGTATGAGGGGTGTTGAATTTTATTGAAGGCCTTTTCTGCATCTATTGAGATAATCATGTGGTTTTTGTCATTGGTTCTGTTTATGTGATGGATTATGTTTATTGATTTGCATATGTTGAACCAGCCTTGCATGCCAGGCATGAAGCCAACTTGATCGTGGTGGATAAGTTTTTGATGTGCTGCTGGATTCTCTTGCCGGTATTTTATTCAGGATTTTCGCATCGATGTTCATCAGTGATATTGGCCTGAAATTTTCTTTTTCTATTGGGTCTCTGCCAGGTTTTGGAATCAGAGTGATGCTGGCCTCATAAAATGATTTAGGGAGGAGTCTTTCTTTTTCTATTGTTCAGAATAGTTTCAGAAGGAATGGTACCAGCTCCTCTTTGTACCTCTGGTAGAACTCGGCTGTGAAGACATCTGGTCCTGGGCTTTTTTTGGTTGGTAGGCTAGTAATTACTGAGTCAATTTCAGAACTTGTTATTGGTCTATTCAGGGATTTGACTTCTTCCTGCTTTAGTCTTGGGAGGGTGTATGTGTCCAGGACTTTATCCATTTCTTCTAGATTTTCTAGTTTATTTGTGTAGAGGTGTTTACAGTATTCTCTAATAATAGTTTGTATTTCTGTGGGATCAGTGGTGATATACCCTTTATCGTTTTTTAATGTGTCTATTTGATCTTTCTCTCTTTTCTTCCTTGTTAGTCTGGCTACCGGTCTATCTATTTTGTTAATCTTTTCAAAAAACCCACTCCTAGATTCATTGATTTTTTTTTGAAGGTTTTTTTGTGTTTCTCTCCCATTCGGTTCTGCTGTGATCTTAGTTATTTCTTGTTTTATACTAGGTTTTTAATGTGTTTTCCATTGCTTCTTTTGATTGTGATGTTAGGGTGTCTATTTTAGATCTTTCCCACTTTCTAATGTGGACATTTAATGCTGTAAATTTCCCTCTAAACACTGTTTTAACTGTATCCCAGAAATTCTGATATGTTGTGTCTTTGTTCTCATTGGTTTCAAAGAACTTATTTATTTCTGCCTTAATTTTGCTATTTACCCAGTAGTCATTCATAAGCAGGTTGTTCAGTTTCCATGTAGTTGTGCAGTTTTGAGTGAGCTTCTTAATTCTGAGTTCTAATTTGATTACACTGTGGTGTGAGAGATTGTTTGTTATGATTTTCATTCTTTTGCATTTGCTGAGGAGTGTTTTACTTCCAATTATGTGGTTGATTTCAGAATAAGTGCTATGTGGTGCTGAGAAGAATGTATATTCTGTTGATTTGGGGTGGAGGGTTCTGTAGGTATCTATTAGGTCCACTTGGACCAGAGCTGAGTTCAAGTCTGAATATCCTTGTTAATTTCCTTTCTTGTTGATCTGTCTAATATTGATAGTGGGTTGTTAAAGTTTCCCACTATTATTGTGTGGGAGTCTAAGTCTCCTTGTAGGTCTCTAGGAACTCGTTTTATGAATCCTGGTGCTCCTGTATTTGGCATATATATATATTTAGGATACTCAGCTCTTCTTGTTGCATTGATCCCTTTACTACTATGTAATGCCCTTCTTTGTCCTTTTTTATCCTTGTTGGTTTAAAGTCTGTTTTATTAGGGACTAGGATTGCAACTCCTGCTTTTTTTTTCTTTCTTTCCATTTGCTTGGTAAATATTCCTCCATCCCTTTATTTTGAGCCTATGTGTGTCCTTGCAAGTGAGATGTGTCTCCTGAATACAGCACACCTGTGGGTATTGACTCTTTATCCAATTTGCCAGTGTATGTCTTTTAATTGGGGCATTTAGCTCATTTATATTTACCGTTAATATTGTTATGTGTGAATTTGGTCCTGTCATCATGATGTTAGCTGGTTATTCTGCACATTAGTTGAAGCAGTTTCTTCCTAGTTTCATTGGTTTATATATTTTGGTGTGTTTTTGCAGTGGCTGGTACTGGTTTTTCCTTTCCATGTTTAGTGCTTCCTTTAGGAGCTCTTGGAAGGCAGGTCTGATGGTGACTAAATCTGTCAGCATCTGCTTGTCTGTAAAGGATTTTATTTCTCATTCACTTATGAAGCTTAGTTTGGCTGGTTATGAAATTCCATATGTACATCATGGAAACGAGTGCATGTGATACACACACACACACACGCACACACATTGCATACTTTCATTTTTGTGTCCATTACTTTTCTGATTTTATCAGCAGCCAACTAAAGAAAATAGAAAAAAAAATTGGTAATTCGATCTTTCATGTTCTGCATCTTCCAGCTTCACAACTTATAGTTTTCTATTTTTATTGTTATTGTGATCAGAATGAAAATGTATACAATAGAATCAGAATCAGGTCAGAATCAACAAAAATACTATAATGTTTGTACATGCTTTCGATGCAGTTTGTCTCTGCAAAGGGTGTGTGTGTTTCTATGCACATGTGCATGTACACAAGTGTGTAAATAAGTGTTTTATTCATGATGGAGAAAGGCTGGTCAAAATGATTCTGAATGAGATAGCACCACTACAGCAGATAATTAGGTCTCTAGCAATAAAACAAGTCATTAAACATGTTTCTAAGCATCTACTCAGTATCTGGCACAATGTTAAGTAGTGTAAATATAATCATTAGCAAAATTCAGCTTCTACCCTCAATGGTATATGTGTAGAACAAATTGGTAAAGCTGGAGTACATTTCAGGACCAAAAACAGTTTCTGTGTAGTTCCCACTTCATCAAGACCATGTTGTATACCTCTCATACACTTAAGCCATAGGGAAGCAATTATTCCATCCATCCTTTTACAGGGTAGTGGTGGGGAAGAAGAGCTGACTGTCATGCTTGAATTCACATAATTTCATAATTAAATAATTTCATGTTACATAATCTCGATAAACCTAAAATCCAATATATGATAAAGATAGTGTTTCAAATCAGTGGATAAGTGATAAACAGTTCATAAAATGGTGTTCAGATAATTGGCTATATGTATTTTATAGTTGCACAAAGGTATAATATGTCATTAATAAATATTAATTCCATAGTGGATGTCAAATACACTTTTTCAAAATATAAAGAAAAAATACCATAGACAAATATCACTTGCAACATTACGGTTAAAATTAAATATCCAAACATAGCCCTAACCAATAACAGAAAATTTAAAAAAAAAATTATGGATTGGAATTTGTTAAAATATAAAACTTTTCTTTTTCAGAGGATACAATGAATATGTGTAAAAAGCAAATATCAAATCAGCAACAAGTGCTTGCAATTCACTTGACATATTTAAAATATGAGTAGTTCCAACAAATCATAAATAAATGATTAGTAGTCCAATAAAAAAAAGACAAAGTACATTGACAGGAAACTGTATGAAACTCATGAACACTAAATGTCTTAGATTCTCTATTGTTAAACAAAATGCAAAAACAATAGAGAACATTATGAATATGGAGTTAATATTTAACAAAATTATTTTATCCATGTTATAAGTAAATATTTACATCCAAAAACCCTTGTTTTCTCTGAAAGTTGTCACTTATGAGTCTATTTTGAAAATGTTTAAAGAATAGTAATTAATTAACTTTAATAAATAGGTACTCCTATTGAGGGAAAACAGACATTTCCATAATTTTTCTTCTGTTTCTAATCTAGTAGATGGTAGGAAAATAATGACAATTGCATGTTCATACCTGGAGAATATGCATTCCATTTCTTTTAAACTTTTGCATTCTCAAAACTATATTGATACCTCAAAGCATACCCTTTGCTGTTGAAAACAGCCTTTCAAGTATAAAGACACACACATCACTTTCCTTAAATCTTATATAAGGCAAGGGCCTAGATTCCTATCAGAAAATGTATTTCAAGAATGCTTTTTTAGTAGTTCCTGTGGCCTTATCTTATAGAGGAAGGTTTTTTTTTAAACATACACACAGTATTTGATGCACATTTTTATTGGAAAGAGCTTTTATTTCCTTAAATGTTTTGTTGTCTAAGTGTGAAAAGTATCCTGCAGTGGAATTCAGTGGCACAGATGCTTATTGTGATAGATGAGATGAACTTGCTTCCCTAAGCATGCATGGGCATGAAATGCATCTGGCTTCTGTACATAAAAGTCAGTTATGTTCCCAAATGTGTCTCTGCATTTACACAGACGTTTAGGGGCAGACACCCTACTGTTCCCTCAAAAGGCGGCTCTGCTTAATTATGAAGTTCAAGTTAGACCAGAAGTTGGAAAATACTAAATTCCACATTGCAGACAGAGCCTGAGCAGGTGATGTCACCACTGCATTCTAAGGTGGCAAGTCCTCAGAGAAGTAACTTATCACCTTACCATGGAGAAAAATAACCGTGTCCAGAACACAAGAGGATGCTTTAAGGTAGCGTACAATCAAGTGTGCAAACCTGTGCAATACATACCAGATGAAATCCAGTTCAGAGGCTCAGGAAAACAAACAAATGAGGATATGCTTTAAAAAATAGGACTTAATATAAACAGTCGTGAGAGTAAAACTATTGCTAAGCACATAGGAAACATAAACCAGGCTTTCAGGAAGGAGTTTGGCACATGTGTGCACTGGTAGGAGGTGTAATGTGCAGAAATCCGGCCTTTTGTGGCATAGCAACTAAAGTTCCTTTTCTATTGTCCAGACAACCTTAAATATTCCTTTATGCAGTACTATTTTAAAAAGGCCATCTACTGTGCACAATGTGTTAGCATCAAGGACATGAAATTTATCTGGAATATACCAAAACTTTAATCAATAGACTAGGACCAAAGCTTTTAAAAACAGGTTTTCGTAGATAAATCATTATAAGTTATTATTTCCTCGCCATAGGTAAGGCATGATAGATAACTTTACTTTTTCTCAGTCACTTAGTGTGTAGGTAGAATAATGACCCTTAGCAGGATGACCTTTTGAATGTGTTGTTAGGCAGCATGGAAGCATTATGGTTAGAGGTGGAATTAAGATTGCTAATCACCTCACCTTAAACTGGAGCGATTATCCTGAATTATCTAGGTGGGCCCACTGTAGTCACAAAGAACCTTCAGACAGGAAGGCGGAGAGACCAGAGTGAGCAGAAGAGCTTGGGGAAACTGGAGCCGAGGCTGAAGTGATGTGCTGTGTCCAAGATGTGCAGAGGCCAAGAGCTCAGGGATACATGTGACCCCTCAAACCTGGTGAATTCTCTCCTGGAATCTCTAGACAAAATATACACTTGATGATACCTTGATTTTAGCACACTAAGACCCATTTTGGACTTCTGACCCCCAGAAGTATAAAGAAAAAAAATGTGTTGTTTTAAGCCTCTGAGTTTATGTTAATTTACTGTAACAGCAGTAAGAAACTAACACAGTAAGACGGCTTTTATTTTTATGTGATGTATAGAATTAAATTGGATATGCTAGGAAATATTGGAAATTTATTGATTTATTTTTTTGTCTGAGCTGGAGTCTGGCTCTGTCGCCCAGGCTGGAGTGCAGTGGCGCGATCTCGGCTCACTGCATGCTCTGCCTCCCGGGTTCCCGCCATTCTCCTGCCTCAGCCTCCCGAGTTGCTGGGACTACAGGCGCCGCCACCATGCCAGCTAATTTTCTGTATTTTTAGTAGAGACGGGGTTTCACCGTGGTCTCGATCTCCTGACCTTGTGATCCGCTCGCCTCGGCCTCCCAAGGTGCTGGGATTACAAGTGTGAGCCACCGCGCCCGGCCAGGAATTTATTTTCTTAATATAGTTCTTCATATTAGAATAATGAGAACCATCGAGTAATGAAGTGTTCTATTTTGTGAAGGATGATTATATAAACAGTACGAAGGTTAAAAACCGGGCGGGACCGGCTGGGCACAATGGCTCGTTCATGTAATCCCAGCACTTTGGGAGGCCGGGGCAGGTGGATCTCTTGAGCCCAGGAGTCTCAGATCAACCTGGGCAACATGTGAAACCCCATCTCCACAAAAATACAAAAACCAGGCAGACGTGGTGGCGGCGCCTGTGGTCCCAGCCACTCAGGAGGCTGCGGTGGAAGGATCGGAGCCCGGCAGGTGCAGGCTGCGGTGGACCGTGATTATGCCACTGCGCTCCAGTCTGGGTGACAGAGTAAGACCCTGTCTCCATTAAATAAATAGATAAATAAATATATATATAAGTAAAAGAGGAGGGTGTCTTTTGAAGGCTATTAAAGTCGTCTAAGTGTCCTCTGATTATATGAGGCTGGAATGGTGCATGGAATGTTGTGTTGAATAACCTGATACAGTCTCTGAAACTATAGAAGCATTAGTAATTTTAGCCTGAGAGTGCTATAATCTGGGATAATTTGGTCCAATACTTCCAGAGAGGGTTGAAGTTTTGAGATAGCTGGAGTTATTTCAGTTGAAGACCTGAATATGAGGCAACTGCATACTCAATTACAATTCAATTTCTACTCTTTATATAAGGTAGAAATGGGTAACATGTGGGACACTGTGTTAAAAGTAATGCAGCCATAGTGTAGTGGTAAAAGCAGATGAAAAGTACTATAATAGTCGTATAGATGAGGTACTGGAAAGAAGCAGATTTGAAAAATTGGAGATAAATGTCAGTTTTCCGGAGCCATGGGATGAAAACCAAACCGGATTACAACAGATTCAATTCACTCAAGATGTCTAACTTGGTAATAGGTCAGAAAACTCAATTTGTCGTATTTTCTTAAAAGTACACAAAAATGTTCCTTTTGATAAAACACGTGTAGTGCACCTTCGGATTTGATTTTTCTTTATGTTCTGTAAACTGCTCACAGTAAAACAGAAAAAAAGTCTGACAAATATGATGGTCCTTAAATATTGTAGGAGTATGATGCTTCTCCAAAGAATAGAGGTTTTCCTAGGAAGGCCCTAAGCAAGGAATCAAGTTTCCTTTTGCAAGAAATAAAATTCTCAAAAGTTCCCTGCACCTTGGAAAGGCTCTGGTTGAAATTAATAGCACAACGTTATTTATTTAAATTTTAACTTTTAAGTTCAGGGGTACAAGTGTAGGTTTGTTACAGAGGTAAGCTTATGCCATGGGATTGGTTGTACAGTTTATTTCATCACCCAGATATTAAGCCTAATATCCATTAGTTGTTTTTCCTGATCCTCATAGCAAATATGACCCCCATAAAGTTTTATGGTTACTTTTTTCTTATCTTCTGATTAATGCCATTAGATTCACCAATTGAAATTATTTTTCAGTAGTTTAATTCCCTCTAGAAGGTTTAAAAAATGTTTCCGAATTTCTTAAGTCTTCTTTCTTTGTTAGTCTTCTAAAAAGCTATATTCAATAGAATTCATGTGCTTAGGTACAGTTTCACTAAAAGCGTATCTTCAACATTTGATCTGTTTAAAAGTTCTTAAGGTGTTAAGGAACATTAGGTATCAGAGTTTATGGCATTTGATTAATCTGAATAAATCTTGGCATCAAATTGAATTCAGCAAAAGTAACAGTGATAAATCAGAGAGCAATATTTGAAATGTCTCCAGGAAACATTTTAAAACAATTTTTAAGTTCACTAATTTGAGTCATTACACTTGGCCCTAATATGGTAGATTTTAAGTGAAGCTCAGTCGAACCTGGCAGATATCATATACAAACTTTTAATAGTCCTAACAATTCCTGTACCTCATTTGGATAAAGATTATTTCCAGAGCATCAGTGCTTTGACCAGAAAGGCATTTATTATTCTGTAACACTTTTCTTGAGAAATTAGCATGATTCATCATTTGAGTACGCTCTCTCAGATAAGATTCTAATATTTGGGTGTGAATAAAACTTCAGGGCATTGAAAACAGCTGGAAGATAGACAATAGGGTGATCATCCTCTCTTGTCATTCTCTATCAAGGTCCTCTTTAATTATTGGCCTAAACAGCTATAACTTTATGGTGAAAACAAACCGCTCGGATATAGCGTTAAAGGTTGAAATAATGAATTATACATAAATCGATTTAGTTCAGTTATATTCTGTTGAATTGGGAGAACATCGAATTTTTAAATTTCTCTGCATTTCTTGAAGTTAGGAATAAAAGCTGGGGTGGGGTCTCCTGAAATAATGAGGTCTAGAATAATTTCTGTTAAATTTACTTTTTAGTAGGATAAGTCTACTAAAATCAATATGAATGGAACCTTCAATGTACCACTGAAGATAATTAATCTTTGAGAGGTTAAGTAACCATTACAAGGTAATTTACCTAATTAGCAACTAAACCAACCAAATTTTAGATTTCTTAACTTTAAGACTATTGCTCACATAGTCACGTAAAGTATATCTTCCACATAGTCACAGGCAATCACAAGCTAACACGAGCAGTTAGCACAAAATAGATGTTCCACATAGAATGCAGAACAAAAAAAGACACTTTAAAAATCCTTTTCCCTTTTCCAAATTCATATTTAAAAAGTTTCTTGTGGAATTTCCCAAATGCCAGCATGGCCACATATAATACAGATTGATACTCAGACCTCTAATGAGAAACAGTTAGAATTATGCTAAACAAGGAACATTCTATATTGATTTCACAAATTCTCCTCTTTCCACTTATAGTTTCTCATAAAATGTAACATGTTTGTCTTGTGTGGAGTCTGTATAGAAAAAGTGTGATAACTGAAGATATAGACACACAGGTGTATGTATGTCTGTGTGTTCCTGTGTATTATAGCCTTTCTTTAATGGTTTTCTCTTTATATATATATATATACTTTAAGTTCTAGGACACATGTGCACAACGTGCAGGTTTGTTACATATGTATACATGTGCCATGTTGGTGTGCTGCACCCAGTAACTCATCATTTACATTAGGTATATCTCCAAATGCTGTCCCTCCCCCTCACCCCACCCCATGACAGGCCCCGGAGTGTGATGTTCCCCTTCCTGGGTCCATGTGTTCTCATTGTTCAATTCACACCTATGAGTGAGAACATGCAGCGTTTGGTTTTTTTTGTCCTTGTGATAGTTTGCTGAGAATTATGGTTTCCAGCTTCATCCATGTGTCTACAAAGGACATGAACTCATCCTTTTTTATGGCTGCATAGTATTCCATGGTGTATATGTGCCACATTTTCTTTTTTTTTTCTTTTTTTTATTATACTTTAGGTTTTAGGGTACATATGCACAATGTGCAGGTTTGTTACATATGTATCCAGCCACATTTTCTTAATCCAGTCTATCATCGTTGGACGTTTGGGTTGGTTCCAAGTCTTTGCTATTGTGAATAGTGCCACAATAAACATACGTGTGCATGTGTCTTTATAGCAGCATGACTTATAATCCTTTGGGTATATATACATATATATATATAAAAACTATATATATATATTTTGGGGACGGAGTTTCGCTCTGTCACCCAGCTGGAGTGCAGTGGCGCGATCTCGGCTCACTGCAAGCTCCGCCTCCCGGGTTCACACCATTCTCCTGCCTCAGCCTCCAGAGTAGGTGGGACTACAGGTGCCCGCCACCATGCCCGGCTAATTTTTTGCATTTTTACTACAGACGGGGTTTCACCGTGTTAGCCAGGATGGTCTCGATCTCCTGACCTCATGATCCACCCTCCTCGGCCTCCCAAAGTGCTGGGATTACAGGCATGAACCACCGCGCCTGGTCTCTATTTAAGTTAGCTCTGTCCAGGGCAAACCAGCATTTCAAAGATACAAACTGTTTTTGCAAAAAACAGGTATACACCTATCCATAGTGCAGACATTATGTCTACTTATTTCTCTCTAAATAGATCTTTCATTTTAACAAGTACTTCACCTTCACAAAATTTAGTTGAGTCAGTGAACTCTTATCCAGATGCTATATCTTGGCCAGATTATCAAGAATTAAGCCTCACAGATAGGCTGTTTCCATTTCCTTTAACAAAGTTTATCAGTCCTGAGTTACTTCTTGATTTCTTGCCAGTGGCATATAATGATGACTCAGCCAAGTCAGTTCCCAGAGTTGGACTCTTTTTTTTCTTATACACAGGAAACTTCTTTTCCAAGAATACTTGTTCCAGTTGCTCACAATCTTCATAGTTGATGATTATAGAATGATCTATGTACTTTCAATGTACCTTCAAAAATGAGATCTGCAGCTGGATAAGACGTGTGTGTGTATGTGTGTGTGTGTGTCTTAGTAGACTTAAACCTTTCATTGAATAAGAAGCCTAGTTGATAGTGTAAGGTGAGAGTTAGAAGAACAGGGAATTATTTGGTTTAAGGAATTGTGAAGAAATGTGCTATGCCATTAAAATTTTTCTCTACTTTTGTGTTAAATCTTAATTTTGTGCAGAATTTACTAAGCTGCAGGAAACTGTCAAAATTGACTCTTGCTAAGTTCCATATTGGTTTGTAATTATCTTAAAACAAAAGTTGGTTGATACTAAAGTGCAGTTTTTCCTCTAGCTTTCATAAATTGAGACAGGTCTTTTTCTCACCCTCCACATACCTATGGCTGGAAGCCGAGGTGGTTGTTCTTGGTTCCCGTTACAACTTCTAGACTGTTAATTTCTCCGCTCGTTGCAAATTAGACTGTTCCTTTGAAACTCAAACCCCTTGGAAATATCAGCCATGCCCCCTTGGTATTACCATCATCAACAGACCTCCCTCCTGGGCACTCTGGTCTTATTTTTTTTTTTTTTGAGATGGAGTCTTGCTCTGTCACCCATGCTGGAGTGTAATGGTGTGATCTCGGCTCACTGCAAACTCCTCCTCCCGGTTTCAAGTGATTCTCCTGCCTCAGGTTCCTGAGTAACTGGGATTACAGGTGCATACCACCACACCCAGCTAATTTTTGTATTTTTGGTAGAGACGGGGTTTCGCCATGTTGGCCAGGCTGGTCTCGAACTCCTGACCTCAGGTGATATGCCTGCCTCAGCCCCCCAAAGTGCTGGGATTACAGGCATGATCCACTGCACCTGGCCTCTTGCCATTTATTTAAGGCTTTAGATCTTTTGCTCAATATCATCTTCAGGCAAGTTCAGCCATCATTTTAGTGGCTCAGCTTTCACGTGAAAGGACCAGTACAAACCTCGGTTCCCCGTTTTTTGACATCTTTATTTCCATTACTTTTTTTCTTTCCTCCACTTTATTGTCATCAAATCTGAAACATTTTCTATAAGGGTATGTACCACCAGGATCTAGATGCAAATATTCTGCCTCCTGGACATCACTCCTTGCCAGCTCGTTGGCCCAGATGTCCTCATTCCTACAACCCTTCATTTTCACTGAGACTCTCCTTAGGACACAGATGCTGCTGCTCCCTCACGATCCATCCGTACTCTCTTGCTTTCAGTTTCCACGTTTTCCTCCTGAAATGCCATAGTTCATTTTTAGCATTCCCTTGCAACTACCCTGAGCTTCATTTTCCCACAATTTATTTGTTTCTCTTTCTCTTCCCAAATTTTAAATGTTGATGTTTCTAAGGGTTCTGTCCTAATTGCTCTTCTTTTCTCTCCACACACATACTCTCTCTAAGCTCTAAACACTACTAAACAGCTCATAATTTCCAGTCTTAGAGTTTGGTCCAGACCTTTATTCTGGGAGTTGATGATTTACGTGACAATAGCACTCGAATAATTCAGAGGTAACATGTCCTGGTTTCCCACTTTGATGAGTGGATCTGGATATTTTGATACTAAGTGAAAGTGGTTCCACTGGAATTAGAAGGGAATAGAGATCTGAAAGCAGGAGTGAAAAGAATGTGTGTAAGCCGGGCACGGTGGCTCATGCCTGACCTCAGGTGAGCCGCCCACCTCAGCCTCCCAAAGTGCTGGGATGACACGCTTGTTAAGTGGTACTCTAATGAATCAGTAACTTAAACATCAAAAGAGATTCATTATGTACACAAAATTAATCTTGTGTAATCAAGTGTATAAGTAAAATTAATTGAAGAAATCAAAAAACGCAAGGTGGCTGACACCTGTAATCTCAGTGCTTTCGGAAGTCTAGGTGGGAGGATCCCTTGACTTAAGGAGGCTGAGACCAGTCAAGCAACACGGTGGGACCCCATCTCTGTAAAACAATTAGCCGGGGATGGTGGTGCGTGCCTGTAGTCCGAGCTACTTGAGAGGCTGAGGCAAAAGTATCGCTTGAGCCTAGGACTTGGAGTCTGCAGTGAGCTATGATCACACCACTGACTCCAGCCAGAGCAACAGAGGGAGACAATGAGAACACGTGGACACAGGAAGGGGAACATCACACTCTGGGGACTGTTGTGGGGTGGGGGGAGGGGGCAGGGACAGCATTAGGAGATACACCTAATGCTAAATGACGAGTTAATGGGTGCATCACACCAACATGGCACATGGATACATATGTAAGAATCCTGCACGTTGTGCACATGTACCCCAAAACCCAAAGTATAATAATAAATAAATAATAAACCACAAAACACTTGTAATTCCAAATCCAGATATATAAACCACAGGAATACTTAGATAAACACACGTTATACACACATATAGTATATGTATGATAAAATATACTTGTATGTTCAACTTGGGAAAGGTTGATGATTTTAGAAACTAATAATTCTATTGCCTTGTGCTCTAATGATTTTCAATTTGAAGATTTATTTGGGATCAAATATATGAGGCTCCATATACAAGACATCTTTCTTTCCCCTCTTCTCAGCACCATTTTTTGGCTGATTATTGGACTACAACTGGGAGATCTAGAACTAAATTCCTGCTTAGTGTTTACTTGTTCAGAGCATAGGCTTTGAAATCGTCCTGTTTTGCCTCAGTCTCCACAGTGGTACCTACTAACCTCATGACTAGGGGATCGTGTAGCATTTCTCTAAGCCTTGTTTTCTTAGCTGTGAAGTGGTAAATTTTGGAAGTGCTTTGTTCATAGGATTTCTGTGGAAACTGAATTGGGTAAAGAATGTAAGGCATTTAGCACAGTAAAATAACCTGGATTACAGTAACTTTTCAAGGAGTGTTTATTAGTACTTAAACTGCCATTGTCATCAAAATTCTGTTTTTACATATGAACTTAGAAATGCCATTGTAACCTTCTCAACTCATTTGGTCATTTAAAATAGAGAGGTTGAGTTAGGTGTTTCTTAAATTTCTCTTTAGCTCTGATACTATGTGTCTGACGTTAAGTAATGCAAAGTTGGTAATTAAATCTTCCCCTTTCGTGATGTAGGAGAAAGGCATAAAAAATTTCTGGGTGACTGGATTCCCTTGCAAGTTTATTAGAATTGTAATTACGTAGCATTTTGAATAAAGCGTTCATTCTGGAAATCATTAAGTTTATTTTTCTTAACTCCGTATTTTGTCAACTGTGGAAAAATTGGGATTTAGGAGTAACCTCTGATTTAAAATTCCACCTAGTAACCATCTAAATTGTAGTCTTGTAATTTCCTAACTTTGGTCTTGAAGGTGTTTATCATTCTTATGCGTTATCATACTGTATTATATATTTATGCAACATAAAATGTATAGTTTTAACTATTGCACATGTTTACATATGAAAGGTGTAGTTTTGAACTTATCATTATTAAATTTGCTAATTTTGCTTCACTATTCATTTTGGACACTTATCCATATTAGTACATGCAACTCAAGTTTATTCTTTTGAGCTACTGTATATCATTCAAATGTATGAATAAATAACCTTGCTTTGGTGGACATTTAAGTATTTTCATGTATCAGTATGAAAAACAGTTTCAAAATGAACATTCAAATATACATTGCATATATGTGTATAATATTTGTATATATGAAGGTTCCTGTGGGTCATATATCTGAAATCAAAATTACAAGTGTTTTGTACCTTCTATAATTAATTTTACTCTCAATTTTAAGTAAACAAGATTAGTTTTTGCACATGATGCATCTCTTTATTCAGTTAAAATTACTGACATAATTAGAATACCACTTAAAACTTGAGAATATTTTCAAGGGTATTTATGCAAAACTTACATAAATGTGTTGAAAAGTCCTTTTGTATATATGTAGAGATTACATGGTATGTTAAATTCATCAATTTGCCTAAATATCAAGTTATACTTAAGTAGTGTCCATACACCATGCTTTTGCTTGACTGAACTCCAATATGTATATCCGGAGTACTTTTTAACATTCATAGGTTAAGTGGCCTGTTTTGGAAAATGATATTAAAAATGTAATTCAGATGAATGCTTAAAGATTAAAAATGAATGAGCTTTCGTATTAATCATCAATATGACAACCCTAAAGGGAAGCATGATTTTCAAATATACCTCCTTGTAGGCAGGATAATTCAGAAATGCACAGTGCATATTAGATATGGGATTTGAGTCATAGTGTATTTCTCTAAGAATGTAATTTATTGTACTTTCACATCCACCCCACTGAATATGCAGAGTTTAAGATGCAATGGCCAGAAGACATGAGCGTGTCACTAGAAGGATGTGGACGTGGGCTCCGGGGCTGTTGATGATGACGGTGGTCTTTTGGGGTCATCTGGGGAATGGACAAGGCCAAGGTAAGTGCAAGGATTTTCTAATTCTTTGCGAGTTGGATGCGAATTTCACTTTGTGATGAAATTATGTTGAGTCTTTGGTTTGATGTTTAAGCAATTTTTTACAATCTTCCGTCAGGTTTTTGTTACAGGGTATTGTAATATCTCTGCACCAGTTAAATTGAAATAGAATTAGGTGTGAGTAAATGCATCAAAATTGAAGCCATCTTTCTGAAATTGGCTTTTCTCTGTTGTAATTGATGATATGTATATATATGTGAGGTTTTATGAAGCCATATATATGCGTGTGTCTCTGTTGTAGTTGGTGGTATGTATATATATGTGAGGTGTTACGAGGCCATAAATATGCGTGTGTGTGGGTTTTGGGTGGGTGGGTGTGCCTGTGAGTTTGTGTGTGTGGTATTTTACAAGAACACGTAGCATATAAAGTTGTCGTGATTTTGAAGAAAAGTTTTTGGACGTTTGTCTGTTTAGGGTTTTTATGTTTTTGGATGTTTGTCTCTTTAGGGTTTTTATGTCTTACATTTTAAAATTTCAAGAACCTATTCTTAAAGGATGCGATGTTCTTTAGAAATTAAATGAAAAATGTGACGTTTCTCATTCTTCTGCCAAGTGTATTTAGGGGAAATTAATGAGAGAGTGGAGCTGCAAGGTTGTGGCATCCTGAAATGTCTGTTGGAGCGTAGAAAAAGGCCATAGATTTTGTAATAAGGCTTTCAATACTGATTTCATCAATAGCTGTATGGAGTGGTTTGTGCCAAATCTAGTATCTGTGAATGTATTTTGTGATAAGTATTGTATTATTTTTGGAGGTGTGTTGCCTGCTCAGATACAAATTGCAATTCTGTATTTTATGTGATAAAACATCCTGACATCGCTGAAATTTTCTTTTCCTTTCCGGGCAAGTATATTCGGCATTGATTTCCTGCATTTTCAAGGCTTGAAATGAAATCTGTGAGCAGGAAGTTTACAGAGTTATTTCAAGGGATAGGTATATTTCTCCAGATAAAATTGAAAGTGTGCAGTGTTATTATATAATTGTGATGAAGTTGAGCTTTGCTAGTTTGAAGTATCTAATAAAGTTTAACACTTTTTAAAAGATCCTTCAAAAAAAGCAGTTTTCTTGCCATATGTAATATTGTTCAATGAAGTTTTGAAATGAAATAGATATTTTTCAAAACCACAAATGCATCTGTGCCTTTATATGAACAGTTGTATATACATGTAAGCAGATAATACATTTTGTTAATTAAGATCAGCTTTGATTTTAATTTTTCTTTCCTGTCATTCAGAATTTGTATTTGCATCTAATAGAATTCTCATTTTTCTTTTTTGTCATAAAACTAATGTAAAATATATTCAATACACATAGTAGTTTTTTTCACCAAAGGTCTAAAACAAGAATATGTAGACAGTAGCTACGTTGGATTTCTTTGGCTATAAGAGTTGTCTATTTCTCTGGTGATGTGTAGAATTACTAAAATGCAGCATGACAACTGTTTCTCTGTAATAGTGATCCAACATGACATGTAGTATTACACAGGGTTGCTAATACCTTCCTCTGACCATCATTTCCAGTAATTGTGGCTTGTTTTAGATGAGGAATAGGTTATTAGATATTTAAAATATTTGAGAAAAATAGGTATCTTCTCTCTTATTTACCCAAACCCTTTTATTTACTCAATATTGATGGCTCAAGTATTCTATCTTTCACTAGGGACCATCATTTATTAAAAAATGGCCTGAAATCAATTCCAAGTCTAGCTGTAGTGAAGCTTCTAGTGGGAAATGCAAATTAAGTAATTTGTTTTCTTTCTAAAAGGATAAATTAAAATAGACAATGATTCAAAGAACAAAACAACTTAATAGAAAACATAATGGAATGCTTTGATACTATGATTCAGGGAATTTTGCTTCCTTAGTGGTAGCTAGATTGAGTGAAGGAGATTGCTTAGGTATAATGAGCAAATCTTATAATTGCAAGTATAACCCAAGCTGCATATCATCATTTAGCTCAATAAGCCTCATTAAATATTAAATATTACCTTTTAACTTTTATGCAATTAAGCAGAATTTAAAAATAAAAGTTTTAAAAATTAAAGTTTTTATTACTAAGTATCTTTTAAAATACAAATCTCACAGCTCCTTATTGTCAAGAAAAGAACACATGAAAATTTATAAATAAGGTTTTCTCTCTATTAAATTTACAGTCTTGCATTAAATATTGGTTATTGGGACCCACCATGTCCATGATTATGATTAAGTATCAATGAAAGATGACTCTTGCAGCAAATATGCATGCAAATGTTTTAAGATTATTTTCACATTATTTCACATAATTTCTTAAGCATAATAGGATAAGTAAATTATACTTTCTACACAAGCTCTTCATATTTATGAATAGACCATGTTCTAAATTTTTCAATCATTGGGGAATCCCAATGTCATATTTATGAATGGACCATGTTCTAAATGTTTCAGTCATTGGGGAATCCCAATGTCATATTTATGAATGGACCATGTTCTAAAAGTTTCAGTCATTGGGGAATCCCAGTGTCGTATTTATGAGTGGACCATGTTCTAAATGTTTCAGTCATTGGGGAATCCCAGTGTCGTATTTATGAATGGACCATGTTCTAAATGTTTCAGTCACTGGGGAATCCCAGTGTCGTATTTATGAATCGACCATGTTCTAAATGTTTCAGTCATTGAGGAATCTTCCTAGAGAAACCGTGTGAGAAATTGTAGCTAAGCTCAAAAACGGAAGACAAAAATCGATTTAACGAGGAATGTAGATTAATGTCATAGTATTATCGCGACTGTGTGCAACCACTACTTATAAACAATGATATAAGAAATGCAATCTGAAATCTGAATTCTAAATAGGAATGTAGTGCCATTATCCCTCTGGGACCCTTAGGGTCAAAATAAGATAAAAGTGATGAATGGTGGGTTGGAAGTCAGTCAGTGATCCTTGTCAAATTTTTGTATCTGTCAAGAAAAGCATCTGCTTGAGGACATCCATTTTCCTACTTCTGAGTTACAGAATAATAGGTACTTATCCTGAATGTGACATTCCCTGACGTGGACTCTGTCTTTGCTGCTTAGGTGGTGTGTGCATGAGAAAGTGCTTAACATCTGAAAACGGAGACAATCCTTAGAGAAAGATATATATGAATTTTAAAAGGAAATATACCTACGATGGAAATAAAACAAATAGCATAAATATCTAGCTGTATTTGGTCTTTTTGGTAACTATTACAATATATACATTTTCAAACAACTAAGTTCAGCACTGACTTTGGGAGAAACTAGATAAAACTGAACTGACATATAATAAGCATTGGTGTAATTAATAGCACAGCGGGCAGAACCATGGGGGTATTTCCTGAGGAAGAGGGACTATAGAGAGGCAAAAGAAAACCCAGCTCATTCTGGGGAGTGCCAGGAGCAGTTATTATATTCAGAACTGAGAACTTATTTCTAACTCACCAACCCATAGTTCTGGCTGAAGTGCAGTGGTGCAGTCATAGCTCATTCTCAGCCCCAAACTCCTGGGTTCATATGGTCCTCTCATCTCAGCCTCCTGGTAGCTATGACCACAGGTGTGCACTACTTTGTCCAGCCAGTTTATTTTATATTTTATTTTCATTTCATTTGTAAAGACTGGGTCTTGCTATGTTGCCCAGGCAGGTCACAAACTCCTATCCTCAAGCAGTCCTCTAACCTAGGCCTCCCAAAGTACTGACATTACAGGCATGAGCCATTGCATCTGGCTCAAAAATATTTCTGTCCTAATGGCTTTAACAAAGAAGTGCCGTTTTGGGGATATATACAATGGTGTGCTGCTTGGGAGTGACAAAAAAATAATTATAAGAAGAATGGAACGAATATGTCAGTATGTTTTCAAAAGCAAGTTAGCCCAAGTTTTTAAACAAGCATAATTTTAGGGTTTTTGTAACTAACTTAGGGTTTAAATGTAGCAAAAATTTTAAACATTATCATGAATACACAGAAAATTTTAATCAATTTGGTTTCCATGATGAATTTACATGCTTAAATTCCTAATTTCAATTTGCTGCTAGATATGAGAAAGTTTGAGATTTTGAAGAAGCAAGTGGTTCTTACAAATGTAGCAAACTTAAATTTTGAGGACAATTTAATTTAACTTCCATTTTTATGACCAGATTTTGGGTCAGCTGTTAAGCATTCAAAAAATAAAATCTGATAATATCTGGCAATTCCAATTTTCAGTTTTATTGATCTTCACCATGAAATAATATATAAGGTAAGGGGCAAAATTTTGGAAAAGCAGATCACTTTGTTGTCCTATTTAGCAAGTTCTCAAATTATGCCATCTTGGAATCATTACAAGTAATTATACGAAGACAGTATCTTGTGTTTTGTATTTCATTGTTACACATCCAATTGTTCTCTAGAGATATCAGAGAAAACCCACTCAAGAAGGGAAGGTTAGATAAACAGCCCTCTCTCTCTCTCTCTCTGTCTTTGCCTCCATTTGGTTCCTTATGTTCATTTCTCAGTGCATTTCAGTTACTTTTATTGTTCCCTTCATTTTCTCTTTCATTCCAGAAGTTTAAGTGATTGCATAATTCTTTTGACAGCTGAAAGTAGTATCCGACTTTGAATGAAAGGTTTACAGCTACAGCTTTTCAATTAGAAAATCTCAGATCATGTGATCTATGAGTTTTAATATCTTAGGATCTCGACCAGTAAGGAATAATCACTTTGAAAAACCTTGATGCTACCTAGAGTTTGTGTTTTGTGAGGTTGCTTGGTAAATTATTTTCCTTTGATAATTGAATATTGCTTCAAGAGAGGTGAGCTCAGACGTTTGGCAATGAATATTGAATGTGTATTCCAAGAGACATGACCTTAAAATATCATCAAGCTAAGTAGTAGTGAAATTGAACTCTGCTGTATAATAGAAGTCAGTGTTTCTTACATCTTTGTGATATATAAATATTTTTACATTGTGGTAGATAATAATTTGTATGGGAACATTTAATTGAATTTAATTTATCCTATGGCAGAATTATGTTGCATAGGTCATTTTAGTTTTTGATTTAAGCATCTTAAAATTACAAATGCAAATATTCAACACGTAAAACCCACATGAATACACACTCCCAAACATTTGAAATCCTAACAGTCATTTCCAACAGCTTTTTCCTACAAAAGAAGTCAGCTCTTCTTAGAGAAGACATGCATTCCCATAGCTTGAGAGGTGCACACTATAAGGTAAACAGAGAAAGGATTACAGCAGTTTAAGTATACCAGCGGATTTACTTTATAGACAATAGACTTTTGAATTACTTGTCTTCAAAATTTGGTTTCTTGAGAAAATTATCTGTGTAGATTAATCATGCATTTCAGATACTTTCCAGACATCTGAATGTTGTTTTCTTAAAAGTAGCCAGCACGCCTTTTTATGCAGTCTGCATGGGAGATAGTAAGAGATGTGTATGCTGTATATCTACTAGTAGAGATTTGTTTATGAGTGCTTCCTTAAAAAATTATTTTTTCTGAAGAAAGGGATTTCTTTTTTATAATTTAGATTAGATGATTTTAAATGTTTTTAGGTTTTAACCTCTCTGATCATCAGGGTCATTGCCATGGAAAAAATGCAAGTTATAGCATATTTCATTTTTATAAGGAAAGAAGTTGATAATTTAGACTTTTTTCTTTTACTAAATTGAATTACATCACTCAATATTTGGATGGCATTAATTCACAATAGCAACAAAAAAATCTTACTATTCAACAAAATAAAGTATGATTTCCTTCACATTTAACTTAATTTGTTCTTTAAAACATCTCCTAACGAAGGTTTTCTCATCCTCTGAAGCTGAATTTATTTAGGAAAAAATATTTTAAACACCATCCCAAGTGATATAACTATTTTTATTGAGCTTTGATGTTCTATTTGAACATATTTGAAGACTGTACAAGCACTCAATTTAGAATTAAGATTTTATTTGGAGATTTTGGTTGTATTTGAAATCTGTTGTGGAATTAAACATGAAGAATACGTCAATTTACTAGATGTCATTGTCTATGACACATTTTAGTCTTATCTTTCTGCCTATATGTAAAGAGGAATAGAAATAATTGGTATAAACAGGAAAAAAGAAGTAAAGTGGTAGGATCAGATGTGAGAAATATATAAGCTAAGATACTCTTTTTTTGTTTGTTTGTTTTTTGTTTTTGTGAGACAGAGTCTTGCTCTGTTGCCCAGGCTGGAGTGCAGTGACACAATCTTGGCTCACTGCGGCCTCCACCTCCCAGGCTCAATGGTTCTCCTGCCTCAGCCTCCTGTGTAGCTGGGATTACAGGTACGCATCACCACACCCGGCTAATTTTTGGATTTTTAGTAGAGACTAGGTTTGACCATGTTGGCTAGGCTAGTCTCAAACTCCTGACTTCAGTTGATCCGCCCACTTCAGCCTCCCAAAATTCTGGGATTTCAAGTGTGAGCCACCAGGGCCAGCCTAAGCTAAGATATTCTAGAAGCTATTAATAGTAAAATATCATGTAAATTGTTTAAAATTAATCTGTATATGAAATTTTTTCTAGGACTTTCCTGCCAGAAAAGTAGGAATAGAATGGCAAAAGGAACGAGGTTCCTTCTACAAGTAGGCACACATCCTATTTCACTTTATCCTGTGATCAGTCTCATAACCATCTCCTGGTGTGAAGTGCTAAAACTGTGCTTTAAGAATAACTTAAGTCCTTTATGTACAAACTAAAGTATGAGAGCCTGAACCTTGGAAACCAAGAGATTCCAAAAAGCCTTATGTGTGAGACTGGGTGCCACAGATCTTGGCAGAAATTACTGCTTATTCTTAATTCTTATTGTTCCTTTCTAGCACTTCAATTTATAATGCCAATATCTACCTCAGCCTAAAGACAAGCTCTAGAATCACTTGTGTTACTTATTACATTTCTTTTAAAAAGCTCATGAATTACACATGAATTTCAAAGTTGCCAACTGAGATTCCAAGGACTTAGAAAAGAAAAAACGTGGCACCTTTCCATTATAAAGGCTGTACGCAGTCTTCATAGTGTTTGTCTTTAAGGGACAACATGCCTCATCCATCAGCAACTTTTCTTCCTTAAATCATCATATCTTGCCTAAAAAGGTTTTCTGAAAACTAAGATTTGCAGATTGTTATATCACATCTTAATCTACGTATCAACTTTAGCATTATCAAAGCATGAACTGTTCTGGGTTTTCATAGTTAATTATGTTTGTGGTAATAACTGGGATGCAATTGTTTTTCTTCTGATGATTTTGTACTTGCTTTTCTTATGGTAACTTCTGATGCTTGTTTGTAAGATCTTCCTCTCTTTTCTCCATCTGGTTATCTTCTTACCTTCTGTCCTTTAACTCAGATGTCACCCACACTGTGTGTCTTTCTGGATTGCTTCTTATTTAACTGTTGCTTCTCATAGTTTACATACCTCCTCCTGTACCACACTATCAACATTTCTCAAGCTGCACTATATGCTGGGTTGTGTCTTTATTTATTTATAAGTTCCTTGATAATTCGGACTATATATTAGTATATTCAAAAAATACTTATGAAGTGTTTACTTTGGGTCAGGAATTATTGAGTGAAGGAAATTGACCAAAACTCTGCCATCATGAAGCTCGCATTCTAACTTAGGGAGACAGATAACAGACAATGAGCCACATAAATATGCAAAGTATCGTAAGTTAGATGGTGAAAAGTAATCCTGGATGGGGATCAGATAATTTTGATAGGATAATTTTTAACTGGGTAGTCAAGAAAGGCCGCACAGAGAAGATGGCAATTGGAAGAACAAGGTGGTGAGAACTGCTGAGTCTGGAGCAAACACACAATTTGGAGCAGTAGAAGATTCCAGAAGTAACAGTATAGAGGCGAAGAAGTGGGAATTGTGTGGAGTCTTTTACTTGCTGTTGTAATGACCTTGGCTATGCTTTGAAGTGAGGTGGAAAGTTGGCAGGGACCTTAGTTTTCTTTTTAATAATTCACTATGAATTTTGAACGGTCACTATTATAGACTCAATAATTTTGCTTTATTACTCTTGCAATTGACTACAAAAGAGCGTATTGAAGAAATGTTAAATTCTAATTTAAACTGATTGAAATAGGTTTTTATCTTTTTATGTTTCTCATCACTGAATATCTCATTTTTAATTAGTTTGAAAGCATTCTAAGATAGTGAGCCAATGCAATTTAGCATAATGCATAACTTATTATTCATCAGATTTAGGTATTTAACCGAGGATGCTAATTAGGAAAGTAACTTGTTCTGTTGGATGATTTTGATAAAGCTACTTTCAAATGATTATCACATCCATTGATGTCATATTAAGTTGTGTTTCTGGAAACCAAATTTAGGCAGTGGTAATGAGTTAATATCTCTAAGTGGATACCTTTTATCTCTACAGTCAAGGATACTTGAAAGTGGAAAAACATACTGGCTTCAAGTCTTGGGAACTAGGACTTACCGGAAATGTGTGTGTTTTTTTTGTTTCCTGGTGGAATTGTCTTCTCGGAAAGATGGTGTTTCCTTTTCAATAGGAAAAAATTGATCCTATGCTGCTTTACTTTAATGCTTTGCTTTTGTCAAAATAGTGTTTTCTTAGGAAAATTAACCTATCATAATATAATGAAAAGAGAAATGCTGAAGACACAAAATGATGTCCATGTTAATATTGAGTAGGAAGCATCAAGGGACATGAGAAGAGGGAAGCGAAGAGAGGGAGAAGAGAAATTTATAGTGTAACAACAATTAGTAAAAAGGATTAGCATATACATGTAGTCAATAAGTCAATAAATGGCTGTTTATAGAAAGCCTACCAGGCACTAGGGGATATAGCAGTGAAGAAGGCAAAGACACAATTGGCTATACTGTAGTGAGGAGGGAAAGAGGAGGAAGACATACAAATACCTCAACAAAGCAATGGTGTGAAGGGCTATAAAGTACACTACTACGAAGAAGATTACATGTGATAACATGGCTGAGTAAAACTGTCAAGGAGGAAGGCACTGATCTGGCTGTAGGTATTTCAGAGCATTTTTCTCTCTGAGGAGGTAATATTTCATTTGAGAGTTGAGTGAAGACAAAGAGGAAGGTACTTTGAAGATCTGGGGTGCTCTGAGCAGAAAGAAGGGCAGATATAAAGATTCTGTAATTTAAAAAGAGAGCTTGATAGTTTCTTACAAAGAAAAGAAGGCCGGTTTGGCTGGAATGTCCATGAAGGAAGAGCATGGAGAGAGATTACATGAGTGTTCTCAGGGACCAAATCTAGATCTTATATCAAAATGTGAATATAAATTAACTACATTGAAAAGTGTATGATGGATGTGTGATACGATGAGGTTAGCTCTTAGGAGGGTGTACTATTGTGGAAGGGTACACTAGTGAAGGAAGGGGGTTCATTTAGCTGACTATTGCACCTGTCCAGTTGAAGGATGATGGTAGTTGGGATTATGAGTGTAGCAATAAAGTTGGAGAAAATCAGTTGAGATTGGAAGTTGATTTGAAGATGATTGAATTTACTGAGCAAGAATTATATCAAGGTATTTGGATTTAGGGACATGGGGGATTATGGTCACTTTTAGTGATATGGCAAAGTCTTGATGACATGAGGCAGTTTGCAAGTGACAGAGGTGTGGGTAGGTGCGTATGTGTGATTGATTTTACATTTTTTAATCTTAAATTAAGACGCTAGTTAGAATCCAAGTGGAGACATCAAGTAGGCACTGACAAGTTGACTTGGCTAGAGATGTGAGTTAGATCATCGTAGCCTATAGAGCATGCCTAAAGTCATGAATCTAGGTGAGGGGTTGGAAAACTATTATAGCCCATGAGCCAGATCTGGTCTGCCACCTATTTTTGTATGGCTCATGAGTTATAAGTACGTGTGGCATTTATAAGTCTAAAATGTAAAATACAGGGAAATTTTTCAGCAGGGAAAGTTCCATAAATTTGCCTCTTGGCAACACAAAGCCTGCAATATTTACTATCTGGCTCTTTGTCAAAAATGTTACTGACTCCTGATCTGGATGAAACCCTGTGAGGAGAGAGTGTTGACAGAAGAGAGAGAAGCATCACAGTGGAAATTAAAATTATGTCAACTGAAGTGTGTAGGGTAGAGAATTTAAGCCTGAGTATAACAGTAAGAGATTAAAATAACAGTAAATTCATTATCAGCGTGATCAATGAAACCTTTGGGGGCAAAGAGGAACTATCTTCGTCACACCTTTCACTCACTCATAGAAAGATCTTAGGCAGGAAATATAACTTGTTTGAAGATCTGAGATAAGGCTAATGTAGTTTGGACAAAGAAAGCCAATGGGAGGATGACATTACATCTGGCCAAAGATTTAGGGAAGAGCCAAATACTTCAGGCTTTTTAAAGTGATCTTTAGATAAAGAGGAGGTCATCAAGGCATTCCGAATTTGGAGGATCAAATCACATCTGATGGAAAAAATCTGGCTGTATGTGCATCTAGGATGTAAGGAAGCCAACATGGATGTGAAGTTAAAATTGTCCATTGCAAATAATAAAATGAAGGCCCCAGGTAGCCTTGGCAAGGGCAGATTTGGTATAAAATCCTTATTGGAATGGGCTTAAGCAGTAACGGGAATACGGATCTAGCTGTTGTGTTTAGTGGAATTTTATCAGTCTTTTTGTTGTGTATGATATATAGATGGTCAAAATAAGGAACTTCTACATTTTCGGTTTTTGTTTTATTTTAATTGAGATTTGAATTAAAAATAAGAAACTTTTATTTTGAAACTTGGAGACTGTGTTTAAAAAGTATAGAGTAGGGCAAGAAAAAAACCTAAAACTCTCCCGATGAGGAGAGTGCTAATC
Source organism: Symphalangus syndactylus (assembly GCF_028878055.3). NCBI lineage: Eukaryota > Metazoa > Chordata > Mammalia > Primates > Hylobatidae > Symphalangus > Symphalangus syndactylus. The sequence continues at coordinate 5,486,264 of NC_072446.2, forward strand.
GTGACTCTAATAATAATAAAATACTTTTCTGATAATTTTTTGTGTGTTTCATTATTTATATATGTATGGGAAGTTGTACCCTAGCCACATGCCAATTCACCTGGTGAACTTGCTCTTCAACGTGGCACAAATATTTCCTTCTATCTTTAGCCTTCCGGGGTTTCTCACATGGACTATTGGCTCTTCCTACATGAACCTGCTGGTAGTACCCTGTAGGAGACATGCTACTCCATGACAACAGGCACCACGCTGTAGGGGAATTACCATACCTGTCAATCACTATCTCTAGAATGTGGCCTTTCATGAGCCCTGAGATTTCATACTGTTTCTCTGAGCTGTAACAATATTTATATTGAAAAAATAAACATGTTCTTCTATCTTTAATATTTTATATCTTATAATTTGAATATCCCATTTTCATTATACTACTTAGCTGCTAAGTTATGTTATAAAAACAAGTTTTAATTATCTGCAAACACCTTCAAATCTAATCCTTACCGGTGAAGACTGATGTCTGGTTAACATCTGTTAGGACATTTATTTCCATACAGTATTTATAGCGCCTTTTTGTTATTGATTGGTATGATAAATGTGTAACTCTTACACAAAGACAAAATTTTTAGATTTTTGTATTTAAAATACTGGTTATCAAAAGAAAAACCCAGATGTTATTTGTTTATGTTTCTGCTTGAGGTACTGAATCTATTTCAAGTCATATTTCTCAGTATTGATATACTTAATTTTGCTGAAATAATAACACACTAACTTTAGCTACTTTTTTTCTCAGTGTATCTCCTTGTCGCTCACCATTTCCGCCTCATTTCACTTCTCATCTTTATTTCTTTTTCTTTGGTCTTCTTTTACTTTAGGGATTCTTTCAATTTAGAAGTGTTCTTGTTTTCTGTTAATTACTATTCTTCTTGGATGTACACAGTTATCCTTTTCCATTTCATTTGTGAATTCATCTCAGAGGCATTTTGTATGTGCCTTTTACTCATAGCTTCTCAGAAGTCCCTTTCGAGGTTACCGATTTAACATGTCATGTACTATAAGGTTTGCATGGCATGGTGGCAGCTGACTTTGGTCTTTACAAGGATTGAAATGTTCACTCAACATGGATTGGTAGAATTTATTTTTTCCTTAAACATTTCATCGCCTTGTAAACAAACAAAAGCAAACCCAAGACTCAAAACTGACATTACTATTGGTGCCCCTGGAAATAGCTACCTTCTCACTAAAGTAGATTTTGTCATCCAACTTTATGTGTTGTTGAACACACATGGTGCTGTATGAGCACTCACTCACTAGTCTAGAAAACATTGCTGTGACCAGTTACCAGAAAAATAAATTCAGATTGCTCTTCACCTTCCACAGATGACCCTTCTGAAAGCCATTTGAATTCATTATAAATTATAGTTATATTAGTGTGACTTTAATTCACTTGTAATCTGAACTTTATGTGCAATGCATTTTTTCCCGTGTTTAATCATTTTTGAATGCTAAATCATTTGCAAACAAATGGCTTGTCCTTGAGAAAGAATTTAAGGCTGAAAGTACATTAAGTGCCATCTGGGTATCTGTGTCAATGGTTTTGTCACTACAAATGTGTGTGTGTGTGCATATCACCTACTTTATCACATTTATTTGATAAAATTGATATGCAATCTCTAAATCATTGTGTCTCCAACTTGTGTTATGCCACAAATACAAATTTTTGTCCTAAAGTTGATGGTACCCTTTGTAAAACTAGAAGTTCTCATTTGTGCAAAGGAAGGAAAAATAAAACAAGAAACAAATTCAATAAAAAAATTAAAGGTCAGATTTCTTTTATAGCTGCTGAATTCCTTTCTTTCCTTTCCATCATCCTCACATTCCCAAATCTCAACAAAGTTAAGAAATTAAAACACACATCATGAGATCATATGTTCACCTTGTTCAGGAACTGAAGGATTACATATACAAGACTATACCTTAATAAGTAGAGGGAGAAATATGAAGATATGAATAGAATATGAAAATTTATTATAATGCAGTTGTATTCTAAAGTGTTTCCTAGGCAGGCTAAGAGTATGTTGCCAGGAAATTTTAAGAGACCCACTCCATTATATAGAAGAGGATGTGTGTAGATCTCTTAATTCTGAAATGTTTAGAACTGAGTACAACAGGTCTTTGAATAACGACGTTTCATTCAATGTCATTTCATTATGATGTTGATGAGAAAAAACAAATTGATTCCAATTGGGGTTCACTGTCTGTGTAGAGCTTATGTATTCTCCCCATGTCTGCATTGATATTCTCTGGATGCTCCAGTTTCCTCTCACTTCCCAAGGCTGTGCATGTGAGGTTGATTGACGTGTCTATGTGGTCCCAGTCTGAGTAACTGTGGGTATGTGTGAGTGCACCTGCAATGCGACGGCACCCTGTCCAGGGCTGGTTCCCACATTGCGTCCTGAGCTGACAGGATAGGCTGCGGTCAACTGCAACCCTAAACTGAAATAAGTAGGTAAATAATGATTTTACTAGCTTTTATTAATCTTAAACGTATGAATAGCTGAAATTTATTTCAGCATTTAATATTAGAAGTGTTTTGATCTTTATTTACAAGTTTGTTGACGTTTTAGTTACCAAAAGCCATAGAAGCTGAACTCTTTTGATGTCAACCTATGGTAAAATGGGTTTCGCTGACTGTATTTTTGTACCAATTAACCATCCCCAATTTATCCCTCCGTATGCGTGTATCAAAACATCACGTGACCATAAATATATATACCTATGACCAGTTTTCAAGCACCTGTCAATGATGTTAAGTGAAGACTTATTGTAGTCCTTTTTTGGCATAACGAAAATGTGTGTGTTTTGTTCAAGATTGGAAAAGTTCTTTGTGTAAAGAACTAGACAGTAAATATTATAGGCTTTGCTGGCCATATGTAGTCTCTGTCTCTCCTTCATCTACTCATTCTTCTTCTCCCCTTCCTTCTCCTTCTTTAAGCACTTCCAAAATGCCAAAACAATTTTTAGCTCTCAGCCATATGAAGCAAGCCATTGATTAAATTTGGCTTGTAGGCCCATAAGGTGTGAATTCCTTTACATCATCAGAATGCCGCATATATATGAAATGTTATCTATGAGAAATTAATGGGGCTCCCAGCAGAGAGAAATTAGCCTAAGTTAAGTTTGGGCTTTGGAATTCAGGGGAATGCCATGCACAAAAATGCTCTGCTTTTAAAACTAGTTACTAACAGTCCATTTCTGATATCAGAAATACATGAAAACTACCAATTGAACGGACATTATTCACTACTTTAGTGCTGCTACTCCTGTGTGGTGGAAAAAGAATCCAGAAAGTTTTCCTTTCCATTTGAACATTCATGCAATAAAAATTTCCAAATCTTTTTTTGAACAAATTTTTTATCTTATAGCTCTCTTGTGTACTTTATAAGTACGTTTTGCTGCTTATTCTCAGTAACTGTATTGAAACAATCTGTTTTCCTTTATCAATCAAAATAAAATAAGAAATTTAGCTTAATACTAATATTAAGCTGAAGTGCAAGATATATGAAAAAGAGAGAAAAGAAGCAGGATAAACTGACCTTTTGATAACTGCAGAGGACAGCAGATCAAAGACTGGACTTTAACGTCTGACATTTTCAGAATCTATCACAGTAAGTCCACTGGGTCCAGAAATAGGTTTTAATCCTAGATTGAAATGACAATGCTGTCATGACATTGAGTTTGATGGAAAAAGTGAAGTTAAAGTTTTTCTCAATATTTTTTTAAAATCAATGATTGATTTAACTATAAAATGGACTGATTCTGAAGAACTCATTCTGACGTTGGAGGTGAAAATGCTTTTACTCTAATCATTAAAATCAATTTCTCTAGATATCTGACTTTATTCTGCTTTATAACATAAAGAATGAAACTATATTTATTAATGAAGTGTAATCTAGCAAAGTGGCATAAGCATAATTATGAGTCACTTACTAAAGTTGTGTGTTTTTTTCCATTGCATGAAAACCCTGCCTTGTTTTAATTTTTATTGACTCTTTAAAAGCAATTTTAGGTTTGTAGAAAGAAGTGAATAAGCATTCACACGTCATCCTCAGCCTCTACCCCAATTTCCCCGATTTTTAACATCTTGCAATAGTGTGGTACATTTGTTATAGTTGATGAGTCAATATTGGTACATTGCTATTGACTAAAGTATGTAGTTTGTATTAGAGTTTACTCCTTGTCTTATGAATTCTATAGGTTTTGTCAAATGTGTAATGACAAATAATCCTCATTACAGTGTCATACAGAATAATGGATTCACTCTCCTAAAATTCTTCCTTGCTCCATCCGTTCATCGTTTCCTCTACTAATTTATGTAGAAGATAAATTAGTAGATTGAGTTGATGGTTATAGCAGTTTAAAGCACAGATAGAAAACTAGATTGACCTGCCTACCCAGACTGTGCTTCTCACTCTCACTGTGCCCTTTCTTAACCTTTGGAAATGCTTTTATTCATATATAAAATAGGCTATAACTTCATATAGTTGTATTACAAAAAGTTAATGCACAGAAAAAGACTTGTGCTAGGTATATGGTTTCTTCTCAGTTAAATGGAAGCCATTGCGTGTGTTTGTCAATAGAATTCGTCATACTTTATCTCACATATCTTTACGTCATTGTTGGCACATGACATGTTTAGACTGCACAAATCTCCTCCAAATCCCTAATAGCCACTGATCTCTTTACTGTCTCCATAGTTTTGCTTTCTCCAGAAGGTCATGTAGTTGAATCATACGGTATGTAGACTTTTCAGACTGGCTTCTTTCACTTGGCAATATGCATTTAAAGGTTCCTGTGTGTCTTCTGTAGCTTGACAGAATACTATTCCATTGCCTGGATATACCACAGTTTATTTTTCCATTCACTTCCTGAAGGACATTTCGATTTTAGTGATCATGAATAAGGCTCCTGTAACATTCATGGGAAGAAGGCTTTTGTGTGCATGTAAGTTTTCAAATCCTTTAAGTAAATACCGGGAATGTAATTGCTGGGTTGTGTGGTAGGAGTATGTTTAGTTTTATAAGAAACTGCCAAACTGACTGCCAAAGTAGCTGTACTATTCTGCATTCTCACAAGCAATGAATAAAAGTTCCTGTTTCTCCTCACATTTGCCAGCTTTTGGTATCATCAGACTTTTGGATATTGGTCATTTTAATAGTCATGTAATAATATCTCACGGTTGCTGTGACTTGCAGTTCCCTAATGATACATGACTAGTAACTTCAAAATCCCCATTTGACAGCTGTATTTAGACCTTTGGACTATTTTTTAAATGAGTTGTTTTCTTTCTTATTTTCGAGTTCTCTGTATACTTTAAATACCAGTAATTTATCTGATATGTTTTGAAAATGTTTTGAATATGTTTTGAAAAAATTTTCTCCCAACCTGTGGCTTTTGTTTTCATTCTAAGCACAGTTTTAATAACAAAAGTCTTTAATTTTAATGATGCTCAATTTCTCAATTTTTTCTTTGTCTAACCCAATAAATCAGAAAGCTTTTTATCATTTCACATGACTTAATATTCAGGCAAGGTCTATATAGGCCCCTTTCAAACAGTCATAAAGTTTAGAAGCTCTGACCTCACAAACAATAACAACGACAACATAGAAACAAAAATGACAGCTTTTGATGTTGTCTCAGTAATTTCTCAATTCAAGAACAGATTACTGAGCTTTATAAGCAATACGTATAGATATCAATTTCACAGTAAAATACCTTATGATATTTATCAAATCACCTTAGTTTTGGTCACTTATTACTATTAGACTAAAATGTAATTTGTCAGACATGAGAAATCCTTTGGAGTATTTTTTAGAGAACCAAGTATTTGTTTTAGCCTTTTCAGTTCTTCTCTTGCTGTTTCTCCAGTATAGTCATTCCAATTGTCTCTATAGATGTATTAATACCAGGTACATAGTAAACACAATTATCTCCCACGTGTACCCCAACCCCCTTCCCTGTTCATGCAGTGAACATAAAGGAAGCAGGTCAAAAGGAAGCAGGTCATGTACCCTGTGATGTGCTGGGTTGTAAGGAAAGGTACACAATTAATGTACCATGTCTGAGTTTTCTTCTTCTCTGTATTTGTTCCATTTAATGCATGTATGTTTTTTATTCCTTAGGCCTCTCCAGTCCTAACACACTCAGGGATACTTGATACAGCTATAAGGCTGTGTCTTTATCAGGTACCTTTGGGTTACCCCCGGCCAGGGGTGGGAAATAGAGGAAGTGAATGTCTGTATCCTCATTAAGTATCACACAGAGCAGAAACATAAAGAAGCCTGTGCCATGAATGGGTCTCTTCTTTCTCCAAAAACCACCTACCCCTTCAACTCCCACTGCTTAAAGGAAAATCTTGTATTAGTCTCCCCATTTTCTCCTCAAACTTGCTTTAGCAAAGCAGTTCCTAAACCTCTGTTAATGTATGTCCCCACCCCTAACTCAACACACAGTCTCATGTCACATCACAGAAAAGAAGTACAAAACAAAACAAAACAAAGCCACAGTCTTATAAGAAAAATAGGTAAGTTTTACAAAAGTTGTGTACTGTATCTCTGCTTTGAATTTTGTCATTGGCCAAGGATAGTAAAACTCTTGGAAAACTATAAAACAGGAACTTACGTAATATGTTTTACCCAAGATTTTTCAAACATTTTTGGAAGGATACTTATTAACATCTTGCAGAGGTAATGTTACATAAAAAACTTAGCATAAGACCAATCAGGTATTCTATGCAATAATGCAGATATATGAAAAAATAATATAATGAAATAAATGACTTTTCAAAAGGTATTGATCCTAGATCCACATTCTTTTTTTGGTTCAGGGGAGGCAATTAGAATGTGAAAAAAAGAAGCATAGAACAACTGTCTAATGAGAGGGACGAATGCTCCTGGGTGGAAAGTTATTAGAAGATAAATTAGTAGATTGACACTTTTGTGTAGTTTATAATTGGAGACATTCCTTTTTCCACTATTACCCTCTTAGCGCTCCGAATCTCCACTTGCATTTTCTACAGAAAGTGTGTTTCAGAACGGCTCAATCAAAACTAAGGTTCAACTCTTTTAGTTGAACAAACAGAACAGAAAGAAGTTTCACACAATTCTTCTGTGTAGTTTTTATTTGTAGACATTCTTTTTCCCAATATAGGCCTCTTAGCGCTCAGAATGTCCAATTGCAGTTTCTACAGAAAGAGTGTTTCAGAACGGCTCAATCAAAAGTAAGGTTCAACTCTGTTAGTTGAATGCACAGAACAGAAAGAAGTTTCATACAATGCTTCTGTGTAGTTTATATTTGAACATATTCTTTTTTCCACTATTACCCACTTAGCGCTACGAATGTCCAGTTGCATTTTCTACAGACAGAGTGTTTCAAAACTGCTCAATCAAAAGTATGGTTTAACTCTGTTAGCTGAATGCTCAGATCAGAAAAAAGTTTCACAGAATGCTTCTGTGTAGTTTATATTTGAATATATTCCTTTTTCCACTACTACGCTCTTAGCGCTCCAAATGTCCAGTTGCATTTTCTACAGAAAGAGTGTTCAGATCTGCTCAATCAAAAGTATGGTTTAACTCTGTTAGCTGAATGCACAGATCAGAAAGAAGTTTCACCGAATGATTCTGTGTAGTTTATATTTGAAGACATTCCTTTTTCCACTATTACCCTCTTAGCGCTCCGAATCTCCACTTGCATTTTCTACAAAAAGAGTGTTTCATAACTGCTCAATCTAAAATATGTTTTATCTCTGTTAACTGAATTTACAGATCAGAAATAAGTTTCACAGAATGCATCTGTGTAGTTTTTATTTGAAGATATTCTTTTTCCCAATGTAGGCCTCTTAGCGCTTAGCATGTCCAATTGCAGTTTCTACAGAAAGAGTGTTTCAGAACGGCTCAATCAAAAGTAAGGTTCAACTCTGTTAGTTGAATGCACAGAACAGAAAGAAGTTTCATACAATGCTTCTGTGTAGTTTATATTTGAACATATTCTTTTTACCACTATTACCCACTTAGCGCTACGAATGTCCAGTTGCATTTTCTACATACAGAGTGTTTCAAAACTGCTCAATCAAAAGTATGGTTTAACTCTGTTAGCTGAATGCTCAGATCAGAAAGAAGTTTCACAGAATGCTTCTGTGTAGTTTATATTTGAATATATTCCTTTTTCCACTACTACGCTCTTAGCGCTCCAAATGTCCAGTTGCATTTTCTACAGAAAGAGTGTTCAGATCTGCTCAATCAAAAGTATGGTTTAACTCTGTTAGCTGAATGCACAGATCAGAAAGAAGTTTCACCGAATGACTCTGTGTAGTTTATATTTGAAGACATTCCTTTTTCCACTATTACCCTCTTAGCGCTCCGAATCTCCACTTGCATTTTCTACAAAAAGAGTGTTTCATAACTGCTCAATCAAAAATATGTTTTATCTCTGTTAACGGAATTTACAGATCAGAAATAAGTTTCACAGAATGCATCTGTGTAGTTTTTATTTGAAGATATTCTTTTTCAAAATGTAGGCCTCTTAGCGCTTAGCATGTCCAATTGCAGTTTCTACAGAAAGAGTGTTTCAGAACGGCTCAATCAAAAGTAAGGTTCAACTCTGTTAGTTGAATGCACAGAACAGAAAGAATTTTCACAGAATGCTACTGTGTAGTTTATATTTGTATATATTCCTTTTTCCACTATTACACTCTTAGCGCTCCGAATGTCCACTTGAATTTTCTACAGAAAGAGTGTTCAGAACTGCGCAATCAAAAGTATGGTTTAACTCTGTTAGCTTAATGAACATATCAGAAATAAGTTTCACACAATGCTTCTGTGTAGTTTTTATTTGAAGATAATATTTTTCCCAATATAAGCCTCTTAGCGCTCAGAATGTCCAATTGCAGTTTCTACAGAAAGAGTGTTTCAGAAAGGCTCAATCAAAAGTAAGGTTCAACTCTGTTAGTTGAATGCACAGAACAGAAAGAAGTTTCATACACTGCTTCTGTGTAGTTTATATTTGAACATATTCTTTTTTCCACAATTACTCACTTAGCGCTAAGAATGTCCAGTTGCATTTTCTACAGACAGAGTGTTTCAAAACTGCTCAATCAAAAGTATGGTTTAACTCTGTTAGCTGAATGCTCAGATCAGAAAGAAGTTTCACAGAATCCTTCTGTGTAGTTTATATTTGAATATATTCCTTTTTCCACTACTACTCTCTTAGCGCTCCAAATGTCCAGTTGCATTTTCTACAGAAAGAGAGTTCAGATCTGCTCAATCAAAAGTATGGTTTAACTCTGTTAGCTGAATGCACAGATCAGAAAGAAGTTTCACAGAATGATTCTGTGTAGTTTACATTTGGAGACATTCCTTTTTCCACTATTACCCTCTTAGCGCTCCGAATCTCCACTTGCATTTTCTACAGAAAGAGTGTTTCAGAACGGCTCAATCAAACTAAGGTTCAACTCTTTTAGTTGAACAAACAGAACAGAAAGAAGTTTCACACAATTCTTCTGTGTAGTTTTTATTTGTAGACATTCTTTTTCCCAATATAGGCCTCTTAGCGCTCAGAATGTCCAATTGCAGTTTCTACAGAAAGAGTGTTTCAGAACGGCTCAATCAAAAGTAAGGTTCAACTCTGTTAGTTGAATGCACAGAACAGAAAGAAGTTTCATACAATGCTTCTGTGTAGTTTATATTTGAACATATTCTTTTTTCCACTATTACCCACTTAGCGCTACGAATGTCCAGTTGCATTTTCTACAGACAGAGTGTTTCAAAACTGCTCAATCAAAAGTATGGTTTAACTCTGTTAGCTGAATGCTCAGATCAGAAAGAAGTTTCACAGAATGCTTCTGTGTAGTTTATATTTGAATATATTCCTTTTTCCACTACTACGCTCTTAGCGCTCCAAATGTCCAGTTGCATTTTCTACAGAAAGAGTGTTCAGATCTGCTCAATCAAAAGTATGGTTTAACTCTGTTAGCTGAATGCACAGATCAGAAAGAAGTTTCACCGAATGATTCTGTGTAGTTTATATTTGAAGACATTCCTTTTTCCACTATTACCCTCTTAGCGCTCCGAATCTCCACTTGCATTTTCTACAAAAAGAGTGTTTCATAACTGCTCAATCAAAAATATGTTTTATCTCTGTTAACTGAATTTACAGATCAGAAATAAGTTTCACAGAATGCATCTGTGTAGTTTTTATTTGAAGATATTCTTTTTCAAAATGTAGGCCTCTTAGCGCTTAGCATGTCCAATTGCAGTTTCTACAGAAAGAGTGTTTCAGAACGGCTCAATCAAAAGTAAGGTTCAACTCTGTTAGTTGAATGCACAGAACAGAAGGAATTTTCACAGAATGCTACTGTGTAGTTTATATTTGAATATATTCCTTTTTCCACTATTACCCTCTTAGCGCTCCGAATGTCCACTTGCATTTTCTACAGAAAGAGTGTTCAGAACTGCGCAATCAAAAGTATGGTTTAACTCTGTTAGCTTAATGAACATATCAGAAATAAGTTTCACACAATGCTTCTGTGTAGTTTTTATTTGAAGATATTATTTTTCCCAATATAGGCCTCTTAGCGCTCAGAATGTCCAATTGCAGTTTCTACAGAAAGAGTGTTTCAGAAAGGCTCAATCAAAAGTAAGGTTCAACTCTGTTAGTTGAATGCACAGAACAGAAAGAAGTTTCATACAATGCTTCTGTGTAGTTTATATTTGAACATATTCTTTTTTCCACTATTACCCACTTAGCGCTACGAATGTCCAGTTGCATTTTCTACAGACAGAGTGTTCCAAAACTGCTCAATCTAAAGTATGGTTTAACTCTGTTAGCTGAATGCTCAGATCAGAAAAAAGTTTCACAGAATGCTTCTGTGTAGTTTATATTTGAATATATTCCTTTTTCCACTACTATGCTCTTAGCGCTCCAAATGTCCAGTTGCATTTTCTACAGAAAGAGTGTTCAGATCTGCTCAATCAAAAGTATGGTTTAACTCTGTTAGCTGAATGCACAGATCAGAAAGAAGTTTCACCGAATGATTCTGTGTAGTTTATATTTGAAGACATTCCTTTTTCCACTATTACCCTCTTAGCGCTCCGAATCTCCACTTGCATTTTCTACAAAAAGAGTGTTTCATAACTGCTCAATCAAAAATATGTTTTATCTCTGTTAACTGAATTTACAGATCAGAAATAAGTTTCACAGAATGCATCTGTGTAGTTTTTATTTGAAGATATTCTTTTTCCCAATGTAGGCCTCTTAGCGCTTAGCATGTCCAATAGCAGTTTCTACAGAAAGAGTGTTTCAGAACGGCTCAATCAAAAGTAAGGTTCAACTCTGTTAGTTGAATGCACAGAACAGAAAGAATTTTCACAGAATGCTACTGTGTAGTTTATATTTGAATATATTCCTTTTTCCACTATTACCCTCTTAGCGCTCCGAATGTCCACTTGCATTTTCTACAGAAAGAGTGTTCAGAACTGCGCAATCAAAAGTATGGTTTAACTCTGTTAGCTTAATGAACATATCAGAAATAAGTTTCACACAATGCTTCTGTGTAATTTTTATTTGAAGATATTATTTTTCCCAATAGAGGCCTCTTAGCGCTCAGAATATATAATTGCAGTTTCTACAGAAAGAGTGTTTCAGAAAGGCTCAATCAAAAGTAAGGTTCAACTCTGTTAGTTGAATGCACAGAACAGAAAGAAGTTTCATACAATGCTTCTGTGTAGTTTATATTTGAACATATTCTTTTTTCCACTATTACCCACTTAGCGCTACGAATGTCCAGTTGCATTTTCTACAGACAGAGTGTTTCAAAACTGCTCAATCAAAAGTATGGTTTAACTCTGTTAGCTGAATGCTCAGATCAGAAAGAAGTTTCACAGAATGCTTCTGTGTAGTTTATATTTGAATATATTCCTTTTTCCACTACTACTCTCTTAGCGCTCCAAATGTCCAGTTGCATTTTCTACAGAAAGAGAGTTCAGATCTGCTCAATCAAAAGTATGGTTTAACTCTGTTAGCTGAATGCACAGATCAGAAAGAAGTTTCACAGAATGATTCTGTGTAGTTTATATTTGGAGACATTCCTTTTTCCACTATTACCCTCTTAGCGCTCCGAAACTCCACTTGCATTTTCTACAGAAAGAGTGTTTCAGAACGGCTCAATCAAAACTAAGGTTCAACTCTTTTAGTTGAACAAGCAGAACAGAAAGAAGTTTCACACAATTCTTCTGTGTAGTTTTTATTTGTAGACATTCTTTTTCCCAATATAGGCCTCTTAGCGCTCAGAATGTCCAATTGCAGTTTCTACAGAAAGAGTGTTTCAGAACGGCTCAATCAAAAGTAAGGTTCAACTCTCTTAGTTGAATGCACAGAACAGAAAGAAGTTTCATACAATGCTTCTGTGTAGTTTATATTTGAACATATTCTTTTTTCCACTATTACACACTTAGCGCTACGAATGTCCAGTTGCATTTTCTACAGACAGAGTGTTTCAAAACTGCTCAATCAAAAGTATGGTTTAACTCTGTTAGCTGAATGCACAGATCAGAAAGAAGTTTCACCGAATGATTCTGTGTAGTTTATATTTGAAGACATTCCTTTTTCCACTATTACCCTCTTAGCGCTCCGAATCTCCACTTGCATTTTCTACAAAAAGAGTGTTTCATAACTGCTCAATCTAAAATATGTTTTATCTCTGTTAACTGAATTTACAGATCAGAAATAAGTTTCACAGAATGCATCTGTGTAGTTTTTATTTGAAGATATTCTTTTTCCCAATGTAGGCCTCTTAGCGCTTAGCATGTCCAATTGCAGTTTCTACAGAAAGAGTGCTTCAGAACGGCTCAATCAAAAGTAAGGTTCAACTCTGTTAGTTGAATGCACAGAACAGAAAGAAGTTTCATACAATGCTTCTGTGTAGTTTATATTTGAACATATTCTTTTTTCCACTATTACCCACTTAGCGCTACGAATGTCCAGTTGCATTTTCTACATACAGAGTGTTTCAAAGCTGCTCAATCAAAAGTATGGTTTAACTCTGTTAGCTGAATGCTCAGATCAGAAAGAAGTTTCACAGAATGCTTCTGTGTAGTTTATATTTGAATATATTCCTTTTTCCACTACTACGCTCTTAGCGCTCCAAATGTCCAGTTGCATTTTCTACAGAAAGAGTGTTCAGATCTGCTCAATCAAAAGTATGGTTTAACTCTGTTAGCTGAATGCACAGATCAGAAAGAAGTTTCACCGAATGATTCTGTGTAGTTTATATTTGAAGACATTCCTTTTTCCACTATTACCCTCTTAGCGCTCCGAATCTCCACTTGCATTTTCTACAAAAAGAGTGTTTCATAACTGCTCAATCAAAAATATGTTTTATCTCTGTTAACTGAATTTACAGATCAGAAATAAGTTTCACAGAATGCATCTGTGTAGTTTTTATTTGAAGATATTCTTTTTCAAAATGTAGGCCTCTAAGCGCTTAGCATGTCCAATTGCAGTTTCTACAGAAAGAGTGTTTCAGAACGGCTCAATCAAAAGTAAGGTTCAACTCTGTTAGTTGAATGCACAGAACAGAAAGAATTTTCACAGAATGCTACTGTGTAGTTTATATTTGAATATATTCCTTTTTCCACTATTACCCTCTTAGCGCTCCGAATGTCCACTTGCATTTTCTACAGAAAGAGTGTTCAGAACTGCGCAATCAAAAGTATGGTTTAACTCTGTTAGCTTAATGAACATATCAGAAATAAGTTTCACACAATGCTTCCGTGTAGTTTTTATTTGTAGACATTCTTTTTCCCAATATAGGCCTCTTAGCGCTCAGAATGTCCAATTGCAGTTTCTACAGAAAGAGTGTTTCAGAACGGCTCAATCAAAAGTAAGGTTCAACTCTGTTAGTTGAATGCACAGAACAGAAAGAAGTTTCATACAATGCTTCTGTGTAGTTTATATTTGAACATATTCTTTTTTCCACTATTACCCACTTAGCGCTACGAATGTCCAGTTGCATTTTCTACAGACACAGTGTTTCAAAACTGCTCAATCAAAAGTATGGTTTAAATCTGTTAGCTGAATGCTCAGATCAGAAAGAAGTTTCACAGAATGCTTCTGTGTAGTTTATATTTGAATATATTCCTTTTTCCACTACTACGCTCTTAGCGCTCCAAATGTCCAGTTGCATTTTCTACAGAAAGAGTGTTCAGATCTGCTCAATCAAAAGTATGGTTTAACTCTGTTAGCTGAATGCACAGATCAGAAAGAAGTTTCACCGAATGATTCTATGTAGTTTATATTTGAAGACATTCCTTTTTCCACTATTACCCTCTTAGCGCTCCGAATCTCCACTTGCATTTTCTACAAAAAGAGTGTTTCATAACTGCTCAATCAAAAATATGTTTAATCTCTGTTAACTGAATTTACAGATCAGAAATAAGTTTCACAGAATGCATCTGTGTAGTTTTTATTTGAAGATATTCTTTTTCCCAATGTAGGCCTCTTACCGCTTAGCATGTCCAACTGCAGTTTCTACAGAAAGAGTGTTTCAGAACGGCTCAATCAAAAGTAAGGTTCAACTCTGTTAGTTGAATGCACAGAACAGAAAGAATTTTCACAGAATGCTACTGTGTAGTTTATATTTGAATATATTCCTTTTTCCACTATTACCCTCTTAGCGCTCCGAATGTCCACTTGCATTTTCTACAGAAAGAGTGTTCAGAACTGCGCAATCAAAAGTATGGTTTAACTCTGTTAGCTTAATGAACATATCAGAAATAAGTTTCACACAATGCTTCTGTGTAGTTTTTATTTGAAGATATTATTTTTCCCAATATAGGCCTCTTAGCGCTCAGAATGTCCAATTGCAGTTTCTACAGAAAGAGTGTTTCAGAAAAGCTCAATCAAATGTAAGGTTCAACTCTGTTAGTTGAATGCACAGAACAGAAAGAAGTTTCATACAATGCTTCTGTGTAGTTTATATTTGAACATATTCTTTTTTCCACTATTACCCACTTAGCGCTACGAATGTCCAGTTGCATTTTCTACAGACAGAGTGTTTCAAAACTGCTCAATCAAAAGTATGGTTTAACTCTTTTAGCTGAATGCTCAGATCAGAAAGAAGTTTCACAGAATGCTTCTGTGTAGTTTATATTTGAATATATTCCTTTTTCCACTACTACCCTCTTAGCGCTTCAAATGTCCAGTTGCATTTTCTACAGAAAGAGTGTTCAGATCTGCTCAATCAAAAGTATGGTTTAACTCTGTTAGCTGAATGCACAGATCAGAAAGATGTTTCACAGAATGATTCTGTGTAGTTTATATTTGGAGACATTCCTTTTTCCACTATTACCCTCTTAGCGCTCCGAATCTCCACTTGCATTTTCTACAGAAAGTGTGTTTCAGAACGGCTCAATCAAAACTAAGGTTCAACTCTTTTAGTTGAACAAACAGAACAGAAAGAAATTTCACACAATACTTCTGTGTAGTTTTTATTTGTAGACATTCTTTTTCCCAATATAGGCCTCTTAGCGCTCAGAATGTCCAATTGCAGTTTCTACAGAAAGAGTGTTTCAGAAAGGCTCAATCAAAACTAAGGTTCAACTTTGTTAGTTGAATGTACAGAACAGAAAGAAGTTTCATACAATGCTTTTGTGTAGTTTATATTTGAACATATTCTTTTTCCACTATTACCCACTTAGCGCTACGAATGTCCAGTTGCATTTTCTACAGACAGAGTGTTTCAAAACTGCTCAATCAAAAGTATGTTTTAACTCTGTTAGCTGAATGCTCAGATCAGAAAGAAGTTTCACAGAATGCTTCTGTGTAGTTTATATTTGAATATATTCCTTTTTCCACTACTACGCTCTTAGCGCTCCAAATGTCCAGTTGCATTTTCTACAGAAAGAGTGTTCAGATCTGCTCAATCAAAAGTATGGTTTAACTCTGTTAGCTGAATGCACAGATCAGAAAGAAGTTTCACCGAATGATTCTGTGTAGTTTATATTTGAAGACATTCCTTTTTCCACTATTACCCTCTTAGCGCTCCGAATCTCCACTTGCATTTTCTACAAAAAGAGTGTTTCATAACTGCTCAATCAAAAATATGTTTTATCTCTGTTAACTGAATTTACAGATCAGAAATAAGTTTCACAGAATGCATCTGTGTAGTTTTTATTTGAAGATATTCTTTTTCCCAATGTAGGCCTCTTAGCGCTTAGCATGTCCAATTGCAGTTTCTAAAGAAAGAGTGTTTCAGAACGGCTCAATCAAAAGTAAGGTTCAACTCTGTTAGTTGAATGCACAGAACAGAAAGAATTTTCACAGAATGCTACTGTGTAGTTTATATTTGAATATATTCCTTTTTCCACTATTACCCTCTTAGCGCTCCGAATGTCCACTTGCATTTTCTACAGAAAGAGTGTTCAGGACTGCGCAATCAAAAGTATGGTTTAACTCTGTTAGCTTAATGAACATATCAGAAATAAGTTTCACACAATGCTTCTGTGTAGTTTTTATTTGAAGATATTATTTTTCCCAATATAGGCCTCTTAGCGCTCAGAATGTCCAATTGCAGTTTCTACAGAAAGAGTGTTTCAGAAAGGCTCAATCAAAAGTAAGGTTCAACTCTGTTAGTTGAATTCACAGAACAGAAAGAAGTTTCATACACTGTTTCTGTGTAGTTTATATTTGAACATATTCTTTTTTCCACAATTACCCACTTAGCGCTACGAATGTCCAGTTGCATTTTCTACAGACAGAGTGTTTCAAAACTGCTCAATCAAAAGTATGGTTTAACTCTGTTAGCTGAATGCTCAGATCAGAAAGAAGTTTCACAGAATGCTTCTGTGTAGTTTATATTTGAATATATTCCTTTTTCCACTACTACTCTCTTAGCGCTCCAAATGTCCAGTTGCATTTTCTACAGAAAGAGAGTTCAGATCTGCTCAATCAAAAGTATGGTTTAACTCTGTTAGCTGAATGCACAGATCAGAAAGAAGTTTCACAGAATGATTCTGTGTAGTTTATATTTGGAGACATTCCTTTTTCCACTATTACCCTCTTAGCGCTCCGAATCTCCACTTGCATTTTCTACAGAAAGAGTGTTTCAGAACGGCTCAATCAAAACTAAGGTTCAACTCTTTTAGTTGAACAAGCAGAACAGAAAGAAGTTTCACACAATTCTTCTGTGTAGTTTTTATTTGTAGACATTCTTTTTCCCAATATAGGCCTCTTAGCGCTCAGAATGTCCAATTGCAGTTTCTACAGAAAGAGTGTTTCAGAACGGCTCAATCAAAAGTAAGGTTCAACTCTGTTAGTTGAATGCACAGAACAGAAAGAAGTTTCATACAATGCTTCTGTGTAGTTTATATTTGAACATATTCTTTTTTCCACTATTACCCACTTAGCGCTACGAATGTCCAGTTGCATTTTCTACAGACAGAGTGTTTCAAAACTGCTCAATCAAAAGTATGGTTTAACTCTGTTAGCTGAATGCTCAGATCAGAAAGAAGTTTCACCAAATGATTCTGTGTAGTTTATATTTGAAGACATTCCTTTTTCCACTATTACCCTCTTAGCGCTCCGAATCTCCACTTGCATTTTCTACAAAAAGAGTGTTTCATAACTGCTCAATCTAAAATATGTTTTATCTCTGTTAACTGAATTTACAGATCAGAAATAAGTTTCACAGAATGCATCTGTGTAGTTTTTATTTGAAGATATTCTTTTTCCCAATGTAGGCCTCTTAGCGCTTAGCATGTCCAATTGCAGTTTCTACAGAAAGAGTGTTTCAGAACGGCTCAATCAAAAGTAAGGTTCAACTCTGTTAGTTGAATGCACAGAACAGAAAGTAGTTTCATACAATGCTTCTGTGTAGTTTATATTTGAACATATTCTTTTTTCCACTATTACCCACTTAGCGCTACGAATGTCCAGTTGCATTTTCTACATACAGAGTGTTTCAAAACTGCTCAATTAAAAGTATGGTTTAACTCTGTTAGCTGAATGCTCAGATCAGAAAGAAGTTTCACAGAATGCTTCTGTGTAGTTTATATTTGAATATATTCCTTTTTCCAGTACTACGCTCTTAGCGCTCCAAATGTCCAGTTGCATTTTCTACAGAAAGAGTGTTCAGATCTGCTCAATCAAAAGTATGGTTTAACTCTGTTAGCTGAATGCACAGATCAGAAAGAAGTTTCACCGAATGATTCTGTGTAGTTTATATTTGAAGACATTCCTTTTTCCACTATTACCCTCTTAGCGCTCCGAATCTCCACTTGCATTTTCTACAAAAAGAGTGTTTCATAACTGCTCAATCAAAAATATGTTTTATCTCTGTTAACTGAATTTACATATCAGAAATAAGTTTCACAGAATGCATCTGTGTAGTTTTTATTTGAAGATATTCTTTTTCCCAATGTAGGCCTCTTAGCGCTTAGCATGTCCAATTGCAGTTTCTACAGAAAGAGTGTTTCAGAACGGCTCAATCAAAAGTAAGGTTCAACTCTGTTAGTTGAATGCACAGAACAGAAAGAATTTTCACAGAATGCTACTGTGTAGTTTATATTTGAATATATTCCTTTTTCTACTATTACACTCTTAGCGCTCCGAATGTCCACTTGAATTTTCTACAGAAAGAGTGTTCAGAATTGCGCAATCAAAAGTAGGGTTTAACTCTGTTAGCTTAATGAACATATCAGAAATAAGTTTCACACAATGCTTCTGTGTAGTTTTTATTTGAAGATATTATTTTTCCCAATATAAGCCTCTTAGCGCTCAGAATGTCCAATTGCAGTTTCTACAGAAAGAGTGTTTCAGAAAGGCTCAATCAAAAGTAAGGTTCAACTCTGTTAGTTGAATGCACAGAACAGAAAGAAGTTTCATACACTGCTTCTGTGTAGTTTATATTTGAACATATTCTTTTTTCCACAATTACCCACTTAGCGCTACGAATGTCCAGTTGTATTTTCTACAGACAGAGTGTTTCAAGACTGCTCAATCAAAAGTATGGTTTAACTCTGTTAGCTGAATGCTCAGATCAGAAAGAAGTTCCACAGAATCCTTCTGTGTAGTTTATATTTGAATATATTCCTTTTTCCACTACTACTCTCTTAGCGCTCCAAATGTCCAGTTGCATTTTCTACAGAAAGAGAGTTCAGATCTGCTCAATCAAAAGTATGGTTTAACTCTGTTAGCTGAATGCACAGATCAGAAAGAAGTTTCACAGAATGATTCTGTGTAGTTTACATTTGGAGACATTCCTTTTTCCACTATTACCCTCTTAGCGCTCCGAATCTCCACTTGCATTTTCTACAGAAAGAGTGTTTCAGAACGGCTCAATCAAACTAAGGTTCAACTCTTTTAGTTGAACAAACAGAACAGAAAGAAGTTTCACACAATTCTTCTGTGTAGTTTTTATTTGTAGACATTCTTTTTCCCAATATAGGCCTCTTAGCGCTCAGAATGTCCAATTGCAGTTTCTACAGAAAGAGTGTTTCAGAACGGCTCAATCAAAAGTAAGGTTCAACTCTGTTAGTTGAATGCACAGAACAGAAAGAAGTTTCATACAATGCTTCTGTGTAGTTTATATTTGAACATATTCTTTTTTCCACTATTACCCACTTAGCGCTACGAATGTCCAGTTGCATTTTCTACAGACAGAGTGTTTCAAAACTGCTCAATCAAAAGTATGGTTTAACTCTGTTAGCTGAATGCTCAGATCAGAAAGAAGTTTCACAGAATGCTTCTGTGTAGTTTATATTTGAATATATTCCTTTTTCCACTACTACGCTCTTAGCGCTCCAAATGTCCAGTTGCATTTTCTACAGAAAGAGTGTTCAGATATGCTCAATCAAAAGTATGTTTTAACTCTGTTAGCTGAATGCACAGATCAGAAAGAAGTTTCACCGAATGATTCTGTGTAGTTTATATTTGAAGACATTCCTTTTTCCACTATTACCCCCTTAGCGCTCCGAATCTCCACTTGCATTTTCTACAAAAAGAGTGTTTCATAACTGCTCAATCAAAAATATGTTTTATCTCTGTTAACTGAATTTACAGATCAGAAATAAGTTTCACAGAATGCATCTGTGTAGTTTTTATTTGAAGATATTCTTTTTCAAAATGTAGGCCTCTTAGCGCTTAGCATGTCCAATTGCAGTTTCTACAGAAAGAGTGTTTCAGAACGGCTCAATCAAAAGTAAGGTTCAACTCTGTTAGTTGAATGCACAGAACAGAAAGAATTTTCACAGAATGCTACTGTGTAGTTTATATTTGAATATATTCCTTTTTCCACTATTACCCTCTTAGCGCTCCGAATGTTCACTTGCATTTTCTACAGAAAGAGTGTTCAGAACTGCGCAATCAAAAGTATGGTTTAACTCTGTTAGCTTAATGAACATATCAGAAATAAGTTTCACACAATGCTTCTGTGTAGTTTTTATTTGAAGATATTATTTTTCCCAATATAGGCCTCTTAGCGCTCAGAATGTCCAATTGCAGTTTCTACAGAAAGAGTGTTTCAGAAAGGCTCAATCAAAAGTAAGGTTCAACTCTGTTAGTTGAATGCACAGAACAGAAAGAAGTTTCATACAATGCTTCTGTGTAGTTTATATTTGAACATATTCTTTTTTCCACTATTACCCACTTAGCGCTACGAATGTCCAGTTGCATTTTCTACAGACAGAGTGTTTCAAAACTGCTCAATCAAAAGTATGGTTTAACTCTGTTAGCTGAATGCTCAGATCAGAAAGAAGTTTCACAGAATGCTTCTGTGTAGTTTATATTTGAATATATTCCTTTTTCCACTACTACTCTCTTAGCGCTCCAAATGTCCAGTTGCATTTTCTACAGAAAGAGTGTTCAGATCTGCTCAATCAAAAGTATGGTTTAACTCTGTTAGCTGAATGCACAGATCAGAAAGAAGTTTCACAGAATGATTCTGTGTAGTTTATATTTGGAGACATTCCTTTTTCCATTATTACCCTCTTAGCGCTCCGAATCTCCACTTGCATTTTCTACAGAAAGAGTGTTTCAGAACGGCTCAATCAAAACTAAGGTTCAACTCTTTTAGTTGAACAAACAGAACAGAAAGAAGTTTCACACAATTCTTCTGTGTAGTTTTTATTTGTAGACATTCTTTTTCCCAATATAGGCCTCTTAGCGCTCAGAATGTCCAATTGCAGTTTCTACAGAAAGAGTGTTTCAGAACGGCTTAATCAAAAGTAAGGTTCAACTCTGTTAGTTGAATGCACAGAACAGAAAGAAGTTTCATACAATGCTTCTGTGTAGTTTATATTTGAACATATTCTTTTTTCCACTATTACCCACTTAGCGCTACGAATGTCCAGTTGCATTTTGTACAGACAGAGTGTTTCAAAACTGCTCAATCTAAAGTATGGTTTAACTCTGTTAGCTGAATGCTCAGATCAGAAAAAAGTTTCACAGAATGCTTCTGTGTATTTTATATTTGAATATATTCCTTTTTCCACTACTATGCTCTTAGCGCTCCAAATGTCCAGTTGCATTTTCTACAGAAAGAGGGTTCAGATCTGCTCAATCAAAAGTATGGTTTAACTCTGTTAGCTGAATGCACAGATCAGAAAGAAGTTTCACCGAATGATTCTGTGTAGTTTATATTAGAAGACATTCCTTTTTCCACTATTACCCTCTTAGCGCTCCGAATCTCCACTTGCATTTTCTACAAAAAGAGTGTTTCATAACTGCTCAATCAAAAATATGTTTTATCTCTGTTAACTGAATTTACAGATCAGAAATAAGTTTCACAGAATGCATCTGTGTAGTTTTTATTTGAAGATATTCTTTTTCCCAATGTAGGCCTCTTAGCGCTTAGCATGTCCAATTGCAGTTTCTACAGAAAGAGTGTTTCAGAACGGCTCAATCAAAAGTAAGGTTCAACTCTGTTAGTTGAATGCACAGAACAGAAAGAATTTTCACAGAATGCTACTGTGTAGTTTATATTTGAATATATTCCTTTTTCCACTATTACCCTCTTAGCGCTCCGAATGTCCACTTGCATTTTCTACAGAAAGAGTGTTCAGAACTGCGCAATCAAAAGTATGGTTTAACTCTGTTAGCTTAATGAACATATCAGAAATAAGTTTCACACAATCCTTCTGTGTAATTTTTATTTGAAGATATTATTTTTCCCAATAGAGGCCTCTTAGCGCTCAGAATGTCCAATTGCAGTTTCTACAGAAAGAGTGTTTCAGAAAGGCTCAATCAAAAGTAAGGTTCAACTCTGTTAGTTGAATGCACAGAACAGAAAGAAGTTTCATACAATGCTTCTGTGTAGTTTATATTTGAACATATTCTTTTTTCCACTATTACCCACTTAGCGCTACGAATGTCCAGTTGCATTTTCTACAGACAGAGTGTTTCAAAACTGC
The DNA here is from genome assembly GCF_028878055.3 of Symphalangus syndactylus. NCBI lineage: Eukaryota > Metazoa > Chordata > Mammalia > Primates > Hylobatidae > Symphalangus > Symphalangus syndactylus. The sequence continues at coordinate 5,508,718 of NC_072446.2, forward strand.
TCAATCAAAAGTATGGTTTAACTCTGTTAGCTGAATGCTCAGATCAGAAAGAAGTTTCACAGAATGCTTCTGTGTAGTTTATATTTGAATATATTCCTTTTTCCACTACTACACTCTTAGCGCTCCAAATGTCCAGTTGCATTTTCTACAGAAAGAGAGTTCAGATCTGCTCAATCAAAAGTATGGTTTAACTCTGTTAGCTGAATGCACAGATCAGAAAGAAGTTTCACAGAATGATTCTGTGTAGTTTATATTTGGAGACATTCCTTTTTCCACTGTTACCCTCTTAGCGCTCCGAATCTCCACTTGCATTTTCTACAGAAAGAGTGTTTCAGAACGGCTCAATCAAAACTAAGGTTCAACTCTTTTAGTTGAACAAACAGAACAGAAAGAAGTTTCACACAATTCTTCTGTGTAGTTTTTATTTGTAGACATTCTTTTTCCCAATATAGGCCTCTTAGCGCTCAGAATGTCCAATTGCAGTTTCTACAGAAAGAGTGTTTCAGAACGGCTCAATCAAAAGTAAGGTTCAACTCTGTTAGTTGAATGCACAGAACAGAAAGAAGTTTCATACAATGCTTCTGTGTAGTTTATATTTGAACATATTCTTTTTTCCACTATTACCCACTTAGCGCTACGAATGTCCAGTTGCATTTTCTACAGACAGAGTGTTTCAAAACTGCTCAATCAAAAGTATGGTTTAACTCTGTTAGCTGAATGCTCAGATCAGAAAAAAGTTTCACAGAATGCTTCTGTGTAGTTTATATTTGAATATATTACTTTTTCCACTACTACGCTCTTAGCGCTCCAAATGTCCAGTTGCATTTTCTACAGAAAGAGTGTTCAGATCTGCTCAATCAAAAGTATGGTTTAACTCTGTTAGCTGAATGCACAGATCAGAAAGAAGTTTCACCGAATGATTCTGTGTAGTTTATATTTGAAGACATTCCTTTTTCCACTATTACCCTCTTAGCGCTCCGAATCTCCACTTGCATTTTCTACAAAAAGAGTGTTTCATAACTGCTCAATCAAAAATATGTTTTATCTCTGTTAACTGAATTTACAGATCAGAAATAAGTTTCACAATATGCATCTGTGTAGTTTTTATTTGAAGTTATTCTTTTTCCCAATGTAGGCCTCTTAGCGCTTAGCATGTCCAATTGCAGTTTCTACAGAAAGAGTGTTTCAGAACGGCTCAATCAAAAGTAAGTTTCAACTCTTTTAGTTGAATGCACAGAACAGAAAGAATTTTCACAGAATGCTACTGTGTAGTTTATATTTGAATATATTCCTTTTTCCACTATTACACTCTTAGCGCTCCGAATGTCCACTTGCATTTTCTACAGAAAGAGTGTTCAGAACTGCGCAATCAAAAGTATGGTTTAACTCTGTTAGCTTAATGAACATATCAGAAATAAGTTTCACACAATGCTTCTTTGTAGTTTTTATTTGAAGATATTATTTTTCCCAATATAGGCCTCTTAGCGCTCAGAATGTCCAATTGCATTTTCTACAGAAAGAGTGTTTCAGAAAGGCTCAATCAAAAGTAAGGTTCAACTCTGTTAGTTGAATGCACAGAACAGAAAGAAGTTTCATACAATGCTTCTGTGTAGTTTATATTTGAACATATTCTTTTTTCAACTATTACCCACTTAGCGCTACGAATGTCCAGTTGCATTTTCTACAGACAGAGTGTTTCAAAACTGCTCAATCAAAAGTATGGTTTAACTCTGTTAGCTGAATGCTCAGATCAGAAAGAAGTTTCACAGAATGCTTCTGTGTAGTTTATATTTGAATATATTCCTTTTTCCACTACTACTCTCTTAGCGCTCCAAATGTCCAGTTGCATTTTCTACAGAAAGAGAGTTCAGATCTGCTCAATCGAAAGTATGGTTTAACTCTGTTAGCTAAATGCAGAGATCAGAAAGAAGTTTCACCGAATGATTCTGTGTAGTTTATATTTGGAGACATTCCTTTTTCCACTGTTACCCTCTTAGCGCTCCGAATCTCCACTTGCATTTTCTACAGAAAGAGTGTTTCAGAACGGCTCAATCAAAACTAAGGTTCAACTCTTTTAGTTGAACAAACAGAACAGAAAGAAGTTTCACACAATTCTTCTGTGTAGTTTTTATTTGTAGACATTCTTTTTCCCAATATAGGCCTCTTAGCGCTCAGAATGTCCAATTGCAGTTTCTACAGAAAGAGTGTTTCAGAACGGCTCAATCAAAAGTAAGATTCAACTCTGTTAGTTGAATGCACAGAACAGAAAGAAGTTTTATACAATGCTTCTGTGTAGTTTATATTTGAACATATTCTTTTTTCCACTATTACCCACTTAGCGCTACGAATGTCCAGTTGCATTTTCTACAGACAGAGTGTTTCAAAACTGCTCAATCAAAAGTATGGTTTAACTCTGTTAGCTGAATGCTCAGATCAGAAAGAAGTTTCACAGAATGCTTCTGTGTAGTTTATATTTGAATATATTCCTTTTTCCACTACTACGCTCTTAGCGCTCCAAATGTCCAGTTGCATTTTCTACAGAAAGAGTGTTCAGATCTGCTCAATCAAAAGTATGGTTTAACTCTGTTAGCTGAATGCACAGATCAGAAAGAAGTTTCAACGAATGATTCTGTGTAGTTTATATTTGAAGACATTCCTTTTTCCCCTATTACCCTCTTAGCGCTCCGAATCTCCACTTGCATTTTCTACAAAAAGAGTGTTTCATAACTGCTCAATCAAAAATATGTTTTATCTCTGTTAACTGAATTTACAGATCAGAAATATGTTTCACAGAATGCATCTGTGTAGTTTTTATTTGAAGATATTCTTTTTCCCAATGTAGGCCTCTTAGCGCTTAGCATGTCCAATTGCAGTTTCTACAGAAAGAGTGTTTCAGAACGGCTCAATGAAAAGTAAGGTTCAACTCTGTTAGTTGAATGCACAGAACAGAAAGAATTTTCACAGAATGCTACTGTGTAGTTTATATTTGAATATATTCCTTTTTCCACTATTACCCTCTTAGCGCTCCGAATGTCCACTTGCATTTTCTACAGAAAGAGTGTTCAGAACTGCGCAATCAAAAGTATGGTTTAACTCTGTTAGCTTAATGAACATATCAGAAATAAGTTTCACACAATGCTTCTGTGTAGTTTTTATTTGAAGATATTATTTTTCCCAATATAGGCCTCTTAGCGCTCAGAATGTCCAATTGCATTTTCTACAGAAAGAGTGTTTCAGAAAGGCTCAATAAAAGTAAGGTTCAACTCTGTTAGTTGAATGCACAGGACAGAAAGATGTTTCATACAATGCTTCTGTGTAGTTTATATTTGAACATATTCTTTTTTCCACTATTACCCACTTAGCGCTACGAATGTCCAGTTGAATTTTCTACAGACAGAGTGTTTCAAAACTGCTCAATCAAAAGTATGGTTTAACTCTGTTAGCTGAATGCTCAGATCAGAAAGAAGTTTCACAGAATGCTTCTGTGTAGTTTATATTTGAATATATTCCTTTTTCCACTACTACTCTCTTAGCGCTCCAAATGTCCAGTTGCATTTTCTACAGAAATAGTGTTCAGATCTGCTCAATCTAAAGTATGGTTTAAGTCTGTTAGCTGAATGCACAGATCAGAAACAAGTTTCACAGAATGATTCTGTGTAGTTTATATTTGGAGACATTCCTTTTTCCACTATTACCCTCTTAGCGCTCCGAATCTCCACTTGCATTTTCTACAGAAAGTGTGTTTCAGAACGGCTCAATCAAAACTAAGGTTCAACTCTTTTAGTTGAACAAACAGAACAGAAAGAAGTTTCACACAATTCTTCTGTGTAGTTTTTATTTGTAGACATTCTTTTTCCCAATATAGGCCTCTTAGCGCTCAGAATGTCCAATTGCAGTTTCTACAGAAAGAGTGTTTCAGAACGGCTCAATCAAAAGTAAGGTTCAACTCTGTTAGTTGAATGCACAGAACAGAAAGAAGTTTCATACAATGCTTCTGTGTAGTTTATATTTGAACATATTCTTTTTTCCACTATTACCCACTTAGCGCTACGAATGTCCAGTTGCATTTTCTACAGACAGAGTGTTTCAAAACTGCTCAATCAAAAGTATGGTTTAACTCTGTTAGCTGAATGCTCAGATCAGAAAGAAGTTTCACAGAATGCTTCTGTGTAGTTTATATATGAATATATTCCTTTTTCCACTACTACGCTCTTAGCGCTCCTAATGTCCAGTTGCATTTTCTACAGAAAGAGTGTTCAGATCTGCTCAATCAAAAGTATGGTTTAACTCTGTTAGCTGAATGCACAGATCAGAAAGAAGTTTCACCGAATGATTCTGTGTAGTTTATATTTGAAGACATTTCTTTTTCCACTATTACCCTCTTAGCGCTCCGAATCTCCACTTGCATTTTCTACAAAAAGAGTGTTTCATAACTGCTCAATCAAAAATATGTTTTATCTCTGTTAACTGAATTTACAGATCAGAAATAAGTTTCACAGAATGCATCTGTGTAGTTTTTATTTGAAGATATTCTTTTTCCCAATGTAGGCCTCTTAGCGCTTAGCATGTCCAATTGCAGTTTCTACAGAAAGAGTGTTTCAGAACGGCTCAATCAAAAGTAAGGTTCAACTCTGTTAGTTGAATGCACAGAACAGAAAGAATTTTCACAGAATGCTACTGTGTAGTTTATATTTGAATATATTCCTTTTTCCACTATTACCCTCTTAGCGCTCCGAATCTCCATTGCATTTTCTACAGAAAGAGTGTTTCAGAACGGCTCAATCAAAACTAAGGTTCAACTCTTTTAGTTGAACAAACAGAACAGAAAGAAGTTTCACACAATTCTTCTGTGTAGTTTTTATTTGTAGACATTCTTTTTCCCAATATAGGCCTCTTAGCGCTCAGAATGTCCAATTGCAGTTTCTACAGACAGAGTGTTTCAAAACTGCTCAATCAAAAGTATGGTTTAACTCTGTTAGCTGAATGCTCAGATCAGAAAGAAGTTTCACAGAATGCTTCTGTGTAGTTTATATTTGAATATATTCCTTTTTCCACTACTACTCTCTTAGCGCTCCAAATGTCCAGTTGCATTTTCTACAGAAAGAGTGTTCAGATCTGCTCAATCAAAAGTATGGTTTAACTCTGTTAGCTGAATGCACAGATCAGAAAGAAGTTTCACAGAATGATTCTGTGTAGTTTATATTTGGAGACATTCCTTTTTCCATTATTACCCTCTTAGCGCTCCGAATCTCCACTTGCATTTTCTACAGAAAGAGTGTTTCAGAACGGCTCAATCAAAACTAAGGTTCAACTCTTTTAGTTGAACAAACAGAACAGAAAGAAGTTTCACACAATTCTTCTGTGTAGTTTTTATTTGTAGACATTCTTTTTCCCAATATAGGCCTCTTAGCGCTCAGAATGTCCAATTGCAGTTTCTACAGAAAGAGTGTTTCAGAACGGCTTAATCAAAAGTAAGGTTCAACTCTGTTAGTTGAATGCACAGAACAGAAAGAAGTTTCATACAATGCTTCTGTGTAGTTTATATTTGAACATATTCTTTTTTCCACTATTACCCACTTAGCGCTACGAATGTCCAGTTGCATTTTGTACAGACAGAGTGTTTCAAAACTGCTCAATCTAAAGTATGGTTTAACTCTGTTAGCTGAATGCTCAGATCAGAAAAAAGTTTCACAGAATGCTTCTGTGTAGTTTATATTTGAATATATTCCTTTTTCCACTACTATGCTCTTAGCGCTCCAAATGTCCAGTTGCATTTTCTACAGAAAGAGGGTTCAGATCTGCTCAATCGAAAGTATGGTTTAACTCTGTTAGCTGAATGCACAGATCAGAAAGAAGTTTCACCGAATGATTCTGTGTAGTTTATATTAGAAGACATTCCTTTTTCCACTATTACCCTCTTAGCGCTCCGAATCTCCACTTGCATTTTCTACAAAAAGAGTGTTTCATAACTGCTCAATCAAAAATATGTTTTATCTCTGTTAACTGAATTTACAGATCAGAAATAAGTTTCACAGAATGCATCTGTGTAGTTTTTATTTGAAGATATTCTTTTTCCCAATGTAGGCCTCTTAGCGCTTAGCATGTCCAATTGCAGTTTCTACAGAAAGAGTGTTTCAGAACGGCTCAATCAAAAGTAAGGTTCAACTCTGTTAGTTGAATGCACAGAACAGAAAGAATTTTCACAGAATGCTACTGTGTAGTTTATATTTGAATATATTCCTTTTTCCACTATTACCCTCTTAGCGCTCCGAATGTCCACTTGCATTTTCTACAGAAAGAGTGTTCAGAACTGCGCAATCAAAAGTATGGTTTAACTCTGTTAGCTTAATGAACATATCAGAAATAAGTTTCACACAATGCTTCTGTGTAATTTTTATTTGAAGATATTATTTTTCCCAATAGAGGCCTCTTAGCGCTCAGAATGTCCAATTGCAGTTTCTACAGAAAGAGTGTTTCAGAAAGGCTCAATCAAAAGTAAGGTTCAACTCTGTTAGTTGAATGCACAGAACAGAAAGAAGTTTCATACAATGCTTCTGTGTAGTTTATATTTGAACATATTCTTTTTTCCACTATTACCCACTTAGCGCTACGAATGTCCAGTTGCATTTTCTACAGACAGAGTGTTTCAAAACTGCTCAATCAAAAGTATGGTTTAACTCTGTTAGCTGAATGCTCAGATCAGAAAGAAGTTTCACAGAATGCTTCTGTGTAGTTTATATTTGAATATATTCCTTTTTCCACTACTACACTCTTAGCGCTCCAAATGTCCAGTTGCATTTTCTACAGAAAGAGAGTTCAGATCTGCTCAATCAAAAGTATGGTTTAACTCTGTTAGCTGAATGCACAGATCAGAAAGAAGTTTCACAGAATGATTCTGTGTAGTTTATATTTGGAGACATTCCTTTTTCCACTGTTACCCTCTTAGCGCTCCGAATCTCCACTTGCATTTTCTACAGAAAGAGTGTTTCAGAACGGCTCAATCAAAACTAAGGTTCAACTCTTTTAGTTGAACAAACAGAACAGAAAGAAGTTTCACACAATTCTTCTGTGTAGTTTTTATTTGTAGACATTCTTTTTCCCAATATAGGCCTCTTAGATCTCAGAATGTCCAATTGCAGTTTCTACAGAAAGAGTGTTTCAGAAAGGCTCAATCAAAAGTAAGGTTCAACTCTGTTAGTTGAATGCACAGAACAGAAAGAAGTTTCATACAATGCTTCTGTGTAGTTTATATTTGAATATATTCTTTTTTCCACTATTACCCACTTAGCGCTACGAATGTCCAGTTGCATTTTCTACAGACAGAGTGTTTCAAAACTGCTCAATCAAAAGTATGGTTTAACTCTGTTAGCTGAATGCTCAGATCAGAAAAAAGTTTCACAGAATGCTTCTGTGTAGTTTATATTTGAATATATTCCTTTTTCCACTACTATGCTCTTAGCGCTCCAAATGTCCAGTTGCATTTTCTACAGAAAGATTGTTCAGATCTGCTCAATCAAAAGTATGGTTTAACTCTGTTAGCTGAATGCACAGATCAGAAAGAAGTTTCACCGAATGATTCTGTGTAGTTTATATTTGAAGACATTCCTTTTTCCACTATTACCCACTTAGCGCTCCGAATCTCCACTTGCATTTTCTACAAAAAGAGTGTTTCATAACTGCTCAATCAAAAATACGTTTTATCTCTGTTAACTGAATTTACAGATCAGAAATAAGTTTCACAGAATGCATCTGTGTAGTTTTTATTTGAAGATATTCTTTTTCCCAATGTAGGCCTCTTAGCGCTTAGCATGTCCAATTGCAGTTTCTACAGAAAGAGTGTTTCAGAACGGCTCAATCAAAAGTAAGGTTCAACTCTGTTAGTTGAATGCACAGAACAGAAAGTATTTTCACAGAATGCTACTGTGTAGTTTATATTTGAATATATTCCTTTTTCCACTATTACCCTCTTAGCGCTCCGAATGTCCACTTGCATTTTCTACAGAAAGAGTGTTCAGAACTGCGCAATCAAAAGTATGGTTTAACTCTGTTAGCTTAATGAACATATCAGAAATAAGTTTCACACAATGCTTCTGTGTAATTTTTATTTGAAGATATTATTTTTCCCAATAGAGGAATCTTAGCGCTCAGAATGTCCAATTGCAGTTTCTACAGAAAGAGTGTTTCAGAAAGGCTCAATCAAAAGTAAGTTTCAACTCTGTTAGTTGAATGCACAGAACAGAAAGAAGTTTCATACAATGCTTCTGTGTAGTTTATATTTGAACATATTCTTTTTTCCACTATTACCCACTTAGCGCTACGAATGTCCAGTTGCATTTTCTACAGACAGAGTGTTTCAAAACTGCTCAATCAAAAGTATGGTTTAACTCTGTTAGCTGAATGCTCAGATCAGAAAGAAGTTTCACAGAATGCTTCTGTGTAGTTTATATTTGAATATATTCCTTTTTCCACTACTACTCTCTTAGCGCTCCAAATGTCCAGTTGCATTTTCTACAGAAAGAGAGTTCAGATCTGCTCAATCAAAAGTATGGTTTAACTCTGTTAGCTGAATGCACAGATCAGAAAGAAGTTTCACAGAATGATTCTGTGTAGTTTATATTTGGAGACATTCCTTTTTCCACTGTTACCCTCTTAGCGCTCCGAAACTCCACTTGCATTTTCTACAGAAAGAGTGTTTCAGAACGGCTCAATCAAAACTAAGGTTCAACTCTTTTAGTTGAACAAACAGAACAGAAAGAAGTTTCACACAATTCTTCTGTGTAGTTTTTATTTGTAGACATTCTTTTCCCCAATATAGGCCTCTTAGCGCTCAGAATGTCCAATTGCAGTTTCTACAGAAAGAGTGTTTCAGAACGGCTCAATCAAAAGTAAGGTTCAACTCTGTTAGTTGAATGCACAGAACAGAAAGAAGTTTCATACAATGCTTCTGTGTAGTTTATATTTGAACATATTCTTTTTTCCACTATTACCCACTTAGCGCTACGAATGTCCAGTTGCATTTTCTACAGACAGAGTGTTTCAAAACTGCTCAATCAAAAGTATGGTTTAACTCTGTTAGCTGAATGCTCAGATCAGAAAAAAGTTTCACAGAATGCTTCTGTGTAGTTTATATTTGAATATATTACTTTTTCCACTACTACGCTCTTAGCGCTCCAAATGTCCAGTTGCATTTTCTACAGAAAGAGTGTTCAGATCTGCTCAATCAAAAGTATGGTTTAACTCTGTTAGCTGAATGCACAGATCAGAAAGAAGTTTCACCGAATGATTCTGTGTAGTTTATATTTGAAGACATTCCTTTTTCCACTATTACCCTCTTAGCGCTCCGAATCTCCACTTGCATTTTCTACAAAAAGAGTGTTTCATAACTGCTCAATCAAAAATATGTTTTATCTCTGTTAACTGAATTTACAGATCAGAAATAAGTTTCACAGAATGCATCTGTGTAGTTTTTATTTGAAGATATTCTTTTTCAAAATGTAGGCCTCTTAGCGCTTAGCATGTCCAATTGCAGTTTCTACAGAAAGAGTGTTTCAGAACGGCTCAATCAAAAGTAAGGTTCAACTCTGTTAGTTGAATGCACAGAACAGAAAGAATTTTCACAGAATGCTACTGTGTAGTTTATATTTGAATATATTCCTTTTTCCACTATTACCCTCTTAGCGCTCCGAATGTCCACTTGCATTTTCTACAGAAAGAGTGTTCAGAACTGCGCAATCAAAAGTATGGTTTAACTCTGTTAGCTTAATGAACATATCAGAAATAAGTTTCACACAATGCTTCTGTGTAGTTTTTATTTGAAGATATTATTTTTCCCAATATAGGCCTCTTAGCGCTCAGAATGTCCAATTGCAGTTTCTACAGAAAGAGTGTTTCAGAAAGGCTCAATCAAAAGTAAGGTTCAACTCTGTTAGTTGAATGCACAGAACAGAAAGAAGTTTCATACAATGCTTCTGTGTAGTTTATATTTGAACATATTCTTTTTTCCACTATTACCCACTTAGCGCTACGAATGTCCAGTTGCATTTTCTACAGACAGAGTGTTTCAAAACTGCTCAATCAAAAGTATGGTTTAACTCTGTTAGCTGAATGCTCAGATCAGAAAGAAGTTTCACAGAATGCTTCTGTGTAGTTTATATTTGAATATATTCCTTTTTCCACTACTACTCTCTTAGCGCTCCAAATGTCCAGTTGCATTTTCTACAGAAAGAGTGTTCAGATCTGCTCAATCAAAAGTATGGTTTAACTCTGTTAGCTGAATGCACAGATCAGAAAGAAGTTTCACAGAATGATTCTGTGTAGTTTATATTTGGAGACATTCCTTTTTCCATTATTACCCTCTTAGCGCTCCGAATCTCCACTTGCATTTTCTACAGAAAGAGTGTTTCAGAACGGCTCAATCAAAACTAAGGTTCAACTCTTTTAGTTGAACAAACAGAACAGAAAGAAGTTTCACACAATTCTTCTGTGTAGTTTTTATTTGTAGACATTCTTTTTCCCAATATAGGCCTCTTAGCGCTCAGAATGTCCAATTGCAGTTTCTACAGAAAGAGTGTTTCAGAACGGCTTAATCAAAAGTAAGGTTCAACTCTGTTAGTTGAATGCACAGAACAGAAAGAAGTTTCATACAATGCTTCTGTGTAGTTTATATTTGAACATATTCTTTTTTCCACTATTACCCACTTAGCGCTACGAATGTCCAGTTGCATTTTGTACAGACAGAGTGTTTCAAAACTGCTCAATCTAAAGTATGGTTTAACTCTGTTAGCTGAATGCTCAGATCAGAAAAAAGTTTCACAGAATGCTTCTGTGTAGTTTATATTTGAATATATTCCTTTTTCCACTACTATGCTCTTAGCGCTCCAAATGTCCAGTTGCATTTTCTACAGAAAGAGGGTTCAGATCTGCTCAATCGAAAGTATGGTTTAACTCTGTTAGCTGAATGCACAGATCAGAAAGAAGTTTCACCGAATGATTCTGTGTAGTTTATATTAGAAGACATTCCTTTTTCCACTATTACCCTCTTAGCGCTCCGAATCTCCACTTGCATTTTCTACAAAAAGAGTGTTTCATAACTGCTCAATCAAAAATATGTTTTATCTCTGTTAACTGAATTTACAGATCAGAAATAAGTTTCACAGAATGCATCTGTGTAGTTTTTATTTGAAGATATTCTTTTTCCCAATGTAGGCCTCTTAGCGCTTAGCATGTCCAATTGCAGTTTCTACAGAAAGAGTGTTTCAGAACGGCTCAATCAAAAGTAAGGTTCAACTCTGTTAGTTGAATGCACAGAACAGAAAGAATTTTCACAGAATGCTACTGTGTAGTTTATATTTGAATATATTCCTTTTTCCACTATTACCCTCTTAGCGCTCCGAATGTCCACTTGCATTTTCTACAGAAAGAGTGTTCAGAACTGCGCAATCAAAAGTATGGTTTAACTCTGTTAGCTTAATGAACATATCAGAAATAAGTTTCACACAATGCTTCTGTGTAATTTTTATTTGAAGATATTATTTTTCCCAATAGAGGCCTCTTAGCGCTCAGAATGTCCAATTGCAGTTTCTACAGAAAGAGTGTTTCAGAAAGGCTCAATCAAAAGTAAGGTTCAACTCTGTTAGTTGAATGCACAGAACAGAAAGAAGTTTCATACAATGCTTCTGTGTAGTTTATATTTGAACATATTCTTTTTTCCACTATTACCCACTTAGCGCTACGAATGTCCAGTTGCATTTTCTACAGACAGAGTGTTTCAAAACTGCTCAATCAAAAGTATGGTTTAACTCTGTTAGCTGAATGCTCAGATCAGAAAGAAGTTTCACAGAATGCTTCTGTGTAGTTTATATTTGAATATATTCCTTTTTCCACTACTACACTCTTAGCGCTCCAAATGTCCAGTTGCATTTTCTACAGAAAGAGAGTTCAGATCTGCTCAATCAAAAGTATGGTTTAACTCTGTTAGCTGAATGCACAGATCAGAAAGAAGTTTCACAGAATGATTCTGTGTAGTTTATATTTGGAGACATTCCTTTTTCCACTGTTACCCTCTTAGCGCTCCGAATCTCCACTTGCATTTTCTACAGAAAGAGTGTTTCAGAACGGCTCAATCAAAACTAAGGTTCAACTCTTTTAGTTGAACAAACAGAACAGAAAGAAGTTTCACACAATTCTTCTGTGTAGTTTTTATTTGTAGACATTCTTTTTCCCAATATAGGCCTCTTAGATCTCAGAATGTCCAATTGCAGTTTCTACAGAAAGAGTGTTTCAGAAAGGCTCAATCAAAAGTAAGGTTCAACTCTGTTAGTTGAATGCACAGAACAGAAAGAAGTTTCATACAATGCTTCTGTGTAGTTTATATTTGAATATATTCTTTTTTCCACTATTACCCACTTAGCGCTACGAATGTCCAGTTGCATTTTCTACAGACAGAGTGTTTCAAAACTGCTCAATCAAAAGTATGGTTTAACTCTGTTAGCTGAATGCTCAGATCAGAAAAAAGTTTCACAGAATGCTTCTGTGTAGTTTATATTTGAATATATTCCTTTTTCCACTACTATGCTCTTAGCGCTCCAAATGTCCAGTTGCATTTTCTACAGAAAGATTGTTCAGATCTGCTCAATCAAAAGTATGGTTTAACTCTGTTAGCTGAATGCACAGATCAGAAAGAAGTTTCACCGAATGATTCTGTGTAGTTTATATTTGAAGACATTCCTTTTTCCACTATTACCCACTTAGCGCTCCGAATCTCCACTTGCATTTTCTACAAAAAGAGTGTTTCATAACTGCTCAATCAAAAATATGTTTTATCTCTGTTAACTGAATTTACAGATCAGAAATAAGTTTCACAGAATGCATCTGTGTAGTTTTTATTTGAAGATATTCTTTTTCCCAATGTAGGCCTCTTAGCGCTTAGCATGTCCAATTGCAGTTTCTACAGACAGAGTGTTTCAAAACTGCTCAATCAAAATATGGTTTAACTCTGTTAGCTGAATGCTCAGATCAGAAAGAAGTTTCACAGAATGCTTCTGTGTAGTTTATATTTGAATATATTCCTTTTTCCACTACTACACTCTTAGCGCTCCAAATGTCCAGTTGCATTTTCTACAGAAAGAGAGTTCAGATCTGCTCAATCAAAAGTATGGTTTAACTCTGTTAGCTGAATGCACAGATCAGAAAGAAGTTTCACAGAATGATTCTGTGTAGTTTATATTTGGAGACATTCCTTTTTCCACTGTTACCCTCTTAGCGCTCCGAATCTCCACTTGCATTTTCTACAGAAAGAGTGTTTCAGAACGGCTCAATCAAAACTAAGGTTCAACTCTTTTAGTTGAACAAACAGAACAGAAAGAAGTTTCACACAATTCTTCTGTGTAGTTTTTATTTGTAGACATTCTTTTTCCCAATATAGGCCTCTTAGCGCTCAGAATGTCCAATTGCAGTTTCTACAGAAAGAGTGTTTCAGAAAGGCTCAATCAAAAGTAAGGTTCAACTCTGTTAGTTGAATGCACAGAACAGAAAGAAGTTTCATACAATGCTTCTGTGTAGTTTATATTTGAATATATTCTTTTTTCCACTATTACCCACTTAGCGCTACGAATGTCCAGTTGCATTTTCTACAGACAGAGTGTTTCAAAACTGCTCAATCAAAAGTATGGTTTAACTCTGTTAGCTGAATGCTCAGATCAGAAAAAAGTTTCACAGAATGCTTCTGTGTAGTTTATATTTGAATATATTACTTTTTCCACTACTACGCTCTTAGCGCTCCAAATGTCCAGTTGCATTTTCTACAGAAAGAGTGTTCAGATCTGCTCAATCAAAAGTATGGTTTAACTCTGTTAGCTGAATGCACAGATCAGAAAGAAGTTTCACCGAATGATTCTGTGTAGTTTATATTTGAAGACATTCCTTTTTCCACTATTACCCTCTTAGCGCTCCGAATCTCCACTTGCATTTTCTACAAAAAGAGTGTTTCATAACTGCTCAATCAAAAATATGTTTTATCTCTGTTAACTGAATTTACAGATCAGAAATAAGTTTCACAGAATGCATCTGTGTAGTTTTTATTTGAAGATATTCTTTTTCCCAATGTAGGCCTCTTAGCGCTTAGCATGTCCAATTGCAGTTTCTACAGAAAGAGTGTTTCAGAACGGCTCAATCAAAAGTAAGTTTCAACTCTGTTAGTTGAATGCACAGAACAGAAAGAATTTTCACAGAATGCTACTGTGTAGTTTATATTTGAATATATTCCTTTTTCCACTATTACACACTTAGCGCTCCGAATGTCCACTTGCATTTTCTACAGAAAGAGTGTTCAGAACTGCGCAATCAAAAGTATGGTTTAACTCTGTTAGCTTAATGAACATATCAGAAATAAGTTTCACACAATGCTTCTGTGTAGTTTTTATTTGAAGATATTATTTTTCCCAATATAGGCCTCTTAGCGCTCAGAATGTCCAATTGCATTTTCTACAGAAAGAGTGTTTCAGAAAGGCTCAATCAAAAGTAAGGTTCAACTCTATTAGTTGAATGCACAGAACAGAAAGAAGTTTCATACAATGCTTCTGTGTAGTTTATATTTGAACATATTCTTTTTTCAACTATTACCCACTTAGCGCTACGAATGTCCAGTTGCATTTTCTACAGACAGAGTGTTTCAAAACTGCTCAATCAAAAGTATGGTTTAACTCTGTTAGCTGAATGCTCAGATCAGAAAGAAGTTTCACAGAATGCTTCTGTGTAGTTTATATTTGAATATATTCCTTTTTCCACTACTACTCTCTTAGCGCTCCAAATGTCCAGTTGCATTTTCTACAGAAAGAGAGTTCAGATCTGCTCAATCAAAAGTATGGTTTAACTCTGTTAGCTGAATGCACAGATCAGAAAGAAGTTTCACCGAATGATTCTGTGTAGTTTATATTTGGAGACATTCCTTTTTCCACTGTTACCCTCTTAGCGCTCCGAATCTCCACTTGCATTTTCTACAGAAAGAGTGTTTCAGAACGGCTCAATCAAAACTAAGGTTCAACTCTTTTAGTTGAACAAACAGAACAGAAAGAAGTTTCACACAATTCTTCTGTGTAGTTTTTATTTGTAGACATTCTTTTTCCCAATATAGGCCTCTTAGCGCTCAGAATGTCCAATTGCAGTTTCTACAGAAAGAGTGTTTCAGAACGGCTCAATCAAAAGTAAGGTTCAACTCTGTTAGTTGAATGCACAGAACAGAAAGAAGTTTCATACAATGCTTCTGTGTAGTTTATATTTGAATATATTCTTTTTTCCACTATTACCCACTTAGCGCTACGAATGTCCAGTTGCATTTTCTACAGACAGAGTGTTTCAAAAGTGCTCAATCAAAAGTATGGTTTAACTCTGTTAGCTGAATGCTCAGATCAGAAAGAAGTTTCACAGAATGCTTCTGTGTTGTTTATATTTGAATATATTCCTTTTTCCACTACTACTCTCTTAGCGCTCCAAATGTACATTTGCATTTTCTACAGAAAGAGAGTTCAGATCTGCTCAATCAAAAGTATGGTTTCACTCTGTTAGCTGAATGCACAGATCAGAAAGAAGTTTCACCGAATGATTCTGTGTAGTTTATATTTGGAGACATTCCTTTTTGCACTGTTACCCTCTTAGCGCTCCGAATCTCCACTTGAATTTTCTACAGAAAGAGTGTTTCAGAACGGCTCAATCAAAACTAAGGTTCAACTCTTTTAGTTGAACAAACAGAACAGAAAGAAGTTTCACACAATTCTTCTGTGTAGTTTTTATTTGTAGACATTCTTTTTCCCAATATAGGCCTCTTAGCGCTCAGAATGTCCAATTGCAGTTTCTACAGAAAGAGTGTTTCAGAACGGCTCAATCAAAAGTAAGATTCAACTCTGTTAGTTGAATGCACAGAACAGAAAGAAGTTTTATACAATGCTTCTGTGTAGTTTATATTTGAACATATTCTTTTTTCCACTATTACCCACTTAGCGCTACGAATGTCCAGTTGCATTTCCTACAGACAGAGTGTTTCAAAACTGCTCAATCAAAAGTATGGTTTAACTCTGTTAGCTGAATGCTCAGATCAGAAAGAAGTTTCACAGAATGCTTCTGTGTAGTTTATATTTGAATATATTCCTTTTTCCACTACTACGCTCTTAGCGCTCCAAATGTCCAGTTGCATTTTCTACAGAAAGAGTGTTCAGATCTGCTCAATCAAAAGTATGGTTTAACTCTGTTAGCTGAATGCACAGATCAGAAAGAAGTTTCACCGAATGATTCTGTGTAGTTTATATTTGAAGACATTCCTTTTTCCCCTATTACCCTCTTAGCGCTCCGAATCTCCACTTGCATTTTCTACAAAAAGAGTGTTTCATAACTGCTCAATCAAAAATATGTTTTATCTCTGTTAACTGAATTTACAGATCAGAAATAAGTTTCACAGAATGCATCTGTGTAGTTTTTATTTGAAGATATTCTTTTTCCCAATGTAGGCCTCTTAGCGCTTAGCATGTCCAATTGCAGTTTCTACAGAAAGAGTGTTTCAGAACGGCTCAATCAAAAGTAAGGTTCAATTCTGTTAGTTGAATGCACAGAACAGAAAGAATTTTCACAGAATGCTACTGTGTAGTTTATATTTGAATATATTCCTTTTACCACTATTACCCTCTTAGCGCTCCGAATCTCCATTGCATTTTCTACAGAAAGAGTGTTCAGAACTGCGCAATCAAAAGTATGGTTTAACACTGTTAGCTTAATGAACATATCAGAAATAAGTTTCACACAATGCTTCTGTGTAGTTTTTATTTGAAGATATTTTTTTTCCCAATATAGGCCTCTTAGCGCTCAGAATGTCCAATTGCAGTTTCTACAGAAAGAGTGTTTCAGAAAGGCTCAATCAAAAGTAAGGTTCAACTCTGTTATTTGAATTCACAGAACAGAAAGAAGTTTCATACACTGCTTCTGTGTAGTTTATATTTGAACATATTCTTTTTTCCACAATTACCCACTTAGCGCTACGAATGTCCCGTTGCATTTTCTACAGACAGAGTGTTTCAAAACTGCTCAATCAAAAGTATGGTTTAACTCTCTTTGCTGAATGCTCAGATCAGAAAGAAGTTTCACAGAATGCTTCTGTGTAGTTTATATTTGAATATATTCCTTTTTCCACTACTACTCTCTTAGCGCTCCAAATGTCCAGTTGCATTTTCTACAGAAAGAGAGTTCAGATCTGCTCAATCAAAAGTATGGTTTAACTCTGTTAGCTGAATGCACAGATCAGAAAGAAGTTTCACAGAATGATTCTGTGTAGTTTATATTTGGAGACATTCCTTTTTCCACTATTACCCTCTTAGCGCTCCGAATCTCCACTTGCATTTTCTACAGAAAGAGTGTTTCAGAACGGCTCAATCAAAACTAAGGTTCAACTCTTTTAGTTGAACAAACAGAACAGAAATAATTTTCACAGAATGCATCTGTGTAGTTTTTATTTGTAGACATTCTTTTTCCCAATGTAGGCCTCTTAGCGCTTAGAATGTCCAATTGCAGTTTCTAAAGAAAGAGTGTTTCAGAACGGCTCAATCAAAAGTAAGGTTCAAATCTGTTAGTTGAATGCACAGAACAGAAAGAATTTTCACAGAATGCTACTGTGTAGTTTATATTTGAATATATTCCTTTTTCCACTATTACCCTCTTAGCGCTCCGAATGTCCACTTGCATTTTCTACAGAAAGAGTGTTCAGAACTGCTCAATCAAAAGAATGGTTTAACTCTGTTAGCTGAATGCACAGATCAGAAAGAAGTTTCACAGAATGATTCTGTGTAGTTTATATTTGGAGACATTCCTCTTTCCACTATTACCCTCTTAGCGCTCCGAATCTCCACTTGCATTTTCTACAGAAAGAGTGTTTCAGAACGGCTCAATCAAAACTAAGGTTCAACTCTTTTAGTTGAACAAACAGAACAGAAAGAAGTTTCACAGAATTCTTCTGTGTAGTTTTTATTTGTAGACATTCTTTTTCCCAATATAGGCCTCTTAGCGCTCAGAATGTCCAATTGCAGTTTCTACAGAAAGAGTGTTTCAGAACGGCTCAATCAAAAGTTAGGTTCAACTCTGTTAGTTGAATGCACAGAACAGAAAGAAGTTTCATACAATGCTTCTGTGTAGTTTATATTTGAACATATTCTTTTTTCCACTATTACCCACTTAGCGCTACGAATGTCCAGTTGCATTTTCTACAGACAGTGTTTCAAAACTGCTCAATCAAAAGTATGGTTTAACTCTGTTAGCTGAATGCTCAGATCAGAAAGAAGTTTCACAGAATGCTTCTGTGTAGTTTATATTTGAATATATTCCTTTTTCCACTACTACGCTCTTAGCGCTCCAAATGTCCAGTTGCATTTTCAACAGAAAGAGTGTTCAGATCTGCTCAATCAAAAGTATGGTTTAACTCTGTTAGCTGAATGCACAGATCAGAAAGAAGTTTCACCGAATGATTCTGTGTAGTTTATATTTGAAGACATTCCTTTTTCCACTATTACGCACTTAGCGCTCCGAATCTCCACTTGCATTTTCTACAAAAAGAGTGTTTCATAACTGCTCAATCAAAAATATGTTTTATCTCTGTTAACTGAATTTACAGGTCAGAAATAAGTTTCACAGAATGCATCTGTGTAGTTTTTATTTGAAGATATTCTTTTTCAAAATGTAGGCCTCTTAGCGCTTAGCATGTCCAATTGCAGTTTCTACAGAAAGAGTGTTTCAGAACGGCTCAATCAAAAGTAAGGTTCAACTCTGTTAGTTGAATGCACAGAACAGAAAGAATTTTCACAGAATTCTACTGTGTAGTTTATATTTGAATATATTCCTTTTCCCACTATTACCCTCTTAGCGCTCCGAATGTCCACTTGCATTTTCTACAGAAAGAGTGTTCAGAACTGCGCAATCAAAAGTATGGTTTAACTCTGTTAGCTTAATGAACATATCAGAAATAAGTTTCACACAATGCTTCTGTGTAGTTTTTACTTGAAGATATTATTTTTCCCAATAGAGGCCGATTAGCGCTCAGAATGTCCAATTGCAGTTTCTACAGAAAGAGTGTTTCAGAAAGGCTCAATCAAAAGTAAGGTTCAACTCTGTTAGTTGAATGCACAGAACAGAAAGAAGTTTCATACAATGCTTCTGTGTAGTTTATATTTGAACATATTCTTTTTTCCACTATTACCCACTTAGCGCTACGAATGTCCAGTTGCATTTTCTACAGACAGAGTGTTTCAAAACTGCTCAATCAAAAGTATGGTTTAACTCTGTTAGCTGAATATTCAGATCAGAAAGAAGTTTCACAGAATGCTTCTGTGTAGTTTATATTTGAATATATTCCTTTTTCCACTACTACTCTCTTAGCGCTCCAAATGTCCAGTTGCATTTTCAACAGAAAGAGTGTTCAGATCTGCTCAATCAAAAGTATGGTTTAACTCTGTTAGCTGAATGCACAGATCAGAAAGAAGTTTCACAGAATGATTCTGTGTAGTTTATATTTGGAGACATTCCTTTTTCCACTATTACCCTCTTAGCGCTCCGAATCTCCACTTGCATTTTCTACAGAAAGAGTGTTTCAGAACGGCTCAATCAAAATTAAGGTTCAACTCTTTTAGTTGAACAAACAGAACAGAAAGAAGTTTCACACAATTCTTCTGTGTAGTTTTTATTTTTAGACATTCTTTTTCCCAATATAGGCCTCTTAGCGCTCAGAATGTCCAATTGCAGTTTCTACAGAAAGAGTGTTTCAGAACGGCTCAATCAAAAGTAAGGTTCAACTCTGTTAGTTGAATGCACAGAACAGAAAGAAGTTTCATACAATGCTTCTGTGTAGTTTATATTTGAACATATACTTTTTTCCACTATTACCCACTTAGCGCTACGAATGTCCAGTTGCATTTTCAACAGACAGAGTGTTTCAAAACTGCTCAATCAAAAGTATGGTTTAACTCTGTTAGCTGTATGCTCAGATCAGAAAGAAGTTTCACAGAATGCTTCTCTGTAGTTTATATTTGAATATATTCCTTTTTCCACTACTACGCTCTTAGCGCTCCAAATGTCCACTTGCATTTTCAACAGAAAGAGTGTTCAGATCTGCTCAATCAAAATATGGTTTAACTCTGTTAGCTGAATGCACAGATCAGAAAGAAGTTTCACCGAATGATTCTGTGTAGTTTATATATGAAGACATTCCTTTTTCCACTATTACCCTCTTAGCGCTCCGAATCTCCACTTGCATTTTCTACAAAAAGAGTGTTTCATAACTGCTCAATTAAAAATATGTTTTATCTCTGTTAACTGAACTTACAGATCAGAAATAAGTTTCACAGAATGCATCTGTGTAGTTTTTATTTGAAGATATTCTTTTTCCCAATGTAGGCCTCTTAGCGCTTAGCATGTCCAATTGCAGTTTCTACAGAAAGAGTGTTTCAGAACGGCTCAATCAAAAGTAAGGTTCAACTCTGTTAGTTGAATGCTCAGAACAGAAAGAATTTTCACAGAATGCTACTGTGTAGTTTATATTTGAATATATTCCATTTTTCCACTATTACCCTCTTAGCGCTCGGAATGTCCACTTCCATTTTCTACAGAAAGAGTGTTCAGAACTGCGCAATCAAAAGTATGGTTTAACTCTGTTAGCTTAATGAACATATCAGAAATAAGTTTCACACAATGCTTCTGTGTAGTTTTTATTTGAAGATATTATTTTTCCCAATATAGGCCTCTTCGCGCTCAGAATGTCCAATTGCAGTTTCTACAGAAAGAGTGTTTCAGAAAGGCTCAATCAAATGTAAGGTTCAACTCTGTTAGTTGAATGCACAGAACAGAAAGAAGTTTCATACAATGCTTCTGTGTAGTTTATATTTGAACATATTCATTTTCCACTATTACCCACTTAGCGCTATGAATGTCCAGTTGCATTTTCTACAGACAGAGTGTTTCAAATCTGCTCAATCAAAAGTATGGTTTAACTCTGTTAGCTGAATGCTCAGATCAGAAAGAAGTTTCACAGAATGCTTCTGTGTAGTTTATATTTGAATATATTCCTTTTTCCACTACTACTCTCTTAGCGCTCCAAATGTCCAGTTGCATTTTCTACAGAAAGAGTGTTCAGATCTGCTCAATCAAAAGAATGGTTTAACTCTGTTAGCTGAATGCACAGATCAGAAAGAAGTTTCACAGAATGATTCTGTGTAGTTTATATTTGGAGACATTCCTCTTTCCACTATTACCCTCTTAGCGCTCCGAATCTCCACTTGCATTTTCTACAGAAAGAGTGTTTCAGAACGGCTCAATCAAAACTAAGGTTCAACTCTTTTAGTTGAACAAACAGAACAGAAAGAAGTTTCACAGAATTCTTCTGTGTAGTTTTTATTTGTAGACATTCTTTTTCCCAATATAGGCCTCTTAGCGCTCAGAATGTCCAATTGCAGTTTCTACAGAAAGAGTGTTTCAGAACGGCTCAATCAAAAGTTAGGTTCAACTCTGTTAGTTGAATGCACAGAACAGAAAGAAGTTTCATACAATGCTTCTGTGTAGTTTATATTTGAACATATTCTTTTTTCCACTATTACCCACTTAGCGCTACGAATGTCCAGTTGCATTTTCTACAGACAGTGTTTCAAAACTGCTCAATCAAAAGTATGGTTTAACTCTGTTAGCTGAATGCTCAGATCAGAAAGAAGTTTCACAGAATGCTTCTGTGTAGTTTATATTTGAATATATTCCTTTTTCCACTACTACGCTCTTAGCGCTCCAAATGTCCAGTTGCATTTTCAACAGAAAGAGTGTTCAGATCTGCTCAATCAAAAGTATGGTTTAACTCTGTTAGCTGAATGCACAGATCAGAAAGAAGTTTCACCGAATGATTCTGTGTAGTTTATATTTGAAGACATTCCTTTTTCCACTATTACGCACTTAGCGCTCCGAATCTCCACTTGCATTTTCTACAAAAAGAGTGTTTCATAACTGCTCAATCAAAAATATGTTTTATCTCTGTTAACTGAATTTACAGATCAGAAATAAGTTTCACAGAATGCATCTGTGTAGTTTTTATTTGAAGATATTCTTTTTCAAAATGTAGGCCTCTTAGCGCTTAGCATGTCCAATTGCAGTTTCTACAGAAAGAGTGTTTCAGAACGGCTCAATCAAAAGTAAGGTTCAACTCTGTTAGTTGAATGCACAGAACAGAAAGAATTTTCACAGAATTCTACTGTGTAGTTTATATTTGAATATATTCCTTTTCCCACTATTACCCTCTTAGCGCTCCGAATGTCCACTTGCATTTTCTACAGAAAGAGTGTTCAGAACTGCGCAATCAAAAGTATGGTTTAACTCTGTTAGCTTAATGAACATATCAGAAATAAGTTTCACACAATGCTTCTGTGTAGTTTTTACTTGAAGATATTATTTTTCCCAATAGAGGCCGATTAGCGCTCAGAATGTCCAATTGCAGTTTCTACAGAAAGAGTGTTTCAGAAAGGCTCAATCAAAAGTAAGGTTCAACTCTGTTAGTTGAATGCACAGAACAGAAAGAAGTTTCATACAATGCTTCTGTGTAGTTTATATTTGAACATATTCTTTTTTCCACTATTACCCACTTAGCGCTACGAATGTCCAGTTGCATTTTCTACAGACAGAGTGTTTCAAAACTGCTCAATCAAAAGTATGGTTTAACTCTGTTAGCTGAATATTCAGATCAGAAAGAAGTTTCACAGAATGCTTCTGTGTAGTTTATATTTGAATATATTCCTTTTTCCACTACTACTCTCTTAGCGCTCCAAATTTCCAGTTGCATTTTCAACAGAAAGAGTGTTCAGATCTGCTCAATCAAAAGTATGGTTTAACTCTGTTAGCTGAATGCACAGATCAGAAAGAAGTTTCACAGAATGATTCTGTGTAGTTTATATTTGGAGACATTCCTTTTTCCACTATTACCCTCTTAGCGCTCCGAATCTCCACTTGCATTTTCTACAGAAAGAGTGTTTCAGAACGGCTCAATCAAAATTAAGGTTCAACTCTTTTAGTTGAACAAACAGAACAGAAAGAAGTTTCACACAATTCTTCTGTGTAGTTTTTATTTTTAGACATTCTTTTTCCCAATATAGGCCTCTTAGCGCTCAGAATGTCCAATTGCAGTTTCTACAGAAAGAGTGTTTCAGAACGGCTCAATCAAAAGTAAGGTTCAACTCTGTTAGTTGAATGCACAGAACAGAAAGAAGTTTCATACAATGCTTCTGTGTAGTTTATATTTGAACATATACTTTTTTCCACTATTACCCACTTAGCGCTACGAATGTCCAGTTGCATTTTCAACAGACAGAGTGTTTCAAAACTGCTCAATCAAAAGTATGGTTTAACTCTGTTAGCTGTATGCTCAGATCAGAAAGAAGTTTCACAGAATGCTTCTCTGTAGTTTATATTTGAATATATTCCTTTTTCCACTACTACGCTCTTAGCGCTCCAAATGTCCACTTGCATTTTCAACAGAAAGAGTGTTCAGATCTGCTCAATCAAAATATGGTTTAACTCTGTTAGCTGAATGCACAGATCAGAAAGAAGTTTCACCGAATGATTCTGTGTAGTTTATATATGAAGACATTCCTTTTTCCACTATTACCCTCTTAGCGCTCCGAATCTCCACTTGCATTTTCTACAAAAAGAGTGTTTCATAACTGCTCAATTAAAAATATGTTTTATCTCTGTTAACTGAACTTACAGATCAGAAATAAGTTTCACAGAATGCATCTGTGTAGTTTTTATTTGAAGATATTCTTTTTCCCAATGTAGGCCTCTTAGCGCTTAGCATGTCCAATTGCAGTTTCTACAGAAAGAGTGTTTCAGAACGGCTCAATCAAAAGTAAGGTTCAACTCTGTTAGTTGAATGCTCAGAACAGAAAGAATTTTCACAGAATGCTACTGTGTAGTTTATATTTGAATATATTCCATTTTTCCACTATTACCCTCTTAGCGCTCGGAATGTCCACTTCCATTTTCTACAGAAAGAGTGTTCAGAACTGCGCAATCAAAAGTATGGTTTAACTCTGTTAGCTTAATGAACATATCAGAAATAAGTTTCACACAATGCTTCTGTGTAGTTTTTATTTGAAGATATTATTTTTCCCAATATAGGCCTCTTCGCGCTCAGAATGTCCAATTGCAGTTTCTACAGAAAGAGTGTTTCAGAAAGGCTCAATCAAATGTAAGGTTCAACTCTGTTAGTTGAATGCACAGAACAGAAAGAAGTTTCATACAATGCTTCTGTGTAGTTTATATTTGAACATATTCATTTTCCACTATTACCCACTTAGCGCTATGAATGTCCAGTTGCATTTTCTACAGACAGAGTGTTTCAAAACTGCTCAATCAAAAGTATGGTTTAACTCTGTTAGCTGAATGCTCAGATCAGAAAGAAGTTTCACAGAATGCTTCTGTGTAGTTTATATTTGAATATATTCCTTTTTCCACTACTACTCTCTTAGCGCTCCAAATGTCCAGTTGCATTTTCTACAGAAAGAGTGTTCAGATCTGCTCAATCAAAAGAATGGTTTAACTCTGTTAGCTGAATGCACAGATCAGAAAGAAGTTTCACAGAATGATTCTGTGTAGTTTATATTTGGAGACATTCCTCTTTCCACTATTACCCTCTTAGCGCTCCGAATCTCCACTTGCATTTTCTACAGAAAGAGTGTTTCAGAACGGCTCAATCAAAACTAAGGTTCAACTCTTTTAGTTGAACAAACAGAACAGAAAGAAGTTTCACAGAATTCTTCTGTGTAGTTTTTATTTGTAGACATTCTTTTTCCCAATATAGGCCTCTTAGCGCTCAGAATGTCCAATTGCAGTTTCTACAGAAAGAGTGTTTCAGAACGGCTCAATCAAAAGTTAGGTTCAACTCTGTTAGTTGAATGCACAGAACAGAAAGAAGTTTCATACAATGCTTCTGTGTAGTTTATATTTGAACATATTCTTTTTTCCACTATTACCCACTTAGCGCTACGAATGTCCAGTTGCATTTTCTACAGACAGTGTTTCAAAACTGCTCAATCAAAAGTATGGTTTAACTCTGTTAGCTGAATGCTCAGATCAGAAAGAAGTTTCACAGAATGCTTCTGTGTAGTTTATATTTGAATATATTCCTTTTTCCACTACTACGCTCTTAGCGCTCCAAATGTCCAGTTGCATTTTCAACAGAAAGAGTGTTCAGATCTGCTCAATCAAAAGTATGGTTTAACTCTGTTAGCTGAATGCACAGATCAGAAAGAAGTTTCACCGAATGATTCTGTGTAGTTTATATTTGAAGACATTCCTTTTTCCACTATTACGCACTTAGCGCTCCGAATCTCCACTTGCATTTTCTACAAAAAGAGTGTTTCATAACTGCTCAATCAAAAATATGTTTTATCTCTGTTAACTGAATTTACAGATCAGAAATAAGTTTCACAGAATGCATCTGTGTAGTTTTTATTTGAAGATATTCTTTTTCAAAATGTAGGCCTCTTAGCGCTTAGCATGTCCAATTGCAGTTTCTACAGAAAGAGTGTTTCAGAACGGCTCAATCAAAAGTAAGGTTCAACTCTGTTAGTTGAATGCACAGAACAGAAAGAATTTTCACAGAATTCTACTGTGTAGTTTATATTTGAATATATTCCTTTTCCCACTATTACCCTCTTAGCGCTCCGAATGTCCACTTGCATTTTCTACAGAAAGAGTGTTCAGAACTGCGCAATCAAAAGTATGGTTTAACTCTGTTAGCTTAATGAACATATCAGAAATAAGTTTCACACAATGCTTCTGTGTAGTTTTTACTTGAAGATATTATTTTTCCCAATAGAGGCCGATTAGCGCTCAGAATGTCCAATTGCAGTTTCTACAGAAAGAGTGTTTCAGAAAGGCTCAATCAAAAGTAAGGTTCAACTCTGTTAGTTGAATGCACAGAACAGAAAGAAGTTTCATACAATGCTTCTGTGTAGTTTATATTTGAACATATTCTTTTTTCCACTATTACCCACTTAGCGCTACGAATGTCCAGTTGCATTTTCTACAGACAGAGTGTTTCAAAACTGCTCAATCAAAAGTATGGTTTAACTCTGTTAGCTGAATATTCAGATCAGAAAGAAGTTTCACAGAATGCTTCTGTGTAGTTTATATTTGAATATATTCCTTTTTCCACTACTACTCTCTTAGCGCTCCAAATGTCCAGTTGCATTTTCAACAGAAAGAGTGTTCAGATCTGCTCAATCAAAAGTATGGTTTAACTCTGTTAGCTGAATGCACAGATCAGAAAGAAGTTTCACAGAATGATTCTGTGTAGTTTATATTTGGAGACATTCCTTTTTCCACTATTACCCTCTTAGCGCTCCGAATCTCCACTTGCATTTTCTACAGAAAGAGTGTTTCAGAACGGCTCAATCAAAATTAAGGTTCAACTCTTTTAGTTGAACAAACAGAACAGAAAGAAGTTTCACACAATTCTTCTGTGTAGTTTTTATTTTTAGACATTCTTTTTCCCAATATAGGCCTCTTAGCGCTCAGAATGTCCAATTGCAGTTTCTACAGAAAGAGTGTTTCAGAACGGCTCAATCAAAAGTAAGGTTCAACTCTGTTAGTTGAATGCACAGAACAGAAAGAAGTTTCATACAATGCTTCTGTGTAGTTTATATTTGAACATATACTTTTTTCCACTATTACCCACTTAGCGCTACGAATGTCCAGTTGCATTTTCAACAGACAGAGTGTTTCAAAACTGCTCAATCAAAAGTATGGTTTAACTCTGTTAGCTGTATGCTCAGATCAGAAAGAAGTTTCACAGAATGCTTCTCTGTAGTTTATATTTGAATATATTCCTTTTTCCACTACTACGCTCTTAGCGCTCCAAATGTCCACTTGCATTTTCAACAGAAAGAGTGTTCAGATCTGCTCAATCAAAATATGGTTTAACTCTGTTAGCTGAATGCACAGATCAGAAAGAAGTTTCACCGAATGATTCTGTGTAGTTTATATATGAAGACATTCCTTTTTCCACTATTACCCTCTTAGCGCTCCGAATCTCCACTTGCATTTTCTACAAAAAGAGTGTTTCATAACTGCTCAATTAAAAATATGTTTATCTCTGTTAACTGAACTTACAGATCAGAAATAAGTTTCACAGAATGCATCTGTGTAGTTTTTATTTGAAGATATTCTTTTTCCCAATGTAGGCCTCTTAGCGCTTAGCATGTCCAATTGCAGTTTCTACAGAAAGAGTGTTTCAGAACGGCTCAATCAAAAGTAAGGTTCAACTCTGTTAGTTGAATGCTCAGAACAGAAAGAATTTTCACAGAATGCTACTGTGTAGTTTATATTTGAATATATTCCATTTTTCCACTATTACCCTCTTAGCGCTCGGAATGTCCACTTCCATTTTCTACAGAAAGAGTGTTCAGAACTGCGCAATCAAAAGTATGGTTTAACTCTGTTAGCTTAATGAACATATCAGAAATAAGTTTCACACAATGCTTCTGTGTAGTTTTTATTTGAAGATATTATTTTTCCCAATATAGGCCTCTTCGCGCTCAGAATGTCCAATTGCAGTTTCTACAGAAAGAGTGTTTCAGAAAGGCTCAATCAAATGTAAGGTTCAACTCTGTTAGTTGAATGCACAGAACAGAAAGAAGTTTCATACAATGCTTCTGTGTAGTTTATATTTGAACATATTCATTTTCCACTATTACCCACTTAGCGCTATGAATGTCCAGTTGCATTTTCTACAGACAGAGTGTTTCAAAACTGCTCAATCAAAAGTATGGTTTAACTCTGTTAGCTGAATGCTCAGATCAGAAAGAAGTTTCACAGAATGCTTCTGTGTAGTTTATATTTGAATATATTCCTTTTTCCACTACTACTCTCTTAGCGCTCCAAATGTCCAGTTGCATTTTCTACAGAAAGAGTGTTCAGATCTGCTCAATCAAAAGAATGGTTTAACTCTGTTAGCTGAATGCACAGATCAGAAAGAAGTTTCACAGAATGATTCTGTGTAGTTTATATTTGGAGACATTCCTCTTTCCACTATTACCCTCTTAGCGCTCCGAATCTCCACTTGCATTTTCTACAGAAAGAGTGTTTCAGAACGGCTCAATCAAAACTAAGGTTCAACTCTTTTAGTTGAACAAACAGAACAGAAAGAAGTTTCACAGAATTCTTCTGTGTAGTTTTTATTTGTAGACATTCTTTTTCCCAATATAGGCCTCTTAGCGCTCAGAATGTCCAATTGCAGTTTCTACAGAAAGAGTGTTTCAGAACGGCTCAATCAAAAGTAAGGTTCAACTCTGTTAGTTGAATGCACAGAACAGAAAGAAGTTTCATACAATGCTTCTGTGTAGTTTATATTTGAACATATTCTTTTTTCCACTATTACCCACTTAGCGCTACGAATGTCCAGTTGCATTTTCTACAGACAGAGTGTTTCAAAACTGCTCAATCAAAAGTATGTTTTAACTCTGTTAGCTGAATGCTCAGATCAGAAAGAACTTTCACAGAATGCTTCTGTGTAGTTTATATTTGAATATATTCCTTTTTCCACTACTACGCTCTTAGCGCTCCAAATGTCCAGTTGCATTTTCAACAGAAAGAGTGTTCAGATCTGCTCAATCAAAAGTATGGTTTAACTCTGTTAGCTGAATGCACAGATCAGAAAGAAGTTTCACCGAATGATTCTGTGTAGTTTATATTTGAAGACATTCCTTTTTCCACTATTACCCTCTTAGCGCTCCGAATCTCCACTTGCATTTTCTACAAAAAGAGTGTTTCATAACTGCTCAATCAAAAATATGTTTTATCTCTGTTAACTGAATTTACAGATCAGAAATAAGTTTCACAGAATGCATCTGTGTAGTTTTTATTTGAAGATATTCTTTTTCCCAATGTAGGCCTCTTAGCGCTTAGCATGTCCAATTGCAGTTTCTACAGAAAGAGTGTTTCAGAACGGCTCAATCAAAAGTAAGGTTCAACTCTGTTAGTTGAATGCACAGAACAGAAAGAATTTTCACAGAATGCTACTGTGTAGTTTATATTTGAATATATTCCTTTTCCCACTATTACACTCTTAGCGCTCGGAATGTCCACTTGCATTTTCTACAGAAAGAGTGTTCAGAACTGCGCCATCAAAAGTATGGTTTAACTCTGTTAGCTTAATGAACATATCAGAAATAAGTTTCACACAATGCTTCTGTGTAGTTTTTGTTTGAAGATATTATTTTTCCCAATAGAGGCCGATTAGCGCTCAGAATGTCCAATTGCAGTTTCTACAGAAAGAGTGTTTCAGAAAGGCTCAATCAAAAGAAAGGTTCAACTCTGTTAGTTGAATGCACAGAACAGAAAGAAGTTTCATACAATGCTTCTGTGTAGTTTATATTTGAACATATTCTTTTTTCCACTATTACCCACTTAGCGCTACGAATGTCCAGTTGCATTTTCTACAGACAGAGTGTTTCAAAACTGCTCAATCAAAAGTATGGTTTAACTCTGTTAGCTTTATGCTCAGATCAGAAAAAAGTTTCACAGAATGCTTCTGTGTAGTTTATATTTGAATATATTCCTTTTTCCACTACTACTCTCTTAGCGCTCCAAATGTCCAGTTGCATTTTCTACAGAAAGAGTGTTCAGATCTGCTCAATCAAAAGTATGGTTTAACTCTGTTAGCTGAATGCACAGATCAGAAAGAAGTTTCACAGAATGATTCTGTGTAGTTTATATTTGGAGACATTCCTTTTTCCACTATTACCCTCTTAGCGCTCCGAATCTCCACTGGCATTTTCTACAGAAAGAGTGTTTCAGAACGGCTCAATCAAAACTAAGGTTCAACTCTTTTAGTTGAACAAACAGAACAGAAAGAAGTTTCACACAATTCTTCTGTGTAGTTTTTATTTGTAGACATTCTTTTTCCCAATATAGGCCTCTTAGCGCTCAGAATGTCCAATTGCAGTTTCTACAGAAAGAGTGTTTCAGAACGGCTCAATCAAAAGTAAGGTTCAACTCTGTTAGTTGAATGCACAGAACAGAAAGAAGTTTCATACAATGCTTCTGTGTAGTTTATATTTGAACATATTCTTTTTTCCACTATTACCCACTTAGCGCTACGAATGTCCAGTTGCATTTTCTACAGACAGAGTGTTTCAAAACTGCTCAATCAAAAGTATGGTTTAACTCTGTTAGCTGAATGCTCAGATCAGAAAGAAGTTTCACAGAATGCTTCTGTGTAGTTTATATTTGAATATATTCCTTTTTCCACTACTACTCTCTTAGCGCTCCAAATGTCCAGTTGCATTTTCAACAGAAAGAGTGTTCAGATCTGCTCAATCAAAAGTATGGTTTAATTCTGTTAGCTGAATGCACAGATCAGAAAGAAGTTTCACCGAATGATTCTGTGTAGTTTATATTTGAAGACATTCCTTTTTCCAATATTACCCTCTTAGGGCTCCGAATCTCCACTTGCATTTTCTACAAAAAGAGTGTTTCATAACTGCTCAATCAAAAATATGTTTTATCTCTGTTAACTGAATTTACAGATCAGAAATAAGTTTCACAGAATGCATCTGTGTAGTTTTTATTTGAAGATATTCTTTTTCCCAATGTAGGCCTCTTAGCGCTTAGCATGTCCAATTGCAGTTTATACAGAAAGAGTGTTTCAGAACGGCTCAATCAAAAGTAAGGTTCAAATCTGTTAGTTGAATGCACAGAACAGAAAGAATTTTCACAGAATGCTACTGTGTAGTTTATATTTGAATATATTCCTTTTTCCACTATTACCCTCTTAGCGCTCCGAATGTCCACTTGCATTTTCTACAGAAAGAGTGTTCAGAACTGCGCAATCAAAAGTATGGTTTAACTCTGTTATCTTAATGAACATATCAGAAATAAGTTTCACACAATGCTTCTGTGTAGTTTTTATTTGAAGATATTATTTTTCCCAATAGAGGCCTCTTAGCACTCAGAATGTCCAATTGCAGTTTCTACAGAAAGAGTGTTTCAGAAAGTCTCAATCAAAAGTAAGGTTCAACTCTGTTAGTTGAATGCACAGAACAGAAGGAAGTTTCATACAATGCTTCTGTGTAGTTTATATTTGAACATATTCTTTTTTCCACTATTACCCACATAGCGCTACGAATGTCCAGTTGCATTTTCTACAGACAGAGTGTTTCAAAACTGCTCAATCAAAAGTATGGTTTAACTCTGTTAGCTGAATGCTCAGATCAGAAAGAAGTTTCACAGAATGCTTCTGTGTAGTTTATATTTGAATATATTCCTTTTTCCACTACTACTCTCTTAGCGCTCCAAATGTCCAGTTGCATTTTCTACAGAAAGAGTGTTCAGATCTGCTCAATCAAAAGTATGGTTTAACTCTGTTAGCTGAATGCACAGATCAGAAAGAAGTTTCACAGAATGATTCTGTGTAGTTTATATTTGGAGACATTCCTTTTTCCACTATTACCCTCTTAGCGCTCCGAATCTCCACTTGCATTTTCTACAGAAAGAGTGTTTCAGAACGGCTCAATCAAAACTAAGGTTCAACTCTTTTAGTTGAACAAACAGAACAGAAAGAAGTTTCACACAATTCTTCTGTGTAGTTTTTATTTTTAGACATTCTTTTTCCCAATATAGGCCTCTTAGCGCTCAGAATGTCCAATTGCAGTTTCTACAGAAAGAGTGTTTCAGAACGGCTCAATCAAAAGTAAGGTTCAACTCTGTTAGTTGAATGCACAGAACAAAAAGAAGTTTCATACAATGCTTCTGTGTAGTTTATATTTGAACATATACTTTTTTCCACTATTACCCACTTAGCGCTACGAATGTCCAGTTGCATTTTCAACAGACAGAGTGTTTCAAAACTGCTCAATCAAAAGTATGGTTTAACTCTGTTAGCTGAATGCTCAGATCAGAAAGAAGTTTCACAGAATGCTTCTGTGTAGTTTATATTTGAATGTATTCCTTTTTCCACTACTACTCTCTTAGCGCTCCAAATGTCCAGTTGCATTTTCTACAGAAAGAGTGTTCAGATCTGCTCAATCAAAAGTATGGTTTAAATCTGTTAGCTGAATGCACAGATCAGAAAGAAGTTTCACAGAATGATTCTGTGTAGTTTATATTTGGAGACATTCCTTTTTCCACTATTACCCTCTTAGCGCTCCGAATCTCCACTGGCATTTTCTACAGAAAGAGTGTTTCAGAACGGCTCAATCAAACTAAGGTTCAACTCTTTTAGTTGAACAAACAGAACAGAAAGAAGTTTCACACAATTCTTCTGTGTAGTTTTTATTTGTAGACATTCTTTTTCCCAATATAGGCCTCTTAGCGCTCAGAATGTCCAATTGCAGTTTCTACAGAAAGAGTGTTTCAGAACGGCTCAATCAAAAGTAAGGTTCAACTCTGTTAGTTGAATGCACAGAACAGAAAGAAGTTTCATACAATGCTTCTGTGTAGTTTATATTTGAACATATTCTTTTTTCCACTATTACCCACTTAGCGCTACGAATGTCCAGTTGCATTTTCTACAGACAGAGTGTTTCAAAACTGCTCAATCAAAAGTATGTTTTAACTCTGTTAGCTGAATGCTCAGATCAGAAAGAACTTTCACAGAATGCTTCTGTGTAGTTTATATTTGAATATATTCCTTTTTCCACTACTACGCTCTTAGCGCTCCAAATGTCCAGTTGCATTTTCAACAGAAAGAGTGTTCAGATCTGCTCAATCAAAAGTATGGTTTAACTCTGTTAGCTGAATGCACAGATCAGAAACAAGTTTCACCGAATGATTCTGTGTAGTTTATATTTGAAGACATTCCTTTTTCCACTATTACCCTCTTAGCGCTCCGAATCTCCACTTGCATTTTCTACAAAAAGAGTGTTTCATAACTGCTCAATCAAAAATATGTTTTATCTCTGTTAACTGAATTTACAGATCAGAAATAAGTTTCACAGAATGCATCTGTGTAGTTTTTATTTGAAGATATTCTTTTTCCCAATGTAGGCCTCTTAGCGCTTAGCATGTCCAATTGCAGTTTCTACAGAAAGAGTGTTTCAGAACGGCTCAATCAAAAGTAAGGTTCAACTCTGTTAGTTGAATGCACAGAACAGAAAGAATTTTCACAGAATGCTACTGTGTAGTTTATATTTGAATATATTCCTTTTCCCACTATTACACTCTTAGCGCTCGGAATGTCCACTTGCATTTTCTACAGAAAGAGTGTTCAGAACTGCGCCATCAAAAGTATGGTTTAACTCTGTTAGCTTAATGAACATATCAGAAATAAGTTTCACACAATGCTTCTGTGTAGTTTTTGTTTGAAGATATTATTTTTCCCAATAGAGGCCGATTAGCGCTCAGAATGTCCAATTGCAGTTTCTACAGAAAGAGTGTTTCAGAAAGGCTCAATCAAAAGTAAGGTTCAACTCTGTTAGTTGAATGCACAGAACAGAAAGAAGTTTCATACAATGCTTCTGTGTAGTTTATATTTGAACATATTCTTTTTTCCACTATTACCCACTTAGCGCTACGAATGTCCAGTTGCATTTTCTACAGACAGAGTGTTTCAAAACTGCTCAATCAAAAGTATGGTTTAACTCTGTTAGCTTTATGCTCAGATCAGAAAGAAGTTTCACAGAATGCTTCTGTGTAGTTTATATTTGAATATATTCCTTTTTCCACTACTACTCTCTTAGCGCTCCAAATGTCCAGTTGCATTTTCTACAGAAAGAGTGTTCAGATCTGCTCAATCAAAAGTATGGTTTAACTCTGTTAGCTGAATGCACAGATCAGAAAGAAGTTTCACAGAATGATTCTGTGTAGTTTATATTTGGAGACATTCCTTTTTCCACTATTACCCTCTTAGCGCTCCGAATCTCCACTGGCATTTTCTACAGAAAGAGTGTTTCAGAACGGCTCAAACAAAACTAAGGTTCAACTCTTTTAGTTGAACAAACAGAACAGAAAGAAGTTTCACACAATTCTTCTGTGTAGTTTTTATTTGTAGACATTCTTTTTCCCAATATAGGCCTCTTAGCGCTCAGAATGTCCAATTGCAGTTTCTACAGAAAGAGTGTTTCAGAACGGCTCAATCAAAAGTAAGGTTCAACTCTGTTATTTGAATGCACAGAACAGAAAGAAGTTTCATACAATGCTTCTGTGTAGTTTATATTTGAACATATTCTTTTTTCCACTATTACCCACTTAGCGCTACGAATGTCCAGTTGCATTTTCTACAGACAGAGTGTTTCAAAACTGCTCAATCAAAAGTATGGTTTAACTCTGTTAGCTGAATGCTCAGATCAGAAAGAAGTTTCACAGAATGCTTCTGTGTAGTTTATATTTGAATATATTCCTTTTTCCACTACTACTCTCTTAGCGCTCCAAATGTCCAGTTGCATTTTCAACAGAAAGAGTGTTCAGATCTGCTCAATCAAAAGTATGGTTTAATTCTGTTAGCTGAATGCACAGATCAGAAAGAAGTTTCACCGAATGATTCTGTGTAGTTTATATTTGAAGACATTCCTTTTTCCAATATTACCCTCTTAGGGCTCCGAATCTCCACTTGCATTTTCTACAAAAAGAGTGTTTCATAACTGCTCAATCAAAAATATGTTTTATCTCTGTTAACTGAATTTACAGATCAGAAATAAGTTTCACAGAATGCATCTGTGTAGTTTTTATTTGAAGATATTCTTTTTCCCAATGTAGGCCTCTTAGCGCTTAGCATGTCCAATTGCAGTTTCTACAGAAAGAGTGTTTCAGAACGGCTCAATCAAAAGTAAGGTTCAAATCTGTTAGTTGAATGCACAGAACAGAAAGAATTTTCACAGAATGCTACTGTGTAGTTTATATTTGAATATATTCCTTTTTCCACTATTACCCTCTTAGCGCTCCGAATGTCCACTTGCATTTTCTACAGAAAGAGTGTTCAGAACTGCGCAATCAAAAGTATGGTTTAACTCTGTTATCTTAATGAACATATCAGAAATAAGTTTCACACAATGCTTCTGTGTAGTTTTTATTTGAAGATATTATTTTTCCCAATAGAGGCCTCTTAGCGCTCAGAATGTCCAATTGCAGTTTCTACAGAAAGAGTGTTTCAGAAAGTCTCAATCAAAAGTAAGGTTCAACTCTGTTAGTTGAATGCACAGAACAGAAGGAAGTTTCATACAATGCTTCTGTGTAGTTTATATTTGAACATATTCTTTTTTCCACTATTACCCACTTAGCGCTACGAATGTCCAGTTGCATTTTCTACAGACAGAGTGTTTCAAAACTGCTCAATCAAAAGTATGGTTTAACTCTGTTAGCTGAATGCTCAGATCAGAAAGAAGTTTCACAGAATGCTTCTGTGTAGTTTATATTTGAATATATTCCTTTTTCCACTACTACTCTCTTAGCGCTCCAAATGTCCAGTTGCATTTTCTACAGAAAGAGTGTTCAGATCTGCTCAATC
Source organism: Symphalangus syndactylus (assembly GCF_028878055.3). Taxonomy (NCBI): domain Eukaryota; kingdom Metazoa; phylum Chordata; class Mammalia; order Primates; family Hylobatidae; genus Symphalangus; species Symphalangus syndactylus. Next base: position 5,544,215 of record NC_072446.2, read on the forward strand.
AAAAGTATGGTTTAACTCTGTTAGCTGAATGCACAGATCAGAAAGAAGTTTCACAGAATGATTCTGTGTAGTTTATATTTGGAGACATTCCTTTTTCCACTATTACCCTCTTAGCGCTCCGAATCTCCACTTGCATTTTCTACAGAAAGAGTGTTTCAGAACGGCTCAATCAAAACTAAGGTTCAACTCTTTTAGTTGAACAAACAGAACAGAAAGAAGTTTCACACAATTCTTCTGTGTAGTTTTTATTTTTAGACATTCTTTTTCCCAATATAGGCCTCTTAGCGCTCAGAATGTCCAATTGCAGTTTCTACAGAAAGAGTGTTTCAGAACGGCTCAATCAAAAGTAAGGTTCAACTCTGTTAGTTGAATGCACAGAACAGAAAGAAGTTTCATACAATGCTTCTGTGTAGTTTATATTTGAACATATACTTTTTTCCACTATTACCCACTTAGCGCTACGAATGTCCAGTTGCATTTTCAACAGACAGAGTGTTTCAAAACGGCTCAATCAAAAGTATGGTTTAACTCTGTTAGCTGTATGCTCAGATCAGAAAGAAGTTTCACAGAATGCTTCTCTGTAGTTTATATTTGAATATATTCCTTTTTCCACTACTACGCTCTTAGCGCTCCAAATGTCCAGTTGCATTTTCAACAGAAAGGGTGTTCAGATCTGCTCAATCAAAAGTATGGTTTAACTCTGTTAGCTGAATGCACAGATCAGAAAGAAGTTTCACCGAATGATTCTGTGTAGTTTATATTTGAAGACATTCTTTTTTCCACTATTACCCACTTAGCGCTCCGAATCTCCACTTGCATTTTCTACAAAAAGAGTGTTTCATAACTGCTCAATCAAAAATATGTTTTATCTCTGTTAACTGAATTTACAGATCAGAAATAAGTTTCACAGAATGCATCTGTGTAGTTTTTATTTGAAGATATTCTTTTTCCCAATGTAGGCCTCTTAGCGCTTAGCATGTCCAATTGCAGTTTCTACAGAAAGAGTGTTTCAGAACGGCTCAATCAAAAGTAAGCTTCAACTCTGTTAGTTGAATGCACAGAACAGGAAGAATTTTCACAGAATGCTACTGTGTAGTTTATATTTGAATATATTCCTTTTTCCACTATTACCCTCTTAGCGCTCCGAATGTCCACTTGAATTATCTACAGAAAGAGTGTTCAGAACTGCGCAATCAAAAGTATGGTTTAACTCTGTTAGCTTAATGAACATATCAGAAATAAGTTTCACAAAATGCTTCTGTGTAGTTTTTATTTGAAGATATTATTTTTCCCAATATAGGCCTCTTAGCGCTCAGAATGTCCAATTGCAGTTTCTACAGAAAGAGTGTTTCAGAACGGCTCAATCAAAAGTAAGGTTCAACTCTGTTAGTTGAATGCACAGAACAGAAAGAAGTTTCATACAATGTTTCTGTGTAGTTTATATTTGAACATATTCTTTTTTCCACTATTACCCACTTAGCGCTACGAATGTCCAGTTGCATTTTCTACAGACAGAGTGTTTCAAAACTGCTCAATCAAAAGTATGGTTTAACTCTGTTAGCTGAATGCTCAGATCAGAAAGAAGTTTCACAGAATGCTTCTGTGTAGTTTATATTTGAATATATTCCTTTTTCCACTACTACTCTCTTAGCGCTCCAAATGTCCAGTTGCATTTTCTACAGAAAGTGTGTTCAGATCTGCTCAATCAAAAGTATAGTTTAACTCTGTTAGCTGAATGCACAGATCAGAAAGAAGTTTCACAGAATGATTCTGTGTAGTTTATATTTGGAGACATTCCTTTTTCCACTATTACCCTCTTAGCGCTCCGAATCTCCACTTGCATATTCTACAGAAAGAGTGTTCAGATCTGCTCAATCAAAAGTATGGTTTAACTCTGTTAGCTGAATGCACAGATCAGAAAGAAGTTTCACAGAATGATTCTGTGTAGTTTATATTCGGAGACATTCCTTTTTCCATTAATACCCTCTTAGCGCTCCGAAACTCCACTTGCATTTTCTACAGAAAGAGTGTTTCAGAACGGCTCAATCAAAACTAAGTTTCAACTCTTTTAGTTGAACAAACAGAACAGAAAGAAGTTTCACACAATTCTTCTGTGTAGTTTTTATTTGTAGACATTCTTTTTCCCAATATAGGCCTCTTAGCGCTCAGAATGTCCAATTGCAGTTTCTACAGAAAGAGTGTTTCAGAACGGCTCAATCAAAAGTAAGGTTCAACTCTGTTAGTTGAATGCACAGAACAGAAAGAAGTTTCATACAATGCTTCTGTGTAGTTTATATTTGAACATATTCTTTTTTCCACTATTACCCACTTAGTGCTACGAATGTCCAGTTGCATTTTCTACAGACAGAGTGTTTCAAAACTGCTCAATCAAAAGTATGGTTTAACTCTGTTAGCTGAATGCTCAGATCAGAAAGAAGTTTCACAGAATGCTTCTGTGTAGTTTATATTTGAATATATTCCTTTATCCACTACTACGCTCTTAGCGCTCCAAATGTCCAGTTGCTTTTTCAACAGAAAGGGTGTTCAGATCTGCTCAATCAAAAGTATGGTTTAACTCTGTTAGCTGAATGCACAGATCAGAAAGAAGTTTCACCGAATGGTTCTGTGTAGTTTATATTTGAAGACATTCCTTTTTCCACTATTACCCTCTTAGCGCTCCGAATCTCCACTTGCATTTTCTACAAAAAGAGTGTTTCATAACTGCTCAATCAAAAATATGTTTTATCTCTGTTAACTGAATTTACAGATCAGAAATAAGTTTCACAGAATGCATCTGTGTAGTTTTTATTTGAAGATATTCTTTTTCCCAATGTAGGCCTCTTAGCGCTTAGCATGTCCAATTGCAGTTTCTACAGAAAGAGTGTTTCAGAACGGCTCAATCAAAAGTAAGGTTCAACTCTGTTAGTTGAATGCACAGAACAGGAAGAATTTTCACAGAATGCTACTGTGTAGTTTATATTTGAATATATTCCTTTTTCCACTATTACCCTCTTAGCGCTCCGAATGTCCACTTGCATTTTCTACAGAAAGAGTGTTCAGAACTGCGCAATCAAAAGTATGGTTTAACTCTGTTAGCTTAATGAACATATCAGAAATAAGTTTCACACAATGCTTCTGTGTAGTTTTTATTTGAAGATATTATTTTTCCCAATAGAGGCCTCTTAGCGCTCAGAATGTCCAATTGCAGTTTCTACAGAAAGAGTGTTTCAGAACGGCTCAATCAAAAGTAAGGTTCAACTCTGTTAGTTGAATGCACAGAACAGAAAGAAGTTTCATACAATGCTTCTGTGTAGTTTATATTTGAACATATTCTTTTTTCCACTATTACCCACTTAGCGCTACGAATGTCCAGTTGCATTTTCTACAGACAGAGTGTTTCAAAACTGCTCAATCAAAAGTATGGTTTAACTCTGTTAGCTGAATGCTCAGATCAGAAAGAAGTTTCACAGAATGCTTCTGTGTAGTTTATATTTGAATATATTCCTTTTTCCACTACTACTCTCTTAGCGCTCCAAATGTCCAGTTGCATTTTCAACAGAAAGAGTGTTCAGATCTGCTCAATCAAAAGTATGGTTTAATTCTGTTAGCTGAATGCACAGATCAGAAAGAAGTTTCACCGAATGATTCTGTGTAGTTTATATTTGAAGACATTCCTTTTTCCAATATTACCCTCTTAGGGCTCCGAATCTCCACTTGCATTTTCTACAAAAAGAGTGTTTCATAACTGCTCAATCAAAAATATGTTTTATCTCTGTTAACTGAATTTACAGATCAGAAATAAGTTTCACAGAATGCATCTGTGTAGTTTTTATTTGAAGATATTCTTTTTCCCAATGTAGGCCTCTTAGCGCTTAGCATGTCCAATTGCTGTTTCTACAGCAAGAGTGTTTCAGAACGGCTCAATCAAAAGTAAGGTTCAAATCTGTTAGTTGAATGCACAGAACAGAAAGAATTTTCACAGAATGCTACTGTGTAGTTTATATTTGAATATATTCCTTTTTCCACTATTACCCTCTTAGCGCTCCGAATGTCCACTTGCATTTTCTACAGAAAGAGTGTTCAGAACTGCGCAATCAAAAGTATGGTTTAACTCTGTTATCTTAATGAACATATCAGAAATAAGTTTCACACAATGCTTCTGTGTAGTTTTTATTTGAAGATATTATTTTTCCCAATAGAGGCCTCTTAGCGCTCAGAATGTCCAATTGCAGTTTCTACAGAAAGAGTGTTTCAGAAAGTCTCAATCAAAAGTAAGGTTCAACTCTGTTAGTTGAATGCACAGAACAGAAGGAAGTTTCATACAATGCTTCTGTGTAGTTTATATTTGAACATATTCTTTTTTCCACTATTACCCACTTAGCGCTACGAATGTCCAGTTGCATTTTCTACAGACAGAGTGTTTCAAAACTGCTCAATCAAAAGTATGGTTTAACTCTGTTAGCTGAATGCTCAGATCAGAAAGAAGTTTCACAGAATGCTTCTGTGTAGTTTATATTTGAATATATTCCTTTTTCCACTACTACTCTCTTAGCGCTCCAAATGTCCAGTTGCATTTTCTACAGAAAGAGTGTTCAGATCTGCTCAATCAAAAGTATGGTTTAACTCTGTTAGCTGAATGCACAGATCAGAAAGAAGTTTCACAGAATGATTCTGTGTAGTTTATATTTGGAGACATTCCTTTTTCCACTATTACCCTCTTAGCGCTCCGAATCTCCACTTGCATTTTCTACAGAAAGAGTGTTTCAGAACGGCTCAATCAAAACTAAGGTTCAACTCTTTTAGTTGAACAAACAGAACAGAAAGAAGTTTCACACAATTCTTCTGTGTAGTTTTTATTTTTAGACATTCTTTTTCCCAATATAGGCCTCTTAGCGCTCAGAATGTCCAATTGCAGTTTCTACAGAAAGAGTGTTTCAGAACGGCTCAATCAAAAGTAAGGTTCAACTCTGTTAGTTGAATGCACAGAACAGAAAGAAGTTTCATACAATGCTTCTGTGTAGTTTATATTTGAACATATACTTTTTTCCACTATTACCCACTTAGCGCTACGAATGTCCAGTTGCATTTTCAACAGACAGAGTGTTTCAAAACTGCTCAATCAAAAGTATGGTTTAACTCTGTTAGCTGTATGCTCAGATCAGAAAGAAGTTTCACAGAATGCTTCTCTGTAGTTTATATTTGAATATATTCCTTTTTCCACTACTACGCTCTTAGCGCTCCAAATGTCCAGTTGCATTTTCAACAGAAAGGGTGTTCAGATCTGCTCAATCAAAAGTATAGTTTAACTCTGTTAGCTGAATGCACAGATCAGAAAGAAGTTTCACAGAATGATTCTGTGTAGTTTATATTTGGAGACATTCCTTTTTCCACTATTACCCTCTTAGCGCTCCGAATCTCCACTTGCATATTCTACAGAAAGAGTGTTCAGATCTGCTCAATCAAAAGTATGGTTTAACTCTGTTAGCTGAATGCACAGATCAGAAAGAAGTTTCACAGAATGATTCTGTGTAGTTTATATTCGGAGACATTCCTTTTTCCATTAATACCCTCTTAGCGCTCCGAAACTCCACTTGCATTTTCTACAGAAAGAGTGTTTCAGAACGGCTCAATCAAAACTAAGTTTCAACTCTTTTAGTTGAACAAACAGAACAGAAAGAAGTTTCACACAATTCTTCTGTGTAGTTTTTATTTGTAGACATTCTTTTTCCCAATATAGGCCTCTTAGCGCTCAGAATGTCCAATTGCAGTTTCTACAGAAAGAGTGTTTCAGAACGGCTCAATCAAAAGTAAGGTTCAACTCTGTTAGTTGAATGCACAGAACAGAAAGAAGTTTCATACAATGCTTCTGTGTAGTTTATATTTGAACATATTCTTTTTTCCACTATTACCCACTTAGTGCTACGAATGTCCAGTTGCATTTTCTACAGACAGAGTGTTTCAAAACTGCTCAATCAAAAGTATGGTTTAACTCTGTTAGCTGAATGCTCAGATCAGAAAGAAGTTTCACAGAATGCTTCTGTGTAGTTTATATTTGAATATATTCCTTTATCCACTACTACGCTCTTAGCGCTCCAAATGTCCAGTTGCTTTTTCAACAGAAAGGGTGTTCAGATCTGCTCAATCAAAAGTATGGTTTAACTCTGTTAGCTGAATGCACAGATCAGAAAGAAGTTTCACCGAATGGTTCTGTGTAGTTTATATTTGAAGACATTCCTTTTTCCACTATTACCCTCTTAGCGCTCCGAATCTCCACTTGCATTTTCTACAAAAGGAGTGTTTCATAACTGCTCAATCAAAAATATGTTTTATCTCTGTTAACTGAATTTACAGATCAGAAATAAGTTTCACAGAATGCATCTGTGTAGTTTTTATTTGAAGATATTCTTTTTCCCAATGTAGGCCTCTTAGCGCTTAGCATGTCCAATTGCAGTTTCTACAGAAAGAGTGTTTCAGAACGGCTCAATCAAAAGTAAGGTTCAACTCTGTTAGTTGAATGCACAGAACAGGAAGAATTTTCACAGAATGCTACTGTGTAGTTTATATTTGAATATATTCCTTTTTCCACTATTACCCTCTTAGCGCTCCGAATGTCCACTTGCATTTTCTACAGAAAGAGTGTTCAGAACTGCGCAATCAAAAGTATGGTTTAACTCTGTTAGCTTAATGAACATATCAGAAATAAGTTTCACACAATGCTTCTGTGTAGTTTTTATTTGAAGATATTATTTTTCCCAATAGAGGCCTCTTAGCGCTCAGAATGTCCAATTGCAGTTTCTACAGAAAGAGTGTTTCAGAACGGCTCAATCAAAAGTAAGGTTCAACTCTGTTAGTTGAATGCACAGAACAGAAAGAAGTTTAATACAATGTTTCTGTGTAGTTTATATTTGAACATATTCTTTTTTCCACTATTACCCACTTAGCGCTACGAATGTCCAGTTGCATTTTCTACAGACAGAGTGTTTCAAAACTGCTCAATCAAAAGTATGGTTTAACTCTGTTAGCTGAATGCTCAGATCAGAAAGAAGTTTCACAGAATGCTTCTGTGTAGTTTATATTTGAAAATATTCCTTTTTCCACTACTACTCTCTTAGCGCTCCAAATGTCCAGTTGCATTTTCTACAGAAAGTGTGTTCAGATCTGCTCAATCAAAAGTATAGTTTAACTCTGTTAGCTGAATGCACAGATCAGAAAGAAGTTTCACAGAATGATTCTGTGTAGTTTATATTTGGAGACATTCCTTTTTCCACTATTACCCTCTTAGCGCTCCGAATCTCCACTTGCATATTCTACAGAAAGAGTGTTCAGATCTGCTCAATCAAAAGTATGGTTTAACTCTGTTAGCTGAATGCACAGATCAGAAAGAAGTTTCACAGAATGATTCTGTGTAGTTTATATTCGGAGACATTCCTTTTTCCATTAATACCCTCTTAGCGCTCCGAAACTCCACTTGCATTTTCTACAGAAAGAGTGTTTCAGAACGGCTCAATCAAAACTAAGTTTCAACTCTTTTAGTTGAACAAACAGAACAGAAAGAAGTTTCACACAATTCTTCTGTGTAGTTTTTATTTGTAGACATTCTTTTTCCCAATATAGGCCTCTTAGCGCTCAGAATGTCCAATTGCAGTTTCTACAGAAAGAGTGTTTCAGAACGGCTCAATCAAAAGTAAGGTTCAACTCTGTTAGTTGAATGCACAGAACAGAAAGAAGTTTCATACAATGCTTCTGTGTAGTTTATATTTGAACATATTCTTTTTTCCACTATTACCCACTTAGTGCTACGAATGTCCAGTTGCATTTTCTACAGACAGAGTGTTTCAAAACTGCTCAATCAAAAGTAAGGTTTAACTCTGTTAGCTGAATGCTCAGATCAGAAAGAAGTTTCACAGAATGCTTCTGTGTAGTTTATATTTGAATATATTCCTTTATCCACTACTACGCTCTTAGCGCTCCAAATGTCCAGTTGCTTTTTCAACAGAAAGGGTGTTCAGATCTGCTCAATCAAAAGTATGGTTTAACTCTGTTAGCTGAATGCACAGATCAGAAAGAAGTTTCACCGAATGGTTCTGTGTAGTTTATATTTGAAGACATTACTTTTTCCACTATTACCCTCTTAGCGCTCCGAATCTCCACTTGCATTTTCTACAAAAAGAGTGTTTCATAACTGCTCAATCAAAAATATGTTTTATCTCTGTTAACTGAATTTACAGATCAGAAATAAGTTTCACAGAATGCATCTGTGTAGTTTTTATTTGAAGATATTCTTTTTCCCAATGTAGGCCTCTTAGCGCTTAGCATGTCCAATTGCAGTTTCTACAGAAAGAGTGTTTCAGAACGGCTCAATCAAAAGTAAGGTTCAACTCTGTTAGTTGAATGCACAGAACAGGAAGAATTTTCACAGAATGCTACTGTGTAGTTTATATTTGAATATATTCCTTTTTCCACTATTACCCTCTTAGCGCTCCGAATGTCCACTTGCATTTTCTACAGAAAGAGTGTTCAGAACTGCGCAATCAAAAGTATGGTTTAACTCTGTTAGCTTAATGAACATATCAGAAATAAGTTTCACACAATGCTTCTGTGTAGTTTTTATTTGAAGATATTATTTTTCCCAATAGAGGCCTCTTAGCGCTCAGAATGTCCAATTGCAGTTTCTACAGAAAGAGTGTTTCAGAACGGCTCAATCAAAAGTAAGGTTCAACTCTGTTAGTTGAATGCACAGAACAGAAAGAAGTTTAATACAATGTTTCTGTGTAGTTTATATTTGAACATATTCTTTTTTCCACTATTACCCACTTAGCGCTACGAATGTCCAGTTGCATTTTCTACAGACAGAGTGTTTCAAAACTGCTCAATCAAAAGTATGGTTTAACTCTGTTAGCTGAATGCTCAGATCAGAAAGAAGTTTCACAGAATGCTTCTGTGTAGTTTATATTTGAATATATTCCTTTTTCCACTACTACTCTCTTAGCGCTCCAAATGTCCAGTTGCATTTTCTACAGAAAGTGTGTTCAGATCTGCTCAATCAAAAGTATAGTTTAACTCTGTTAGCTGAATGCACAGATCAGAAAGAAGTTTCACAGAATGATTCTGTGTAGTTTATATTTGGAGACATTCCTTTTTCCACTATTACCCTCTTAGCGCTCCGAATCTCCACTTGCATATTCTACAGAAAGAGTGTTCAGATCTGCTCAATCAAAAGTATGGTTTAACTCTGTTAGCTGAATGCACAGATCAGAAAGAAGTTTCACAGAATGATTCTGTGTAGTTTATATTCGGAGACATTCCTTTTTCCATTAATACCCTCTTAGCGCTCCGAAACTCCACTTGCATTTTCTACAGAAAGAGTGTTTCAGAACGGCTCAATCAAAACTAAGTTTCAACTCTTTTAGTTGAACAAACAGAACAGAAAGAAGTTTCACACAATTCTTCTGTGTAGTTTTTATTTGTAGACATTCTTTTTCCCAATATAGGCCTCTTAGCGCTCAGAATGTCCAATTGCAGTTTCTACAGAAAGAGTGTTTCAGAACGGCTCAATCAAAAGTAAGGTTCAACTCTGTTAGTTGAATGCACAGAACAGAAAGAAGTTTCATACAATGCTTCTGTGTAGTTTATATTTGAACATATTCTTTTTTCCACTATTACCCACTTAGTGCTACGAATGTCCAGTTGCATTTTCTACAGACAGAGTGTTTCAAAACTGCTCAATCAAAAGTATGGTTTAACTCTGTTAGCTGAATGCTCAGATCAGAAAGAAGTTTCACAGAATGCTTCTGTGTAGTTTATATTTGAATATATTCCTTTATCCACTACTACGCTCTTAGCGCTACAAATGTCCAGTTGCTTTTTCAACAGAAAGGGTGTTCAGATCTGCTCAATCAAAAGTATGGTTTAACTCTGTTAGCTGAATGCACAGATCAGAAAGAAGTTTCACCGAATGGTTCTGTGTAGTTTATATTTGAAGACATTCCTTTTTCCACTATTACCCTCTTAGCGCTCCGAATCTCCACTTGCATTTTCTACAAAAAGAGTGTTTCATAACTGCTCAATCAAAAATATGTTTTATCTCTGTTAACTGAATTTACAGATCAGAAATAAGTTTCACAGAATGCATCTGTGTAGTTTTTATTTGAAGATATTCTTTTTCCCAATGTAGGCCTCTTAGCGCTTAGCATGTCCAATTGCAGTTTCTACAGAAAGAGTGTTTCAGAACGGCTCAATCAAAAGTAAGGTTCAACTCTGTTAGTTGAATGCACAGAACAGGAAGAATTTTCACAGAATGCTACTGTGTAGTTTATATTTGAATATATTCCTTTTTCCACTATTACCCTCTTAGCGCTCCGAATGTCCACTTGCATTTTCTACAGAAAGAGTGTTCAGAACTGCGCAATCAAAAGTATGGTTTAACTCTGTTAGCTTAATGAACATATCAGAAATAAGTTTCACACAATGCTTCTGTGTAGTTTTTATTTGAAGATATTATTTTTCCCAATAGAGGCCTCTTAGCGCTCAGAATGTCCAATTGCAGTTTCTACAGAAAGAGTGTTTCAGAACGGCTCAATCAAAAGTAAGGTTCAACTCTGTTAGTTGAATGCACAGAACAGAAAGAAGTTTAATACAATGTTTCTGTGTAGTTTATATTTGAACATATTCTTTTTTCCACTATTACCCACTTAGCGCTACGAATGTCCAGTTGCATTTTCTACAGACAGAGTGTTTCAAAACTGCTCAATCAAAAGTATGGTTTAACTCTGTTAGCTGAATGCTCAGATCAGAAAGAAGTTTCACAGAATGCTTCTGTGTAGTTTATATTTGAATATATTCCTTTTTCCACTACTACTCTCTTAGCGCTCCAAATGTCCAGTTGCATTTTCTACAGAAAGTGTGTTCAGATCTGCTCAATCAAAAGTATAGTTTAACTCTGTTAGCTGAATGCACAGATCAGAAAGAAGTTTCACAGAATGATTCTGTGTAGTTTATATTTGGAGACATTCCTTTTTCCACTATTACCCTCTTAGCGCTTCGAATCTCCACTTGCATATTCTACAGAAAGAGTGTTCAGATCTGCTCAATCAAAAGTATGGTTTAACTCTGTTAGCTGAATGCACAGATCAGAAAGAAGTTTCACAGAATGATTCTGTGTAGTTTATATTCGGAGACATTCCTTTTTCCATTAATACCCTCTTAGCGCTCCGAAACTCCACTTGCATTTTCTACAGAAAGAGTGTTTCAGAACGGCTCAATCAAAACTAAGTTTCAACTCTTTTAGTTGAACAAACAGAACAGAAAGAAGTTTCACACAATTCTTCTGTGTAGTTTTTATTTGTAGACATTCTTTTTCCCAATATAGGCCTCTTAGCGCTCAGAATGTCCAATTGCAGTTTCTACAGAAAGAGTGTTTCAGAACGGCTCAATCAAAAGTAAGGTTCAACTCTGTTAGTTGAATGCACAGAACAGAAAGAAGTTTCATACAATGCTTCTGTGTAGTTTATATTTGAACATATTCTTTTTTCCACTATTACCCACTTAGTGCTATGAATGTCCAGTTGCATTTTCTACAGACAGAGTGTTTCAAAACTGCTCAATCAAAAGTATGGTTTAAGTCTGTTAGCTGAATGCTCAGATCAGAAAGAAGTTTCACAGAATGCTTCTGTGTAGTTTATATTTGAATATATTCCTTTATCCACTACTACGCTCTTAGCGCTCCAAATGTCCAGTTGCTTTTTCAACAGAAAGGGTGTTCAGATCTGCTCAATCAAAAGTATGGTTTAACTCTGTTAGCTGAATGCACAGATCAGAAAGAAGTTTCACCGAATGGTTCTGTGTAGTTTATATTTGAAGACATTCCTTTTTCCACTATTACCCTCTTAGCGCTCCGAATCTCCACTTGCATTTTCTACAAAAAGAGTGTTTCATAACTGCTCAATCAAAAATATGTTTTATCTCTGTTAACTGAATTTACAGATCAGAAATAAGTTTCACAGAATGCATCTGTGTAGTTTTTATTTGAAGATATTCTTTTTCCCAATGTAGGCCTCTTAGCGCTTAGCATGTCCAATTGCAGTTTCTACAGAAAGAGTGTTTCAGAACGGCTCAATCAAAAGTAAGGTTCAACTCTGTTAGTTGAATGCACAGAACAGGAAGAATTTTCACAGAATGCTACTGTGTAGTTTATATTTGAATATATTCCTTTTTCCACTATTACCCTCTTAGCGCTCCGAATGTCCACTTGCATTTTCTACAGAAAGAGTGTTCAGAACTGCGCAATCAAAAGTATGGTTTAACTCTGTTAGCTTAATGAACATATCAGAAATAAGTTTCACACAATGCTTCTGTGTAGTTTTTATTTGAAGATATTATTTTTCCCAATAGAGGCCTCTTAGCGCTCAGAATGTCCAATTGCAGTTTCTACAGAAAGAGTGTTTCAGAACGGCTCAATCAAAAGTAAGGTTCAACTCTGTTAGTTGAATGCACAGAACAGAAAGAAGTTTAATACAATGTTTCTGTGTAGTTTATATTTGAACATATTCTTTTTTCCACTATTACCCACTTAGCGCTACGAATGTCCAGTTGCATTTTCTACAGACAGAGTGTTTCAAAACTGCTCAATCAAAGTATGGTTTAACTCTGTTAGCTGAATGCTCAGATCAGAAAGAAGTTTCACAGAATGCTTCTGTGTAGTTTATATTTGAATATATTCCTTTTTCCACTACTACGCTCTTAGCGCTCCAAATATCCAGTTGCATTTTCAACAGAAAGAGTGTTCAGATCTGCTCAATCAAAAGTATGGTTTAACTCTATTAGCTGAATGCACAGATCAGAAAGAAGTTTCACCGAATGATTCTTTGTAGTTTATATTTGAAGACATTCCTTTTTCCACTATTACCGTCTTAGCGCTCCGAATCTCCACTTGCATTTTCTACAAAAAGAGTGTTTCATAACTGCTCAATCAAAAATATGTTTTATCTCTGTTAACTGAATTTACAGATCAGAAATAAGTTTCACAGAATGCATCTGTGTAGTTTTTATTTGAAGATATTCTTTTTCCCAATGTAGGCCTCTAAGCGCTTAGCATGTCCAATTGCAGTTTCTACAGAAAGAGTGTTTCAGAACGGCTCAATCAAAAGTAAGGTTCAACTCTGTTAGTTGAATGCACAGAACAGAAAGAATTTTCATAGAATGCTACTGTGTAGTTTATATTTGAATATATTCCTTTTTCCACTATTACCCTCTTAGCGCTCCGAATGTCCACTTGCATTTTCTACAGAAAGAGTGTTCAGAACTGCACAATCAAAAGTATGGTTTAACTCTGTTAGCTTAATGAACATATCAGAAATAAGTTTCACACAATGCTTCTGTGTAGTTTTTATTTGAAGATATTATTTTTCCCAATAGAGGCCTCTCAGCGCTCAGAATGTCCAATTGCAGTTTCTACAGAAAGAGTGTTTCAGAAAGGCTCAATCAAAAGTAAGGTTCAACTCTGTTAGTTGAATGCACAGAACAGAAAGAAGTTTCATACAATGCTTCTGTGTAGTTTATATTTGAACATATTCTTTTTTCCACTATTACCCACTTAGCGCTACGAATGTCCAGTTGCATTTTCTACAGACAGAGTGTTTCAAAACTGCTCAATCATAAGTATGGTTTAACTCTGTTAGCTGAATGCTCAGATCAGAAAGAAGTTTCACAGAATGCTTCTGTGTAGTTTATATTTGAATATATTCCTTTTTCCACTACTACTCTCTTAGCGCTCCAAATGTCCAGTTGCATTTTCTACAGAAAGAGTGTTCAGATCTGCTCAATCAAAAGTATGGTTTAACTCTGTTAGCTGAATGCACAGATCAGAAAGAAGTTTCACAGAATGATTCTGTGTAGTTTATATTTGGAGACATTCCTTTTTCCACTATTACCCTCTTAGAGCTCCGATTCTCCACTTGCATTTTCTACAGAAAGAGTGTTTCAGAACGGCTCAATCAAAACTAAGGTTCAACTCTTTTAGTTGAACAAACAGAACAGAAAGAAGTTTCACACAATTCTTCTGTGTAGTTTTTATTTGTAGACATTCTTTTTCCCAATATAGGCCTCTTAGCGCTCAGAATGTCCAATTGCAGTTTCTACAGAAAGAGTGTTTCAGAACGGCTCAATCAAAAGTAAGGTTCAACTCTGTTAGTTGAATGCACAGAACAGAAAGAAGTTTCATACAATGCTTCTGTGTAGTTTATATTTGAACATATTCTTTTTTCCACTATTACCCACTTAGCGCTACGAATGTCCACTTGCATTTTCTACAGACAGAGTGTTTCAAAACTGCTCAATCAAAAGTATGGTTTAACTCTCTTAGCTGAATGCTCAGATCAGAAAGAAGTTTCACAGAATGCTTCTGTGTAGTTTATATTTGAATATATTCCTTTTTCCACTACTACGCTCTTAGCGCTCCAAATGTCCAGTTGCATTTTCTACAGAAAGAGTGTTCAGATCTGCTCAATCAAAAGTATGGTTTAACTCTGTTAGCTGAATGCACAGATCAGTAAGAAGTTTCACCGAATGATTCTGTGTAGTTTATATTTGAAGACATTCCTTTTTCCACTGTTACCCTCTTAGCGCTCCGAATCTCCACTTGCATTTTCTACAAAAAGAGTGTTTCATAACTGCTCAATCAAAAATATGTTTTATATCTGTTAACTGAATTTACAGATCAGAAATAAGTTTCACAGAATGCATCTGTGTAGTTTTTATTTGAAGATATTCTTTTTCCCAATGTAGGCCTCTTAGCGCTTAGCATGTCCAATTGCAGTTACTACAGAAAGAGTGTTTCAGAACGGCTCAATCAAAAGTAAGGTTCAAATCTTTTAGTTGAATGCACAGAACAGAAAGAATTTTCACAGAATGCTACTGTGTAGTTTATATTTGAATATATTACTTTTTCCACTATTACCCTCTTAGCGCTCCATATGTCAACTTGCATTTTCTACAGAAATAGTGTTCAGAACTGCGCAATGAAAAGTATGGTTTAACTCTGTTAGCTTAATGAACATATCAGAAATAAGTTTCACACAATGCTTCTGTGTAGTTTTTATTTGAAGATATTATTTTTCCCAATAGAGGCCTCTTATCGCTCAGAATGTCCAATTGCAGTTTCTACAGAAAGAGTGTTTCAGAAAGGCTCAATCAAAAGTAAGGTTCAACTCTGTTAGTTGAATGCACAGAACAGAAAGAAGTTTCATACAATGCTTCTGTGTAGTTTATATTTGAACATATTCTTTTTTCCACTATTACCCACTTAGCGCTACGAATGTCCAGTTGCATTTTCTACAGACAGAGTGTTTCAAAACTGCTCAATCAAAAGTATGGTTTAACTCTGTTAGCTGAATGCTCAGATCAGAAAGAAGTTTCACAGAATGCTTCTGTGTAGTTTATATTTGAATATATTCCTTTTTCCACTACTACTCTCTTAGCGCTCCAAATGTCCAGTTGCATTTTCTACAGAAAGTGTGTTCAGATCTGCTCAATCAAAAGTATAGTTTAACTCTGTTAGCTGAATGCACAGATCAGAAAGAAGTTTCACAGAATGATTCTGTGTAGTTTATATTTGGAGACATTCCTTTTTCCACTATTACCCTCTTAGCGCTTCGAATCTCCACTTGCATATTCTACAGAAAGAGTGTTCAGATCTGCTCAATCAAAAGTATGGTTTAACTCTGTTAGCTGAATGCACAGATCAGAAAGAAGTTTCACAGAATGATTCTGTGTAGTTTATATTCGGAGACATTCCTTTTTCCATTAATACCCTCTTAGCGCTCCGAAACTCCACTTGCATTTTCTACAGAAAGAGTGTTTCAGAACGGCTCAATCAAAACTAAGTTTCAACTCTTTTAGTTGAACAAACAGAACAGAAAGAAGTTTCACACAATTCTTCTGTGTAGTTTTTATTTGTAGACATTCTTTTTCCCAATATAGGCCTCTTAGCGCTCAGAATGTCCAATTGCAGTTTCTACAGAAAGAGTGTTTCAGAACGGCTCAATCAAAAGTAAGGTTCAACTCTGTTAGTTGAATGCACAGAACAGAAAGAAGTTTCATACAATGCTTCTGTGTAGTTTATATTTGAACATATTCTTTTTTCCACTATTACCCACTTAGTGCTATGAATGTCCAGTTGCATTTTCTACAGACAGAGTGTTTCAAAACTGCTCAATCAAAAGTATGGTTTAAGTCTGTTAGCTGAATGCTCAGATCAGAAAGAAGTTTCACAGAATGCTTCTGTGTAGTTTATATTTGAATATATTCCTTTATCCACTACTACGCTCTTAGCGCTCCAAATGTCCAGTTGCTTTTTCAACAGAAAGGGTGTTCAGATCTGCTCAATCAAAAGTATGGTTTAACTCTGTTAGCTGAATGCACAGATCAGAAAGAAGTTTCACCGAATGGTTCTGTGTAGTTTATATTTGAAGACATTCCTTTTTCCACTATTACCCTCTTAGCGCTCCGAATCTCCACTTGCATTTTCTACAAAAAGAGTGTTTCATAACTGCTCAATCAAAAATATGTTTTATCTCTGTTAACTGAATTTACAGATCAGAAATAAGTTTCACAGAATGCATCTGTGTAGTTTTTATTTGAAGATATTCTTTTTCCCAATGTAGGCCTCTTAGCGCTTAGCATGTCCAATTGCAGTTTCTACAGAAAGAGTGTTTCAGAACGGCTCAATCAAAAGTAAGGTTCAACTCTGTTAGTTGAATGCACAGAACAGGAAGAATTTTCACAGAATGCTACTGTGTAGTTTATATTTGAATATATTCCTTTTTCCACTATTACCCTCTTAGCGCTCCGAATGTCCACTTGCATTTTCTACAGAAAGAGTGTTCAGAACTGCGCAATCAAAAGTATGGTTTAACTCTGTTAGCTTAATGAACATATCAGAAATAAGTTTCACACAATGCTTCTGTGTAGTTTTTATTTGAAGATATTATTTTTCCCAATAGAGGCCTCTTAGCGCTCAGAATGTCCAATTGCAGTTTCTACAGAAAGAGTGTTTCAGAACGGCTCAATCAAAAGTAAGGTTCAACTCTGTTAGTTGAATGCACAGAACAGAAAGAAGTTTAATACAATGTTTCTGTGTAGTTTATATTTGAACATATTCTTTTTTCCACTATTACCCACTTAGCGCTACGAATGTCCAGTTGCATTTTCTACAGACAGAGTGTTTCAAAACTGCTCAATCAAAGTATGGTTTAACTCTGTTAGCTGAATGCTCAGATCAGAAAGAAGTTTCACAGAATGCTTCTGTGTAGTTTATATTTGAATATATTCCTTTTTCCACTACTACGCTCTTAGCGCTCCAAATATCCAGTTGCATTTTCAACAGAAAGAGTGTTCAGATCTGCTCAATCAAAAGTATGGTTTAACTCTATTAGCTGAATGCACAGATCAGAAAGAAGTTTCACCGAATGATTCTTTGTAGTTTATATTTGAAGACATTCCTTTTTCCACTATTACCGTCTTAGCGCTCCGAATCTCCACTTGCATTTTCTACAAAAAGAGTGTTTCATAACTGCTCAATCAAAAATATGTTTTATCTCTGTTAACTGAATTTACAGATCAGAAATAAGTTTCACAGAATGCATCTGTGTAGTTTTTATTTGAAGATATTCTTTTTCCCAATGTAGGCCTCTAAGCGCTTAGCATGTCCAATTGCAGTTTCTACAGAAAGAGTGTTTCAGAACGGCTCAATCAAAAGTAAGGTTCAACTCTGTTAGTTGAATGCACAGAACAGAAAGAATTTTCATAGAATGCTACTGTGTAGTTTATATTTGAATATATTCCTTTTTCCACTATTACCCTCTTAGCGCTCCGAATGTCCACTTGCATTTTCTACAGAAAGAGTGTTCAGAACTGCACAATCAAAAGTATGGTTTAACTCTGTTAGCTTAATGAACATATCAGAAATAAGTTTCACACAATGCTTCTGTGTAGTTTTTATTTGAAGATATTATTTTTCCCAATAGAGGCCTCTCAGCGCTCAGAATGTCCAATTGCAGTTTCTACAGAAAGAGTGTTTCAGAAAGGCTCAATCAAAAGTAAGGTTCAACTCTGTTAGTTGAATGCACAGAACAGAAAGAAGTTTCATACAATGCTTCTGTGTAGTTTATATTTGAACATATTCTTTTTTCCACTATTACCCACTTAGCGCTACGAATGTCCAGTTGCATTTTCTACAGACAGAGTGTTTCAAAACTGCTCAATCATAAGTATGGTTTAACTCTGTTAGCTGAATGCTCAGATCAGAAAGAAGTTTCACAGAATGCTTCTGTGTAGTTTATATTTGAATATATTCCTTTTTCCACTACTACTCTCTTAGCGCTCCAAATGTCCAGTTGCATTTTCTACAGAAAGAGTGTTCAGATCTGCTCAATCAAAAGTATGGTTTAACTCTGTTAGCTGAATGCACAGATCAGAAAGAAGTTTCACAGAATGATTCTGTGTAGTTTATATTTGGAGACATTCCTTTTTCCACTATTACCCTCTTAGAGCTCCGATTCTCCACTTGCATTTTCTACAGAAAGAGTGTTTCAGAACGGCTCAATCAAAACTAAGGTTCAACTCTTTTAGTTGAACAAACAGAACAGAAAGAAGTTTCACACAATTCTTCTGTGTAGTTTTTATTTGTAGACATTCTTTTTCCCAATATAGGCCTCTTAGCGCTCAGAATGTCCAATTGCAGTTTCTACAGAAAGAGTGTTTCAGAACGGCTCAATCAAAAGTAAGGTTCAACTCTGTTAGTTGAATGCACAGAACAGAAAGAAGTTTCATACAATGCTTCTGTGTAGTTTATATTTGAACATATTCTTTTTTCCACTATTACCCACTTAGCGCTACGAATGTCCACTTGCATTTTCTACAGACAGAGTGTTTCAAAACTGCTCAATCAAAAGTATGGTTTAACTCTCTTAGCTGAATGCTCAGATCAGAAAGAAGTTTCACAGAATGCTTCTGTGTAGTTTATATTTGAATATATTCCTTTTTCCACTACTACGCTCTTAGCGCTCCAAATGTCCAGTTGCATTTTCTACAGAAAGAGTGTTCAGATCTGCTCAATCAAAAGTATGGTTTAACTCTGTTAGCTGAATGCACAGATCAGTAAGAAGTTTCACCGAATGATTCTGTGTAGTTTATATTTGAAGACATTCCTTTTTCCACTGTTACCCTCTTAGCGCTCCGAATCTCCACTTGCATTTTCTACAAAAAGAGTGTTTCATAACTGCTCAATCAAAAATATGTTTTATATCTGTTAACTGAATTTACAGATCAGAAATAAGTTTCACAGAATGCATCTGTGTAGTTTTTATTTGAAGATATTCTTTTTCCCAATGTAGGCCTCTTAGCGCTTAGCATGTCCAATTGCAGTTACTACAGAAAGAGTGTTTCAGAACGGCTCAATCAAAAGTAAGGTTCAAATCTTTTAGTTGAATGCACAGAACAGAAAGAATTTTCACAGAATGCTACTGTGTAGTTTATATTTGAATATATTACTTTTTCCACTATTACCCTCTTAGCGCTCCATATGTCAACTTGCATTTTCTACAGAAATAGTGTTCAGAACTGCGCAATGAAAAGTATGGTTTAACTCTGTTAGCTTAATGAACATATCAGAAATAAGTTTCACACAATGCTTCTGTGTAGTTTTTATTTGAAGATATTATTTTTCCCAATAGAGGCCTCTTATCGCTCAGAATGTCCAATTGCAGTTTCTACAGAAAGAGTGTTTCAGAAAGGCTCAATCAAAAGTAAGGTTCAACTCTGTTAGTTGAATGCACAGAACAGAAAGAAGTTTCATACAATGCTTCTGTGTAGTTTATATTTGAACATATTCTTTTTTCCACTATTACCCACTTAGCGCTACGAATGTCCAGTTGCATTTTCTACAGACAGAGTGTTTCAAAACTGCTCAATCAAAAGTATGGTTTAACTCTGTTAGCTGAATGCTCAGATCAGAAAGAAGTTTCACAGAATGCTTCTGTGTAGTTTATATTTGAATATATTCCTTTTTCCACTACTACGCTCTTAGCGCTCCAAATGTCCAGTTGCATTTTCTACAGAAAGAGTGTTCAGATCTGCTCAATCAAAAGTATGGTTTAACTCTGTTAGCTGAATGCACAGATCAGAAAGAAGTTTCACCGAATGATTCTGTGTAGTTTATATTTGAAGACATTCCTTTTTCCACTGTTACCCTCTTAGCGCTCCGAATCTCCACTTGCATTTTCTACAAAAAGAGTGTTTCATAACTGCTCAATCAAAAATATGTTTTATATCTGTTAACTGAATTTACAGATCAGAAATAAGTTTCACAGAATGCATCTGTGTAGTTTTTATTTGAAGATATTCTTTTTCCCAATGTAGGCCTCTTAGCGCTTAGCATGTCCAATTGCAGTTACTACAGAAAGAGTGTTTCAGAACGGCTCAATCAAAAGTAAGGTTCAACTCTTTTAGTTGAATGCACATAACAGAAAGAATTTTCACAGAATGCTACTGTGTAGTTTATATTTGAATATATTCCTTTTTCCACTATTACCCTCTTAGCGCTCCGAATGTCCACTTGCATTTTCTACAGAAAGAGTGTTCAGAACTGCGCAATCAAAAGTATGGTTTAACTCTGTTAGCTTAATGAACATATCAGAAATAAGTTTCACAAAATGCTTCTGTGTAGTTTTTATTTGAAGATATTATTTTTCCCAATAGAGGCCTCTTATCGCTCAGAATGTCCAATTGCAGTTTCTACAGAAAGAGTGTTTCAGAAAGGCTCAATCAAAAGTAAGGTTCAACTCTGTTAGTTGAATGCACAGAACAGAAAGAAGTTTCATACAATGTTTCTGTGTAGTTTATATTTGAACATATTCTTTTTTCCACTATTACCCACTTAGCGCTACGAATGTCCAGTTGCATTTTCTACAGACAGAGTGTTTCAAAACTGCTCAATCAAAAGTATGGTTTAACTCTGTTAGCTGAATGCTCAGATCAGAAAGAAGTTTCACAGAATGCTTCTGTGTAGTTTATATTTGAATATATTCCTTTTTCCACTACTACTCTCTTAGCGCTCCAAATGTCCAGTTGCATTTTCTACAGAAAGTGTGTTCAGATCTGCTCAATCAAAAGTATAGTTTAACTCTGTTAGCTGAATGCACAGATCAGAAAGAAGTTTCACAGAATGATTCTGTGTAGTTTATATTTGGAGACATTCCTTTTTCCACTATTACCCTCTTAGCGCTCCGAATCTCCACTTGCATTTTCTACAGAAAGAGTGTTCAGATCTGCTCAATCAAAAGTATGGTTTAACTCTGTTAGCTGAATGCACAGATCAGAAAGAAGTTTCACAGAATGATTCTGTGTAGTTTATATTCGGAGACATTCCTTTTTCCATTAATACCCTCTTAGCGCTCCGAATCTCCACTTGCATTTTCTACAGAAAGAGTGTTCAGAACTGCGCAATCAAAAGTATGCTTTAACTCTGTTAGCTTAATGAACATATCAGAAATAAGTTTCACACAATGCTTCTGTGTAATTTTTATTTGAAGATATTATTTTTCCCAATAGAGGCCTCTTAGCGCTCAGAATGTCCAATTGCAGTTTCTACAGAAAGAGTGTTTCAGAAAGGCTCAATCAAAAGTAAGGTTCAACTCTGTTAGTTGAATGCACAGAACAGAAAGTAGTTTCATACAATGCTTCTGTGTAGTTTATATTTGAACATATTCTTTTTTCCACTATTACCCACTTAGCGCTACGAATGTCCAGTTGCATTTTCTACAGACAGAGAGTTTCAAAACTGCTCAATCAAAAGTATGGTTTAACTCTGTTAGCTGAATGCTCAGATCAGAAAGAAGTTTCACAGAATGCTTCTGTGTAGTTTATATTTGAATATATTCCTTTTTCCACTTCTACTCTCTTAGCGCTCCAAATGTCCAGTTGCATTTTCTACAGAAAGAGTGTTCAGATCTGCTCAATCAAAAGTATGGTTTAACTCTGTTAGCTGAATGCACAGATCAGAAAGAAGTTTCACAGAATGATTCTGTGTAGTTTATATTTGGAGACATTCCTTTTTCCACTATTACCCTCTTAGAGCTCCGATTCTCCACTTGCATTTTCTACAGAAAGAGTGTTTCAGAACGGCTCAATCAAAACTAAGGTTCAACTCTTTTAGTTGAACAAACAGAACAGAAAGAAGTTTCACACAATTCTTCTGTGTAGTTTTTATTTGTAGACATTCTTTTTCCCAATATAGGCCTCTTAGCGCTCAGAATGTCCAATTGCAGTTTCTACAGAAAGAGTGTTTCAGAACGGCTCAATCAAAAGTAAGGTTCAACTCTGTTAGTTGAATGCACAGAACAGAAAGAAATTTCATACAATGCTTCTGTGTAGTTTATATTTGAACATATTCTTTTTTCCACTATTACCCACTTAGCACTACGAATGTCCACTTGCATTTTCTACAGACAGAGTGTTTCAAAACTGCTCAATCAAAAGTATGGTTTAACTCTCTTAGCTGAATGCTCAGATCAGAAAGAAGTTTCACAGAATGCTTCTGTGTAGTTTATATTTGAATATATTCCTTTTTCCACTACTACGCTCTTAGCGCTCCAAATGTCCAGTTGCATTTTCTACAGAAAGAGTGTTCAGATCTGCTCAATCAAAAGTATGGTTTAACTCTTTTAGCTGAATGCACAGATCAGAAAGAAGTTTCACCGAATGATTCTGTGTAGTTTATATTTGAAGACATTCCTTTTTCCACTGTTACCCTCTTAGCGCTCCGAATCTCCACTTGCATTTTCTACAAAAAGAGTGTTTCATAACTGCTCAATCAAAAATATGTTTTATATCTGTTAACTGAATTTACAGATCAGAAATAAGTTTCACAGAATGCATCTGTGTAGTTTTTATTTGAAGATATTCTTTTTCCCAATGTAGGCCTCTTAGCGCTTAGCATGTCCAATTGCAGTTACTACAGAAAGAGTGTTTCAGAACGGCTCAATCAAAAGTAAGTTTCAACACTTTTAGTTGAATGCACAGAACAGAAAGAATTTTCACAGAATGCTACTGTGTAGTTTATATTTGAATATATTACTTTTTCCACTATTACCCTCTTAGCGCTCCGTATGTCCACTTGCATTTTCTACAGAAAGAGTGTTCAGAACTGCGCAATCAAAAGTATGGTTTAACTCTGTTAGCTTAATGAACATATCAGAAATAAGTTTCACACAATGCTTCTGTGTAGTTTTTATTTGAAGATATTATTTTTCCCAATAGAGGCCTCTTATCGCTCAGAATGTCCAATTGCAGTTTCTACAGAAAGAGTGTTTCAGAAAGGCTCATTCAAAAGTAAGGTTCAACTCTGTTAGTTGAATGCACAGAACAGAAAGAAGTTTCATACAATGCTTCTGTGTAGTTTATATTTGAACATATTCTTTTTTCCACTATTACCCACATAGCGCTACGAATGTCCACTTGCATTTTCTACAGACAGAGTGTTTCAAAACTGCTCAATCAAAAGTATGGTTTATCTCTGTTAGCTGAATGCTCAGATCAGAAAGAAGTTTCACAGAATGCTTCTGTGTAGTTTATATTTGAATATATTCCTTTTTCCACTACTACGCTCTTAGCGCTCCAAATGTCCAGTTGCATTTTCTACAGAAAGAGTGTTCAGATCTGCTCAATCAAAAGTATGGTTTAACTCTGTTAGCTGAATGCACAGATCAGAAAGAAGTTTCACCGAATGATTCTGTGTAGTTTATATTTGAGGACATTCCTTTTTCCACTGTTACCCTCTTAGCGCTCCGAATCTCCACTTGCATTTTCTACAAAAAGAGTGTTTCATAACTGCTCAATCAAAAATATGTTTTATATCTGTTAACTGAATTTACAGATCAGAAATAAGTTTCACAGAATGCATCTGTGTAGTTTTTATTTGAAGATATTCTTTTTCCCAATGTAGGCCTCTTAGCGCTTAGCATGTCCAATTGCAGTTACTACAGAAAGAGTGTTTCAGAACGGCTCAATCAAAAGTAAGGTTCAACTCTTTTAGTTGAATGCACAGAACAGAAAGAATTTTCACAGAATGCTACTGTGTAGTTTATATTTGAATATATTCCTTTTTCCACTATTACCCTCTTAGCGCTCCGAATGTCCACTTGCATTTTCTACAGAAAGAGTGTTCAGAACTGCGCAATCAAAAGTATGGTTTAACTCTGTTAGCTTAATGAACATATCAGAAATAAGTTTCACACAATGCTTCTGTGTAGTTTTTATTTGAAGATATTATTTTTCCCAATAGAGGCCTCTTATCGCTCAGAATGTCCAATTGCAGTTTCTACAGAAAGAGTGTTTCAGAAAGGCTCAATCAAAAGTAAGGTTCAACTCTGTTAGTTGAATGCACAGAACAGAAAGAAGTTTCATACAATGGTTCTGTGTAGTTTATATTTGAACATATTCTTTTTTCCACTATTACCCACTTAGCGCTACGAATGTCCAGTTGCATTTTCTACAGACAGAGTGTTTCAAAACTGCTCAATCAAAAGTATGGTTTAACTCTGTTAGCTGAATGCTCAGATCAGAAAGAAGTTTCACAGAATGCTTCTGTGTAGTTTATATTTGAATATATTCCTTTTTCCACTACTACTCTCTTAGCGCTCCAAATGTCCAGTTGCATTTTCTACAGAAAGAGTGCTCAGATCTGCTCAATCAAAAGTATGGTTTAACTCTGTTAGCTGAATGCACAGATCAGAAAGAAGTTTCACAGAATGATTCTGTGTAGTTTATATTTGGAGACATTCCTTTTTCCACTATTACCCTCTTAGCGCTCCGAATCTCCACTTGCATTTTCTACAGAAAGACTGTTACAGAACGGCTCAATCAAAACTAAGGTTCAACTCTTTTAGTTGAACAAACAGAACAGAAAGAAGTTTCACACAATTCTTCTGTGTAGTTTTTATTTGTAGACATTCTTTTTCCCAATATAGGCCTCTTAGCGCTTAGCATGTCCAATTGCAGTTTTTACAGAAAGAGTGTTTCAGAACGGCTCAATCAAAAGTAAGGTTCAACTCTGTTAGTTGAATGCACAGAACAGAAAGAAGTTTCATACAATGCTTCTGTGTAGTTTATATATGAACATATTCTTTTTTCCACTATTACCCACTTAGCGCTACGAATGTCCAGTTGCATTTTCTACAGACAGAGTGTTTCAAAACTGCTCAATCAAAAGTATGGTTTAACTCTGTTAGCTGAATGCTCAGATCAGAAAGAAGTTTCACAGAATGCTTCTGTGTAGTTTATATTTGAATATATTCCTTTTTCCACTACTACGCTCTTAGCGCTCCAAATGTCCAGTTGTATTTTCTACAGAAAGAGTGTTCAGATCTGCTCAATCAAAAGTATGTTTTAACTCTGTTAGCTGAATGCACAGATCAGAAAGAAGTTTCACCGAATGATTTTGTGTAGTTTATATTTGAAGACATTCCTTTTTCCACTGTTACCCTCTTAGCGCTCCGAATCTCCACTTGCATTTTCTACAAAAAGAGTGTTTCATAACTGCTCAATCAAAAATATGTTTTATATCTGTTAACTGAATTTACAGATCAGAAATAAGTTTCACAGAATGCATCTGTGTAGTTTTTATTTGAAGATATTCTTTTTCCCAATGTAGGCCTCTTAGCGCTTAGCATGTCCAATTGCAGTTACTACAGAAAGAGTGTTTCAGAACGGCTCAATCAAAAGTAAGGTTCAACTCTTTTAGTTGAATGCACATAACAGAAAGAATTTTCACAGAATGCTACTGTGTAGTTTATATTTGAATATATTCCTTTTTCCACTATTACCCTCTTAGCGCTCCGAATGTCCACTTGCATTTTCTACAGAAAGAGTGTTCAGAACTGCGCAATCAAAAGTATGGTTTAACTCTGTTAGCTTAATGAACATATCAGAAATAAGTTTCACACAATGCTTCTGTGTAGTTTTTATTTGAAGATATAATTTTTCCCAATAGAGGCCTCTTATCGCTCAGAATGTCCAATTGCAGTTTCTACAGAAAGAGTGTTTCAGAAAGGCTCAATCAAAAGTAAGGTTCAACTCTGTTAGTTGAATGCACAGAACAGAAAGAAGTTTCATACAATGCTTCTGTGTAGTTTATATTTGAACATATTCTTTTTTCCACTATTACCCACTTAGCGCTACGAATGTCCAGTTGCATTTTCTACAGACAGAGTGTTTCAAAACTGCTCAATCAAAAGTATGGTTTAACTCTGTTAGCTGAATGCTCAGATCAGAAAGAAGTTTCACAGAATGCTTCTGTGTAGTTTATATTTGAATATATTCCTTTTTCCACTACTACTCTCTTAGCGCTCCAAATGTCCAGTTGCATTTTCTACAGAAAGAGTGTTCAGATCTGCTCAATCAAAAGTATGGTTTAACTCTGTTAGCTGAATGCACAGATCAGAAAGAAGTTTCACAGAATGATTCTGTGTAGTTTATATTTGGAGACATTCCTTTTTCCACTATTACCCTCTTAGCGCTCCGAATCTCCACTTGCATTTTCTACAGAAAGACTGTTACAGAACGGCTCAATCAAAACTGAGGTTCAACTCTTTTAGTTGAACAAACAGAACAGAAAGAAGTTTCACACAATTCTTCTGTGTAGTTTTTATTTGTAGACATTCTTTTTCCCAATATAGGCCTCTTAGCGCTTAGCATGTCCAATTGCAGTTTCTACAGAAAGAGTGTTTCAGAACGGCTCAATCAAAAGTAAGGTTCAACTCTGTTAGTTGAATGCACAGAACAGAAAGAAGTTTCATACAATGCTTCTGTGTAGTTTATATTTGAACATATTCTTTTTTCCACTATTACCCACTTAGCGCTACGAATGTCCAGTTGCATTTTCTACAGACAGAGTGTTTCAAAACTGCTCAATCAAAAGTATGGTTTAACTCTGTTAGCTGAATGCTCAGATCAGAAAGAAGTTTCACAGAATGCTTCTGTGTAGTTTATATTTGAATATATTCCTTTTTCCACTACTACGCTCTTAGCGCTCCAAATGTCCAGTTGCATTTTCAACAGAAAGAGTGTTCAGATCTGCTCAATCAAAAGTATGGTTTAACTCTGTTAGCTGAATGCACAGATCAGAAAGAAGTTTCACCGAATGATTCTGTGTAGTTTATATTTGAAGACATTCCTTTTTCCACTATTACCCTCTTAGCGCTCCGAATCTCCACTTGCATTTTCTACAAAAAGAGTGTTTCATAACTGCTCAATCAAAAATATGTTTTATCTCTGTTAACTGAATTTACAGATCAGAAATAAGTTTCACAGAATGCATCTGTGTAGTTTTTATTTGAAGGTATTCTTTTTCCCAATGTAGGCCTCTTAGCGCTTAGCCGGTCCAATTGCAGTTTCTACAGAAAGAGTGTTTCAGAACGGCTCAATCAAAAGTAAGGTTCAACTCTGTTAGTTGAATGCACAGAACAGAAAGAATTTTCACAGAATGCTACTGTGTAGTTTATATTTGAATATATTCCTTTTTCCACTATTACCCTCTTAGCGCTCTGAATGTCCACTTGCATTTTCTACAGAAGGAGTGTTCAGAAATGCGCAATCAAAAGTATGGATTAACTCTGTTAGCTTAATGAACATATCAGAAATAAGTTTCACACAATGCTTCTGTGTAGTTTTTATTTGAAGATATTATTTTTCCCAATAGAGGCCTCTTAGCGCTCAGAATGTCCAATTGCAGTTTCTACAGAAAGAGTGTTTCAGAAAGGCTCAATCAAAGGTAAGGTTCAACTCTGTTAGTTGAATGCACAGAACAGAAAGAAGTTTCATACAATGCTTCTGTGTAGTTTATATTTGAACATATTCTTTTTTCCACTATTACCCACTTAGCGCTACGAATGTCCAGTTGCATTTTCTACAGACAGAGTGTTTCAAAACTGCTCAATCAAAAGTATGGTTTAACTCTGTTAGCTGAATGCTCAGATCAGAAAGAAGTTTCACAGAATGCTTCTGTGAAGTTTATATTTGAATATATTCCTTTTTCCACTACTACTCTCTTAGCGCTCCAAATGTCCACTTGCATTTTCTACAGAAAGAGTGTTCAGATCTGCTCAATCAAAAGTATGGTTTAACTCTGTTAGCCTAATGCACAGATCAGAAAGAAGTTTCACAGAATGATTCTGTGTAGTTTATATTTGAAGACATTCCTTTTTCCACTATTACCCTCTTAGCGCTCCGAATCTCCACTTGCATTTTCTACAGAAAGAGTGTTTCAGAACGGCTCAATCAAAACTAAGGTTCAACTCTTTTAGTTGAACAAACAGAACAGAAAGAAGTTTCACACAATTCTTCTGTGTAGTTTTTATTTGTAGACATTCTTTTTCCCAATATAGGCCTCTTAGCGCTCAGAATGTCCAATTGCAGTTTCTACAGAAAGAGTGTTTCAGAACGGCTCAATCAAAAGTAAGGTTCAACTCTGTTAGTTGAATGCACAGAACAGAAAGAAGTTTCATACAATGCTTCTGTGTAGTTTATATTTGAACATATTCTTTTTTCCACTATTACCCACTTAGCGCTACGAATGTCCAGTTGCATTTTCTACAGACAGAGTGTTTCAAAACTGCTCAATCAAAAGTATGGTTTAACTCTGTTAGCTGAATGCTCAGATCAGAAAGAAGTTTCACAGAATGCTTCTGTGTAGTTTATATTTGAATATATTCCTTTTTCCACTACTACGCTCTTACCGCTCCAAATGTCCAGTTGCATTTTCAACAGAAAGAGTGTTCAGATCTGCTCAATCAAAAGTATGGTTTAACTCTGTTAGCTGAATGCACAGATCAGAAAGAAGTTTCACCGAATGATTCTGTGTAGTTTATATTTGAAGACATTCCTTTTTCCACTATTACCCTCTTAGCGCTCCGAATCTCCACTTGCATTTTCTACAAAAAGAGTGTTTCATAACTGCTCAATCAAAAATATGTTTTATCTCTGTTAACTGAATTTACAGATCAGAAATAAGTTTCACAGAGTGCATCTGTGTAGTTTTTATTTGAAGATATTCTTTTTCCCAATGTAGGCCTCTTAGCGCTTAGCATGTCCAATTGCAGTTTCTACAGAAAGAGTGTTTCAGAACGGCTCAATCAAAAGTAAGGTTCAACTCTGTTAGTTGAATGCACATAACAGAAAGAATTTTCACAGAATGCTACTGTGTAGTTTATATTTGAATATATTCCTTTTTCCACTATTACCCTCTTAGCGCTCCGAATGTCCACTTGCATTTTCTACAGAAAGAGTGTTCAGAACTGCGCAATCAAAAGTATGGTTTAACTCTGTTAGCTTAATGAACATATCAGAAATAAGTTTCACACAATGCTTCTGTGTAGTTTTTATTTGAAGATATAATTTTTCCCAATAGAGGCCTCTTATCGCTCAGAATGTCCAATTGCAGTTTCTACAGAAAGAGTGTTTCAGAAAGGCTCAATCAAAAGTAAGGTTCAACTCTGTTAGTTGAATGCACAGAACAGAAAGAAGTTTCATACAATGCTTCTGTGTAGTTTATATTTGAACATATTCTTTTTTCCACTATTACCCACTTAGCGCTACGAATGTCCAGTTGCATTTTCTACAGACAGAGTGTTTCAAAACTGCTCAATCAAAAGTATGGTTTAACTCTGTTAGCTGAATGCTCAGATCAGAAAGAAGTTTCACAGAATGCTTCTGTGTAGTTTATATTTGAATATATTCCTTTTTCCACTACTACTCTCTTAGCGCTCCAAATGTCCAGTTGCATTTTCTACAGAAAGAGTGTTCAGATCTGCTCAATCAAAAGTATGGTTTAACTCTGTTAGCTGAATGCACAGATCAGAAAGAAGTTTCACAGAATGATTCTGTGTAGTTTATATTTGGAGACATTCCTTTTTCCACTATTACCCTCTTAGCGCTCCGAATCTCCACTTGCATTTTCTACAGAAAGACTGTTACAGAACGGCTCAATCAAAACTGAGGTTCAACTCTTTTAGTTGAACAAACAGAACAGAAAGAAGTTTCACACAATTCTTCTGTGTAGTTTTTATTTGTAGACATTCTTTTTCCCAATATAGGCCTCTTAGCGCTTAGCATGTCCAATTGCAGTTTCTACAGAAAGAGTGTTTCAGAACGGCTCAATCAAAAGTAAGGTTCAACTCTGTTAGTTGAATGCACAGAACAGAAAGTAGTTTCATATAATGCTTCTGTGTAGTTTATATTTGAACATATTCTTTTTTCCACTATTACCCACTTAGCGCTACGAATGTCCAGTTGCATTTTCTACAGACAGAGTGTTTCAAAACTGCTCAATCAAAAGTATGGTTTAACTCTGTTAGCTGAATGCTCAGATCAGAAAGAAGTTTCACAGAATGCTTCTGTGTAGTTTATATTTGAATATATTCCTTTTTCCACTACTACGCTCTTAGCGCTCCAAATGTCCAGTTGCATTTTCAACAGAAAGAGTGTTCAGATCTGCTCAATCAAAAGTATGGTTTAACTCTGTTAGCTGAATGCACAGATCAGAAAGAAGTTTCACCGAATGATTCTGTGTAGTTTATATTTGAAGACATTCCTTTTTCCACTATTACCCTCTTAGCGCTCCGAATCTCCACTTGCATTTTCTACAAAAAGAGTGTTTCATAACTGCTCAATCAAAAATATGTTTTATCTCTGTTAACTGAATTTACAGATCAGAAATAAGTTTCACAGAATGCATCTGTGTAGTTTTTATTTGAAGGTATTCTTTTTCCCAATGTAGGCCTCTTAGCGCTTAGCCGGTCCAATTGCAGTTTCTACAGAAAGAGTGTTTCAGAACGGCTCAATCAAAAGTAAGGTTCAACTCTGTTAGTTGAATGCACAGAACAGAAAGAATTTTCACAGAATGCTACTGTGTAGTTTATATTTGAATATATTCCTTTTTCCACTATTACCCTCTTAGCGCTCTGAATGTCCACTTGCATTTTCTACAGAAGGAGTGTTCAGAAATGCGCAATCAAAAGTATGGATTAACTCTGTTAGCTTAATGAACATATCAGAAATAAGTTTCACACAATGCTTCTGTGTAGTTTTTATTTGAAGATATTATTTTTCCCAATAGAGGCCTCTTAGCGCTCAGAATGTCCAATTGCAGTTTCTACAGAAAGAGTGTTTCAGAAAGGCTCAATCAAAGGTAAGGTTCAACTCTGTTAGTTGAATGCACAGAACAGAAAGAAGTTTCATACAATGCTTCTGTGTAGTTTATATTTGAACATATGCTTTTTTCCACTATTACCCACTTAGCGCTACGAATGTCCAGTTGCATTTTCTACAGACAGAGTGTTTCAAAACTGCTCAATCAAAAGTATGGTTTAACTCTGTTAGCTGAATGCTCAGATCAGAAAGAAGTTTCACAGAATGCTTCTGTGAAGTTTATATTTGAATATATTCCTTTTTCCACTACTACTCTCTTAGCGCTCCAAATGTCCACTTGCATTTTCTACAGAAAGAGTGTTCAGATCTGCTCAATCAAAAGTATGGTTTAACTCTGTTAGCCTAATGCACAGATCAGAAAGAAGTTTCACAGAATGATTCTGTGTAGTTTATATTTGAAGACATTCCTTTTTCCACTATTACCCTCTTAGCGCTCCGAATCTCCACTTGCATTTTCTACAGAAAGAGTGTTTCAGAACGGCTCAATCAAAACTAAGGTTCAACTCTTTTAGTTGAACAAACAGAACAGAAAGAAGTTTCACACAATTCTTCTGTGTAGTTTTTATTTGTAGACATTCTTTTTCCCAATATAGGCCTCTTAGCGCTCAGAATGTCCAATTGCAGTTTCTACAGAAAGAGTGTTTCAGAACGGCTCAATCAAAAGTAAGGTTCAACTCTGTTAGTTGAATGCACAGAACAGAAAGAAGTTTCATACAATGCTTCTGTGTAGTTTATATTTGAACATATTCTTTTTTCCACTATTACCCACTTAGCGCTACGAATGTCCAGTTGCATTTTCTACAGACAGAGTGTTTCAAAACTGCTCAATCAAAAGTATGGTTTAACTCTGTTAGCTGAATGCTCAGATCAGAAAGAAGTTTCACAGAATGCTTCTGTGTAGTTTATATTTGAATATATTCCTTTTTCCACTACTACGCTCTTACCGCTCCAAATGTCCAGTTGCATTTTCAACAGAAAGAGTGTTCAGATCTGCTCAATCAAAAGTATGGTTTAACTCTGTTAGCTGAATGCACAGATCAGAAAGAAGTTTCACCGAATGATTCTGTGTAGTTTATATTTGAAGACATTCCTTTTTCCACTATTACCCTCTTAGCGCTCCGAATCTCCACTTGCATTTTCTACAAAAAGAGTGTTTCATAACTGCTCAATCAAAAATATGTTTTATCTCTGTTAACTGAATTTACAGATCAGAAATAAGTTTCACAGAGTGCATCTGTGTAGTTTTTATTTGAAGATATTCTTTTTCCCAATGTAGGCCTCTTAGCGCTTAGCATGTCCAATTGCAGTTTCTACAGAAAGAGTGTTTCAGAACGGCTCAATCAAAAGTAAGGTTCAACTCTGTTAGTTGAATGCACAGAACAGAAAGAATTTTCACAGAATGCTACTGTGTAGTTTATATTTGAATATATTCCTTTTTCCACTATTACCCTCTTAGCGCTCCGAATGTCCACTTGCATTTTCTACAGAAAGAGTGTTCAGAACTGCGCAATCAAAAGTATGGTTTAACTCTGTTAGCTTAATGAACATATCAGAAATAAGTTTCACACAATGCTTCTGTGTAGTTTTTATTTGAAGATATTATTTTTCCCAATAGAGGCCTCTTAGCGCTCAGAATGTCCAATTGCAGATTCTACAGAAAGAGTGTTTCAGAAAGGCTCAATCAAAAGTAAGGTTCAACTCTGTTAGTTGAATGCACAGAACAGAAAGAAGTTTCATACAATGCTTCTGTGTAGTTTATATTTGAACATATTCTTTTTTCCACTATTACCCACTTAGCGCTACGAATGTCCAGTTGCATTTTCTACAGACAGAGTGTTTCAAAACTGCTCAATCAAAAGTATGGTTTAACTCTGTTAGCTGAATGTTCAGATCAGAGAGAAGTTTCACAGAATGCTTCTCTGTAGTTTATATTTGAATATATTACTTTTTCCACTACTACGCTCTTAGCGCTCCAAATGTCCAGTTGCATTTTCAACAGAAAGAGTGTTCAGATCTGCTCAATCAAAAGTATGTTTTAACTCTGTTAGCTGAATGCACAGATCAGAAAGAAGTTTCACCGAATGATTCTGTGTAGTTTATATTTGAAGACATTCCTTTTTCCACAATTACCCTCTTAGCGCTCCGAATCTCCACTTGCATTTTCTACAAAAAGAGTGTTTCATAACTGCTCAATCAAAAATATGTTTTATCTCCGTTAACTGAATTTACAGATCAGAAATAAGTTTCACAGAATGCATCTGTGTAGTTTTTATTTGAAGATATTTTTTTCCCAATGTAGGCCTCTTACCGCTTAGCATGTCCAATTGCAGTTTCTACAGAAAGAGTGTTTCAGAACGGCTCAATCAAAAGTAAGGTTCAACTCTGTTAGTTGAATGCACAGAACAGAAAGAATTTTCACAGAATGCTTCTGTGTAGTTTATATTTGAATATATCCCTTTTTCCACTATTACCCTCTTAGCGCTCCGAATGTCCACTTGCATTTTCTACAGAAAGAGTGTTCAGAACTGCGCAATCAAAAGTATGGTTTAACTCTGTTAGCTTAATGAACATATCAGAAATAAGTTTCACACAATGCTTCTGTGTAGTTTTTATTTGAAGATATTATTTTTCCCAATATAGGCCTCTTAGCGCTCAGAATGTCCAATTGCAGATTCTACAGAAAGAGTGTTTCAGAAAGGCTCAATCAAAAGTAAGGTTCAACTCTGTTAGTTGAATGCACAGAACAGAAAGTAGTTTCATACAATGCTTCTGTGTAGTTTATATTTGAACATATTCTTTTTTCCACTATTACCCACTTAGCGCTACGAATGTCCAGTTGCATTTTCTACAGACAGAGTGTTTCAAAACTGCTCAATCAAAAGTATGGTTTAACTCTGTTAGCTGAATGCTCAGATCAGAAAGAAGTTTCACAGAATGCTTCTGTGTAGTTTATATTTGAATATATTCCTTTTTCCACTACTACTCTCTTAGCGCTCCAAATGTCCAGTTGCATTTTCTACAGAAAGAGTGTTCAGATCTGCTCAATCAAAAGTATGGTTTAACTCTGTTAGCTGAATGCACAGATCAGAAAGAAGTTTCACAGAATGATTCTGTGTAGTTTATATTTGGAGACATTCCTTTTTCCACTATTACCCTCTTAGCGCTCCGAATCTCCACTTGCATTTTCTACAGAAAGAGTGTTTCAGAACGACTCAATCAAAACTAAGGTTCAACTCTTTTAGTTGAACAAACAGAACAGAAAGAAGTTTCACACAATTCTTCTGTGTAGTTTTTATTTGTAGACATTCTTTTTCCCAATATAGGCCTCTTAGCGCTCAGAATGTCCAATTGCAGTTTCTACAGAAAGAGTGTTTCAGAACGGCTCAATCAAAAGTAAGGTTAAACTCTGTTAGTTGAATGCACAGAACAGAAAGAAGTTTCATACAATGCTTCTGTGTAGTTTATATTTGAACATATTCTCTTTTCCACTATTACCCACTTAGCGCTACGAATGTCCAGTTGCATTTTCTACAGACAGAGTGTTTCAAAACTGCTCAATCAAAAGTATGGTTTAACTCAGTTAGCTGTATGCTCAGATCAGAAAGAAGTTTCACAGAATGCTTCTGTGTAGTTTATATTTGAATATATTCCTTTTTCCACTACTACGCTCTTAGCGCTCCAAATGTCCAGTTGCATTTTCTACAGAAAGAGTGTTCAGATCTGCTCAATCAAAAGTATGGTTTAACTCTGTTAGCTGAATGCACAGATCAGAAATAAGTTTCACGGAATGATTCTGTGTAGTTTATATTTGAAGACATACCTTTTTCCACTATTACCCCCTTAGCGCTCCGAATCTCCACTTGTATTTTCTACAAAAAGAGTGTTTCATAACTGCTCAATGAAAAATATGTTTTATCTCTCTTAACTGAATTTACAGATCAGAAATCAGTTGCACAGAATGCATCTGTGTAGTTTTTATTTGAAGATATTTTTTTCCCAATGTAGGCCTCTTAGCGCTTAGCATGTCCAATTGCAGTTTCTACAGAGAGTGTTTCAGAACGGCTCAATCAAAAGTAAGGTTCAACTCTGTTAGTTGAATGCACAGAACAGAAAGAATTTTCACAGAATGCTTCTGTGTAGTTTATATTTGAATATATCCCTTTTTCCACTATTACCCTCTTAGCGCTCCGAATGTCCACTTGCATTTTCTACAGAAAGAGTGTTCAGAACTGCACAATCAAAAGTATGGTTTAACTCTGTTAGCTTAATGAACATATGAGAAATAAGTTTCACAAAATGCTTCTGTGTAGTTTTTATTTGAAGATATTATTTTTCCCAATAGAGGCCTCTTAGCGCTCCGAATGTCCAATTGCAGATTCTACAGAAAGAGTGTTTCAGAATGGCTCAATCAAAAGTAAGGTTCAACTCTGTTAGTTGAATGCACAGAACAGAAAGGAGTTTCATACAATGCTTCTGTGTAGTTTATATTTGAACATATTCTTTTTCCCACTATTACCCACTTAGCGCTACGAATGTCCAGTTGCATTTTCTACAGACAGAGTGTTTCAAAACTGCTCAATCAAAAGTATGGTTTAACTCTGTTAGCTGAATGCTCAGATCAGAAAGAAGTTTCACAGAATGCTTCTGTGTAGTTTATATTTGAATATATTCCTTTTTCCACTACTACTCTCTTAGCGCTCCAAATGTCCAGTTGCATTTTCTACAGAAAGAGTGTTCAGATCTGCTCAATCAAAAGTATGGTTTAACTCTCTTAGCTGAATGCACAGATCAGAAAGAAATTTCACAGAATGATTCTGTGTAGTTTATATTTGGAGACATTCCTTTTTCCACTATTACCCTCTTAGCGCTCCGAATCTCCACTTGCATTTTCTACAGAAAGAGTGTTTCAGAACGGCTCAATCAAAACTAAGGTTCAACTCTTTTAGTTGAACAAACAGAACAGAAAGAAGTTTCACACAATTCTTCTGTGTAGTTTTTATTTGTAGACATTCTATTTCCCAATATAGGCCTCTTAGCGCTCAGAATGTCCAATTGCAGTTTCTACAGAAAGAGTGTTTCAGAACGGCTCAATCAAAAGTAAGGTTCCATTCTGTTAGTTGAATGCACAGAACAGAAAGAATTTTCACAGAATGCTACTGTGTAGTTTATATTTGAATATATTCCTTTTTCCACTATTACCCTCTTAGCGCTCCGAATGTCCACTTGCATTTTCTACAGAAAGAGTGTTCAGAACTGCGCAATCAAAAGTATGGTTTAACTCTGTTAGCTTAATGAACATATCAGAAATAAGTTTCACACAATGCTTCTGTGTAGTTTTTATTTGAAGATATTATTTTTCCCAATAGAGGCCTCTTAGCGCTCAGAATGTCCAATTGCAGTTTCTACAGAAAGAGTGTTTCAGAAAGGCTCAATCAAAAGTAAGGTTCAACTCTGTTAGTTGAATGCACAGAACAGAAAGGTGTTTCATGCAATGCTTCTGTGTAGTTTATATTTGAACATATTATTTTTTCCACTATTACCCACTTAGTGCTACGAATGTCCAGTTGCATTTTCTACAGACAGAGTGTTTCAAAACTGCTCAATCAAAAGTATGGTTTAACTCTGTTAGCTGAATGCTCAGATCAGAAAGAAGTTTCACAGAATGCTTCTGTGTAGTTTATATTTGAATATATTCCTTTTTCCACTACTACGCTCTTAGCGCTCCAAATGTCCAGTTGCATTTTCTACAGAAAGAGTGTTCAGATCTGCTCAATCAAAAGTATGGTTTAACTCTGTTAGCTGAATGCACAGATCAGAAAGAAGTTTCACCGAATGATTCTGTGTAGTTTATATTTGAAGACATTCCTTTTTCCACTGTTACCCTCTTAGCACTCCGAATCTCCACTTGCATTTTCTACAAAAAGAGTGTTTCATAACTGCTCAATCAAAAATATGTTTTATATCTGTTAACTGAATTTACAGATCAGAAATAAGTTTCACAGAATGCATCTGTGTAGTTTTTATTTGAAGATATTCTTTTTCCCAATGTAGGCCTCTTAGCGCTTAGCATGTCCAATTGCAGTTACTACAGAAAGAGTGTTTCAGAACGGCTCAATCAAAAGTAAGGTTCAACTCTTTTAGTTGAATGCACAGAACAGAAAGAATTTTCACAGAATGCTACTGTGTAGTTTATATTTGAATATATTCCTTTTTCCACTATTACCCTCTTAGCGCTCCGAATGTCCACTTGCATTTTCTACAGAAAGAGTGTTCAGAACTGCGCAATCAAAAGTATGGTTTAACTCTGTTAGCTTAATGAACATATCAGAAATAAGTTTCACACAATGCTTCTGTGTAGTTTTTATTTGAAGATATTATTTTTCCCAATAGAGGCCTCTTATCGCTCAGAATGTCCAATTGCAGTTTCTACAGAAAGAGTGTTTCAGAAAGGCTCAATCAAAAGTAAGGTTCAACTCTGTTAGTTGAATGCACAGAACAGAAAGAAGTTTCATACAATGCTTCTGTGTAGTTTATATTTGAACATATTCTTTTTTCCACTATTACCCACTTAGCGCTACGAATGTCCAGTTGCATTTTCTAGAGACAGAGTGTTTCAAAACTGCTCAATCAAAAGTATGGTTTAACTCTGTTAGCTGAATGCTCAGATCAGAAAGAAGTTTCACAGAATGATTCTGTGTAGTTTATATTTTAATATATTCCTTTTTCCACTACTACTCTCTTAGCGCTCCAAATGTCCAGTTGCATTTTCTACAGAAAGAGTGTTCAGATCCGCTCAATCAAAAGTATGGTTTAACTCTGTTAGCTGAATGCACAGATCAGAAAGAAGTTTCACAGAATGATTCAGTGTAGTTTATATTTGGAGACATTCCTTTTTCCACTATTACCCTCTTAGCGCTCCGAATCTCCACTTGCATTTTCTACAGAAAGACTGTTACAGAACGGCTCAATCAAAACTAAGGTTCACCTCTTTTAGTTGAACAAACAGAACAGAAAGAAGTTTCACACAATTCTTCTGTGTAGTTTTTATTTGTAGACATTCTTTTTCCCAATATAGGCCTCTTAGCGCTTAGCATGTCCAATTGCAGTTTCTACAGAAAGAGTGTTTCAGAACGGCTCAATCAAAAGTAAGGTTCAACTCTGTTAGTTGAATGCAAAGAACAGAAAGAAGTTTCATACAATGCTTCTGTGTAGTTTATATTTGAACATATTCTTTTTTCCACTATTACCCACTTAGCGCTTCGAATGTCCAATTGCATTTTCTACAGACAGAGTGTTTCAAAACTGCTCAATCAAAAGTATGGTTTAACTCTGTTAGCTGAATGCTCAGATCAGAAAGAAGTTTCACAGAATGCTTCTGTGTAGTTTATATTTGAATATATTCCTTTTTCCACTACTACGCTCTTAGCGCTCCAAATGTCCAGTTGCATTTTCAACAGAAAGAGTGTTCAGATCTGCTCAATCAAAAGTATGGTTTAACTCTGTTAGCTGAATGCGCAGATCAGAAAGAAGTTTCACCGAATGATTCTGTGTAGTTTATATTTGAAGACATTCCTTTTTCCACTATTACCCTCTTAGCGCTCCGAATCTCCACTTGCATTTTCTACAAAAAGAGTGTTTCATAACTGCTCAATCAAAAATATGTTTTATCTCTGTTAACTGAATTTACAGATCAGAAATAAGTTTCACAGAATGCATCTGTGTAGTTTTTATTTGAAGATATTCTTTTTCCCAATGTAGGCCTCTTAGCGCTTAGCAGGTCCAATTGCAGTTTCTACAGAAAGAGTGTTTCAGAACGGCTCAATCAAAAGTAAGGTTCAACTCTGTTAGTTGAATGCACAGAACAGAAAGAATTTTCACAGAATGCTACTGTGTAGTTTATATTTGAATATATTCCTTTTT
Organism: Symphalangus syndactylus; assembly: GCF_028878055.3. Lineage (NCBI taxonomy): Eukaryota > Metazoa > Chordata > Mammalia > Primates > Hylobatidae > Symphalangus > Symphalangus syndactylus. The sequence continues at coordinate 5,583,389 of NC_072446.2, forward strand.
CCACTATTACCCTCTTAGCGCTCTGAATGTCCACTTGCATTTTCTACAGAAGGAGTGTTCAGAACTGCGCAATCAAAAGTATGGATTAACTCTGTTAGCTTAATGAACTTATCAGAAATAAGTTTCACACAATGCTTCTGTGTAGTTTTTATTTGAAGATATTATTTTTCCCAATAGAGGCCTCTTAGCGCTCAGAATGTCCAATTGCAGTTTCTACAGAAAGAGTGTTTCAGAAAGGCTCAATCAAAAGTAAGGTTCAACTCTGTTAGTTGAATGCACAGAACAGAAAGAAGTTTCATACAATGCTTCTGTGTAGTTTATATTTGAACATATTCTTTTTTCCACTATTACCCACTTAGCGCTACGAATGTCCCGTTGCATTTTCTACAGACAGAGTGTTTCAAAACTGCTCAATCAAAAGTATGGTTTAACTCTGTTAGCTGAATGTTCAGATTAGAGAGAAGTTTCACAGAATGCTTCTGTGTAGTTTATATTTGAATATATTACTTTTTCCACTACTACGCTCTTAGCGCTCCAAATGTCCAGTTGCATTTTCAACAGAAAGAGTGTTCAGATCTGCTCAATCAAAAGTATGGTTTAACTCTGTTAGCTGAATGCACAGATCAGAAAGAAGTTTCACCGAATGATTCTGTGTAGTTTATATTTGAAGACATTCCTTTTTCCACTATTACCCTCTTAGCGCTCCGAAACTCCACTTGCATTTTCTACAAAAAGAGTGTTTCATAACTGCTCAATCAAAAATATGTTTTATCTCTGTTAACTGAATTTACAGATCAGAAATAAGTTTCACAGAATGCATCTGTGTCGTTTTTATTTGAAGATATTCTTTTTCCCAATGTAGGCCTCTTAGCGCTTAACATGTCCAATTGCAGTTTCTACAGAAAGAGTGTTTCAGAACGGCTCAATCAAATGTAAGGTTCAACTCTGTTAGTTGAATGCACAGAACAGAAAGAATTTTCACAGAATGCTACTGTGTAGTTTATATTTGAATATATTCCTTTTTCCACTATTACCCTCTTAGCGCTCCGAAACTCCATTGCATTTTCTACAGAAAGAGTGTTTCAGAACGGCTCAATCAAAACTAAGTTTCAACACTTTTAGTTGAACAAACAGAACAGAAAGAAGTTTCACACAATTCTTCTGTGTAGTTTTTATTTGTAGACATTCTTTTTCCCAATATAGGCCTCTTACCGCTCAGAATGTCCAATTGCAGTTTCTACAGAAAGAGTGTTTCAGAACGGCTCAATCAAAAGTGAGGTTCAACTCTGTTAGTTGAATGAACAGAACAGAAAGAAGTTTCATACAATGCTTCTGTGTAGTTTATATTTGAACATATTCTTTTTTCCACTATTACCCACTTAGCGCTACGAATGTCCAGTTGCATTTTCTACAGACAGAGAGTTTCAAAACTGCTCAATCAAAAGTATGGTTTAACTCTGTTAGCTGAATGCTCAGGTCAGAAAGAAGTTTCACAGAATGCTTCTGTGTAGTTTATATTTGAATATATTCCTTTTTCCACTACTACGCTCTTAGCGCTCCAAATGTCCAGTTGCATTTTCAACAGAAAGAGTGTTCAGATCTGCTCAATCAAAAGTATGGTTTAACTCTGTTAGCTGAATGCACAGATCAGAAATAAGTTTCACCGAATGATTCTGTGTAGTTTATATTTGAAGACATTCCTTTTTCCACTATTACCCCCTTAGCGCTCCGAATCTCCACTTGTATTTTCTACAAAAAGAGTGTTTCATAACTGCTCAATGAAAAATATGTTTTATCTCTGTTAACTGAATTTACAGATCAGAAATAAGTTGCACAGAATGCATCTGTGTAGTTTTTATTTGAAGATATTTTTTTCCCAATGTAGGCCTCTTACCACTTAACATGTCCAATTGCAGTTTCTACAGAAAGAGTGTTTCAGAACGGCTCAATCAAAAGTAAGGTTCAACTCTGTTAGTTGAATGCTCAGAACAGAAAGTATTTTCACAGAATGCTTCTGTGTAGTTTATATTTGAATATATCCCTTTTTCCACTATTACCCTCTTAGCGCTCCGAATGTCCACTTGCATTTTCTACAGAAAGAGTGTTCAGAACTGCGCAATCAAAAGTATGGTTTAACTCTGTTAGCTTAATGAACATATCAGAAATAAGTTTCACACAATGCTTCTGTGTAGTTTTTATTTGAAGATATTATTTTTCCCAATATAGGCCTCTTAGCGCTCAGAATGTCCAATTGCAGATTCTACAGAAAGAGTGTTTCAGAAAGGCTCAATCAAAAGTAAGGTTCAACTCTGTTAGTTGAATGCACAGAACAGAAAGTAGTTTCATACAATGCTTCTGTGTAGTTTATATTTGAACATATTCTTTTTTCCACTATTACCCACTTAGCGCTACGAATGTCCAGTTGCATTTTCTACAGACAGAGTGTTTCAAAACTGCTCAATCAAAAGTATGGTTTAACTCTGTTAGCTGAATGCTCAGATCAGAAAGAAGTTTCACAGAATGCTTCTGTGTAGTTTATATTTGAATATATTCCTTTTTCCACTACTACTCTCTTAGCGCTCCAAATGTCCAGTTGCATTTTCTACAGAAAGAGTGTTCAGATCTGCTCAATCAAAAGTATGGTTTAACTCTGTTAGCTGAATGCACAGATCAGAAAGAAGTTTCACAGAATGATTCTGTGTAGTTTATATTTGGAGACATTCCTTTTTCCACTATTACCCTCTTAGCGCTCCGAATCTCCACTTGCATTTTCTACAGAAAGAGTGTTTCAGAACGACTCAATCAAAACTAAGGTTCAACTCTTTTAGTTGAACAAACAGAACAGAAAGAAGTTTCACACAATTCTTCTGTGTAGTTTTTATTTGCAGACATTCTTTTTCCCAATATAGGCCTCTTAGCGCTCAGAATGTCCAATTGCAGTTTCTACAGAAAGAGTGTTTCAGAACGGCTCAATCAAAAGTAAGGTTCAACTCTGTTAGTTGAATGCACAGAACAGAAAGAAGTTTCATACAATGCTTCTGTGTAGTTTATATGTGAACATATTCTCTTTTCCACTATTACCCACTTAGCGCTACGAATGTCCAGTTGCATTTTCTACAGACAGAGTGTTTCAAAACTGCTCAATCAAAAGTATGGTTTAACTCAGTTAGCTGTATGCTCAGATCAGAAAGAAGTTTCACAGAATGCTTCTGTGTAGTTTATATTTGAATATATTCCTTTTTCCACTACTACGCTCTTAGCGCTCCAAATGTCCAGTTGCATTTTCTACAGAAAGAGTGTTCAGATCTGCTCAATCAAAAGTATGGTTTAACTCTGTTAGCTGAATGCACAGATCAGAAATAAGTTTCACCGAATGATTCTGTGTAGTTTATATTTGAAGACATACCTTTTTCCACTATTACCCCCTTAGCGCTCCGAATCTCCACTTGTATTTTCTACAAAAAGAGTGTTTCATAACTGCTCAATGAAAAATATGTTTTATCTCTGTTAACTGAATTTACAGATCAGAAATAAGTTGCACAGAATGCATCTGTGTAGTTTTTATTTGAAGATATTTTTTTCCCAATGTAGGCCTCTTAGCGCTTAGCATGTCCAATTGCAGTTTCTACAGAAAGAGTGTTTCAGAACGGCTCAATCAAAAGTAAGGTTCAACTCTGTTAGTTGAATGCACAGAACAGAAAGAATTTTCACAGAATGCTTCTGTGTAGTTTATATTTGAATATATCCCTTTTTCCACTATTACCCTCTTAGCGCTCCGAATGTCCACTTGCATTTTCTACAGAAAGAGTGTTCAGAACTGCACAATCAAAAGTATGGTTTAACTCTGTTAGCTTAATGAACATATGAGAAATAAGTTTCACACAATGCTTCTGTGTAGTTTTTATTTGAAGATATTATTTTTCCCAATAGAGGCCTCTTAGCGCTCCGAATGTCCAATTGCAGATTCTACAGAAAGAGTGTTTCAGAATGGCTCAATCAAAAGTAAAGTTCAACTCTGTTAGTTGAATGCACAGAACAGAAAGAAGTTTCATACAATGCTTCTGTGTAGTTTATATTTGAACATATTCTTTTTTCCACTATTACCCACTTAGCGCTACGAATGTCCAGTTGCATTTTCTACAGACAGAGTGTTTCAAAACTGCTCAATCAAAAGTATGGTTTAACTCTGTTAGCTGAATGATCAGATCAGAAAGAAGTTTCACAGAATGCTTCTGTGTAGTTTATATTTGAATATATTCCTTTTTCCACTACTACTCTCTTAGCGCTCCAAATGTCCAGTTGCATTTTCTACAGAAAGAGTGTTCAGATCTGCTCAATCAAAAGTATGGTTTAACTCTGTTAGCTGAATGCACAGATCAGAAAGAAGTTTCACAGAATGATTCTGTGTAGTTTATATTTGGAGACATTCCTTTTTCCACTATTACCCTCTTAGCGCTCCGAATCTCCACTTGCATTTTCTACAGAAAGAGTGTTTCAGAACGGCTCAATCAAAACTAAGGTTCAACTCTTTTAGTTGAACAAACAGAACAGAAAGAAGTTTCACACAATTCTTCTGTGTAGTTTTTATTTCTAGACATTCTTTTTCCCAATATAGGCCTCTTAGCGCTCAGAATGTCCAATTGCAGTTTCTACAGAAAGAGTGTTTCAGAACGGCTCAATCAAAAGTAAGGTTCAACTCTGTTAGTTGAATGCACAGAACAGAAAGAAGTTTCATACAATGCTTCTGTGTAGTTTATATTTGAACATATTCTTTTTTCCACTATTACCCACTTAGCGCTACGAATGTCCAGTTGCATTTTCTACAGACAGAGTGTTTCAAAACTGCTCAATCAAAAGTATGGTTTAACTCTGTTAGCTGAATGCTCAGATCAGAAAGAAGTTTCACAGAATGCTTCTGTGTAGTTTATATTTGAATATATTCCTTTTTCCACTACTACGCTCTTACCGCTCCAACTGTCCAGTTGCATTTTCAACAGAAAGAGTGTTCAGATCTGCTCAATCAAAAGTATGGTTTAACTCTATTAGCTGAATGCACAGATCAGAAAGAAGTTTCACCGAATGATTCTGTGTAGTTTATATTTGAAGACATTCCTTTTTCCACTATTACCCTCTTAGCGCTCCGAATCCCACTTGCATTTTCTACAAAAAGAGTGTTTCATAACTGCTCAATCAAAAATATGTTTTATCTCTGTTAACTGAATTTACAGATCAGAAATAAGTTTCACAGAGTGCCTCTGTGTAGTTTTTATTTGAAGATATTCTTTTTCCCAATGTAGGCCTCTTAGCGCTTAGCATGTCCAATTGCAGTTTCTACAGAAAGAGTGTTTCAGAACGGCTCAATCAAAAGTAAGGTTCAATTCTGTTAGTTGAATGCACAGAACAGAAAGAATTTTCACAGAATGCTACTGTGTAGTTTATATTTGAATATATTCCTTTTTCCACTATTACCCTCTTAGCGCTCCGAATGTCCACTTGCATTTTCTACAGAAAGAGTGTTCAGAACTGCGCAATCAAAAGTATGGTTTAACTCTGTTAGCTTAATGAACATATCAGAAATAAGTTTCACACAATGCTTCTGTGTAGTTTTAATTTGAAGATATTATTTTTCCCAATACAGGCCTCTTAGCGCTCAGAATGTCCAATTGCAGTTTCTACAGAAAGAGTGTTTCAGAACGGCTCAATCAAAAGTAAGGTTCAACTCTGTTAGTTGAATGCACAGAACAGAAAGAAGTTTCATACAATGCTTCTGTGTAGTTTATATTTGAACATATTATTTTTTCCACTATTACCCACTTAGCGCTACGAATGTCCAGTTGCATTTTCTACAGACAGAGTGTTTCAAAACTGCTCAATCAAAAGTATGGTTTAACTCTGTTAGCTGAATGTTCAGATCAGAGAGAAGTTTCACAGAATGCTTCTGTGTAGTTTATATTTGAATATATTACTTTTTCCACTACTACGCTCTTAGCGCTCCAAATGTCCAGTTGCATTTTCAACAGAAAGAGTGTTCAGATCTGCTCAATCAAAAGTATGGTTTAATTCTGTTAGCTGAATGCACAGATCAGAAAGAAGTTTCACCGAATGATTCTGTGTAGTTTATATTTGAAGACATTCCTTTTTCCACTATTACCCTCTTAGCGCTCCGAATCTCCACTTGCATTTTCTACAAAAAGAGTGTTTCATAACTGCTCAATCAAAAATATGTTTTATCCCTCTTAACTGAATTTACAGATCAGAAATAAGTTTCACAGAATGCATCTGTGTAGTTTTTATTTGAAGTTATTCTTTTTCCCAATGTAGGCCTCTTAGCGCTTAGCATGTCCAATTGCAGTTTCTACAGAAAGAGTGTTTCAGAACGGCTCAATCAAAAGTAAGGTTGAACTCTGTTAGTTGAATGCACAGAACAGAAAGAATTTTCACAGAATGCTACTGTGTAGTTTATATTTGAATATATTCCATTTTCCACTATTACCCTCTTAGCGCTCCGAATGTCCACTTGCATTTTCTACAGAAAGAGTGTTCAGAACTGCGCAATCAAAAGTATGGTTTAACTCTGTTAGCTTAATGAACATATCAGAAATAAGTTTCACACAATGCTTCTGTGTAGTTTTTATTTGAAGATATTATTTTTCCCAATAGATGCCGATTAGCGCTCAGAATGTCCAACTGCAGTTTCTACAGAAAGACTGTTTCAGAAAGGCTCAATCAAAAGTAAGGTTCAACTCTGTTAGTTGAATGTACAGAACAGAAAGAAGTTTCATACAATGCTTCTGTGTAGCTTATATTTGAACATATTCTTTTTTCCACTATTACCCACTTAGCGCTACGAATGTCCAGTTGCATTTTCTACAGACATAGTTTTTCAAAACTGCTCAATCAAAAGTATGGTTTAACTCTGTTAGCTGAATGCTCAGTTCAGAAAGAAGTTTCACAGAATGATTCTGTGTAGTTTATATTTGAATATATTCCTTTTTCCACTAATACTCTCTCAGCGCTCCAAATGTCCAGTTGCATTTTCTACAGAAAGAGTGTTCAGATCTGCTCAATCTAAAGTATGGTTTAACTCTGTTAGCTGAATGCACAGATCAGAAAGAAGTTTCACAGAATGATTTTGTGTAGTTTATATTTGGAGACATTCCTTTATCCACTATTACCCTCTTAGCGCTCCGAATCTCCACTTGCATTTTCTACAGAAAGACTGTTTCAGAACGGCTCAATCAAAACTAATGTTCAACACTTTTAGTTGAACAAACAGAACAGAAAGAAGTTTCACACAATTCTTCTGTGTAGTTTTTATTTGTAGACATTCTTTTTCCCAATATAGGCCTCTTAGCGCTCAGAATGTCCAATTGCAGTTTCTACAGAAAGAGTGTTTCAGAACGGCTCAATCAAAAGTGAGGTTCAACTCTGTTATTTGAATGCACAGAACAGAAAGAAGTTTCATACAATGCTTCTGTGTAGTTTATATTTGAACATATTTTTTTTCCACTATTACCCACTTAGCGCTACGAATGTCCAGTTGCATTTTCTACAGACAGAGAGTTTCAAAACTGCTCAATCAAAAGTATGGTTTAACTCTGTTAGCTGAATGCTCAGATCAGAAAGAAGTTTCACAGAATGCTTCTGTGTAGTTTATATTTGAATATATTCCTTTTTCCACTACTACGCTCTTAGCGCTCCAAATGTCCAGTTGCATTTTCAACAGAAAGAGTGTTCAGATCTGCTCAATCAAAAGTATGGTTTAACTCTGTTAGCTGAATGCACAGATCAGAAATAAGTTTCACCGAATGATTCTGTGTAGTTTATATTTGAAGACATACTTTTTCCACTATTACCCCCTTAGCGCTCCGAATCTCCACTTGTATTTTCTACAAAAAGAGTGTTTCATAACTGCTCAATGAAAAATATGTTTTATCTCTGTTAACTGAATTTACAGATCAGAAATAAGTTGCACAGAATGCATCTGTGTAGTTTTTATTTGAAGATATTTTTTTCCCAATGTAGGCCTCTTAGCGCTTAGCATGTCCAATTGCAGTTTCTACAGAAAGAGTGTTTCAGAACGGCTCAATCAAAAGTAAGGTTCAACTCTGTTAGTTGAATGCACAGAACAGAAAGAATTTTCACAGAATGCTTCTGTGTAGTTTATATTTGAATATATCGCTTTTTCCACTATTACCCCCTTAGCGCTCCGAATGTCCACTTGCATTTTCTACAGAAAGAGTGTTCAGAACTGCGCAATCAAAAGTATGGTTTAACTCTGTTAGCTTAATGAACATATCAGAAATAAGTTTCACACAATGCTTCTGTGTAGTTTTTATTTGAAGATATTATTTTTCCCAATATAGGCCTCTTAGCGCTCAGAATGTCCAATTGCAGATTCTACAGAAAGAGGGTTTCAGAAAGGCTCAATCAAAAGTAAGGTTCAACTCTGTTAGTTAAATGCACAGAACAGAAAGAAGTTTCATACAATGCTTCTGTGTAGTTTATATTTGAACATATTCTCTTTTCCACTATTACCCACTTAGCGCTACGAATGTCCAGCTGCATTTTCTACACACAGAGTGTTTCAAAACTGCTCAATCAAAAGTATGGTTTAACTCAGTTAGCTGTATGCTCAGATCAGAAAGAAGTTTCACAGAATGCTTCTGTGTAGTTTATATTTGAATATATTCCTTTTTCCACTACTACGCTCTTAGCGCTCCAAATGTCCAGTTGCATTTTCTACAGAAAGAGTGTTCAGATCTGCTCAATCAAAAGTATGGTTTAACTCTGTTAGCTGAATGCACAGATCAGAAATAAGTTTCACCGAATGATTCTGTGTAGTTTATATTTGAAGACATACCTTTTTCCACTATTACCCCCTTAGCGCTCCGAATCTCCACTTGTATTTTCTACAAAAAGAGTGTTTCATAACTGCTCAATGAAAAATATGTTTTATCTCTGTTAACTGAATTTACAGATCAGAAATAAGTTGCACAGAATGCATCTGTGTAGTTTTTATTTGAAGATATTTTTTTCCCAATGTAGGCCTCTTAGCGCTTAGCATGTCCAATTGCAGTTACTACAGAAAGAGTGTTTCAGAACGGCTCAATCAAAAGTAAGGTTCAACTCTGTTAGTTGAATGCACAGAACAGAAAGAATTTTCACAGAATGCTTCTGTGTAGTTTATATTTGAATATATCCCTTTTTCCACTATTACCCTCTTAGCGCTCCGAATGTCCACTTGCATTTTCTACAGAAAGAGTGTTCAGAACTGCACAATCAAAAGTATGGTTTAACTCTGTTAGCTTAATGAACATATGAGAAATAAGTTTCACACAATGCTTCTGTGTAGTTTTTATTTGAAGATATTATTTTTCCCAATAGAGGCCTCTTAGCGCTCCGAATGTCCAATTGCAGATTCTACAGAAAGAGTGTTTCAGAATGGCTCAATCAAAAGTAAGGTTCAACTCTGTTAGTTGAATGCACAGAACAGAAAGAAGTTTCATACAATGCTTCTGTGTAGTTTATATTTGAACATATTCTTTTTTCCACTATTACCCACTTAGCGCTAGGAATGTCCAGTTGCATTTTCTACAGACAGAGTGTTTCAAAACTGCTCAATCAAAAGTATGGTTTAACTCTGTTAGCTGAATGCTCAGATCAGAAAGAAGTTTCACAGAATGCTTCTGTGTAGTTTATATTTGAATATATTCCTTTTTCCACTACTACTCTCTCAGCGCTCCAAATGTCCAGTTGCATTTTCTACAGAAAGAGTGTTCAGATCTGCTCAATCTAAAGTATGGTTTAACTCTGTTAGCTGAATGCACAGATCAGAAAGAAGTTTCACAGAATGATTTTGTGTAGTTTATATTTGGAGACATTCCTTTATCCACTATTACCCTCTTAGCGCTCCGAATCTCCACTTGCATTTTCTACAGAAAGAGTGTTTCAGAACGGCTCAATCAAAACTAATGTTCAACTCTTTTAGTTGAACAAACAGAACAGAAAGAAGTTTCACACAATTCTTCTGTGTAGTTTTTATTTGTAGACATTCTTTTTCCCAATATAGGCCTCTTAGCGCTCAGAATGTCCAATTGCAGTTTCTACAGAAAGAGTGTTTCAGAACGGCTCAATCAAAAGTGAGGTTCAACTCTGTTATTTGAATGCACAGAACAGAAAGAAGTTTCATACAATGCTTCTGTGTAGTTTATATTTGAACATATTTTTTTTCCACTATTACCCACTTAGCGCTACGAATGTCCAGTTGCATTTTCTACAGACAGAGAGTTTCAAAACTGCTCAATCAAAAGTATGGTTTAACTCTGTTAGCTGAATGCTCAGATCAGAAAGAAGTTTCACAGAATGCTTCTGTGTAGTTTATATTTGAATATATTCCTTTTTCCACTACTACGCTCTTAGCGCTCCAAATGTCCAGTTGCATTTTCAACAGAAAGAGTGTTCAGATCTGCTCAATCAAAAGTATGGTTTAACTCTGTTAGCTGAATGCACAGATCAGAAATAAGTTTCACCGAATGATTCTGTGTAGTTTATATTTGAAGACATACTTTTTCCACTATTACCCCCTTAGCGCTCCGAATCTCCACTTGTATTTTCTACAAAAAGAGTGTTTCATAACTGCTCAATGAAAAATATGTTTTATCTCTGTTAACTGAATTTACAGATCAGAAATAAGTTGCACAGAATGCATCTGTGTAGTTTTTATTTGAAGATATTTTTTTCCCAATGTAGGCCTCTTAGCGCTTAGCATGTCCAATTGCAGTTTCTACAGAAAGAGTGTTTCAGAACGGCTCAATCAAAAGTAAGGTTCAACTCTGTTAGTTGAATGCACAGAACAGAAAGAATTTTCACAGAATGCTTCTGTGTAGTTTATATTTGAATATATCGCTTTTTCCACTATTACCCTCTTAGCGCTCCGAATGTCCACTTGCATTTTCTACAGAAAGAGTGTTCAGAACTGCGCAATCAAAAGTATGGTTTAACTCTGTTAGCTTAATGAACATATCAGAAATAAGTTTCACACAATGCTTCTGTGTAGTTTTTATTTGAAGATATTATTTTTCCCAATATAGGCCTCTTAGCGCTCAGAATGTCCAATTGCAGATTCTACAGAAAGAGTGTTTCAGAAAGGCTCAATCAAAAGTAAGGTTCAACTCTGTTAGTTGAATGCACAGAACAGAAAGAAGTTTCATACAATGCTTCTGTGTAGTTTATATTTGAACATATTCTCTTTTCCACTATTACCCACTTAGCGCTACGAATGTCCAGCTGCATTTTCTACACACAGAGTGTTTCAAAACTGCTCAATCAAAAGTATGGTTTAACTCAGTTAGCTGTATGCTCAGATCAGAAAGAAGTTTCACAGAATGCTTCTGTGTAGTTTATATTTGAATATATTCCTTTTTCCACTACTACGCTCTTAGCGCTCCAAATGTCCAGTTGCATTTTCTACAGAAAGAGTGTTCAGATCTGCTCAATCAAAAGTATGGTTTAACTCTGTTAGCTGAATGCACAGATCAGAAATAAGTTTCACCGAATGATTCTGTGTAGTTTATATTTGAAGACATACCTTTTTCCACTATTAACCCCTTAGCGCTCCGAATCTCCACTTGTATTTTCTACAAAAAGAGTGTTTCATAACTGCTCAATGAAAAATATGTTTTATCTCTGTTAACTGAATTTACAGATCAGAAATAAGTTGCACAGAATGCATCTGTGTAGTTTTTATTTGAAGATATTTTTTTCCCAATGTAGGCCTCTTAGCGCTTAGCATGTCCAATTGCAGTTACTACAGAAAGAGTGTTTCAGAACGGCTCAATCAAAAGTAAGGTTCAACTCTGTTAGTTGAATGCACAGAACAGAAAGAATTTTCACAGAATGCTTCTGTGTAGTTTATATTTGAATATATCCCTTTTTCCACTATTACCCTCTTAGCGCTCCGAATGTCCACTTGCATTTTCTACAGAAAGAGTGTTCAGAACTGCACAATCAAAAGTATGGTTTAACTCTGTTAGCTTAATGAACATATGAGAAATAAGTTTCACACAATGCTTCTGTGTAGTTTTTATTTGAAGATATTATTTTTCCCAATAGAGGCCTCTTAGCGCTCCGAATGTCCAATTGCAGATTCTACAGAAAGAGTGTTTCAGAATGGCTCAATCAAAAGTAAGGTTCAACTCTGTTAGTTGAATGCACAGAACAGAAAGAAGTTTCATACAATGCTTCTGTGTAGTTTATATTTGAACATATTCTTTTTTCCACTATTACCCACTTAGCGCTAGGAATGTCCAGTTGCATTTTCTACAGACAGAGTGTTTCAAAACTGCTCAATCAAAAGTATGGTTTAACTCTGTTAGCTGAATGCTCAGATCAGAAAGAAGTTTCACAGAATGCTTCTGTGTAGTTTATATTTGAATATATTCCTTTTTCCACTACTACTCTCTCAGCGCTCCAAATGTCCAGTTGCATTATCTACAGAAAGAGTGTTCAGATCTGCTCAATCTAAAGTATGGTTTAACTCTGTTAGCTGAATGCACAGATCAGAAAGAAGTTTCACAGAATGATTTTGTGTAGTTTATATTTGGAGACATTCCTTTATCCACTATTACCCTCTTAGCGCTCCGAATCTCCACTTGCATTTTCTACAGAAAGAGTGTTTCAGAACGGCTCAATCAAAACTAATGTTCAACTCTTTTAGTTGAACAAACAGAACAGAAAGAAGTTTCACACAATTCTTCTGTGTAGTTTTTATTTGTAGACATTCTTTTTCCCAATATAGGCCTCTTAGCGCTCAGAATGTCCAATTGCAGTTTCTACAGAAAGAGTGTTTCAGAACGGCTCAATCAAAAGTGAGGTTCAACTCTGTTATTTGAATGCACAGAACAGAAAGAAGTTTCATACAATGCTTCTGTGTAGTTTATATTTGAACATATTTTTTTTCCACTATTACCCACTTAGCGCTACGAATGTCCAGTTGCATTTTCTACAGACAGAGAGTTTCAAAACTGCTCAATCAAAAGTATGGTTTAACTCTGTTAGCTGAATGCTCAGATCAGAAAGAAGTTTCACAGAATGCTTCTGTGTAGTTTATATTTGAATATATTCCTTTTTCCACTACTACGCTCTTAGCGCTCCAAATGTCCAGTTGCATTTTCAACAGAAAGAGTGTTCAGATCTGCTCAATCAAAAGTATGGTTTAACTCTGTTAGCTGAATGCACAGATCAGAAATAAGTTTCACCGAATGATTCTGTGTAGTTTATATTTGAAGACATACTTTTTCCACTATTACCCCCTTAGCGCTCCGAATCTCCACTTGTATTTTCTACAAAAAGAGTGTTTCATAACTGCTCAATGAAAAATATGTTTTATCTCTGTTAACTGAATTTACAGATCAGAAATAAGTTGCACAGAATGCATCTGTGTAGTTTTTATTTGAAGATATTTTTTTCCCAATGTAGGCCTCTTAGCGCTTAGCATGTCCAATTGCAGTTTCTACAGAAAGAGTGTTTCAGAACGGCTCAATCAAAAGTAAGGTTCAACTCTGTTAGTTGAATGCACAGAACAGAAAGAATTTTCACAGAATGCTTCTGTGTAGTTTATATTTGAATATATCGCTTTTTCCACTATTACCCTCTTAGCGCTCCGAATGTCCACTTGCATTTTCTACAGAAAGAGTGTTCAGAACTGCGCAATCAAAAGTATGGTTTAACTCTGTTAGCTTAATGAACATATCAGAAATAAGTTTCACACAATGCTTCTGTGTAGTTTTTATTTGAAGATGTTATTTTTCCCAATATAGGCCTCTTAGCGCTCAGAATGTCCAATTGCAGATTCTACAGAAAGAGTGTTTCAGAAAGGCTCAATCAAAAGTAAGGTTCAACTCTGTTAGTTGAATGCACAGAACAGAAAGAAGTTTCATACAATGCTTCTGTGTAGTTTATATTTGAACATATTCTCTTTTCCACTATTACCCACTTAGCGCTACGAATGTCCAGCTGCATTTTCTACAGACAGAGTGTTTCAAAACTGCTCAATCAAAAGTATGGTTTAACTCAGTTAGCTGTATGCTCAGATCAGAAAGAAGTTTCACAGAATGCTTCTGTGTAGTTTATATTTGAATATATTCCTTTTTCCACTACTACGCTCTTAGCGCTCCAAATGTCCAGTTGCATTTTCTACAGAAAGAGTGTTCAGATCTGCTCAATCAAAAGTATGGTTTAACTCTGTTAGCTGAATGCACAGATCAGAAATAAGTTTCACCGAATGATTCTGTGTAGTTTATATTTGAAGACATACCTTTTTCCACTATTAACCCCTTAGCGCTCCGAATCTCCACTTGTATTTTCTACAAAAAGAGTGTTTCATAACTGCTCAATGAAAAATATGTTTTATCTCTGTTAACTGAATTTACAGATCAGAAATAAGTTGCACAGAATGCATCTGTGTAGTTTTTATTTGAAGATATTTTTTTCCCAATGTAGGCCTCTTAGCGCTTAGCATGTCCAATAGCAGTTACTACAGAAAGAGTGTTTCAGAACGGCTCAATCAAAAGTAAGGTTCAACTCTGTTAGTTGAATGCACAGAACAGAAAGAATTTTCACAGAATGCTTCTGTGTAGTTTATATTTGAATATATCCCTTTTTCCACTATTACCCTCTTAGCGCTCCGAATGTCCACTTGCATTTTCTACAGAAAGAGTGTTCAGAACTGCACAATCAAAAGTATGGTTTAACTCTGTTAGCTTAATGAACATATGAGAAATAAGTTTCACACAATGCTTCTGTGTAGTTTTTATTTGAAGATATTATTTTTCCCAATAGAGGCCTCTTAGCGCTCCGAATGTCCAATTGCAGATTCTACAGAAAGAGTGTTTCAGAATGGCTCAATCAAAAGTAAGGTTCAACTCTGTTAGTTGAATGCACAGAACAGAAAGAAGTTTCATACAATGCTTCTGTGTAGTTTATATTTGAACATATTCTTTTTTCCACTATTACCCACTTAGCGCTAGGAATGTCCAGTTGCATTTTCTACAGACAGAGTGTTTCAAAACTGCTCAATCAAAAGTATGGTTTAACTCTGTTAGCTGAATGCTCAGATCAGAAAGAAGTTTCACAGAATGCTTCTGTGTAGTTTATATTTGAATATATTCCTTTTTCCACTACTACTCTCTTAGCGCTCCAAATGTCCAGTTGCATTTTCTACAGAAAGAGTGTTCAGATCTTCTCAATCAAAAGTATGGTTTAACTCTGTTAGCTGAATGCACAGATCAGAAAGAAGTTTCACAGAATGATTCTGTGTAGTTTATATTTGGAGACATTCCTTTTTCCACTATTACCCTCTTAGCGCTCCGAATCTCCACTTGCATTTTCTACAGAAAGAGTGTTTCAGAACGACTCAATCAAAACTAAGGTTCAACTCTTTTAGTTGAACAAACAGAACAGAAAGAAGTTTCACACAATTCTTCTGTGTAGTTTTTATTTGTAGACATTCTTTTTCCCAATATAGGCCTCTTAGCGCTCAGAATGTCCAATTGCAGTTTCTACAGAAAGAGTGTTTCAGAACGGCTCAATCAAAAGTAAGGTTCAACTCTGTTAGTTGAATGCAGAGAACAGAAAGAAGTTTCATACAATGCTTCTGTGTAGTTTATATTTGAACATATTCTCTTTTCCACTATTACCCACTTAGCGCTACGAATGTCCAGTTGCATTTTCTACAGACAGAGTGTTTCAAAACTGCTCAATCAAAAGTATGGTTTAACTCAGTTAGCTGTATGCTCAGATCAGAAAGAAGTTTCACAGAATGCTTCTGTGTAGTTTATATTTGAATATATTCCTTTTTCCACTACTACGCTCTTAGCGCTCCAAATGTCCAGTTGCATTTTCTACAGAAAGAGTCTTCAGATCTGCTCAATCAAAAGTATGGTTTAACTCTATTAGCTGAATGCACAGATCAGAAATAAGTTTCACCGAATGATTCTGTGTAGTTTATATTTGAAGACATTCCTTTTTCCACTATTACCCCCTTAGCGCTCCGAATCTCCACTTGTATTTTCTACAAAAAGAGTGTTTCATAACTGCTCAATGAAAAATATGTTTTATCTCTGTTAACTGAATTTACAGATCAGAAATAAGTTGCACAGAATGCATCTGTGTAGTTTTTATTTGAAGATATTCTTTTTCAGAATGTAGGCCTCTTAGCGCTTAGCATGTCCAATTGCATTTTCTACAGAAAGAGTGTTTCAGAACGGCTCAATCAAAAGTAAGGTTCAACTCTGTTAGTTGAATGCACAGAACAGAAAGAATTTTCACAGAATGCTACTGTGTAGTTTATATTTGAATATATTCCTTTTTCCACTATTACCCTCTTAGCGCTCCGAATGTCCACTTGCATTTTCTACAGAAAGAGTGTTCAGAACTGCGCAATCAAAAGTATGGTTTAACTCTGTTAGCTTAATGAACATATCAGAAATAAGTTTCACACAATGCTTCTGTGTAGTTTTTATTTGAAGATATTATTTTTCCCAATAGAGGCCTCTTAGCGCTCAGAATGTCCAATTGCAGTTTCTACAGAAAGAGTGTTTCAGAAAGGCTCAATCAAAAGTAAGGTTCAACTCTGTTAGTTGAATGCACAGAACAGAAAGAAGTTTCATACAATGCTTCTGTGTAGTTTATATTTGAACATATTCTTTTTTCCACTATTACCCACTTAGCGCTACTAATGTCCAGTTGCATTTTCTACAGACAGAGTGTTTCAAAACTGCTCAATCAAAAGTATGGTTTAACTCTGTTTGCTGAATGCTCAGATCAGAAAGAAGTTTCACAGAATGCTTCTGTGTAGTTTATATTTGAATATATTACTTTTTCCACTACTACTCTCTTAGCGCTCCAAATGTCCAGTTGCATTTTCTACAGAAAGAGTGTTCAGATCTGCTCAATCAAAAGTATGGTTTAACTCTGTTAGCTGAATGCACAGATCAGAAAGAAGTTTCACAGAATGATTCTGTGTAGTTTATATTTGAAGACATTCCTTTTTCCACTATTACCCTCGTAGCGCTCCGAATCTCCACTTGCATTTTACAGAAAGACTGTTACAGAACGGCTCAATCAAAACTAAGGTTCAACTCTTTTAGTTGAACAAACAGAACAGAAAGAAGTTTCACACAATTCTTCTGTGTAGTTTTTATTTGTAGACATTCTTTTTCCCAATATAGGCCTCTTAGCGCTCAGAATGTCCAATTGCAGTTTCTACAGAAAGAGTGTTTCAGAACGGCTCAATCAAAAGTAAGGTTCAACTCTGTTAGTTGAATGCACAGAACAGAAAGAAGTTTCATACAATGCTTCTGTGTAGTTTATATTTGAACATATTCTTTTTTCCACTATTACCCACTTAGCGCTACGAATGTCCAGTTGCATTTTCTACAGACAGAGTGTTTCAAAGCTGCTCAATCAAAAGTATTCTTTAACTCTGTTAGCTGAATGCTCAGATCAGAAAGAAGTTTCACATAATGCTTCTGTGCAGTTTATATTTGAATATATTCCTTTTTCCACTACTACGCTCTTAGCGCTCCAAATGTCCAGTTGCATTTTCAACAGAAAGACTGTTCAGATCTGCTCAATCAAAAGTATGGTTTAACTCTGTTAGCTGAATGCACAGATCAGAAAGAAGTTTCACCGAATGATTCTGTGTAGTTTATATTTGAAGACATTCCTTTTTCCACTATTACCCCCTTAGCGCTCCGAATCTCCACTTGCATTTTCTACAAAAAGAGTGTTTCATAACTGCTCAATCAAAAATATGTTTTATCTCTGTTAACTGAATTTACAGATCAGAAATAAGTTTCACAGAATGTATCTGTGTAGTTTTTATTTGAAGATATTCTTTTTCCCAATGTAGGCCTCTTAGCGCTTAGCATGACCAATTGCAGTTTCTACAGAAACAGTGTTTCAGAACGGCTCAATCAAAAGTAAGGTTCAACTCTGTTAGTTGAATGCACAGAACAGAAAGAATTTTCACAGAATGCTACTGTGTAGTTTATATTTGAATATATCCCTTTTTCCACTATTACCCTCTTAGCGCTCCGAATGTCCACTTGCATTTTCTACAGAAAGAGTGTTCAGAACTGCGCAATCAAAAGTATGGTTTAACTCTGTTAGCTTAATGAACATATCAGAAATAAGTTTCACACAATGCTTCTGTGTAGTTTTTATTTGAAGATATTATTTTTCCCAATAGAGGCCTCTTAGCGCTCAGAATGTCCAATTGCAGTTTCCACAGAAAGAGTGTTTCAGAAAGGCTCAATCAAAAGTAAGGTTCAACTCTGTTAGTTGAATGCACAGAACAGAAAGAAGTTTCATACAATGCTTCTGTGTAGTTTATATTTGAACATATTCTTTTTTCCACTATTACCCACTTAGCGCTACGAATGTCCAGTTGCATTTTCTACAGACAGAGTGTTTCAAAACTGCTCAATCAAAAGTATGGTTTAACTCTGTTAGCTGAATGCTCAGTTCAGAAAGAAGTTTCACAGAATGCTTCTGTGTAGTTTATATTTGAATATATTCCTTTTTCCACTACAACCCTCTTAGCGCTCCAAATGTCCAGTTGCATTTTCTACAGAAAGAGTGTTCAGATCTGCTCAATCAAAAGTATGGTTTAACTCTGTTAGCTGAATGCACAGATCAGAAAAAAGTTTCACAGAATGATTCTGTGTAGTTTATATTTGGAGACATTCCTTTTTCCACTATTACCCTCTTAGCGCTCCGAATCTCCACTTGCATTTTCTACAGAAAGAGTGTTTCAGAACGGCTCAATCAAAACTAAGGTTCAACTCCTTTAGTTGAACAAACAGAACAGAAAGAAGTTTCACACAATTCTTCTGTGTAGTTTTTATTTGTAGACATTCTTTTTCCCAATATAGGCCTCTTAGCGCTCAGAATGTCCAATTGCAGTTTCTACAGAAAGAGTGTTTCAGAACGGCTCAATCAAAAGTAAGGTTCAACTCTGTTAGTTGAATGCACAGAACAGAAAGAAGTTTCATACAATGGTTCTGTGTAGTTTATATTTGAACATATTCTTTTTTCCACTATTACCCACTTAGCGCTACGAATGTCCAGTTGCATTTTCTACAGACAGAGTGTTTCAAAACTGATCAATCAAAAGTATGGTTTAACTCTGTTAGCTGAATGCTCAGATCAGAAAGAAGTTTCACAGAATGCTTCTGTGTAGTTTATATTTGAATATATTCCTTTTTCCACTACTACTCTCTTAGCGCTCCAAATGTCCAGTTGCATTATCTACAGAAAGAGTGTTCAGATCTGCTCAATCAAAAGTATGGTTTAAGTCTGTTAGCTGAATGCACAGATCAGAAAGAAGTTTCACAGAATGATTCTGTGTAGTTTATATTTGGAGACATTCCTTTTTCCACTATTACCCTCTTAGCGCTCGGAATCTCCACTTGCATTTTCTACAGAAAGAGTGTTTCAGAACGGCTCAATCAAAACTAAGGTTCAACTATTTTAGTTGAACAAACAGAACAGAAAGAAGTTTCACACAATTCTTCTGTGTAGTTTTTATTTGTAGACATTCTTTTTCCCAATATAGGCCTCTTAGCGCTCAGAATGTCCAATTGCAGTTTCTACAGAAAGAGTGTTTCAGAACGGCTCAATCAAAAGTAAGGTTCAACTCTGTTAGTTGAATGCACAGAACAGAAAGATGTTTCATACAATCCTTCTGTGTAGTTTATATTTGAACATATTCTTTTTTCCACTATTACCCACTTAGCGCTACGAATGTCCAGTTGCATTTTCTACAGACAGAGTGTTTCAAAACTGCTCAATCAAAAGTATGGTTTAACTCTGTTAGCTGAATGCTCAGATCAGAAAGAAGTTTCACAGAATGCTTCTGTGTAGTTTATATTTGAATATATTCCTTTTTCCACTAATACGCTCTTAGCGCTCCAAATATCCAGTTGCATTTTCTACAGAAAGAGTGTTCAGATCTGCTCAATCAAAAGTATGGTTTAACTCTGTTAGCTGAATGCACAGATCAGAAAGAAGTTTCACCGAATGATTCTGTGTAGTTTATATTTGAAGACATTCCTTTTTCCACTATTACCCTCTTAGCGCTCCGAATCTCCACTTGCATTTTCTACAAAAAGAGTGTTTCATAACTGCTCAATCAAAAATATGTTTTATCTCTGTTAACTGAATTTACAGATCAGAAATAAGTTTCACAGAATGCATCTGTGTACTTTTTATTTGAAGATATTTTTTTCCCAATGTAGGCCTCTTAGCGCTTAGCATGTCCAATTGCAGTTTCTACAGAAAGAGTGTTTCAGAATGGCTCAATCAAAAGTAAGGTTCAACTCTGTTAGTTGAATGCACAGAACAGAAAGAATTTTCACAGAATGCTACTGTGTAGTTTATATTTGAATATATTCCTTTTTCCACTATTACCCTCTTAGCGCTCCGAATGTCCACTTGCATTTTCTACAGAAAGAGTGTTCAGAACTGCGCAATCAAAAGTATGGTTTAACTCTGTTAGCTTAATGAACATATCAGAAATAAGTTTCACACAATGCTTCTGTGTAGTTTTTATTTGAAGATATTATTTTTCCCAATATAGGCCTCTTAGCGCTCAGAATGTGCAATTGCAGATTCTACAGAAAGAGTGTTTCAGAAAGGCTCAATCAAAAGTAAGGTTCAACTCTGTTAGTGGAATGCACAGAACAGAAAGAAGTTTCATACAATGCTTCTGTGTAGTTTATATTTGAACATATTCTTTTTTCCACTATTACCCACATAGCGCTACGAATGTCCAGTTGCATTTTCCACAGACAGAGTGTTTCAAAACTGCTCAATCAAAAGTATGGTTTAACTCTGTTAGCTGAATGCTCAGATCAGAAAGAAGTTTCACAGAATGCTTCTGTGTAGTTTATATTTGAATATATTCCTTTTTCCACTACTACTATCTTAGCGCTCCAAATGTCCAGTTGCATTTTCTACAGAAAGTGTGTTCAGATCTGCTCAATCAAAAGTATGGTTTAACCCGGTTAGCTGAATGCACAGATCAGAAAGAAGTTTCACAGAATGATTCTGTGTAGTTTATATTTGGAGACATTCCTTTTTCCACTATTACCCTCTTAGCGCTCCGAATCTCCACTTGCATTTTCTACAGAAAGAGTGTTTCAGAAAGACTCAATCAAAACTAAGGTTCAACTCTTTTAGTTGAACAAACAGAACAGAAAGAAGTTTCACACAATTCTTCTGTGTAGTTTTTATTTGTAGACATTCTTTTTCCCAATATAGGCCTCTTAGCGCTCAGAATGTCCAATTGCAGTTTCTACAGAAAGAGTGTTTCAGAACGGCTCAATCAAAAGTAGGGTTCAACTCTGTTAGTTGAATGCACAGAACAGAAAGAAGTTTCATACAATGCTTCTGTGTAGTTTATATTTGAATATATTCTTTTTTCCACTATTACCCACTTAGCGCTACGAATGTCCAGTTGCATTTTCTACAGACAGAGTGTTTCAAAACTGCTCAATCAAAAGTATGGTTTAACTCTGTTAGCTGAATGCTCAGATCAGAAAGAAGTTTCACAGAATGCTTCTGTGTAGTTTATATTTGAATATATTCCTTTTTCCACTACTACTCTCTTAGCGCTCCAAATGTCCAGTTGCATTTTCTACAGAAAGAGTGTTCAGATCTGCTCAATCAAAAGTATGGTTTAAATCTGTTAGCTGAATGCACAGATCAGAAAGAAGTTTCACAGAATGATTCTGTGTAGTTTAATTTGGAGAAAATCCTTTTTTCCACTATTACCCTCTTAGCGCTCCGAATCTCCACTTGCATTTTCTACAGAAAGAGTGTTTCAGTACGGCTCAATCAAAACTAAGGTTCAACTCTTTTAGTTGAACAAACAGAACAGAAAGAAGTTTCACACAATTCTTCTGTGTAGTTTTTATTTGTAGACATTCTTTTTCCCAATATAGGCCTCTTAGCGCTCAGAATGTCCAATTGCAGTTTCTACAGAAAGAGTGTTTCAGAACGGCTCAATCAAAAGTAAGGTTCAACTCTGTTAGTTGAATGCACAGAACAGAAAGAAGTTTCATACAATGCTTCTGTGTAGTTTATATTTGAACATATTCTTTTTTCCACTATTACCCACTTAGCGCTACGAATGTCCAGTTGCATTTTCTACAGACAGAGTGTTTCAAAACTGCTCAATCAAAAGTATGGTTTAACTCTGTTAGCTGAATGCTCCGATCAGAAAGAAGTTTCACAGAATGCTTCTGTGTAGTTTATATTTGAATATATTCCTTTTTCCACTACTACGCTCTTAGCGCTCCAAATGTCCAGTTGCATTTTCAACAGAAAGAGTGTTCAGATCTGCTCAATCAAAAGTATGGTTTAACTCTGTTAGCTGAATGCACAGATCAGAAAGAAGTTTCACCGAATGATTCTGTGTAGTTTATATTTGAAGACATTCCTTTTTCCACTATTACCCTCGTAGCGCTCCGAATCTCCACTTGCATTTTCTACAAAAAGAGTGTTTAAAAACTGCTCAATCAAAAATATGTTTTATCTCTGTTAACTGAATTTACAGATCAGAAATAAGTTTCACAGAATGCATCTGTGTAGTTTTTATTTGAAGATATTCTTTTTCCCAATGTAGGCCTCTTAGCGCTTAGCATGTCCAATTGCAGTTTCTACAGAAAGAGTGTTTCAGAACGGATCAATCAAAAGTAAGGTTCAACTCTGTTAGTTGAATGCACAGAACAGAAAGAATTTTCACAGAATGCTACTGTGTAGTTTATATTTGAATATATTCCTTTTTCCACTATTACCCTCTTAGCGCTCCGAATGTCCACTTGCATTTTCTACAGAAAGAGTGTTCAGAACTGCGCAATCAAAAGTATGGTTTAACTCTGTTAGCTTAATGAACATATCAGAAATAAGTTTCACACAATGCTTCTGTGTAGTTTTTATTTGAAGATATTATTTTTCCCAATAGAGGCCTCTTAGCGCTCAGAATGTCCAATTGCAGTTTCTACAGAAAGAGTGTTTCAGAAAGTCTCAATCAAACGTAAGGTTCAACTCTGTTAGTTGAATGCACAGAACAGAAAGAAGTTTCATACAATGCTTCTGTGTAGTTTATATTTGAACATATTCTTTTTTCCACTATTACCCACTTAGCGCTACGAATGTCCAGTTGCATTTTCTACAGACAGAGTGTTTCAAAACTGCTCAATCAAAAGTATGGTTTAACTCTGTTAGCTGAATGCTCAGATCAGAAAGAAGTTTCACAGAATGCTTCTGTGTAGTTTATATTTGAATATATTCCTTTTTCCACTACTACTCTCTTAGCGCTCCAAATGTCCAGTTGCATTTTCTACAGAAAGAGTGTTCAGATCTGCTCAATCAAAAATATGGTTTAAATCTGTTAGCTGAATGCACAGATCAGAAAGAAGTTTCACAGAATGATTCTGTGTAGTTTAATTTGGAGAAAATCCTTTTTTCCACTATTACCCTCTTAGCGCTCCGAATCTCCACTTGCATTTTCTACAGAAAGAGTGTTTCAGTACGGCTCAATCAAAACTAAGGTTCAACTCTTTTAGTTGAACAAACAGAACAGAAAGAAGTTTCACACAATTCTTCTGTGTAGTTTTTATTTGTAGACATTCTTTTTCCCAATATAGGCCTCTTAGCGCTCAGAATGTCCAATTGCAGTTTCTACAGAAAGAGTGTTTCAGAACGGCTCAATCAAAAGTAAGGTTCAACTCTGTTAGTTGAATGCACAGAACAGAAAGAAGTTTCATACAATGCTTCTGTGTAGTTTATATTTGAACATATTCTTTTTTCCACTATTACCCACTTAGCGCTACGAATGTCCAGTTGCATTTCCTACAGACAGAGTGTTTCAAAACTGCTCAATCAAAAGTATGGTTTCACTCTGTTAGCTGAATGCTCAGATCAGAAAGAAGTTTCACAGAATGCTTCTGTGTAGTTTATATTTGAATATATTCCTTTTTCCACTACTACGCTCTTAGCGCTCCAAATGTCCAGTTGCATTTTCAACAGAAAGAGTGTTCAGATCTGCTCAATCAAAAGTATGGTTTAACTCTGTTAGCTGAATGCACAGATCAGAAAGAAGTTTCACCGAATGATTCTGTGTAGTTTATATTTGAAGACATTCCTTTTTCCACTATTACCCTCGTAGCGCTCCGAATCTCCACTTGCATTTTCTACAAAAAGAGTGTTTAAAAACTGCTCAATCAAAAATATGTTTTATCTCTGTTAACTGAATTTACAGATCAGAAATAAGTTTCACAGAATGCATCTGTGTAGTTTTTATTTGAAGATATTCTTTTTCCCAATGTAGGCCTCTTAGCGCTTAGCATGTCCAATTGCAGTTTCTACAGAAAGAGTGTTTCAGAACGGATCAATCAAAAGTAAGGTTCAACTCTGTTAGTTGAATGCACAGAACAGAAAGAATTTTCACAGAATGCTACTGTGTAGTTTATATTTGAATATATTCCTTTTTCCACTATTACCCTCTTAGCGCTCCGAATGTCCACTTGCATTTTCTACAGAAAGAGTGTTCAGAACTGCGCAATCAAAAGTATGGTTTAACTCTGTTAGCTTAATGAACATATCAGAAATAAGTTTCACACAATGCTTCTGTGTAGTTTTTATTTGAAGATATTATTTTTCCCAATAGAGGCCTCTTAGCGCTCAGAATGTCCAATTGCAGTTTCTACAGAAAGAGTGTTTCAGAAAGTCTCAATCAAAAGTAAGGTTCAACTCTGTTAGTTGAATGCACAGAACAGAAAGAAGTTTCATACAATGCTTCTGTGTAGTTTATATTTGAACATATTCTTTTTTCCACTATTACCCACTTAGCGCTACGAATGTCCAGTTGCATTTTCTACAGACAGAGTGTTTCAAAACTGCACAATCAAAAGTATGGTTTAACTCTGTTAGCTGAATGCTCAGATCAGAAAGAAGTTTCACAGAATGCTTCTGTGTAGTTTATATTTGAATATATTCCTTTTTCCACTACTACTCTCTTAGCGCTAGAAATGTCCAGTTGCATTTTCTACAGAAAGAGTGTTCAGATCTGCTCAATCAAAAGTATGGTTTAACTCTGTTAGCTGAATGCACAGATCAGAAACAAGTTTCACAGAATGATTCTGTGTAGTTTATATTTGGAGACATTCCTTTTTCCACTGTTACCCTCTTAGCGCTCCGAATCTCCACTTGCATTTTCTACAGAAAGACTGTTACAGAACGGCTCAATCAAAACTAAGGTTCAACTCTTTTAGTTGAACAAACAGAACAGAAAGAAGTTTCACACAATTCTTCTGTGTAGTTTTTATTTGTAGACATTCTTTTTCCCAATATAGGCCTCTTAGCGCTCAGAATGTCCAATTGCAGTTTCTACAGAAAGAGTGTTTCAGAACGGCTCAATCAAAAGTAAGGTTCAACTCTGTTAGTTGAATGCACAGAACAGAAAGAAGTTTCATACAATGCTTCTGTGTAGTTTATATTTGAACATATTCTTTTTTCCACTATTACCCACTTAGCGCTACGAATGTCCAGTTGTATTTTCTACAGACAGAGTGTTTCAAAACTGCTCAATCAAAAGTATGGTTTCACTCTGTTAGCTGAATGCTCAGATCAGAAAGAAGTTTCACAGAATGCTTCTGTGTAGTTTATATTTGAATATATTCCTTTTTCCACTACTACGCTCTTAGCGCTCCAAATGTCCAGTTGCATTTTCAACAGAAAGAGTGTTCAGATCTGCTCAATCAAAAGTATGGTTTAACTCTGTTAGCTGAATGCACAGATCAGAAAGAAGTTTCACCGAATGATTCTGTGTAGTTTATATTTGAAGACATTCCTTTTTCCACTATTACCCTCGTAGCGCTCCGAATCTCCACTTGCATTTTCTACAAAAAGAGTGTTTAAAAACTGCTCAATCAAAAATATGTTTTATCACTGTTAACTGAATTTACAGATAAGAAATAAGTTTCACAGAATGCATCTGTGTAGTTTTTATTTGAAGATATTCTTTTTCCCAATGTAGGCCTCTTAGCGCTTAGCATGTCCAATTGCAGTTTCTACAGAAAGAGTGTTTCAGAACGGATCAATCAAAAGTAAGTTTCAACTCTGTTAGTTGAATGCACAGAACAGAAAGAATTTTCACAGAATGCTACTGTGTAGTTTATATTTGAATATATTCCTTTTTCCACTATTACCCTCTTAGCGCTCCGAATGTCCACTTGCATTTTCTACAGAAAGAGTGTTCAGAACTGCGCAATCAAAAGTATGGTTTAACTCTGTTAGCTTAATGAACATATCAGAAATAAGTTTCACACAATGCTTCTGTGTAGTTTTTATTTGAAGATATTATTTTTCCCAATAGAGGCCTCTTAGCGCTCAGAATGTCCAATTGCAGTTTCTACAGAAAGAGTGTTTCAGAAAGTCTCAATCAAAAGTAAGGTTCAACTCTGTTAGTTGAATGCACAGAACAGAAAGAAGTTTCATACAATGCTTCTGTGTAGTTTATATTTGAACATATTCTTTTTTCCACTATTACCCACTTAGCGCTACGAATGTCCAGTTGCATTTTCTACAGACAGAGTGTTTCAAAACTGCACAATCAAAAGTATGGTTTAACTCTGTTAGCTGAATGCTCAGATCAGAAAGAAGTTTCACAGAATGCTTCTGTGTAGTTTATATTTGAATATATTACTTTTTCCACTACTACTCTCTTAGCGCTCCAAATGTCCAGTTGCATTTTCTACAGAAAGAGTGTTCAGATCTGCTCAATCAAAAGTATGGTTTAACTCTGTTAGCTGAATGCACAGATCAGAAAGAAGTTTCACAGAATGATTCTGTGTAGTTTATATTTGGAGACATTCCTTTTTCCACTATTACCCCCTTAGCGCTCCGAATCTCCACTTGCATTTTCTACAGAAAGAGTGTTTCAGAACGGCTCAATCAAAACTAAGGTTCAACTCTTTTAGTTGAACAAACAGAACAGAAAGAAGTTTCACACAATTCTTCTGTGTAGTTTTTATTTGTAGACATTCTTTTTCCCAATATAGGCCTCTTAGCGCTCAGAATGTCCAATTGCAGTTTCTACAGAAAGAGTGTTTCAGAACGGCTCAATCAAAAGTAAGGTTCAACTCTGTTAGTTGAATGCACAGAACAGAAAGAAGTTTCATACAATGCTTCTGTGTAGTTTATATTTGAACATATTATTTTTTCCACTATTACCCACTTAGCGCTACGAATGTCCAGTTATATTTTCTACAGACAGAGTGTTTCAAAACTGCTCAATCAAAAGTATGGTTTAACTCTGTTAGCTGAATGCTCAGATCAGAAAGAAGTTTCACAGAATGCTTCTGTGTAGTTTATATTTGAATATATTCCTTTTTGCACTACTACGCTCTGAGCGCTCCAAATGTCCAGTTGCTTTTTCAACAGAAAGAGTGTTCAGATCTGCTCAATCAAAAGTATGGTTTAACTCTGTTAGCTGAATGCACAGATCAGAAAGAAGTTTCACCGAATGATTCTGTGTAGTTTATATTTGAAGACATTCCTTTTTCCACTATTACCCTCGTAGCGCTCCGAATCTCCACTTGCATTTTCTACAAAAAGAGTGTTTAAAAACTGCTCAATCAAAAATATGTTTTATCACTGTTAACTGAATTTACAGATAAGAAATAAGTTTCACAGAATGCATCTGTGTAGTTTTTATTTGAAGATATTCTTTTTCCCAATGTAGGCCTCTTAGCGCTTAGCATGTCCAATTGCAGTTTCTACAGAAAGAGTGTTTCAGAACGGATCAATCAAAAGTAAGTTTCAACTCTGTTAGTTGAATGCACAGAACAGAAAGAATTTTCACAGAATGCTACTGTGTAGTTTATATTTGAATATATTCCTTTTTCCACTATTACCCTCTTAGCGCTCCGAATGTCCACTTGCATTTTCTACAGAAAGAGTGTTCAGAACTGCGCAATCAAAAGTATGGTTTAACTCTGTTAGCTTAATGAACATATCAGAAATAAGTTTCACACAATGCTTCTGTGTAGTTTTTATTTGAAGATATTATTTTTCCCAATAGAGGCCTCTTAGCGCTCAGAATGTCCAATTGCAGTTTCTACAGAAAGAGTGTTTCAGAAAGTCTCAATCAAAAGTAAGGTTCAACTCTGTTAGTTGAATGCACAGAACAGAAAGAAGTTTCATACAATGCTTCTGTGTAGTTTATATTTGAACATATTCTTTTTTCCACTATTACCCACTTAGCGCTACGAATGTCCAGTTGCATTTTCTACAGACAGAGTGTTTCAAAACTGCACAATCAAAAGTATGGTTTAACTCTGTTAGCTGAATGCTCAGATCAGAAAGAAGTTTCACAGAATGCTTCTGTGTAGTTTATATTTGAATATATTACTTTTTCCACTACTACTCTCTTAGCGCTCCAAATGTCCAGTTGCATTTTCTACAGAAAGAGTGTTCAGATCTGCTCAATCAAAAGTATGGTTTAACTCTGTTAGCTGAATGCACAGATCAGAAAGAAGTTTCACAGAATGATTCTGTGTAGTTTATATTTGGAGACATTCCTTTTTCCACTATTACCCCCTTAGCGCTCCGAATCTCCACTTGCATTTTCTACAGAAAGAGTGTTTCAGAACGGCTCAATCAAAACTAAGGTTCAACTCTTTTAGTTGAACAAACAGAACAGAAAGAAGTTTCACACAATTCTTCTGTGTAGTTTTTATTTGTAGACATTCTTTTTCCCAATATAGGCCTCTTAGCGCTCAGAATGTCCAATTGCAGTTTCTACAGAAAGAGTGTTTCAGAACGGCTCAATCAAAAGTAAGGTTCAACTCTGTTAGTTGAATGCACAGAACAGAAAGAAGTTTCATACAATGCTTCTGTGTAGTTTATATTTGAACATATTATTTTTTCCACTATTACCCACTTAGCGCTACGAATGTCCAGTTATATTTTCTACAGACAGAGTGTTTCAAAACTGCTCAATCAAAAGTATGGTTTAACTCTGTTAGCTGAATGCTCAGATCAGAAAGAAGTTTCACAGAATGCTTCTGTGTAGTTTATATTTGAATATATTCCTTTTTGCACTACTACGCTCTGAGCGCTCCAAATGTCCAGTTGCTTTTTCAACAGAAAGAGTGTTCAGATCTGCTCAATCAAAAGTATGGTTTAACTCTGTTAGCTGAATGCACAGATCAGAAAGAAGTTTCACCGAATGATTCTGTGTAGTTTATATTTGAAGACATTCCTTTTTCCACTATTACCCTCGTAGCGCTCCGAATCTCCACTTGCATTTTCTACAAAAAGAGTGTTTAAAAACTGCTCAATCAAAAATATGTTTTATCTCTGTTAACTGAATTTACAGATCAGAAATAAGTTTCACAGAATGCATCTGTGTAGTTTTTATTTGAAGATATTCTTTTTCCCAATGTAGGCCTCTTAGCGCTTAGCATGTCCAATTGCAGTTTCTACAGAAAGAGTGTTTCAGAACGGATCAATCAAAAGTAAGTTTCAACTCTGTTAGTTGAATGCACAGAACAGAAAGAATTTTCACAGAATGCTACTGTGTAGTTTATATTTGAATATATTCCTTTTTCCACTATTACCCTCTTAGCGCTCCGAATGTCCACTTGCATTTTCTACAGAAAGAGTGTTCAGAACTGCGCAATCAAAAGTATGGTTTAACTCTGTTAGCTTAATGAACATATCAGAAATAAGTTTCACACAATGCTTCTGTGTAGTTTTTATTTGAAGATATTATTTTTCCCAATAGAGGCCTCTTAGCGCTCAGAATGTCCAATTGCAGTTTCTACAGAAAGAGTGTTTCAGAAAGTCTCAATCAAAAGTAAGGTTCAACTCTGTTAGTTGAATGCACAGAACAGAAAGAAGTTTCATACAATGCTTCTGTGTAGTTTATATTTGAACATATTTTTTTTCCACTATTACCCACTTAGCGCTACGAATGTCCAGTTGCATTTTCTACAGACAGAGTGTTTCAAAACTGCTCAATCAAAAGTATGGTTTAACTCTGTTAGCTGAATGCTCAGATGAGAAAGAAGTTTCACAGAATGCTTCTGTGTAGTTTATATTTGAATATATTCCTTTTTCCACTACTACTCTCTTAGCGCTCCAAATGTCCAGTTGCATTTTCTACAGAAAGAGTGTTCAGATCTGCTCAATCAAAAGTATGGTTTAACTCTGTTAGCTGAATGCACAGATCAGAAAGAAGTTTCACAGAATGATTCTGTGTAGTTTATATTTGGAGACATTCCTTTTTCCACTATTACCCACTTAGCGCTCCGAATCTCCACTTGCATTTTCTACAGAAAGAGTGTTTCAGAACGGCTCAATCAAAACTAAGGTTCAACTCTTTTAGTTGAACAAACAGAACAGAAAGAAGTTTCACACAATTCTTCTCTGTAGTTTTTATTTGTAGACATTCTTTTTCCCAATATAGGCCTCTTAGCGCTCAGAATGTCCAATTGCAGTTTCTACAGAAAGAGTGTTTCAGAACGGCTCAATCAAAAGTAGGGTTCAACTCTGTTAGTTGAATGCACAGAACAGAAAGAAGTTTCATACAATGCTTCTGTGTAGTTTATATTTGAACATATTCTTTTTTCCACTATTACCCTCTTAGCGCTACGAATGTCCAGTTGCATTTTCTACAGACAGAGTGTTTCAAAACTGCTCAATCAAAAGTATGGTTTAACTCTGTTAGCTGAATGCTCAGATCAGAAAGAAGTTTCACAGAATGCTTCTGTGTAGTTTATATTTGAATATATTCCTTTTTCCACTAATACGCTCTTAGCGCTCCAAATGTCCAGTTGCATTTTCTACAGAAAGAGTGTTCAGATCTGCTCAATCAAAAGTATGGTTTAACTCTGTTAGCTGAATGCACAGATCAGAAAGAAGTTTCACCGAATGATTCTGTGTAGTTTATATTTGAAGACATTCCTTTTTCCACTATTACCCTCTTAGCGCTCCGAATCTCCACTTGCATTTTCTACAAAAAGAGTGTTTCATAACTGCTCAATCAAAAATATGTTTTATCTCTGTTAACTGAATTTACAGATCAGAAATAAGTTTCACAGAATGCATCTGTGTAGTTTTTATTTGAAGATATTCTTTTTCCCAATGTAGGCCTCTTAGCGCTTAGCATGTCCAATTGCAGTTTCTACAGAAAGAGTGTTTCAGAACGGCTCAATCAAAAGTAAGGTTCAACTCTGTTAGTTGAATGCACAGAACAGAAAGAATTTTCACAGAATGCTACTGTGTAGTTTATATTTGAATATATTCCTTTTTCCACTATTACCCTCTTAGCGCTCCGAATGTCCACTTGCATTTTCTACAGAAAGAGTGTTCAGAACTGCGCAATCAAAAGTATGGTTTAACTCTGTTAGCTTAATGAACATATCAGAAATAAGTTTCACACAATGCTTCTGTGTAGTTTTTATTTGAAGATATTATTTTTCCCAATATAGGCCTCTTAGCGCTCAGAATGTGCAATTGCAGATTCTACAGAAAGAGTGTTTCAGAAAGGCTCAATCAAAAGTAAGGTTCAACTCTGTTAGTGGAATGCACAGAACAGAAAGAAGTTTCATACAATGCTTCTGTCTAGTTTATATTTGAACATATTCTTTTTTCCACTATTACCCACATAGCGCTACGAATGTCCAGTTGCATTTTCCACAGACAGAGTGTTTCAAAACTGCTCAATCAAAAGTATGGTTTAACTCTGTTAGCTGAATGCTCAGTTCAGAAAGAAGTTTCACAGAATGCTTCTGTGTAGTTTATATTTGAATATATTCCTTTTTCCACTACTACTCTCTTAGCGCTCCAAATGTCCAGTTGCATTTTCTACAGAAAGAGTGTTCAGATCTGCTCAATCAAAAGTATGGTTTAACCCGGTTAGCTGAATGCACA
Organism: Symphalangus syndactylus; assembly: GCF_028878055.3. Lineage (NCBI taxonomy): Eukaryota > Metazoa > Chordata > Mammalia > Primates > Hylobatidae > Symphalangus > Symphalangus syndactylus. Next base: position 5,615,399 of record NC_072446.2, read on the forward strand.
GATCAGAAAGAAGTTTCACAGAATGATTCTGTGTAGTTTATATTTGGAGACATTCCTTTTTCCACTATTACCCTCTTAGCGCTCCGAATCTCCACTTGCATTTTCTACAGAAAGAGTGTTTCAGAAAGACTCAATCAAAACTAAGGTTCAACTCTTTTAGTTGAACAAACAGAACAGAAAGAAGTTTCACACAATTCTTCTGTGTAGTTTTTATTTGTAGACATTCTTTTTCCCAATATAGGCCTCTTAGCGCTCAGAATGTCCAATTGCAGTTTCTACAGAAAGAGTGTTTCAGAACGGCTCAATCAAAAGTAGGGTTCAACTCTGTTAGTTGAATGCACAGAACAGAAAGAAGTTTCATACAATGCTTCTGTGTAGTTTATATTTGAACATATTCTTTTTTCCACTATTACCCTCTTAGCGCTACGAATGTCCAGTTGCATTTTCTACAGACAGAGTGTTTCAAAACTGCTCAATCAAAAGTATGGTTTAACTCTGTTAGCTGAATGCTCAGATCAGAAAGAAGTTTCACAGAATGCTTCTGTGTAGTTTATATTTGAATATATTCCTTTTTCCACTAATACGCTCTTAGCGCTCCAAATGTCCAGTTGCATTTTCTACAGAAAGAGTGTTCAGATCTGCTCAATCAAAAGTATGGTTTAACTCTGTTAGCTGAATGCACAGATCAGAAAGAAGTTTCACCGAATGATTCTGTGTAGTTTATATTTGAAGACATTCCTTTTTCCACTATTACCCTCTTAGCGCTCCGAATCTCCACTTGCATTTTCTACAAAAAGAGTGTTTCATAACTGCTCAATCAAAAATATGTTTTATCTCTGTTAACTGAATTTACAGATCAGAAATAAGTTTCACAGAATGCATCTGTGTAGTTTTTATTTGAAGATATTCTTTTTCCCAATGTAGGCCTCTTAGCGCTTAGCATGTCCAATTGCAGTTTCTACAGAAAGAGTGTTTCAGAACGGCTCAATCAAAAGTAAGGTTCAACTCTGTTAGTTGAATGCACAGAACAGAAAGAATTTTCACAGAATGCTACTGTGTAGTTTATATTTGAATATATTCCTTTTTCCACTATTACCCTCTTAGCGCTCCGAATGTCCACTTGCATTTTCTACAGAAAGAGTGTTCAGAACTGCGCAATCAAAAGTATGGTTTAACTCTGTTAGCTTAATGAACATATCAGAAATAAGTTTCACACAATGCTTCTGTGTAGTTTTTATTTGAAGATATTATTTTTCCCAATATAGGCCTCTTAGCGCTCAGAATGTGCAATTGCAGATTCTACAGAAAGAGTGTTTCAGAAAGGCTCAATCAAAAGTAAGGTTCAACTCTGTTAGTGGAATGCACAGAACAGAAAGAAGTTTCATACAATGCTTCTGTCTAGTTTATATTTGAACATATTCTTTTTTCCACTATTACCCACATAGCGCTACGAATGTCCAGTTGCATTTTCCACAGACAGAGTGTTTCAAAACTGCTCAATCAAAAGTATGGTTTAACTCTGTTAGCTGAATGCTCAGTTCAGAAAGAAGTTTCACAGAATGCTTCTGTGTAGTTTATATTTGAATATATTCCTTTTTCCACTACTACTATCTTAGCGCTCCAAATGTCCAGTTGCATTTTCTACAGAAAGAGTGTTCAGATCTGCTCAATCAAAAGTATGGTTTAACCCGGTTAGCTGAATGCACAGATCAGAAAGAAGTTTCACAGAATGATTCTGTGTAGTTTATATTTGGAGACATTCCTTTTTCCACTATTACCCTCTTAGCGCTCCGAATCTCCACTTGCATTTTCTACAGAAAGAGTGTTTCAGAAAGACTCAATCAAAACTAAGGTTCAACTCTTTTAGTTGAACAAACAGAACAGAAAGAAGTTTCACACAATTCTTCTGTGTAGTTTTTATTTGTAGACATTCTTTTTCCCAATATAGGCCTCTTAGCGCTCAGAATGTCCAATTGCAGTTTCTACAGAAAGAGTGTTTCAGAACGGCTCAATCAAAAGTAGGGTTCAACTCTGTTAGTTGAATGCACAGAACAGAAAGAAGTTTCATACAATGCTTCTGTGTAGTTTATATTTGAACATATTCTTTTTTCCACTATTACCCACTTAGCGCTACGAATGTCCAGTTGCATTTTCTACAGACAGTGTGTTTCAAAACTGCTCAATCAAAAGTATGGTTTAACTCTGTTAGCTGAATGCTCAGATCAGAAAGAAGTTTCACAGAATGCTTCTGTGTAGTTTATATTTGAATATATTCCTTTTTACACTACTACGCTCTTAGCGCTCCAAATGTCCAGTTGCATTTTCTACAGAAAGAGTGTTCAGATCTGCTCAATCAAAAGTATGGTTTAACTCTGTTAGCTGAATGCACAGATCAGAAAGATGTTTCACAGAATGATTCAGTGTAGTTTATATTTGAAGACATTCCTTTTTCCACTATTACCCTCTTAGCGCTCCGAATCTCCACTTGCATTTTCTACAGAAAGACTGTTACAGAACGGCTCAATCAAAACTAAGGTTCAACTCTTTTAGTTGAACAAACAGAACAGAAAGAAGTTTCACACAATTCTTCTGTGTAGTTTTTATTTGTAGACATTCTTTTTCCCAATATAGGCCTCTTAGCACTCAGAATGTCCAATTGCAGTTTCTACAGAAAGTGTGTTTCAGAACGGCTCAATCAAAAGTAAGGTTCAACTCTGTTAGTTGAATGCACAGAACAGAAAGAAGTTTCATACAATGCTTCTGTGTAGTTTATATTTGAACTTATTCTTTTTTCCACTATTACCCACTTAGCGCTCCGAATCTCCACTTGCATTTTCTACAAAAAGAGTGTTTCATAACTGCTCAATCAAAAATACGTTTTATCTCTGTTAACTGAATTTACAGATCAGAAATAAGTTTCACAGAATGCATCTGTGTAGTTTTTATTTGAAGATATTCTTTTTCCCCATGTAGGTCTCTTAGTGCTTAGCATGTCCAATTGCAGTTTCTACAGAAAGAGTGTTTCAGAACGGCTCAATCAAAAGTAAGGTTCAACTCTGTTAGTTGAATGCACAGAACAGAAAGAATTTTCACAGAATGCTACTGTGTAGTTTATAATTGAATATATTCCTTTTTCCACTATTACCCTCTTAGCGCTCCGAATGTCCACTTGCATTTTCTACAGAAAGAGTGTTCAGAACTGCGCAATCAAAAGTATGGTTTAATTCTGATAGCTTAATGAACATATCAGAAATAAGTTTCACACAATGCTTCTGTGTAGTTTTTATTTGAAGATATTATTTTTCCCAATATAGGCCTCTTAGCGCTCAGAATGTCCAATTGCAGTTTCTACAGAAAGAGTGTTTCAGAAAGGCTCAATCAAAAGTAAGGTTCAACTCTGTTAGTTGAATGCACAGAACAGAAAGAAGTTTCATACAATGCTTCTGTGTAGTTTATATTTGAACATATTCTTTTTTCCACTATTACCCACTTAGCGCTACGAATGTCCGGTTGCATTTTCTACAGACAGAGTGTTTCAAAACTGCTCAATCAAAAGTTTGGTTTAACTCTGTTAGCTGAATGCACAGATCAGAAAGAAGTTTCACAGAATGATTCTGTGTAGTTTATATTTGGAGACATTCCTTTTTCCACTATTACCCTCTTAGCGCTCCGAATCTCCACTTGCATTTTCTACAGAAAGAGTGATTCAGAACGGCTCAATCAAAACTAAGGTTCAACTCTTTTAGTTGAACAAACAGAACAGAAAGAAGTTTCACACAATTCTTCTGTGTAGTTTTTATTTTAGACATTCTTTTTTCCAATATAGGCCTCTTAGCGCTCAGAATGTCCAATTGCAGTTTCTACAGAAAGAGTGTTTCAGAACGGCTCAATCAAAAGTAAGGTTCAACTCTGTTAGTTGAATGCACAGAACAGAAAGAAGTTTCATACAATGCTTCTGTGTAGTTTATATTTGAACTTATTCTTTTTTCCACTATTACCCACTTAGCGCTCCGAATCTCCACTTGCATTTTCTACAAAAAGAGTGTTTCATAACTGCTCAATCAAAAATACGTTTTATCTCTGTTAACTGAATTTACAGATCAGAAATAAGTTTCACAGAATGCATCTGTGTAGTTTTTATTTGAAGATATTCTTTTTCCCCATGTAGGTCTCTTAGCGCTTAGCATGTCCAATTGCAGTTTCTACAGAAAGAGTGTTTCAGAACGGCTCAATCAAAAGTAAGGTTCAACTCTGTTAGTTGAATGCACAGAACAGAAAGAATTTTCACAGAATGCTACTGTGTAGTTTATAATTGAATATATTCCTTTTTCCACTATTACCCTCTTAGCGCTCCGAATGTCCACTTGCATTTTCTACAGAAAGAGTGTTCAGAACTGCGCAATCAAAAGTATGGTTTAATTCTGATAGCTTAATGAACATATCAGAAATAAGTTTCACACAATGCTTCTGTGTAGTTTTTATTTGAAGATATTATTTTTCCCAATATAGGCCTCTTAGCGCTCAGAATGTCCAATTGCAGTTTCTACAGAAAGAGTGTTTCAGAAAGGCTCAATCAAAAGTAAGGTTCAACTCTGTTAGTTGAATGCACAGAACAGAAAGAAGTTTCATACAATGCTTCTGTGTAGTTTATATTTGAACATATTCTTTTTTCCACTATTACCCACTTAGCGCTACGAATGTCCAGTTGCATTTTCTACAGACAGAGTGTTTCAAAACTGCTCAATCAAAAGTTTGGTTTAACTCTGTTAGCTGAATGCACAGATCAGAAAGAAGTTTCACAGAATGATTCTGTGTAGTTTATATTTGGAGACATTCCTTTTTCCACTATTACCCTCTTAGCGCTCCGAATCTCCACTTGCATTTTCTACAGAAAGAGTGATTCAGAACGGCTCAATCAAAACTAAGGTTCAACTCTTTTAGTTGAACAAACAGAACAGAAAGAAGTTTCACACAATTCTTCTGTGTAGTTTTTATTTTAGACATTCTTTTTTCCAATATAGGCCTCTTAGCGCTCAGAATGTCCAATTGCAGTTTCTACAGAAAGAGTGTTTCAGAACGGCTCAATCAAAAGTAAGGTTCAACTCTGTTAGTTGAATGCACAGAACAGAAAGAAGTTTCATACAATGCTTCTGTGTAGTTTATATTTGAACATATTTTTTTTCCACTATTACCCACTTAGCGCTACGAATGTCCAGTTGCATTTTCTACAGACAGAGTGTTTCAAAACTGCTCAATCAAAAGTATGGTTTAACTCTGTTAGCTGAATGCTCAGATGAGAAAGAAGTTTCACAGAATGCTTCTGTGTAGTTTATATTTGAATATATTCCTTTTTCCACTACTACTCTCTTAGTGCTCCAAATGTCCAGTTGCATTTTCTACAGAAAGAGTGTTCAGATCTGCTCAATCAAAAGTATGGTTTAACTCTGTTAGCTGAATGCACAGATCAGAAAGAAGTTTCACAGAATGATTCTGTGTAGTTTATATTTGGAGACATTCCTTTTTCCACTATTACCCACTTAGCGCTCCGAATCTCCACTTGCATTTTCTACAGAAAGAGTGTTTCAGAACGGCTCAATCAAAACTAAGGTTCAACTCTTTTAGTTGAACAAACAGAACAGAAAGAAGTTTCACACAATTCTTCTCTGTAGTTTTTATTTGTAGACATTCTTTTTCCCAATATAGGCCTCTTAGCGCTCAGAATGTCCAATTGCAGTTTCTACAGAAAGAGTGTTTCAGAACGGCTCAATCAAAAGTATGGTTCAACTCTGTTAGTTGAATGCACAGAACAGAAAGAAGTTTCATACAATGCTTCTGTGTAGTTTATATTTGAACATATTCTTTTTTCCACTATTACCCACTTAGCGCTACGAATGTCCAGTTGCATTTTCTACAGACAGAGTGTTTCAAAACTGCTCAATCAAAAGTATGGTTTAACTCTGTTAGCTGAATGCTCAGATCAGAAAGAAGTTTCACAGAATGCTTCTGTGTAGTTTATATTTGAATATATTCCTTTTTACACTAATACGCTCTTAGCGCTCCAAATGTCCAGTTGCATTTTCTACAGAAAGAGTGTTCAGATCTGCTCAATCAAAAGTATGGTTTAACTCTGTTAGCTGAATGCACAGATCAGAAAGAAGTTTCACCGAATGATTCTGTGTAGTTTATATTTGAAGACATTCCTTTTTCCACTATTACCCTCTTAGCGCTCCGAATCTCCACTTGCATTTTCTACAAAAAGAGTGTTTCATAACTGCTCAATCAAAAATATGTTTTATCTCTGTTAACTGAATTTACAGATCAGAAATAAGTTTCACAGAATGCATCTGTGTAGTTTTTATTTGAAGATATTCTTTTTCCCAATGTAGGCCTCTTAGCGCTTAGCATGTCCAATTGCAGTTTCTACAGAAAGAGTGTTTCAGAACGGCTCAATCAAAAGTAAGGTTCAACTCTGTTAGTTGAATGCACAGAACAGAAAGAATTTTCACAGAATGCTACTGTGTAGTTTATATTTGAATATATTCCTTTTTCCACTATTACCCTCTTAGCGCTCCGAATGTCCACTTGCATTTTCTACAGAAAGAGTGTTCAGAACTGCGCAATCAAAAGTATGGTTTAACTCTGTTAGCTTAATGAACATATCAGAAATAAGTTTCACACAATGCTTCTGTGTAGTTTTTATTTGAAGATATTATTTTTCCCAATATAGGCCTCTTAGCGCTCAGAATGTGCAATTGCAGATTCTACAGAAAGAGTGTTTCAGAAAGGCTCAATCAAAAGTAAGGTTCAACTCTGTTAGTGGAATGCACAGAACAGAAAGAAGTTTCATACAATGCTTCTGTCTAGTTTATATTTGAACATATTCTTTTTTCCACTATTACCCACATAGCGCTACGAATGTCCAGTTGCATTTTCCACAGACAGAGTGTTTCAAAACTGCTCAATCAAAAGTATGGTTTAACTCTGTTAGCTGAATGCTCAGTTCAGAAAGAAGTTTCACAGAATGCTTCTGTGTAGTTTATATTTGAATATATTCCTTTTTCCACTACTACTATCTTAGCGCTCCAAATGTCCAGTTGCATTTTCTACAGAAAGAGTGTTCAGATCTGCTCAATCAAAAGTATGGTTTAACCCGGTTAGCTGAATGCACAGATCAGAAAGAAGTTTCACAGAATGATTCTGTGTAGTTTATATTTGGAGACATTCCTTTTTCCACTGTTACCCTCTTAGCGCTCCGAATCTCCACTTGCATTTTCTACAGAAAGAGTGTTTCAGAAAGACTCAATCAAAACTAAGGTTCAACTCTTTTAGTTGAACAAACAGAACAGAAAGAAGTTTCACACAATTCTTCTGTGTAGTTTTTATTTGTAGACATTCTTTTTCCCAATATAGGCCTCTTAGCGCTCAGAATGTCCAATTGCAGTTTCTACAGAAAGAGTGTTTCAGAACGGCTCAATCAAAAGTAGGGTTCAACTCTGTTAGTTGAATGCACAGAACAGAAAGAAGTTTCATACAATGCTTCTGTGTAGTTTATATTTGAACATATTCTTTTTTCCACTATTACCCACTTAGCGCTACGAATGTCCAGTTGCATTTTCTACAGACAGAGTGTTTCAAAACTGCTCAATCAAAAGTATGGTTTAACTCTGTTAGCTGAATGCTCAGATCAGAAAGAAGTTTCACAGAATGCTTCTGTGTAGTTTATATTTGAATATATTCCTTTTTCCACTACTACGCTCTTAGCGCTCCAAATGTCCAGGTGCATTTTCTACAGAAAGAGTGTTCAGATCTGCTCAATCAAAAGTATGGTTTAACTCTGTTAGCTGAATGCACAGATCAGAAAGATGTTTCACAGAATGATTCAGTGTAGTTTATATTTGAAGACATTCCTTTTTCCACTATTACCCTCTTAGCGCTCCGAATCTCCACTTGCATTTTCTACAGAAAGACTGTTACAGAACGGCTCAATCAAAACTAAGGTTCAACTCTTTTAGTTGAACAAACAGAACAGAAAGAAGTTTCACACAATTCTTCTGTGTAGTTTTTATTTGTAGACATTCTTTTTCCCAATATAGGCCTCTTAGCGCTCAGAATGTCCAATTGCAGTTTCTACAGAAAGTGTGTTTCAGAACGGCTCAATCAAAAGTAAGGTTCAACTCTGTTAGTTGAATGCACAGAACAGAAAGAAGTTTCATACAATGCTTCTGTGTAGTTTATATTTGAACTTATTCTTTTTTCCACTATTACCCACTTAGCGCTCCGAATCTCCACTTGCATTTTCTACAAAAAGAGTGTTTCATAACTGCTCAATCAAAAATACGTTTTATCTCTGTTAACTGAATTTACAGATCAGAAATAAGTTTCACAGAATGCATCTGTGTAGTTTTTATTTGAAGATATTCTTTTTCCCCATGTAGGTCTCTTAGTGCTTAGCATGTCCAATTGCAGTTTCTACAGAAAGAGTGTTTCAGAACGGCTCAATCAAAAGTAAGGTTCAACTCTGTTAGTTGAATGCACAGAACAGAAAGAATTTTCACAGAATGCTACTGTGTAGTTTATAATTGAATATATTCCTTTTTCCACTATTACCCTCTTAGCGCTCCGAATGTCCACTTGCATTTTCTACAGAAAGAGTGTTCAGAACTGCGCAATCAAAAGTATGGTTTAATTCTGATAGCTTAATGAACATATCAGAAATAAGTTTCACACAATGCTTCTGTGTAGTTTTTATTTGAAGATATTATTTTTCCCAATATAGGCCTCTTAGCGCTCAGAATGTCCAATTGCAGTTTCTACAGAAAGAGTGTTTCAGAAAGGCTCAATCAAAAGTAAGGTTCAACTCTGTTAGTTGAATGCACAGAACAGAAAGAAGTTTCATACAATGCTTCTGTGTAGTTTATATTTGAACATATTCTTTTTTCCACTATTACCCACTTAGCGCTACGAATGTCCGGTTGCATTTTCTACAGACAGAGTGTTTCAAAACTGCTCAATCAAAAGTTTGGTTTAACTCTGTTAGCTGAATGCACAGATCAGAAAGAAGTTTCACAGAATGATTCTGTGTAGTTTATATTTGGAGACATTCCTTTTTCCACTATTACCCTCTTAGCGCTCCGAATCTCCACTTGCATTTTCTACAGAAAGAGTGATTCAGAACGGCTCAATCAAAACTAAGGTTCAACTCTTTTAGTTGAACAAACAGAACAGAAAGAAGTTTCACACAATTCTTCTGTGTAGTTTTTATTTTAGACATTCTTTTTTCCAATATAGGCCTCTTAGCGCTCAGAATGTCCAATTGCAGTTTCTACAGAAAGAGTGTTTCAGAACGGCTCAATCAAAAGTAAGGTTCAACTCTGTTAGTTGAATGCACAGAACAGAAAGAAGTTTCATACAATGCTTCTGTGTAGTTTATATTTGAACTTATTCTTTTTTCCACTATTACCCACTTAGCGCTCCGAATCTCCACTTGCATTTTCTACAAAAAGAGTGTTTCATAACTGCTCAATCAAAAATACGTTTTATCTCTGTTAACTGAATTTACAGATCAGAAATAAGTTTCACAGAATGCATCTGTGTAGTTTTTATTTGAAGATATTCTTTTTCCCCATGTAGGTCTCTTAGCGCTTAGCATGTCCAATTGCAGTTTCTACAGAAAGAGTGTTTCAGAACGGCTCAATCAAAAGTAAGGTTCAACTCTGTTAGTTGAATGCACAGAACAGAAAGAATTTTCACAGAATGCTACTGTGTAGTTTATAATTGAATATATTCCTTTTTCCACTATTACCCTCTTAGCGCTCCGAATGTCCACTTGCATTTTCTACAGAAAGAGTGTTCAGAACTGCGCAATCAAAAGTATGGTTTAATTCTGATAGCTTAATGAACATATCAGAAATAAGTTTCACACAATGCTTCTGTGTAGTTTTTATTTGAAGATATTATTTTTCCCAATATAGGCCTCTTAGCGCTCAGAATGTCCAATTGCAGTTTCTACAGAAAGAGTGTTTCAGAAAGGCTCAATCAAAAGTAAGGTTCAACTCTGTTAGTTGAATGCACAGAACAGAAAGAAGTTTCATACAATGCTTCTGTGTAGTTTATATTTGAACATATTCTTTTTTCCACTATTACCCACTTAGCGCTACGAATGTCCAGTTGCATTTTCTACAGACAGAGTGTTTCAAAACTGCTCAATCAAAAGTTTGGTTTAACTCTGTTAGCTGAATGCACAGATCAGAAAGAAGTTTCACAGAATGATTCTGTGTAGTTTATATTTGGAGACATTCCTTTTTCCACTATTACCCTCTTAGCGCTCCGAATCTCCACTTGCATTTTCTACAGAAAGAGTGATTCAGAACGGCTCAATCAAAACTAAGGTTCAACTCTTTTAGTTGAACAAACAGAACAGAAAGAAGTTTCACACAATTCTTCTGTGTAGTTTTTATTTTAGACATTCTTTTTTCCAATATAGGCCTCTTAGCGCTCAGAATGTCCAATTGCAGTTTCTACAGAAAGAGTGTTTCAGAACGGCTCAATCAAAAGTAAGGTTCAACTCTGTTAGTTGAATGCACAGAACAGAAAGAAGTTTCATACAATGCTTCTGTGTAGTTTATATTTGAACATATTTTTTTTCCACTATTACCCACTTAGCGCTACGAATGTCCAGTTGCATTTTCTACAGACAGAGTGTTTCAAAACTGCTCAATCAAAAGTATGGTTTAACTCTGTTAGCTGAATGCTCAGATGAGAAAGAAGTTTCACAGAATGCTTCTGTGTAGTTTATATTTGAATATATTCCTTTTTCCACTACTACTCTCTTAGTGCTCCAAATGTCCAGTTGCATTTTCTACAGAAAGAGTGTTCAGATCTGCTCAATCAAAAGTATGGTTTAACTCTGTTAGCTGAATGCACAGATCAGAAAGAAGTTTCACAGAATGATTCTGTGTAGTTTATATTTGGAGACATTCCTTTTTCCACTATTACCCACTTAGCGCTCCGAATCTCCACTTGCATTTTCTACAGAAAGAGTGTTTCAGAACGGCTCAATCAAAACTAAGGTTCAACTCTTTTAGTTGAACAAACAGAACAGAAAGAAGTTTCACACAATTCTTCTCTGTAGTTTTTATTTGTAGACATTCTTTTTCCCAATATAGGCCTCTTAGCGCTCAGAATGTCCAATTGCAGTTTCTACAGAAAGAGTGTTTCAGAACGGCTCAATCAAAAGTAGGGTTCAACTCTGTTAGTTGAATGCACAGAACAGAAAGAAGTTTCATACAATGCTTCTGTGTAGTTTATATTTGAACATATTCTTTTTTCCACTATTACCCACTTAGCGCTACGAATGTCCAGTTGCATTTTCTACAGACAGAGTGTTTCAAAACTGCTCAATCAAAAGTATGGTTTAACTCTGTTAGCTGAATGCTCAGATCAGAAAGAAGTTTCACAGAATGCTTCTGTGTAGTTTATATTTGAATATATTCCTTTTTACACTAATACGCTCTTAGCGCTCCAAATGTCCAGTTGCATTTTCTACAGAAAGAGTGTTCAGATCTGCTCAATCAAAAGTATGGTTTAACTCTGTTAGCTGAATGCACAGATCAGAAAGAAGTTTCACCGAATGATTCTGTGTAGTTTATATTTGAAGACATTCCTTTTTCCACTATTACCCTCTTAGCGCTCCGAATCTCCACTTGCATTTTCTACAAAAAGAGTGTTTCATAACTGCTCAATCAAAAATATGTTTTATCTCTGTTAACTGAATTTACAGATCAGAAATAAGTTTCACAGAATGCATCTGTGTAGTTTTTATTTGAAGATATTCTTTTTCCCAATGTAGGCCTCTTAGCGCTTAGCATGTCCAATTGCAGTTTCTACAGAAAGAGTGTTTCAGAACGGCTCAATCAAAAGTAAGGTTCAACTCTGTTAGTTGAATGCACAGAACAGAAAGAATTTTCACAGAATGCTACTGTGTAGTTTATATTTGAATATATTCCTTTTTCCACTATTACCCTCTTAGCGCTCCGAATGTCCACTTGCATTTTCTACAGAAAGAGTGTTCAGAACTGCGCAATCAAAAGTATGGTTTAACTCTGTTAGCTTAATGAACATATCAGAAATAAGTTTCACACAATGCTTCTGTGTAGTTTTTATTTGAAGATATTATTTTTCCCAATATAGGCCTCTTAGCGCTCAGAATGTGCAATTGCAGATTCTACAGAAAGAGTGTTTCAGAAAGGCTCAATCAAAAGTAAGGTTCAACTCTGTTAGTGGAATGCACAGAACAGAAAGAAGTTTCATACAATGCTTCTGTCTAGTTTATATTTGAACATATTCTTTTTTCCACTATTACCCACATAGCGCTACGAATGTCCAGTTGCATTTTCCACAGACAGAGTGTTTCAAAACTGCTCAATCAAAAGTATGGTTTAACTCTGTTAGCTGAATGCTCAGTTCAGAAAGAAGTTTCACAGAATGCTTCTGTGTAGTTTATATTTGAATATATTCCTTTTTCCACTACTACTATCTTAGCGCTCCAAATGTCCAGTTGCATTTTCTACAGAAAGAGTGTTCAGATCTGCTCAATCAAAAGTATGGTTTAACCCGGTTAGCTGAATGCACAGATCAGAAAGAAGTTTCACAGAATGATTCTGTGTAGTTTATATTTGGAGACATTCCTTTTTCCACTGTTACCCTCTTAGCGCTCCGAATCTCCACTTGCATTTTCTACAGAAAGAGTGTTTCAGAAAGACTCAATCAAAACTAAGGTTCAACTCTTTTAGTTGAACAAACAGAACAGAAAGAAGTTTCACACAATTCTTCTGTGTAGTTTTTATTTGTAGACATTCTTTTTCCCAATATAGGCCTCTTAGCGCTCAGAATGTCCAATTGCAGTTTCTACAGAAAGAGTGTTTCAGAACGGCTCAATCAAAAGTAGGGTTCAACTCTGTTAGTTGAATGCACAGAACAGAAAGAAGTTTCATACAATGCTTCTGTGTAGTTTATATTTGAACATATTCTTTTTTCCACTATTACCCACTTAGCGCTACGAATGTCCAGTTGCATTTTCTACAGACAGAGTGTTTCAAAACTGCTCAATCAAAAGTATGGTTTAACTCTGTTAGCTGAATGCTCAGATCAGAAAGAAGTTTCACAGAATGCTTCTGTGTAGTTTATATTTGAATATATTCCTTTTTCCACTACTACGCTCTTAGCGCTCCAAATGTCCAGGTGCATTTTCTACAGAAAGAGTGTTCAGATCTGCTCAATCAAAAGTATGGTTTAACTCTGTTAGCTGAATGCACAGATCAGAAAGATGTTTCACAGAATGATTCAGTGTAGTTTATATTTGAAGACATTCCTTTTTCCACTATTACCCTCTTAGCGCTCCGAATCTCCACTTGCATTTTCTACAGAAAGACTGTTACAGAACGGCTCAATCAAAACTAAGGTTCAACTCTTTTAGTTGAACAAACAGAACAGAAAGAAGTTTCACACAATTCTTCTGTGTAGTTTTTATTTGTAGACATTCTTTTTCCCAATATAGGCCTCTTAGCGCTCAGAATGTCCAATTGCAGTTTCTACAGAAAGTGTGTTTCAGAACGGCTCAATCAAAAGTAAGGTTCAACTCTGTTAGTTGAATGCACAGAACAGAAAGAAGTTTCATACAATGCTTCTGTGTAGTTTATATTTGAACTTATTCTTTTTTCCACTATTACCCACTTAGCGCTCCGAATCTCCACTTGCATTTTCTACAAAAAGAGTGTTTCATAACTGCTCAATCAAAAATACGTTTTATCTCTGTTAACTGAATTTACAGATCAGAAATAAGTTTCACAGAATGCATCTGTGTAGTTTTTATTTGAAGATATTCTTTTTCCCCATGTAGGTCTCTTAGTGCTTAGCATGTCCAATTGCAGTTTCTACAGAAAGAGTGTTTCAGAACGGCTCAATCAAAAGTAAGGTTCAACTCTGTTAGTTGAATGCACAGAACAGAAAGAATTTTCACAGAATGCTACTGTGTAGTTTATAATTGAATATATTCCTTTTTCCACTATTACCCTCTTAGCGCTCCGAATGTCCACTTGCATTTTCTACAGAAAGAGTGTTCAGAACTGCGCAATCAAAAGTATGGTTTAATTCTGATAGCTTAATGAACATATCAGAAATAAGTTTCACACAATGCTTCTGTGTAGTTTTTATTTGAAGATATTATTTTTCCCAATATAGGCCTCTTAGCGCTCAGAATGTCCAATTGCAGTTTCTACAGAAAGAGTGTTTCAGAAAGGCTCAATCAAAAGTAAGGTTCAACTCTGTTAGTTGAATGCACAGAACAGAAAGAAGTTTCATACAATGCTTCTGTGTAGTTTATATTTGAACATATTCTTTTTTCCACTATTACCCACTTAGCGCTACGAATGTCCGGTTGCATTTTCTACAGACAGAGTGTTTCAAAACTGCTCAATCAAAAGTTTGGTTTAACTCTGTTAGCTGAATGCACAGATCAGAAAGAAATTTCACAGAATGATTCTGTGTAGTTTATATTTGGAGACATTCCTTTTTCCACTATTACCCTCTTAGCGCTCCGAATCTCCACTTGCATTTTCTACAGAAAGAGTGATTCAGAACGGCTCAATCAAAACTAAGGTTCAACTCTTTTAGTTGAACAAACAGAACAGAAAGAAGTTTCACACAATTCTTCTGTGTAGTTTTTATTTTAGACATTCTTTTTTCCAATATAGGCCTCTTAGCGCTCAGAATGTCCAATTGCAGTTTCTACAGAAAGAGTGTTTCAGAACGGCTCAATCAAAAGTAAGGTTCAACTCTGTTAGTTGAATGCACAGAACAGAAAGAAGTTTCATACAATGCTTCTGTGTAGTTTATATTTGAACTTATTCTTTTTTCCACTATTACCCACTTAGCGCTCCGAATCTCCACTTGCATTTTCTACAAAAAGAGTGTTTCATAACTGCTCAATCAAAAATACGTTTTATCTCTGTTAACTGAATTTACAGATCAGAAATAAGTTTCACAGAATGCATCTGTGTAGTTTTTATTTGAAGATATTCTTTTTCCCCATGTAGGTCTCTTAGCGCTTAGCATGTCCAATTGCAGTTTCTACAGAAAGAGTGTTTCAGAACGGCTCAATCAAAAGTAAGGTTCAACTCTGTTAGTTGAATGCACAGAACAGAAAGAATTTTCACAGAATGCTACTGTGTAGTTTATAATTGAATATATTCCTTTTTCCACTATTACCCTCTTAGCGCTCCGAATGTCCACTTGCATTTTCTACAGAAAGAGTGTTCAGAACTGCGCAATCAAAAGTATGGTTTAATTCTGATAGCTTAATGAACATATCAGAAATAAGTTTCACACAATGCTTCTGTGTAGTTTTTATTTGAAGATATTATTTTTCCCAATATAGGCCTCTTAGCGCTCAGAATGTCCAATTGCAGTTTCTACAGAAAGAGTGTTTCAGAAAGGCTCAATCAAAAGTAAGGTTCAACTCTGTTAGTTGAATGCACAGAACAGAAAGAAGTTTCATTCAATGCTTCTGTGTAGTTTATATTTGAACATATTCTTTTTTCCACTATTACCCACTTAGCGCTACGAATGTCCAGTTGCATTTTCTACAGACAGAGTGTTTCAAAACTGCTCAATCAAAAGTTTGGTTTAACTCTGTTAGCTGAATGCACAGATCAGAAAGAAGTTTCACAGAATGATTCTGTGTAGTTTATATTTGGAGACATTCCTTTTTCCACTATTACCCTCTTAGCGCTCCGAATCTCCACTTGCATTTTCTACAGAAAGAGTGATTCAGAACGGCTCAATCAAAACTAAGGTTCAACTCTTTTAGTTGAACAAACAGAACAGAAAGAAGTTTCACACAATTCTTCTGTGTAGTTTTTATTTTAGACATTCTTTTTTCCAATATAGGCCTCTTAGCGCTCAGAATGTCCAATTGCAGTTTCTACAGAAAGAGTGTTTCAGAACGGCTCAATCAAAAGTAGGGTTCAACTCTGTTAGTTGAATGCACAGAACAGAAAGAAGTTTCATACAATGCTTCTGTGTAGTTTATATTTGAACATATTCTTTTTTCCACTATTACCCACTTAGCGCTACGAATGTCCAGTTGCATTTTCTACAGACAGAGTGTTTCAAAACTGCTCAATCAAAAGTATGGTTTAACTCTGTTAGCTGAATGCTCAGATCAGAAAGAAGTTTCACAGAATGCTTCTGTGTAGTTTATATTTGAATATATTCCTTTTTCCACTAATACGCTCTTAGCGCTCCAAATGTCCAGTTGCATTTTCTACAGAAAGAGTGTTCAGATCTGCTCAATCAAAAGTATGGTTTAACTCTGTTAGCTGAATGCACAGATCAGAAAGAAGTTTCACCGAATGATTCTGTGTAGTTTATATTTGAAGACATTCCTTTTTCCACTATTACCCTCTTAGCGCTCCGAATCTCCACTTGCATTTTCTACAAAAAGAGTGTTTCATAACTGCTCAATCAAAAATATGTTTTATCTCTGTTAACTGAATTTACAGATCAGAAATAAGTTTCACAGAATGCATCTGTGTAGTTTTTATTTGAAGATATTCTTTTTCCCAATGTAGGCCTCTTAGCGCTTAGCATGTCCAATTGCAGTTTCTACAGAAAGAGTGTTTCAGAACGGCTCAATCAAAAGTAAGGTTCAACTCTGTTAGTTGAATGCACAGAACAGAAAGAATTTTCACAGAATGCTACTGTGTAGTTTATATTTGAATATATTCCTTTTTCCACTATTACCCTCTTAGCGCTCCGAATGTCCACTTGCATTTTCTACAGAAAGAGTGTTCAGAACTGCGCAATCAAAAGTATGGTTTAACTCTGTTAGCTTAATGAACATATCAGAAATAAGTTTCACACAATGCTTCTGTGTAGTTTTTATTTGAAGATATTATTTTTCCCAATATAGGCCTCTTAGCGCTCAGAATGTGCAATTGCAGATTCTACAGAAAGAGTGTTTCAGAAAGGCTCAATCAAGAGTAAGGTTCAACTCTGTTAGTGGAATGCACAGAACAGAAAGAAGTTTCATACAATGCTTCTGTCTAGTTTATATTTGAACATATTCTTTTTTCCACTATTACCCACATAGCGCTACGAATGTCCAGTTGCATTTTCCACAGACAGAGTGTTTCAAAACTGCTCAATCAAAAGTATGGTTTAACTCTGTTAGCTGAATGCTCAGTTCAGAAAGAAGTTTCACAGAATGCTTCTGTGTAGTTTATATTTGAATATATTCCTTTTTCCACTACTACTATCTTAGCGCTCCAAATGTCCAGTTGCATTTTCTACAGAAAGAGTGTTCAGATCTGCTCAATCCAAAGTATGTTTTAACCCGGTTAGCTGAATGCACAGATCAGAAAGAAGTTTCACAGAATGATTCTGTGTAGTTTATATTTGGAGACATTCCTTTTTCCACTATTACCCTCTTAGCACTCCGAATCTCCACTTGCATTTTCTACAGAAAGAGTGTTTCAGAAAGACTCAATCAAAACTAAGGTTCAACTCTTTTAGTTGAACAAACAGAACAGAAAGAAGTTTCACACAATTCTTCTGTGTAGTTTTTATTTGTAGACATTCTTTTTCCCAATATAGGCCTCTTAGCGCTCAGAATGTCCAATTGCAGTTTCTACAGAAAGAGTGTTTCAGAACGGCTCAATCAAAAGTAGGGTTCAACTCTGTTAGTTGAATGCACAGAACAGAAAGAAGTTTCATACAATGCTTCTGTGTAGTTTATATTTGAACATATTCTTTTTTCCACTATTACCCACTTAGCGCTACGAATGTCCAGTTGCATTTTCTACAGACAGAGTGTTTCAAAACTGCTCAATCAAAAGTATGGTTTAACTCTGTTAGCTGAATGCTCAGATCAGAAAGAAGTTTCACAGAATGCTTCTGTGTAGTTTATATTTGAATATATTCCTTTTTCCACTACTACGCTCTTAGCGCTCCAAATGTCCAGGTGCATTTTCTACAGAAAGAGTGTTCAGATCTGCTCAATCAAAAGTATGGTTTAACTCTGTTAGCTGAATGCACAGATCAGAAAGATGTTTCACAGAATGATTCAGTGTAGTTTATATTTGAAGACATTCCTTTTTCCACTATTACCCTCTTAGCGCTCCGAATCTCCACTTGCATTTTCTACAGAAAGACTGTTACAGAACGGCTCAATCAAAACTAAGGTTCAACTCTTTTAGTTGAACAAACAGAACAGAAAGAAGTTTCACACAATTCTTCTGTGTAGTTTTTATTTGTAGACATTCTTTTTCCCAATATAGGCCTCTTAGCGCTCAGAATGTCCAATTGCAGTTTCTACAGAAAGTGTGTTTCAGAACGGCTCAATCAAAAGTAAGGTTCAACTCTGTTAGTTGAATGCACAGAACAGAAAGAAGTTTCATACAATGCTTCTGTGTAGTTTATATTTGAACTTATTCTTTTTTCCACTATTACCCACTTAGCGCTCCGAATCTCCACTTGCATTTTCTACAAAAAGAGTGTTTCATAACTGCTCAATCAAAAATACATTTTATCTCTGTTAACTGAATTTACAGATCAGAAATAAGTTTCACAGAATGCATCTGTGTAGTTTTTATTTGAAGATATTCTTTTTCCCCATGTAGGTCTCTTAGTGCTTAGCATGTCCAATTGCAGTTTCTACAGAAAGAGTGTTTCAGAACGGCTCAATCAAAAGTAAGGTTCAACTCTGTTAGTTGAATGCACAGAACAGAAAGAATTTTCACAGAATGCTACTGTGTAGTTTATAATTGAATATATTCCTTTTTCCACTATTACCCTCTTAGCGCTCCGAATGTCCACTTGCATTTTCTACAGAAAGAGTGTTCAGAACTGCGCAATCAAAAGTATGGTTTAATTCTGATAGCTTAATGAACATATCAGAAATAAGTTTCACACAATGCTTCTGTGTAGTTTTTATTTGAAGATATTATTTTTCCCAATATAGGCCTCTTAGCGCTCAGAATGTCCAATTGCAGTTTCTACAGAAAGAGTGTTTCAGAAAGGCTCAATCAAAAGTAAGGTTCAACTCTGTTAGTTGAATGCACAGAACAGAAAGAAGTTTCATACAATGCTTCTGTGTAGTTTATATTTGAACATATTCTTTTTTCCACTATTACCCACTTAGCGCTACGAATGTCCAGTTGCATTTTCTACAGACAGAGTGTTTCAAAACTGCTCAATCAAAAGTTTGGTTTAACTCTGTTAGCTGAATGCACAGATCAGAAAGAAGTTTCACAGAATGATTCTGTGTAGTTTATATTTGGAGACATTCCTTTTTCCACTATTACCCTCTTAGCGCTCCGAATCTCCACTTGCATTTTCTACAGAAAGAGTGATTCAGAACGGCTCAATCAAAACTAAGGTTCAACTCTTTTAGTTGAACAAACAGAACAGAAAGAAGTTTCACACAATTCTTCTGTGTAGTTTTTATTTTAGACATTCTTTTTTCCAATATAGGCCTCTTAGCGCTCAGAATGTCCAATTGCAGTTTCTACAGAAAGAGTGTTTCAGAACGGCTCAATCAAAAGTAAGGTTCAACTCTGTTAGTTGAATGCACAGAACAGAAAGAAGTTTCATACAATGCTTCTGTGTAGTTTATATTTGAACATATTTTTTTTCCACTATTACCCACTTAGCGCTACGAATGTCCAGTTGCATTTTCTACAGACAGAGTGTTTCAAAACTGCTCAATCAAAAGTATGGTTTAACTCTGTTAGCTGAATGCTCAGATGAGAAAGAAGTTTCACAGAATGCTTCTGTGTAGTTTATATTTGAATATATTCCTTTTTCCACTACTACTCTCTTAGTGCTCCAAATGTCCAGTTGCATTTTCTACAGAAAGAGTGTTCAGATCTGCTCAATCAAAAGTATGGTTTAACTCTGTTAGCTGAATGCACAGATCAGAAAGAAGTTTCACAGAATGATTCTATGTAGTTTATATTTGGAGACATTCCTTTTTCCACTATTACCCACTTAGCGCTCCGAATCTCCACTTGCATTTTCTACAGAAAGAGTGTTTCAGAACGGCTCAATCAAAACTAAGGTTCAACTCTTTTAGTTGAACAAACAGAACAGAAAGAAGTTTCACACAATTCTTCTCTGTAGTTTTTATTTGTAGACATTCTTTTTCCCAATATAGGCCTCTTAGCGCTCAGAATGTCCAATTGCAGTTTCTACAGAAAGAGTGTTTCAGAACGGCTCAATCAAAAGTAGGGTTCAACTCTGTTAGTTGAATGCACAGAACAGAAAGAAGTTTCATACAATGCTTCTGTGTAGTTTATATTTGAACATATTCTTTTTTCCACTATTACCCACTTAGCGCTACGAATGTCCAGTTGCATTTTCTACAGACAGAGTGTTTCAAAACTGCTCAATCAAAAGTATGGTTTAACTCTGTTAGCTGAATGCTCAGATCAGAAAGAAGTTTCACAGAATGCTTCTGTGTAGTTTATATTTGAATATATTCCTTTTTACACTAATACGCTCTTAGCGCTCCAAATGTCCAGTTGCATTTTCTACAGAAAGAGTGTTCAGATCTGCTCAATCAAAAGTATGGTTTAACTCTGTTAGCTGAATGCACAGATCAGAAAGAAGTTTCACCGAATGATTCTGTGTAGTTTATATTTGAAGACATTCCTTTTTCCACTATTACCCTCTTAGCGCTCCGAATCTCCACTTGCATTTTCTACAAAAAGAGTGTTTCATAACTGCTCAATCAAAAATATGTTTTATCTCTGTTAACTGAATTTACAGATCAGAAATAAGTTTCACAGAATGCATCTGTGTAGTTTTTATTTGAAGATATTCTTTTTCCCAATGTAGGCCTCTTAGCGCTTAGCATGTCCAATTGCAGTTTCTACAGAAAGAGTGTTTCAGAACGGCTCAATCAAAAGTAAGGTTCAACTCTGTTAGTTGAATGCACAGAACAGAAAGAATTTTCACAGAATGCTACTGTGTAGTTTATATTTGAATATATTCCTTTTTCCACTATTACCCTCTTAGCGCTCCGAATGTCCACTTGCATTTTCTACAGAAAGAGTGTTCAGAACTGCGCAATCAAAAGTATGGTTTAACTCTGTTAGCTTAATGAACATATCAGAAATAAGTTTCACACAATGCTTCTGTGTAGTTTTTATTTGAAGATATTATTTTTCCCAATATAGGCCTCTTAGCGCTCAGAATGTGCAATTGCAGATTCTACAGAAAGAGTGTTTCAGAAAGGCTCAATCAAAAGTAAGGTTCAACTCTGTTAGTGGAATGCACAGAACAGAAAGAAGTTTCATACAATGCTTCTGTCTAGTTTATATTTGAACATATTCTTTTTTCCACTATTACCCACATAGCGCTACGAATGTCCAGTTGCATTTTCCACAGACAGAGTGTTTCAAAACTGCTCAATCAAAAGTATGGTTTAACTCTGTTAGCTGAATGCTCAGTTCAGAAAGAAGTTTCACAGAATGCTTCTGTGTAGTTTATATTTGAATATATTCCTTTTTCCACTACTACTATCTTAGCGCTCCAAATGTCCAGTTGCATTTTCTACAGAAAGAGTGTTCAGATCTGCTCAATCAAAAGTATGGTTTAACCCGGTTAGCTGAATGCACAGATCAGAAAGAAGTTTCACAGAATGATTCTGTGTAGTTTATATTTGGAGACATTCCTTTTTCCACTGTTACCCTCTTAGCGCTCCGAATCTCCACTTGCATTTTCTACAGAAAGAGTGTTTCAGAAAGACTCAATCAAAACTAAGGTTCAACTCTTTTAGTTGAACAAACAGAACAGAAAGAAGTTTCACACAATTCTTCTGTGTAGTTTTTATTTGTAGACATTCTTTTTCCCAATATAGGCCTCTTAGCGCTCAGAATGTCCAATTGCAGTTTCTACAGAAAGAGTGTTTCAGAACGGCTCAATCAAAAGTAGGGTTCAACTCTGTTAGTTGAATGCACAGAACAGAAAGAAGTTTCATACAATGCTTCTGTGTAGTTTATATTTGAACATATTCTTTTTTCCACTATTACCCACTTAGCGCTACGAATGTCCAGTTGCATTTTCTACAGACAGAGTGTTTCAAAACTGCTCAATCAAAAGTATGGTTTAACTCTGTTAGCTGAATGCTCAGATCAGAAAGAAGTTTCACAGAATGCTTCTGTGTAGTTTATATTTGAATATATTCCTTTTTCCACTACTACGCTCTTAGCGCTCCAAATGTCCAGGTGCATTTTCTACAGAAAGAGTGTTCAGATCTGCTCAATCAAAAGTATGGTTTAACTCTGTTAGCTGAATGCACAGATCAGAAAGATGTTTCACAGAATGATTCAGTGTAGTTTATATTTGAAGACATTCCTTTTTCCACTATTACCCTCTTAGCGCTCCGAATCTCCACTTGCATTTTCTACAGAAAGACTGTTACAGAACGGCTCAATCAAAACTAAGGTTCAACTCTTTTAGTTGAACAAACAGAACAGAAAGAAGTTTCACACAATTCTTCTGTGTAGTTTTTATTTGTAGACATTCTTTTTCCCAATATAGGCCTCTTAGCGCTCAGAATGTCCAATTGCAGTTTCTACAGAAAGTGTGTTTCAGAACGGCTCAATCAAAAGTAAGGTTCAACTCTGTTAGTTGAATGCACAGAACAGAAAGAAGTTTCATACAATGCTTCTGTGTAGTTTATATTTGAACTTATTCTTTTTTCCACTATTACCCACTTAGCGCTCCGAATCTCCACTTGCATTTTCTACAAAAAGAGTGTTTCATAACTGCTCAATCAAAAATACGTTTTATCTCTGTTAACTGAATTTACAGATCAGAAATAAGTTTCACAGAATGCATCTGTGTAGTTTTTATTTGAAGATATTCTTTTTCCCCATGTAGGTCTCTTAGTGCTTAGCATGTCCAATTGCAGTTTCTACAGAAAGAGTGTTTCAGAACGGATCAATCAAAAGTAAGGTTCAACTCTGTTAGTTGAATGCACAGAACAGAAAGAATTTTCACAGAATGCTACTGTGTAGTTTATAATTGAATATATTCCTTTTTCCACTATTACCCTCTTAGCGCTCCGAATGTCCACTTGCATTTTCTACAGAAAGAGTGTTCAGAACTGCGCAATCAAAAGTATGGTTTAATTCTGATAGCTTAATGAACATATCAGAAATAAGTTTCACACAATGCTTCTGTGTAGTTTTTATTTGAAGATATTATTTTTCCCAATATAGGCCTCTTAGCGCTCAGAATGTCCAATTGCAGTTTCTACAGAAAGAGTGTTTCAGAAAGGCTCAATCAAAAGTAAGGTTCAACTCTGTTAGTTGAATGCACAGAACAGAAAGAAGTTTCATACAATGCTTCTGTGTAGTTTATATTTGAACATATTCTTTTTTCCACTATTACCCACTTAGCGCTACGAATGTCCGGTTGCATTTTCTACAGACAGAGTGTTTCAAAACTGCTCAATCAAAAGTTTGGTTTAACTCTGTTAGCTGAATGCACAGATCAGAAAGAAGTTTCACAGAATGATTCTGTGTAGTTTATATTTGGAGACATTCCTTTTTCCACTATTACCCTCTTAGCGCTCCGAATCTCCACTTGCATTTTCTACAGAAAGAGTGATTCAGAACGGCTCAATCAAAACTAAGGTTCAACTCTTTTAGTTGAACAAACAGAACAGAAAGAAGTTTCACACAATTCTTCTGTGTAGTTTTTATTTTAGACATTCTTTTTTCCAATATAGGCCTCTTAGCGCTCAGAATGTCCAATTGCAGTTTCTACAGAAAGAGTGTTTCAGAACGGCTCAATCAAAAGTAAGGTTCAACTCTGTTAGTTGAATGCACAGAACAGAAAGAAGTTTCATACAATGCTTCTGTGTAGTTTATATTTGAACTTATTCTTTTTTCCACTATTACCCACTTAGCGCTCCGAATCTCCACTTGCATTTTCTACAAAAAGTGTGTTTCATAACTGCTCAATCAAAAATACGTTTTATCTCTGTTAACTGAATTTACAGATCAGAAATAAGTTTCACAGAATGCATCTGTGTAGTTTTTATTTGAAGATATTCTTTTTCCCCATGTAAGTCTCTTAGCGCTTAGCATGTCCAATTGCAGTTTCTACAGAAAGAGTGTTTCAGAACGGCTCAATCAAAAGTAAGGTTCAACTCTGTTAGTTGAATGCACAGAACAGAAAGAATTTTCACAGAATGCTACTGTGTAGTTTATAATTGAATATATTCCTTTTTCCACTATTACCCTCTTAGCGCTCCGAATGTCCACTTGCATTTTCTACAGAAAGAGTGTTCAGAACTGCGCAATCAAAAGTATGGTTTAATTCTGATAGCTTAATGAACATATCAGAAATAAGTTTCACACAATGCTTCTGTGTAGTTTTTATTTGAAGATATTATTTTTCCCAATATAGGCCTCTTAGCGCTCAGAATGTCCAATTGCAGTTTCTACAGAAAGAGTGTTTCAGAAAGGCTCAATCAAAAGTAAGGTTCAACTCTGTTAGTTGAATGCACAGAACAGAAAGAAGTTTCATTCAATGCTTCTGTGTAGTTTATATTTGAACATATTCTTTTTTCCACTATTACCCACTTAGCGCTACGAATGTCCAGTTGCATTTTCTACAGACAGAGTGTTTCAAAACTGCTCAATCAAAAGTTTGGTTTAACTCTGTTAGCTGAATGCACAGATCAGAAAGAAGTTTCACAGAATGATTCTGTGTAGTTTATATTTGGAGACATTCCTTTTTCCACTATTACCCTCTTAGCGCTCCGAATCTCCACTTGCATTTTCTACAGAAAGAGTGATTCAGAACGGCTCAATCAAAACTAAGGTTCAACTCTTTTAGTTGAACAAACAGAACAGAAAGAAGTTTCACACAATTCTTCTGTGTAGTTTTTATTTTAGACATTCTTTTTTCCAATATAGGCCTCTTAGCGCTCAGAATGTCCAATTGCAGTTTCTACAGAAAGAGTGTTTCAGAACGGCTCAATCAAAAGTAGGGTTCAACTCTGTTAGTTGAATGCACAGAACAGAAAGAAGTTTCATACAATGCTTCTGTGTAGTTTATATTTGAACATATTCTTTTTTCCACTATTACCCACTTAGCGCTACGAATGTCCAGTTGCATTTTCTACAGACAGAGTGTTTCAAAACTGCTCAATCAAAAGTATGGTTTAACTCTGTTAGCTGAATGCTCAGATCAGAAAGAAGTTTCACAGAATGCTTCTGTGTAGTTTATATTTGAATATATTCCTTTTTCCACTAATACGCTCTTAGCGCTCCAAATGTCCAGTTGCATTTTCTACAGAAAGAGTGTTCAGATCTGCTCAATCAAAAGTATGGTTTAACTCTGTTAGCTGAATGCACAGATCAGAAAGAAGTTTCACCGAATGATTCTGTGTAGTTTATATTTGAAGACATTCCTTTTTCCACTATTACCCTCTTAGCGCTCCGAATCTCCACTTGCATTTTCTACAAAAAGAGTGTTTCATAACTGCTCAATCAAAAATATGTTTTATCTCTGTTAACTGAATTTACAGATCAGAAATAAGTTTCACAGAATGCATCTGTGTAGTTTTTATTTGAAGATATTCTTTTTCCCAATGTAGGCCTCTTAGCGCTTAGCATGTCCAATTGCAGTTTCTACAGAAAGAGTGTTTCAGAACGGCTCAATCAAAAGTAAGGTTCAACTCTGTTAGTTGAATGCACAGAACAGAAAGAATTTTCACAGAATGCTACTGTGTAGTTTATATTTGAATATATTCCTTTTTCCACTATTACCCTCTTAGCGCTCCGAATGTCCACTTGCATTTTCTACAGAAAGAGTGTTCAGAACTGCGCAATCAAAAGTATGGTTTAACTCTGTTAGCTTAATGAACATATCAGAAATAAGTTTCACACAATGCTTCTGTGTAGTTTTTATTTGAAGATATTATTTTTCCCAATATAGGCCTCTTAGCGCTCAGAATGTGCAATTGCAGATTCTACAGAAAGAGTGTTTCAGAAAGGCTCAATCAAGAGTAAGGTTCAACTCTGTTAGTGGAATGCACAGAACAGAAAGGAGTTTCATACAATGCTTCTGTCTAGTTTATATTTGAACATATTCTTTTTTCCACTATTACCCACATAGCGCTACGAATGTCCAGTTGCATTTTCCACAGACAGAGTGTTTCAAAACTGCTCAATCAAAAGTATGGTTTAACTCTGTTAGCTGAATGCTCAGTTCAGAAAGAAGTTTCACAGAATGCTTCTGTGTAGTTTATATTTGAATATATTCCTTTTTCCACTACTACTATCTTAGCGCTCCAAATGTCCAGTTGCATTTTCTACAGAAAGAGTGTTCAGATCTGCTCAATCCAAAGTATGTTTTAACCCGGTTAGCTGAATGCACAGATCAGAAAGAAGTTTCACAGAATGATTCTGTGTAGTTTATATTTGGAGACATTCCTTTTTCCACTATTACCCTCTTAGCGCTCCGAATCTCCACTTGCATTTTCTACAGAAAGAGTGTTTCAGAAAGACTCAATCAAAACTAAGGTTCAACTCTTTTAGTTGAACAAACAGAACAGAAAGAAGTTTCACACAATTCTTCTGTGTAGTTTTTATTTGTAGACATTCTTTTTCCCAATATAGGCCTCTTAGCGCTCAGAATGTCCAATTGCAGTTTCTACAGAAAGAGTGTTTCAGAACGGCTCAATCAAAAGTAGGGTTCAACTCTGTTAGTTGAATGCACAGAACAGAAAGAAGTTTCATACAATGCTTCTGTGTAGTTTATATTTGAACATATTCTTTTTTCCACTATTACCCACTTAGCGCTACGAATGTCCAGTTGCATTTTCTACAGACAGAGTGTTTCAAAACTGCTCAATCAAAAGTATGGTTTAACTCTGTTAGCTGAATGCTCAGATCAGAAAGAAGTTTCACAGAATGCTTCTGTGTAGTTTATATTTGAATATATTCCTTTTTCCACTACTACGCTCTTAGCGCTCCAAATGTCCAGGTGCATTTTCTACAGAAAGAGTGTTCAGATCTGCTCAATCAAAAGTATGGTTTAACTCTGTTAGCTGAATGCACAGATCAGAAAGATGTTTCACAGAATGATTCAGTGTAGTTTATATTTGAAGACATTCCTTTTTCCACTATTACCCTCTTAGCGCTCCGAATCTCCACTTGCATTTTCTACAGAAAGACTGTTACAGAACGGCTCAATCAAAACTAAGGTTCAACTCTTTTAGTTGAACAAACAGAACAGAAAGAAGTTTCACACAATTCTTCTGTGTAGTTTTTATTTGTAGACATTCTTTTTCCCAATATAGGCCTCTTAGCGCTCAGAATGTCCAATTGCAGTTTCTACAGAAAGTGTGTTTCAGAACGGCTCAATCAAAAGTAAGGTTCAACTCTGTTAGTTGAATGCACAGAACAGAAAGAAGTTTCATACAATGCTTCTGTGTAGTTTATATTTGAACTTATTCTTTTTTCCACTATTACCCACTTAGCGCTCCGAATCTCCACTTGCATTTTCTACAAAAAGAGTGTTTCATAACTGCTCAATCAAAAATACATTTTATCTCTGTTAACTGAATTTACAGATCAGAAATAAGTTTCACAGAATGCATCTGTGTAGTTTTTATTTGAAGATATTCTTTTTCCCCATGTAGGTCTCTTAGTGCTTAGCATGTCCAATTGCAGTTTCTACAGAAAGAGTGTTTCAGAACGGCTCAATCAAAAGTAAGGTTCAACTCTGTTAGTTGAATGCACAGAACAGAAAGAATTTTCACAGAATGCTACTGTGTAGTTTATAATTGAATATATTCCTTTTTCCACTATTACCCTCTTAGCGCTCCGAATGTCCACTTGCATTTTCTACAGAAAGAGTGTTCAGAACTGCGCAATCAAAAGTATGGTTTAATTCTGATAGCTTAATGAACATATCAGAAATAAGTTTCACACAATGCTTCTGTGTAGTTTTTATTTGAAGATATTATTTTTCCCAATATAGGCCTCTTAGCGCTCAGAATGTCCAATTGCAGTTTCTACAGAAAGAGTGTTTCAGAAAGGCTCAATCAAAAGTAAGGTTCAACTCTGTTAGTTGAATGCACAGAACAGAAAGAAGTTTCATACAATGCTTCTGTGTAGTTTATATTTGAACATATTCTTTTTTCCACTATTACCCACTTAGCGCTACGAATGTCCAGTTGCATTTTCTACAGACAGAGTGTTTCAAAACTGCTCAATCAAAAGTTTGGTTTAACTCTGTTAGCTGAATGCACAGATCAGAAAGAAGTTTCACAGAATGATTCTGTGTAGTTTATATTTGGAGACATTCCTTTTTCCACTATTACCCTCTTAGCGCTCCGAATCTCCACTTGCATTTTCTACAGAAAGAGTGATTAAGAACGGCTCAATCAAAACTAAGGTTCAACTCTTTTAGTTGAACAAACAGAACAGAAAGAAGTTTCACACAATTCTTCTGTGTAGTTTTTATTTTAGACATTCTTTTTTCCAATATAGGCCTCTTAGCGCTCAGAATGTCCAATTGCAGTTTCTACAGAAAGAGTGTTTCAGAACGGCTCAATCAAAAGTAAGGTTCAACTCTGTTAGTTGAATGCACAGAACAGAAAGAAGTTTCATACAATGCTTCTGTGTAGTTTATATTTGAACATATTTTTTTTCCACTATTACCCACTTAGCGCTACGAATGTCCAGTTGCATTTTCTACAGACAGAGTGTTTCAAAACTGCTCAATCAAAAGTATGGTTTAACTCTGTTAGCTGAATGCTCAGATGAGAAAGAAGTTTCACAGAATGCTTCTGTGTAGTTTATATTTGAATATATTCCTTTTTCCACTACTACTCTCTTAGCGCTCCAAATGTCCAGTTGCATTTTCTACAGAAAGAGTGTTCAGATCTGCTCAATCAAAAGTATGGTTTAACTCTGTTAGCTGAATGCACAGATCAGAAAGAAGTTTCACAGAATGATTCTGTGTAGTTTATATTTGGAGACATTCCTTTTTCCACTATTACCCACTTAGCGCTCCGAATCTCCACTTGCATTTTCTACAGAAAGAGTGTTTCAGAACGGCTCAATCAAAACTAAGCTTCAACTCTTTTAGTTGAACAAACAGAACAGAAAGAAGTTTCACACAATTCTTCTCTGTAGTTTTTATTTGTAGACATTCTTTTTCCCAATATAGGCTTCTTAGCGCTCAGAATGTCCAATTGCAGTTTCTACAGAAAGAGTGTTTCAGAACGGCTCAATCAAAAGTAAGGTTCAACTCTGTTAGTTGAATGCACAGAACAGAAAGAAGTTTCATACAATGCTTCTGTGTAGTTTATATTTGAACATATTCTTTTTTCCACTATTACCCACTTAGCGCTACGAATGTCCAGTTGCATTTTCTACAGACAGAGTGTTTCAAAACTGCTCAATCAAACGTATGGTTTAACTCTGTTAGCTGTATGCTCAGATCAGAAATAAGTTTCACATAA
The DNA here is from genome assembly GCF_028878055.3 of Symphalangus syndactylus. Lineage (NCBI taxonomy): Eukaryota > Metazoa > Chordata > Mammalia > Primates > Hylobatidae > Symphalangus > Symphalangus syndactylus. The sequence continues at coordinate 5,644,953 of NC_072446.2, forward strand.
TGCTTCTGTGTAGTTTATATTTGAATATATTCCTTTTTCCACTACTACGCTCTTAGCGCTCCAAATGTCCAGTTGCATTTTCAACAGAAAGAGTGTTCAGATCTGCTCAATCAAAAGTATGGTTTAACTCTGTTAGCTGAATGCACAGATCAGAAAGAAGTTTCACCGAATGATTCTGTGTAGTTTATATTTGAAGACATTCCTTTTTCCACTATTACCCTCTTAGCGCTCCGAATCTCCACTTGCATTTTCTACCAAAAGAGTGTTTCATAACTGCTCAATTAAAAATATGTTTTATCTCTGTTAACTGAATTTACAGATCAGAAATAAGTTTCACAGAATGCATCTGTGTAGTTTTTATTTGAAGATATTCTTTTTCCCAATGTAGGCCTCTTAGCGCTTAGCATGTCCAATTGCAGTTTCTACAGAAAGAGTGTTTCAGAACGGCTCAATCAAAAGTAAGGTTCAACTCTGTTAGTTGAATGCACAGAACAGAAAGAATTTTCACAGAATGCTACTGTGTAGTTTATATTTGAATATATTCCTTTTTCCACTATTATCCTCTTAGCGCTCCGAATGTCCACTTGCATTTTCTACAGAAAGAGTGTTCAGAACTGCGCAATCAAAAGTATGGTTTAACTCTGTTAGCTTAATGAACATATCAGAAATAAGTTTCACACAATGCTTCTGTGTAGTTTTTATTTGAAGATATTATTTTTCCCAATATAGGCCTCTTAGCGCTCAGAATGTCCAATTGCAGTTTCTACAGAAAGAGTGTTTCAGAAAGGCTCAATCAAAAGTAAGGTTCAACTCTGTTAGTTGAATGCACAGAACAGAAAGAAGTTTCATACAATGCTTCTGTGTAGTTTATATTTGAACATATTCTTTTTTCCACTATTACCCACTTAGCGCTACGAATGTCCAGTTGCATTTTCTACAGACAGAGTGTTTCAAAACTGCTCAATCAAAAGTATGGTTTAACTCTGTTAGCTGAATGCTCAGATCAGAAAGAAGTTTCACAGAATGCTTCTGTGTAGTTTATATTTGAATATATTCCTTTTTCCACTACTACTCTCTTAGCGCTCCAAATGTCCAGTTGCATTTTCTACAGAAAGAGTGTTCAGATCTGCTCAATCAAAAGTATGGTTAACTCTGTTAGCTGAATGCACAGATCAGAAAGAAGTTTCACAGAATGATTCTGTGTAGTTTATATTTGGAGACATTCCTTTTTCCACTATTACCCTCTTAGCGCTCCGAATCTCCACTTGCATTTTCTACAGAAAGAGTGTTTCAGAACGGCTCAATCAAAACTAAGGTTCAACTCTTTTAGTTGAACAAACAGAACAGAAAGAAGTTTCACAGAATTCTTCTGTGTAGTTTTTATTTGTAGACATTCTTTTTCCCAATATAGGCCTCTTAGCGCTCCGAATGTCCAATTGCAGTTTCTACAGAAAGAGTGTTTCAGAACGGCTCAATCAAAAGTAAGGTTCAACTCTGTTAGTTGAATGCACAGAACAGAAAGAAGTTTCATACAATGCTTCTGTGTAGTTTATATTTGAACGTATTCTTTTTTCCACTATTACCCACTTAGCACTACGAATGTCCAGTTGCATTTTCTACAGACAGAGTGTTCCAAAACTGCTCAATCAAAAGTATGGTTTAACTCTGTTAGCTGAATGCTCAGATCAGAAAGAAGTTTCACAGAATGCTTCTGTGTAGTTTATATTTGAATATATTCCTTTTTCCACTACTACGCTCTTAGCGCTCCAAATGTCCAGTTGCATTTTCAACAGAAAGAGTGTTCAGATCTGCTCAATCAAAAGTATGGTTTAACTCTGTTAGCTGAATGCACAGATCAGAAAGAAGTTTCACCGAATGATTCTGTGTAGTTTATATTTGAAGATATTCCTTTTTCCACTATTACCCTCTTAGCGCTCCGAATCTCCACTTGCATTTTCTACAAAAACAGTGTTTCATAACTGCTCAATCAAAAATATGTTTTATCTCTGTTAACTGAATTTACAGATCAGAAATAAGTTTCACAGTGTGCATCTGTGTAGTTTTTATTTAAAGATATTTTTTTCCCAATGTAGGCCTCTTAGCGCTTAGCATGTCCAATTGCAGTTTCTACAGAAAGAGTGTTTCAGAACGGCTCAATCAAAAGTAAGGTTCAACTCTGTTAGTTGAATGCACAGAACAGAAAGAATTTTCACAGAATGCTACTGTGTAGTTTATACTTGAATATATTCCTTTTTCCACTATTACCCTCTTAGCGCTCCGAATGTCCACTTGCAGTTTCTACAGAAAGAGTGTTCAGAACTGCGCGATCAAAAGTATGGTTTAAATCTGTTAGCTTAATGAACATATCAGAAATAAGTTTCACACAATGCTTCTGTGTAGTTTTTATTTGAAGATATTATTTTTCCCAATAGAGGCCTCTTAGCGCTCAGAATGTCCAATTGCAGTTTCTACAGAAAGAGTGTTTCAGAAAGGCTCAATCAAAAGTAAGGTTCGACTCTGTTAGTTGAATGCACAGAACAGAAAGAAGTTTCATACAATGCTTCTGTGTAGTTTATATTTGAACATATTCTTTTTTCCACTATTACCCACTTAGCGCTACGAATGTCCAGTTGCATTTTCTACAGACAGAGTGTTTCAAAACTGCTCAATCAAAAGTATGGTTTAACTCTGTTAGCTGAATGCTCAGATCAGAAAGAAGTTTCACAGAATGCTTCTGTGTAGTTTATATTTGAATATATTCCTTTTTCCACTACTACTCTCTTAGCGCTCCAAATGTCCAGTTGCATTTTCTACAGAAAGAGTGTTCAGATCTGCTCAATCAAAAGTATGTTTTAACTCTGTTAGCTGAATGCACAGATCAGAAAGAAGTTTCACAGAATGATTCTGTGTAGTTTATATTTGGAGACATTCCTTTTTCCACTATTACCCTCTTAGCGCTCCGAATCTCCACTTGCATTTTCTACAGAAAGAGTGTTTCAGAACGGCTCAATCAAAACTAAGGTTCAACTTTTTAGATGAACAAACAGAACAGAAAGAAGTTTCACACAATTCTTCTGTGTAGTTTTTATTTGTAGACATTCTTTTTCCCAATATAGGCCTCTTAGCGCTCAGAATGTCCAATTGCAGTTTCTACAGAAAGAGTGTTTAAGAACGGCTCAATCAAAAGTAAGGTTCAACTCTGTTAGTTGAATGCACAGAACAGAAAGAAGTTTCATACAATGCTTCTGTGTAGTTTATATTTGAACATATTCTTTTTTCCACTATTACCCACTTAGCGCTACGAATGTCCAGTTGCATTTTCTACAGACAGAGTGTTTCAAAACTGCTCAATCAAACGTATGGTTTAACTCTGTTAGCTGTATGCTCAGATCAGAAGGAAGTTTCACAGAATGCTTCTGTGTAGTTTATATTTGAATATATTCCTTTTTCCACTACTACTCTCTTAGCGCTCCAAATGTCCAGTTGCATTTTCTACAGAAAGAGTGTTCAGATCTGCTCAATCAAAAGTATGGTTAACTCTGTTAGCTGAATGCACAGATCAGAAAGAAGTTTCACAGAATGATTCTGTGTAGTTTATATTTGGAGACATTCCTTTTTCCACTATTACCCTCTTAGCGCTCCGAATCTCCACTTGCATTTTCTACAGAAAGAGTGTTTCAGAACGGCTCAATCAAAACTAAGGTTCAACTCTTTTAGTTGAACAAACAGAACAGAAAGAAGTTTCACACAATTCTTCTGTTTAGTTTTTATTTGTAGACATTCTTTTTCCCAATATAGGCCTCTTAGCGCTCAGAATGTCCAATTGCAGTTTCTACAGAAAGAGTGTTTCAGAACGGCTCAATCAAAAGTAAGGTTCAACTCTGTTAGTTGAATGCACAGAACAGAAAGAAGTTTCATACAATGCTTCTGTGTAGTTGATATTGGAACATATTCTTTTTTCCACTATTACCCACTTAGCGCTACGAATGTCCAGTTGCATTTTCTACAGACAGAGTGTTTCAAAACTGCTCAATCAAAAGTATGGTTTAACTCTGTTAGCTGTATGCTCAGATCAGAAAGAAGTTTCACAGAATGCTTCTGTGTAGTTTATATTTGAATATATTCCTTTTTCCACTACTACGCTCTTAGCGCTCCAAATGTCCAGTTGCATTTTCAACAGAAAGAGTGTTCAGATCTGCTCAATCAAAAGTATGGTTTAACTCTGTTAGCTGAATGCACAGATCAGAAAGAAGTTTCACCGAAAGATTCTGTGTAGTTTATATTTGAAGACATTCCTTTTTCCACTATTACCCTCTTAGCGCTCCGAATCTCCACTTGCATTTTCTACAAAAAGAGTGTTTCATAACTGCTCAATCAAAAATATGTTTTATCTCTGTTAACTGAATTTACAGATCAGAAATAAGTTTCACAGAATGCATCTGTGTAGTTTTTATTTGAAGATATTCTTTTTCCCAATGTAGGCCTCTTAGCCCTTAGCATGTCCAATTGCAGTTTCTACAGAAAGAGTGTTTCAGAACGGCTCAATCAAAAGTAAGGTTCAACTCTGTTAGTTGAATGCAAAGAACAGAAAGAATTTTCACAGAATGCTACTGTGTAGTTTATATTTGAATATATTCCTTTTTCCACTGTTACCCTCTTAGCGCTCCGAATGTCCACTTGCATTTTCTACAGAAAGAGTGTTCAGAACTGCGCAATGAAAAGTATGGTTTAACTCTGTTAGCTTAATGAACATATCAGAAATATGTTTCACACAATTCTTCTGTGTAGTTTTTATTTGAAGATATTATTTTTCCCAATAGAGGCCTCTTAGCGCTCAGAATGTCCAATTGCAATTTCTACAGAAAGAGTGTTTCAGAAAGCCTCAATCAAAAGTAAGGTTCAACTCTGTTAGTTGAATGCACAGAACAGAAAGAAGTTTCATACAATGCTCCTGTGTAGTTTATATTTGAACATATTCTTTTTTCCACTATTACCCACTTAGCGCTACGAATGTCCAGTTGCATTTTCTACAGACAGAGTGTTTCAAAACTGCTCTATCAAAAGTATGGTTTAACTCTGTTAGCTGAATGCTCAGATCAGAAAGAAGTTTCACAGAATGCTTCTGTGTAGTTTATATTTGAATATATTCCTTTTTCCACTACTACTCTCTTAGCGCTCCAAATGTCCAGTTGCATTTTCTACAGAAAGAGTGTTCAGATCTGCTCAATCAAAAGTATGGTTAACTCTGTTAGCTGAATGCACAGATCAGAAAGAAGTTTCACAGAATGATTCTGTGTAGTTTATATTTGGAGACATTCCTTTTTCCACTATTACCCTCTTAGCGCTCCGAATCTCCACTTGCATTTTCTACAGAAAGAGTGTTTCAGAACGGCTCAATCAAAACTAAGGTTCAACTCTTTTAGTTGAACAAACAGAACAGAAAGAAGTTTCACACAATTCTTCTGTGTAGTTTTTATTTGTAGACATTCTTTTTCCCAATATAGGCCTCTTAGCGCTCCGAATGTCCAATTGCAGTTTCTACAGAAAGAGTGTTTCAGAAAGGCTCAATCAAAAGTAAGGTTCAACTCTGTTAGTTGAATGCACAGAACAGAAAGAAGTTTCATACAATGCTTCTGTGTAGTTTATATTTGAACGTATTCTTTTTTCCACTATTACCCACTTAGCACTACGAATGTCCAGTTGCATTTTCTACAGACAGAGTGTTCCAAAACTGCTCAATCAAAAGTATGGTTTAACTCTGTTAGCTGAATGCTCAGATCAGAAAGAAGTTTCACAGAATGCTTCTGTGTAGTTTATATTTGAATATATTCCTTTTTCCACTACTACGCTCTTAGCGCTCCAAATGTCCAGTTGCATTTTCAACAGAAAGAGTGTTCAGATCTGCTCAATCAAAAGTATGGTTTAACTCTGTTAGCTGAATGCACAGATCAGAAAGAAGTTTCACCGAATGATTCTGTGTAGTTTATATTTGAAGATATTCCTTTTTCCACTATTACCCTCTTAGCGCTCCGAATCTCCACTTGCATTTTCTACAAAAACAGTGTTTCATAACTGCTCAATCAAAAATATGTTTTATCTCTGTTAACTGAATTTACAGATCAGAAATAAGTTTCACAGTGTGCATCTGTGTAGTTTTTATTTAAAGATATTTTTTTCCCAATGTAGGCCTCTTAGCGCTTAGCATGTCCAATTGCAGTTTCTACAGAAAGAGTGTTTCAGAACGGCTCAATCAAAAGTAAGGTTCAACTCTGTTAGTTGAATGCACAGAACAGAAAGAATTTTCACAGAATGCTACTGTGTAGTTTATACTTGAATATATTCCTTTTTCCACTATTACCCTCTTAGCGCTCCGAATGTCCACTTGCAGTTTCTACAGAAAGAGTGTTCAGAACTGCGCGATCAAAAGTATGGTTTAAATCTGTTAGCTTAATGAACATATCAGAAATAAGTTTCACACAATGCTTCTGTGTAGTTTTTATTTGAAGATATTATTTTTCCCAATAGAGGCCTCTTAGCGCTCAGAATGTCCAATTGCAGTTTCTACAGAAAGAGTGTTTCAGAAAGGCTCAATCAAAAGTAAGGTTCGACTCTGTTAGTTGAATGCACAGAACAGAAAGAAGTTTCATACAATGCTTCTGTGTAGTTTATATTTGAACATATTCTTTTTTCCACTATTACCCACTTAGCGCTACGAATGTCCAGTTGCATTTTCTACAGACAGAGTGTTTCAAAACTGCTCAATAAAAAGTATGGTTTAACTCTGTTAGCTGAATGCTCAGATCAGAAAGAAGTTTCACAGAATGCTTCTGTGTAGTTTATATTTGAATATATTCCTTTTTCCACTACTACTCTCTTAGCGCTCCAAATGTCCAGTTGCATTTTCTACAGAAAGAGTGTTCAGATCTGCTCAATCAAAAGTATGGTTTAACTCTGTTAGCTGAATGCACAGATCAGAAAGAAGTTTCACAGAATGATTCTGTGTAGTTTATATTTGGAGACATTCCTTTTTCCACTATCACCCTCTTAGCGCTCCGAATCTCCACTTGCATTTTCTACAGAAAGAGTGTTTCAGAACGGCTCAATCAAAACTAAGGTTCAACTCTTTTAGATGAACAAACAGAACAGAAAGAAGTTTCACACAATTCTTCTGTGTAGTTTTTATTTGTAGACATTCTTTTTCCCAATATAGGCCTCTTAGCGCTCAGAATGTCCAATTGCAGTTTCTACAGAAAGAGTGTTTAAGAACGGCTCAATCAAAAGTAAGGTTCAACTCTGTTAGTTGAATGCACAGAACAGAAAGAAGTTTTATACAATGCTTCTGTGTAGTTTATATTTGAACATATTCTTTTTTCCACTATTACCCACTTAGCGCTACGAATGTCCAGTTGCATTTTCTACAGACAGAGTGTTTCAAAACTGCTCAATCAAACGTATGGTTTAACTTTGTTAGCTGTATGCTCAGATCAGAAGGAAGTTTCACAGAATGCTTCTGTGTAGTTTATATTTGAATATATTCCTTTTTCCACTACTACTCTCTTAGCGCTCCAAATGTCCAGTTGCATTTTCTACAGAAAGAGTGTTCAGATCTGCTCAATCAAAAGTATGGTTAACTCTGTTAGCTGAATGCACAGATCAGAAAGAAGTTTCACAGAATGATTCTGTGTAGTTTATATTTGGAGACATTCCTTTTTCCACTATTACCCTCTTAGCGCTCCGAATCTCCACTTGCATTTTCTACAGAAAGAGTGTTTCAGAACGGCTCAATCAAAACTAAGGTTCAACTCTTTTAGTTGAACAAACAGAACAGAAAGAAGTTTCACACAATTCTTCTGTGTAGTTTTTATTTGTAGACATTCTTTTTCCCAATATAGGCCTCTTAGCGCTCAGAATGTCCAATTGCAGTTTCTACAGAAAGAGTGTTTCAGAACGGCTCAATCAAAAGTAAGGTTCAACTCTGTTAGTTGAATGCACAGAACAGAAAGAAGTTTCATACAATGCTTCTGTGTAGTTTATATTGGAACATATTCTTTTTTCCACTATTACCCACTTAGCGCTACGAATGTCCAGTTGCATTTTCTACAGACAGAGTGTTTCAAAACTGCTCAATCAAAAGTATGGTTTAACTCTGTTAGCTGTATGCTCAGATCAGAAAGAAGTTTCACAGAATGCTTCTGTGTAGTTTATATTTGAATATATTCCTTTTTCCACTACTACGCTCTTAGCGCTCCAAATGTCCAGTTGCATTTTCAACAGAAAGAGTGTTCAGATCTGCTCAATCAAAAGTATGGTTTAACTCTGTTAGCTGAATGCACAGATCAGAAAGAAGTTTCACCGAAAGATTCTGTGTAGTTTATATTTGAAGACATTCCTTTTTCCACTATTACCCTCTTAGCGCTCCGAATCTCCACTTGCATTTTCTACAAAAAGAGTGTTTCATAACTGCTCAATCAAAAATATGTTTTATCTCTGTTAACTGAATTTACAGATCAGAAATAAGTTTCACAGAATGCATCTGTGTAGTTTTTATTTGAAGATATTCTTTTTCCCAATGTAGGCCTCTTAGCCCTTAGCATGTCCAATTGCAGTTTCTACAGAAAGAGTGTTTCAGAACGGCTCAATCAAAAGTAAGGTTCAACTCTGTTAGTTGAATGCACAGAACAGAAAGAATTTTCACAGAATGCTACTGTGTAGTTTATATTTGAATATATTCCTTTTTCCACTATTACCCTCTTAGCGCTCCAAATGTCCACTTGCATTTTCTACAGAAAGAGTGTTCAGAACTGCGCAATCAAAAGTATGGTTTAACTCTGTTAGCTTAATGAACATATCAGAAATAAGTTTCACACAATGCTTCTGTGTAGTTTTTATTTGAAGATATTATTTTTCCCAATAGAGGCCTCTTAGCGCTCAGAATGTCCAATTGCAGTTTCTACAGAAAGAGTGTTTCAGAAAGGCTCAATCAAATGTAAGGTTCAACTCTGTTAGTTGAATGCACAGAACAGAAAGAAGTTTCATACAATGCTTCTGTGTAGTTTATATTTGAACATATTCTTTTTTCCACTATTACACACTTAGCGCTACGAATGTCCAGTTGCATTTTCTACAGACAGAGTGTTTCAAAACTGCTCAATCAAAAGTATGGTTTAACTCTGTTAGCTGAATGCTCAGATCAGAAAGAAGTTTCACAGAATGCTTCTGTGTAGTTTATATTTGAATATATTCCTTTTTCCACTACTACTCTCTTAGCGCTCCAAATGTCCAGTTGCATTTTCTACAGAAAGAGTGTTCAGATCTGCTCAATCAAAAGTATGGTTTAACTCTGTTAGCTGAATGCACAGATCAGAAATAAGTTTCACAGAATGATTCTGTGTAGTTTATATTTGGAGACATTCCTTTTTCCACTATTACCCTCTTAGCGCTCCGAATCTCCACTTACATTTTCTACAGAAAGAGTGTTTCAGAACGGCTCAATCAAAACTAAGGTTCAACTCTTTTAGTTGAACAAACAGAACAGAAAGAAGTTTCACACAATTCTTCTGTGTAGTTTTTATTTGTAGACATTCTTTTTCCCAATATAGGCCTCTTAGCGCTCAGAATGTCCAATTGCAGTTTCTGCAGAAAGAGTGTTTCAGAACGGCTCAATCAAAAGTAAGGTTCAACTCTGTTAGTTGAATGCACAGAACAGAAAGAAGTTTCATACAATGCTTCTGTGTAGTTTATATTTGAACGTATTCTTTTTTCCACTATTACCCACTTAGCACTACGAATGTCCAGTTGCATTTTCTACAGACAGAGTGTTTCAAAACTGCTCAATCAAAAGTATGGTTTAACTCTGTTAGCTGAATGCTCAGATCAGAAAGAAGTTTCACAGAATGATTCTGTGTAGTTTATATTTGAAGACATTCCTTTTTCCACTATTACCTTCTTAGCGCTCCGAGTCTCCACTTGCATTTTCTACAAAAACAGTGTTTCATAACTGCTCAATCAAAAATATGTTTTATCTCTGTTAACTGAATTTACAGATCAGAAATAAGTTTCACAGTATGCATCTGTGTAATTTTTATTTGAAGATTTTTTTTTCCCAATGTAGGCCTCTTAGCGCTTAGCATGTCCAATTGCAGTTTCTACAGAAAGAGTGTTTCAGAACGGCTCAATCAAAAGTAAGGTTCAACTCTGTTAGTTGAATGCACAGAACAGAAAGAATTTTCACAGAATGCTACTGTGTAGTTTATATTTGAATATATTCCTTTTTCCACTATTACCCTCTTAGCGCTCCGAATGTCCACTTGCAGTTTCTACAGAAAGAGTGTTCAGAACTGCGTGATCAAAAGTATGGTTTAACTCTGTTAGCTTAATGAACATATCAGAAATAAGTTCCACACAATGCTTCTGTGTAGTTTTTATTTGAAGATATTATTTTTCCCAATAGAGGCCTCTTAGCGCTCAGAATGTCCAATTGCAGTTTCTACAGAAAGAGTGTTTCAGAAAGGCTCAATCAAAAGTAAGGCTCAACTCTGTTAGTTGAATGCACAGAACAGAAAGAAGTTTCATACAATGCTTCTGTGTAGTTTATATTTGAACATATTCTTTTTTCCACTATTACCCACTTAGCGCTACGAATGTCCAGTTGCATTTTCTACAGACAGAGTGTTTCAAAACTGCTCAATCAAAAGTATGGTTTAACTCTGTTAGCTGAATGCTCAGATCAGAAGAAGTTTCACAGAATGCTTCTGTGTAGTTTATATTTGAATATATTCCTTTTTCCACTACTACTCTCTTAGCGCTCCAAATGTCCAGTTGCATTTTCTACAGAAAGAGTGTTCAGATCTGCTCAATCAAAAGTATGGTTTATATCTGTTAGCTGAATGCACAGATCAGAAAGAAGTTTCACAGAATGATTCTGTGTAGTTTATATTTGGAGACATTCCTTTTTCCACTATTACCCTCTTAGCGCTCCGAATCTCCACTTGCATTTTCTACAGAAAGAGTGTTTCAGAACGGCTCAATCAAAACTAAGGTTCAACTCTTTTAGTTGAACAAACAGAACAGAAAGAAGTTTCACACAATTCTTCTGTGTAGTTTTTATTTGTAGACATTCTTTTTCCCAATATAGGCCTCTTAGCGCTCAGAATGTCCAATTGCAGTTTCTACAGAAAGAGTGTTTCAGAACGGCTGAATCAAAAGTAAGGTTCAACTCTGTTAGTTGAATGCACAGAACAGAAAGAAGTTTCATACAATGCTTCTGTGTAGTTTATATTTGAACGTATTCTTTTTTCCACTATTAGCCACTTAGCGCTACGAATGTCCAGTTGCATTTTCTACAGACAGAGGGTTTCAAAACTGCTCAATCAAAAGTATGGTTTAACTCTGTTAGCTGAATGCTCAGATGAGAAAGAAGTTTCACAGAATGCTTCTGTGTAGTTTATATTTGAATATATTCCTTTTTCCACTACTACGCTCTTAGCGCTCCAAATGTCCAGTTGCATTTTCAACAGAAAGAGTGTTCAGATCTGCTCAATCAAAAGTATGGTTTAACACTGTTAGCTGAATGCACAGATCAGAAAGAAGTTTCACCGAATGATTCTGTGTAGTTTATATTTGAAGACATTCCTTTTTCCAATATTACCCTCTTAGCGCTCCGAATCTCCACTTGCATTTTCTACAAAAAGAGTGTTTCATAACTGCTCAATCAAAAATATGTTTTATCTCTATTAACTGAATTTACAGATCAGAAATAAGTTTCACAGAATGCATCTGTGTAGTTTTTATTTGAAGATATTCTTTTTCCCAATGTAGGCCTCTTAGCACTTAGCATGTCCAATTGCAGTTTCTACCGAAAGAGTGTTTCAGAACGGCTCAATCAAAAGTAAGGTTCAACTCTGTTAGTTGAATGCAAAGAACAGAAAGAATTTTCACAGAATGCTACTGTGTAGTTTATATTTGAATATATTCCTTTTTCCACTGTTACCCTCTTAGCGCTCCGAATGTCCACTTGCATTTTCTACAGAAAGAGTGTTCAGAACTGCGCAATGAAAAGTATGGTTTAACTCTGTTAGCTTAATGAACATATCAGAAATATGTTTCACAAAATTCTTCTGTGTAGTTTTTATTTGAAGATATTATTTTTCCCAATAGAGGCCTCTTAGCGCTCAGAATGTCCAATTGCAGTTTCTACAGAAAGAGTGTTTCAGAAAGCCTCAATCAAAAGTAAGGTTCAACTCTGTTAGTTGAATGCACAGAACAGAAAGAAGTTTCATACAATGCTCCTGTGTAGTTTATATTTGAACATATTCTTTTTTCCACTATTACCCACTTAGCGCTACGAATGTCCAGTTGCATTTTCTACAGACAGAGTGTTTCAAAACTGCTCAATCAAAAGTATGGTTTAACTCTGTTAGCTGAATGCTCAGATCAGAAAGAAGTTTCACAGAATGCTTCTGTGTAGTTTATATTTGAATATATTCCTTTTTCCACTACTACTCTCTTAGCGCTCCAAATGTCCAGTTGCATTTTCTACAGAAAGAGTGTTCAGATCTGCTCAATCAAAAGTATGGTTTAACTCTGTTAGCTGAATGCACAGATCAGAAAGAAGTTTCACAGAATGATTCTGTGTAGTTTATATTTGGAGACATTCCTTTTTCCACTATTACCCTCTTAGCGCTCCGAATCTCCACTTGCATTTTCTACAGAAAGAGTGTTTCAGAACGGCTCAATCAAAACTAAGGTTCATCTCTTTTAGATGAACAAACAGAACAGAAAGAAGTTTCACACAATTCTTCTGTGTAGTTTTTATTTGTAGACATTCTTTTTCCCAATATAGGCCTCTTAGCGCTCAGAATGTCCAATTGCTGTTTCTACAGAAAGAGTGTTTAAGAACGGCTCAATCAAAAGTAAGGTTCAACTCTGTTAGTTGAATGCACAGAACAGAAAGAAGTTTCATACAATGATTCTGTGTAGTTTATATTTGAACATATTCTTTTTTCCACTATTACCCACTTAGCGCTACGAAAGTCCAGTTGCATTTTCTACAGACAGAGTGTTTCAAAACTGCTCAATCAAACGTATTGTTTAACTCTGTTAGCTGTATGCTCAGATCAGAAGGAAGTTTCACAGAATGCTTCTGTGTAGTTTATATTTGAATATATTCCTTTTTCCACTACTACTCTCTTAGCGCTCCAAATGTCCAGTTGCATTTTCTACAGAAAGAGTGTTCAGATCTGCTCAATCAAAAGTATGGTTAACTCTGTTAGCTGAATGCACAGATCAGAAAGAAGTTTCACAGAATGATTCTGTGTAGTTTATATTTGGAGACATTCCTTTTTCCACTATTACCCTCATAGCGCTCCGAATCTCCACTTGCATTTTCTACAGAAAGAGTGTTTCAGAACGGCTCAATCAAAACTAAGGTTCAACTCTTTTAGTTGAACAAACAGAACAGAAAGAAGTTTCACACAATTCTTCTGTGTAGTTTTTATTTGTAGACATTCTTTTTCCCAATATAGGCCTCTTAGCGCTCAGAATGTCCAATTGCAGTTTCTACAGAAAGAGTGTTTCAGAACGGCTCAATCAAAAGTAAGGTTCAACTCTGTTAGTTGAATGCACAGAACAGAAAGAAGTTTCATACAATGCTTCTGTGTAGTTTATATTTGAACATATTCTTTTTTCCACTATTACCCACTTAGCGCTACGAATGTCCAGTTGCATTTTCTACAGACAGAGTGTTTCAAAACTGCTCAATCAAAAGTATGGTTTAACTCTGTTAGCTGTATGCTCAGATCAGAAAGAAGTTTCACAGAATGCTTCTGTGTAGTTTATATTTGAATATATTCCTTTTTCCACTACTACGCTCTTAGCGCTCCAAATGTCCAGTTGCATTTTCAACAGAAAGAGTGTTCAGATCTGCTCAATCAAAAGTATGGTTTAACTCTGTTAGCTGAATGCACAGATCAGAAAGAAGTTTCACCGAAAGATTCTGTGTAGTTTATATTTGAAGACATTCCTTTTTCCACTATTACCCTCTTAGCGCTCCGAATCTCCACTTGCATTTTCTACAAAAAGAGTGTTTCATAACTGCTCAATCAAAAATATGTTTTATCTCTGTTAACTGAATTTACAGATCAGAAATAAGTTTCACAGAATGCATCTGTGTAGTTTTTATTTGAAGATATTCTTTTTCCCAATGTAGGCCTCTTAGCGCTTAGCATGTCCAATTGCAGTTTCTACAGAAAGAGTGTTTCAGAACGGCTCAATCAAAAGTAAGGTTCAACTCTGTTAGTTGAATGCACAGAACAGAAAGCATTTTCACAGAATGCTACTGTGTAGTTTATATTTGAATATATTCCTTTTTCCACTATTACCCTCTTAGCGCTCCAAATGTCCACTTGCATTTTCTACAGAAAGAGTGTTCAGAACTGCGCAATCAAAAGTATGGTTTAACTCTGTTAGCTTAATGAACATATCAGAAATAAGTTTCACACAATGCTTCTGTGTAGTTTTTATTTGAAGATATTATTTTTCCCAATAGAGGCCTCTTAGCGCTCAGAATGTCCAATTGCAGTTTCTACAGAAAGAGTGTTTCAGAAAGGCTCAATCAAAAGTAAGGTTCAACTCTGTTAGTTGAATGCACAGAACAGAAAGAAGTTTCATACAATGCTTCTGTGTAGTTTATATTTGAACATATTTTTTTTTCCACTATTACCCACTTAGCGCTACGAATGTCCAGTTGCATTTTCTACAGACAGAGTGTTTCAAAACTGCTCAATCAAAAGTATGGTTTAACTCTGTTAGCTGAATGCTCAGATCAGAAAGAAGTTTCACAGAATGCTTCTGTGTAGTTTATATTTGAATATATTCCTTTTTCCACTACTACTCTCTTAGCGCTCCAAATGTCCAGTTGCATTTTCTAGAGAAAGAGTGTTCAGATCTGCTCAATCAAAAGTATGGTTTAACTCTGTTAGCTGAATGCACAGATCAGAAAGAAGTTTCACAGAATGATTCTGTGTAGTTTATATTTGGAGACATTCCTTTTTCCACTATTACCCTCTTAGCGCTCCGAATCTCCACTTGCATTTTCTACAGAAAGAGTGTTTCAGAACGGCTCAATCAAAACTAAGGTTCAACTCTTTTAGTTGAACAAACAGAACAGAAAGAAGTTTCACACAATTCTTCTGTGTAGTTTTTATTTGTAGACATTCTTTTTCCCAATATAGGCCTCGTAGCGCTCAGAATGTCCAATTGCAGTTTCTACAGAAAGAGTGTTTCAGAACGGCTCAATCAAAAGTAAGGTTCAACTCTGTTAGTTGAATGCACAGAACAGAAAGAAGTTTCATACAATGCTTCTGTGTAGTTTATATTTGAACGTATTCTTTTTTCCACTATTACCCACTTAGCACTACGAATGTCCAGTTGCATTTTCTACAGACAGAGTGTTTCAAAACTGCTCAATCAAAAGTATGGTTTAACTCTGTTAGCTGAATGCTCAGATCAGAAAGAAGTTTCACAGAATGATTCTGTGTAGTTTATATTTGAAGACATTCCTTTTTCCACTATTACCCTCTTAGCGCTCCGAATCTCCACTTGCATTTTCTACAAAAAAAGTGTTTCATAACTGCTCAATCAAAAATATGTTTTATCTCTGTTAACTGAATTTACAGATCAGAAATAAGTTTCACAGTATGCATCTGTGTAGTTTTTATTTGAAGATTTTTTTTTCCCATGTAGGCCTCTTAGCGCTTAGCGTGTCCAATTGCAGTTTCTACAGAAAGAGTGTTTCAGAACGGCTCAATCAAAAGTAAGGTTCAACTCTGTTAGTTGAATGCACAGAACAGAAAGAATTTTCACAGAATGCTACTGTGTAGTTTATATTTGAATATATTCCTTTTTCCACTATTACCCTCTTAGCGCTCCGAGTGTCCACTTGCAGTTTCTACAGAAAGAGTGTTCAGAACTGCGCGATCAAAAGTATGGTTTAACTCTGTTAGCTTAATGAACTTATCAGAAATAAGTTCCACACAATGCTTCTGTGTAGTTTTTATTTGAAGATATTATTTTTCCCAATAGAGGCCTCTTAGCGCTCAGAATGTCCAATTGCAGTTTCTACAGAAAGAGTGTTTCAGAAAGGCTCAATCAAAAGTAAGGTTCAACTCTGTTAGTTGAATGCACAGAACAGAAAGAAGTTTCATACAATGCTTCTGTGTAGTTTATATTTGAACATATTCTTTTTTCCACTATTACCCACTTAGCGCTACGAATGTCCAGTTGCATTTTCTACAGACAGAGTGTTTCAAAACTGCTCAATCAAAAGTATGGTTTAACTCTGTTAGCTGAATGCTCAGATCAGAAGAAGTTTCACAGTATGCTTCTGTGTAGTTTATATTTGAATATATTCCTTTTTCCACTACTACTCTCTTAGCGCTCCAAATGTCCAGTTGCATTTTCTACAGAAAGAGTGTTCAGATCTGCTCAATCAAAAGTATGGTTTAACTCTGTTAGCTGAATGCACAGATCAGAAAGAAGTTTCACAGAATGATTCTGTGTAGTTTATATTTGGAGACATTCCTTTTTCCACTATTACCCTCTTAGCGCTCCGAATCTCCACTTGCATTTTCTACAGAAAGAGTGTTTCAGAACGGCTCAATCAAAACTAAGGTTCAACTCTTTTAGTTGAACAAACAGAACAGAAAGAAGTTTCACACAATTCTTCTGTGTAGTTTTTATTTGTAGACATTCTTTTTCCCAATATAGGCCTCGTAGCGCTCAGAATGTCCAATTGCAGTTTCTACAGAAAGAGTGTTTCAGAACGGCTCAATCAAAAGTAAGGTTCAACTCTGTTAGTTGAATGCACAGAACAGAAAGAAGTTTCATACAATGCTTCTGTGTAGTTTATATTTGAACGTATTCTTTTTTCCACTATTACCCACTTAGCACTACGAATGTCCAGTTGCATTTTCTACAGACAGAGTGTTTCAAAACTGCTCAATCAAAAGTATGGTTTAACTCTGTTAGCTGAATGCTCAGATCAGAAAGAAGTTTCACAGAATGATTCTGTGTAGTTTATATTTGAAGACATTCCTTTTTCCACTATTACCCTCTTAGCGCTCCGAATCTCCACTTGCATTTTCTACAAAAAAAGTGTTTCATAACTGCTCAATCAAAAATATGTTTTATCTCTGTTAACTGAATTTACAGATCAGAAATAAGTTTCACAGTATGCATCTGTGTAGTTTTTATTTGAAGATTTTTTTTTCCCATGTAGGCCTCTTAGCGCTTAGCGTGTCCAATTGCAGTTTCTACAGAAAGAGTGTTTCAGAACGGCTCAATCAAAAGTAAGGTTCAACTCTGTTAGTTGAATGCACAGAACAGAAAGAATTTTCACAGAATGCTACTGTGTAGTTTATATTTGAATATATTCCTTTTTCCACTATTACCCTCTTAGCGCTCCGAGTGTCCACTTGCAGTTTCTACAGAAAGAGTGTTCAGAACTGCGCGATCAAAAGTATGGTTTAACTCTGTTAGCTTAATGAACTTATCAGAAATAAGTTCCACACAATGCTTCTGTGTAGTTTTTATTTGAAGATATTATTTTTCCCAATAGAGGCCTCTTAGCGCTCAGAATGTCCAATTGCAGTTTCTACAGAAAGAGTGTTTCAGAAAGGCTCAATCAAAAGTAAGGTTCAACTCTGTTAGTTGAATGCACAGAACAGAAAGAAGTTTCATACAATGCTTCTGTGTAGTTTATATTTGAACATATTCTTTTTTCCACTATTACCCACTTAGCGCTACGAATGTCCAGTTGCATTTTCTACAGACAGAGTGTTTCAAAACTGCTCAATCAAAAGTATGGTTTAACTCTGTTAGCTGAATGCTCAGATCAGAAGAAGTTTCACAGTATGCTTCTGTGTAGTTTATATTTGAATATATTCCTTTTTCCACTACTACTCTCTTAGCGCTCCAAATGTCCAGTTGCATTTTCTACAGAAAGAGTGTTCAGATCTGCTCAATCAAAAGTATGGTTTAACTCTGTTAGCTGAATGCACAGATCAGAAAGAAGTTTCACAGAATGATTCTGTGTAGTTTATATTTGGAGACATTCCTTTTTCCACTATTACCCTCTTAGCGCTCCGAATCTCCACTTGCATTTTCTACAGAAAGAGTGTTTCAGAACGGCTCAATCAAAACTAAGGTTCAACTCTTTTAGATGAACAAACAGAACAGAAAGAAGTTTCACACAATTCTTCTGTGTAGTTTTTATTTGTAGACATTCTTTTTCCCAATATAGGCCTCTTAGCGCTCAGAATGTCCAATTGCTGTTTCTACAGAAAGAGTGTTTAAGAACGGCTCAATCAAAAGTAAGGTTCAACTCTGTTAGTTGAATGCACAGAACAGAAAGAAGTTTCATACAATGCTTCTGTGTAGTTTATATTTGAACATATTCTTTTTTCCACTATTACCCACTTAGCGCTACGAATGTCCAGTTGCATTTTCTACAGACAGAGTGTTTCAAAACTGCTCAATCAAACGTATGGTTTAACTCTGTTAGCTGTATGCTCAGATCAGAAGGAAGTTTCACAGAATGCTTCTGTGTAGTTTATATTTGAATATATTCCTTTTTCCACTACTACTCTCTTAGCGCTCCAAATGTCCAGTTGCATTTTCTACAGAAAGAGTGTTCAGATCTGCTCAATCAAAAGTATGGTTAACTCTGTTAGCTGAATGCACAGATCAGAAAGAAGTTTCACAGAATGATTCTGTGTAGTTTATATTTGGAGACATTCCTTTTTCCACTATTACCCTCATAGCGCTCCGAATCTCCACTTGCATTTTCTACAGAAAGAGTGTTTCAGAACGGCTCAATCAAAACTAAGGTTCAACTCTTTTAGTTGAACAAACAGAACAGAAAGAAGTTTCACACAATTCTTCTGTGTAGTTTTTATTTGTAGACATTCTTTTTCCCAATATAGGCCTCTTAGCGCTCAGAATGTCCAATTGCAGTTTCTACAGAAAGAGTGTTTCAGAACGGCTCAATCAAAAGTAAGGTTCAACTCTGTTAGTTGAATGCACAGAACAGAAAGAAGTTTCATACAATGCTTCTGTGTAGTTTATATTTGAACATATTCTTTTTTCCACTATTACCCACTTAGCGCTACGAATGTCCAGTTGCATTTTCTACAGACAGAGTGTTTCAAAACTGCTCAATCAAAAGTATGGTTTAACTCTGTTAGCTGTATGCTCAGATCAGAAAGAAGTTTCACAGAATGCTTCTGTGTAGTTTATATTTGAATATATTCCTTTTTCCACTACTACGCTCTTAGCGCTCCAAATGTCCAGTTGCATTTTCAACAGAAAGAGTGTTCAGATCTGCTCAATCAAAAGTATGGTTTAACTCTGTTAGCTGAATGCACAGATCAGAAAGAAGTTTCACCGAAAGATTCTGTGTAGTTTATATTTGAAGACATTCCTTTTTCCACTATTACCCGCTTAGCGCTCCGAATCTCCACTTGCATTTTCTACAAAAGGAGTGTTTCATAACTGCTCAATCAAAAATATGTTTTATCTCTGTTAACTGAATTTACAGATCAGAAATAAGTTTCACAGAATGCATCTGTGTAGTTTTTATTTGAAGATATTCTTTTTCCCAATGTAGGCCTCTTAGCGCTTAGCATGTCCAATTGCAGTTTCTACAGAAAGAGTGTTTCAGAACGGCTCAATCAAAAGTAAGGTTCAACTCTGTTAGTTGAATGCACAGAACAGAAAGAATTTTCACAGAATGCTACTGTGTAGTTTATATTTGAATATATTCCTTTTTCCACTATTACCCTCTTAGCGCTCCAAATGTCCACTTGCATTTTCTACAGAAAGAGTGTACAGAACTGCGCAATCAAAAGTATGGTTTAACTCTGTTAGCTTAATGAACATATCAGAAATAAGTTTCACACAATGCTTCTGTGTAGTTTTTATTTGAAGATATTATTTTTCCCAATAGAGGCCTCCTAGCGCTCAGAATGTCCAATTGCAGTTTCTACAGAAAGAGTGTTTCAGAAAGGCTCAATCAAAAGTAAGGTTCAACTCTGTTAGTTGAATGAACAGAACAGAAAGAAGTTTCATACAATGCTTCTGTGTAGTTTATATTTGAACATATTCTTTTTTCCACTATTACCCACTTAGCGCTACGAATGTCCAGTTGCATTTTCTACAGACAGAGTGTTTCAAAACTGCTCAATCAAAGGTATGGTTTAACTCTGTTAGCTGAATGCTCAGATCAGAAAGAAGTTTCACAGAATGCTTCTGTGT
Source organism: Symphalangus syndactylus (assembly GCF_028878055.3). NCBI lineage: Eukaryota > Metazoa > Chordata > Mammalia > Primates > Hylobatidae > Symphalangus > Symphalangus syndactylus. The sequence continues at coordinate 5,665,263 of NC_072446.2, forward strand.
AGTTTATATTTGAATATATTCCTTTTTCCACTACTACTCTCTTAGCGCTCCAAATGTCCAGTTGCATTTTCTACAGAAAGAGTGTTCAGATCTGCTCAATCAAAAGTATGGTTTAACTCTGTTAGCTGAATGCACAGATCAGAAAGAAGTTTCACAGAATGATTCTGTGTAGTTTATATTTGGAGACATTCCTTTTTCCACTATTACCCTCTTAGCGCTCCGAATCTCCACTTGCATTTTCTACAGAAAGAGTGTTTCAGAACGGCTCAATCAAAACTAAGGTTCAACTCTTTTAGTTGAACAAACAGAACAGAAAGAAGTTTCACACAATTCTTCTGTGTAGTTTTTATTTGTAGACATTCTTTTTCCCAATATAGGCCTCTTAGCACTCAGAATGTCCAATTGCAGTTTCTACAGAAAGAGTGTTTCAGAACGGCTCAATCAAATGTAAGGTTCAACTCTGTTAGTTGAATGCACAGAACAGAAAGAAGTTTCATACAATGCTTCTGTGTAGTTTATATTTGAACGTATTCTTTTTTCCACTATTACCCACTTAGCACTACGAATGTCCAGTTGCATTTTCTACAGACAGAGTGTTTCAAAACTGCTCAATCAAAAGTATGGTTTAACTCTGTTAGCTGAATGCTCAGATCAGAAAGAAGTTTCACAGAATGATTCTGTGTAGTTTATATTTGGAGACATTCCTTTTTCCACTATTACCCTCTTAGCGCTCCGAATCTCCACTTGCATTTTCTACAGAAAGAGTGTTTCATAACGGCTCAATCAAAACTAAGGTTCAACTCTTTTAGTTGAACAAACAGAACAGAAAGAAGTTTCACACAATTCTTCTGTGTAGTTTTTATTTGTAGACATTCTTTTTCCCAATATAGGCCTCTTAGCGCTCAGAATGTCCAATTGCAGTTTCTACAGAAAGAGTGTTTCAGAACGGCTCAATCAAAAGTAAGGTTCAACTCTGTTAGTTGAATGCACAGAACAGAAAGAAGTTTCATACAATGCTTCTGTGTAGTTTATATTTGAACGTATTCTTTTTTCCACTATTACCCACTTAGCGCTACGAATGTCCAGTTGCATTTTCTACAGACAGAGTGTTTCAAAACTGCTCAATCAAAAGTATGGTTTAACTCTGTTAGCTGAATGCTCAGATGAGAAAGAAGTTTCACAGAATGCTTCTGTGTAGTTTATATTTGAATATATTCCTTTTTCCACTACTAAGCTCTTAGCGCTCCAAATGTCCAGTTGCATTTTCAACAGAAAGAGTGTTCAGATCTGCTCAATCAAAAGTATGGTTTAACTCTGTTAGCTGAATGCACAGATCAGAAAGAAGTTTCACCGAATGATTCTGTGTAGTTTATATTTGAAGACATTCCTTTTTCCAATATTACCCTCTTAGCGCTCCGAATCTCCACTTGCATTTTCTACAAAAAGAGTGTTTCATAACTGCTCAATCAAAAATATGTTTTATCTCTATTAACTGAATTTACAGATCAGAAATAAGTTTCACAGAATGCATCTGTGTAGTTTTTATTTGAAGATATTCTTTTTCCCAATGTAGGCCTCTTAGCGCTTAGCATGTCCAATTGCAGTTTCTACCGAAAGAGTGTTTCAGAACGGCTCAATCAAAAGTAAGGTTCAACTCTGTTAGTTGAATGCAAAGAACAGAAAGAATTTCCACAGAATGCTACTGTGTAGTTTATATTTGAATATATTCCTTTTTCCACTGTTACCCTCTTAGCGCTCCGAATGTCCACTTGCATTTTCTACAGAAAGAGTGTTCAGAACTGCGCAATGAAAAGTATGGTTTAACTCTGTTAGCTTAATGAACATATCAGAAATATGTTTCACACAATTCTTCTGTGTAGTTTTTATTTGAAGATATTATTTTTCCCAATAGAGGCCTCTTAGCGCTCAGAATGTCCAATTGCAGTTTCTACAGAAAGAGTGTTTCAGAAAGCCTCAATCAAAAGTAAGGTTCAACTCTGTTAGTTGAATGCACAGAACAGAAAGAAGTTTCATACAATGCTCCTGTGTAGTTTATATTTGAACATATTCTTTTTTCCACTATTACCCACTTAGCGCTACGAATGTCCAGTTGCATTTTCTACAGACAGAGTGTTTCAAAACTGCTCAATCAAAAGTATGGTTTAACTCTGTTAGCTGAATGCTCAGATCAGAAAGAAGTTTCACAGAATGCTTCTGTGTAGTTTATATTTGAATATATTCCTTTTTCCACTACTACTCTCTTAGCGCTCCAAATGTCCAGTTGCATTTTCTACAGAAAGAGTGTTCAGATCTGCTCAATCAAAAGTATGGTTTAACTCTGTTAGCTGAATGCACAGATCAGAAAGAAGTTTCACAGAATGATTCTGTGTAGTTTATATTTGGAGACATTCCTTTTTCCACTATTACCCTCTTAGCGCTCCGAATCTCCACTTGCATTTTCTACAGAAAGAGTGTTTCAGAACGGCTCAATCAAAACTAAGGTTCAACTCTTTTAGTTGAACAAACAGAACAGAAAGAAGTTTCACACAATTCTTCTGTGTAGTTTTTATTTGTAGACATTCTTTTTCCCAATATAGGCCTCTTAGCGCTCAGAATGTCCAATTGCAGTTTCTACAGAAAGAGTGTTTCAGAACGGCTCAATCAAAAGTAAGGTTCAACTCTGTTAGTTGAATGCACAGAACAGAAAGAAGTTTCATACAATGCTTCTGTGTAGTTTATATTTGAACGTATTCTTTTTTCCACTATTACCCACTTAGCGCTACGAATGTCCAGTTGCATTTTCTACAGACAGAGTGTTTCAAAACTGCTCAATCAAAAGTATGGTTTAACTCTGTTAGCTGAATGCTCAGATGAGAAAGAAGTTTCACAGAATGCTTCTGTGTAGTTTATATTTGAATATATTCCTTTTTCCACTAGTACGCTCTTAGCGCTCCAAATGTCCAGTTGCATTTTCAACCGAAAGAGTGTTCAGATCTGCTCAATCAAAAGTATGGTTTAACTCTGTTAGCTGAATGCACAGATCAGAAAGAAGTTTCACCGAATGATTCTGTGTTGTTTATATTTGAAGACATTCCTTTTTCCACTATTACCCTCTTAGCGCTCCGAATCTCCACTTGCATTTTCTACAAAAACAGTGTTTCATAACTGCTCAATCAAAAATATGTTTTATCTCTGTTAACTGAATTTACAGATCAGAAATAAGTTTCACAGTATGCATCTGTGTAGTTTTTATTTGAAGATATTCTTTTTCCCAATGTAGGCCTCTTAGCGCTTAGCATGTCCAATTGCAGTTTCTACCGAAAGAGTGTTTCAGAACGGCTCAATCAAAAGTAAGGTTCAACTCTGTTAGTTGAATGCAAAGAACAGAAAGGATTTTCACAGAATGCTACTGTGTAGTTTATATTTGAATATATTCCTTTTTCCACTGTTACCCTCTTAGCGCTCCGAATGTCCACTTGCATTTTCTACAGAAAGAGTGTTCAGAACTGCGCAATGAAAAGTATGGTTTAACTCTGTTAGCTTAATGAACATATCAGAAATATGTTTCACACAATTCTTCTGTGTAGTTTTTATTTGAAGATATTATTTTTCCCAATAGAGGCCTCTTAGCGCTCAGAATGTCCAATTGCAGTTTCTACAGAAAGAGTGTTTCAGAAAGCCTCAATCAAAAGTAAGGTTCAACTCTGTTAGTTGAATGCACAGAACAGAAAGAAGTTTCATACAATGCTCCTGTGTAGTTTATATTTGAACATATTCTTTTTTCCACTATTACCCACTTAGCGCTACGAATATCCAGTTGCATTTTCTACAGACAGAGTGTTTCAAAACTGCTCAATCAAAAGTATGGTTTAACTCTGTTAGCTGAATGCTCAGATCAGAAAGAAGTTTCACAGAATGCTTCTGTGTAGTTTATATTTGAATATATTCCTTTTTCCACTACTACTCTCTTAGCGCTCCAAATGTCCAGTTGCATTTTCTACAGAAAGAGTGTTCAGATCTGCTCAATCAAAAGTATGGTTTAACTCTGTTAGCTGAATGCACAGATCAGAAAGAAGTTTCACAGAATGATTCTGTGTAGTTTATATTTGGAGACATTCCTTTTTCCACTATTACCCTCTTAGCGCTCCGAATCTCCACTTGCATTTTCTACAGAAAGAGTGTTTCAGAACGGCTCAATCAAAACTAAGGTTCAACTCTTTTAGATGAACAAACAGAACAGAAAGAAGTTTCACACAATTCTTCTGTGTAGTTTTTATTTGTAGACATTCTTTTTCCCAATATAGGCCTCTTAGCGCTCAGAATGTCCAATTGCTGTTTCTACAGAAAGAGTGTTTAAGAACGGCTCAATCAAAAGTAAGGTTCAACTCTGTTAGTTGAATGCACAGAACAGAAAGAAGTTTCATACAATGCTTCTGTGTAGTTTATATTTGAACATATTCTTTTTTCCACTATTACCCACTTAGCGCTACGAATGTCCAGTTGCATTTTCTACAGACAGAGTGTTTCAAAACTGCTCAATCAAACGTATGGTTTAACTCTGTTAGCTGTATGCTCAGATCAGAAGGAAGTTTCACAGAATGCTTCTGTGTAGTTTATATTTGAATATATTCCTTTTTCCACTACTACTCTCTTAGCGCTCCAAATGTCCAGTTGCATTTTCTACAGAAAGAGTGTTCAGATCTGCTCAATCAAATGTATGGTTAACTCTGTTAGCTGAATGCACAGATCAGAAAGAAGTTTCACAGAATGATTCTGTGTAGTTTATATTTGGAGACATTCCTTTTTCCACTATTACCCTCATAGCGCTCCGAATCTCCACTTGCATTTTCTACAGAAAGAGTGTTTCAGAACGGCTCAATCAAAACTAAGGTTCAACTCTTTTAGTTGAACAAACAGAACAGAAAGAAGTTTCACACAATTCTTCTGTGTAGTTTTTATTTGTAGACATTCTTTTTCCCAATATAGGCCTCTTAGCGCTCAGAATGTCCAATTGCAGTTTCTACAGAAAGAGTGTTTCAGAACGGCTCAATCAAAAGTAAGGTTCAACTCTGTTAGTTGAATGCACAGAACAGAAAGAAGTTTCATACAATGCTCCTGTGTAGTTTATATTTGAACATATTCTTTTTTCCACTATTACCCACTTAGCGCTACGAATGTCCAGTTGCATTTTCTACAGACAGAGTGTTTCAAAACTGCTCAATCAAAAGTATGGTTTAACTCTGTTAGCTGTATGCTCAGATCAGAAAGAAGTTTCACAGAATGCTTCTGTGTAGTTTATATTTGAATATATTCCTTTTTCCACTACTACGCTCTTAGCGCTCCAAATGTCCAGTTGCATTTTCAACAGAAAGAGTGTTCAGATCTGCTCAATCAAAAGTATGGTTTAACTCTGTTAGCTGAATGCACAGATCAGAAAGAAGTTTCACCGAAAGATTCTGTGTAGTTTATATTTGAAGACATTCCTTTTTCCACTATTACCCTCTTAGCGCTCCGAATCTCCACTTGCATTTTCTACAAAAGGAGTGTTTCATAACTGCTCAATCAAAAATATGTTTTATCTCTGTTAACTGAATTTACAGATCAGAAATAAGTTTCACAGAATGCATCTGTGTAGTTTTTATTTGAAGATATTCTTTTTCCCAATGTAGGCCTCTTAGCGCTTAGCATGTCCAATTGCAGTTTCTACAGAAAGAGTGTTTCAGAACGGCTCAATCAAAAGTAAGGTTCAACTCTGTTAGTTGAATGCACAGAACAGAAAGAATTTTCACAGAATGCTACTGTGTAGTTTATATTTGAATATATTCCTTTTTCCACTATTACCCTCTTAGCGCTCCAAATGTCCACTTGCATTTTCTACAGAAAGAGTGTACAGAACTGCGCAATCAAAAGTATGGTTTAACTCTGTTAGCTTAATGAACATATCAGAAATAAGTTTCACACAATGCTTCTGTGTAGTTTTTATTTGAAGATATTATTTTTCCCAATAGAGGCCTCCTAGCGCTCAGAATGTCCAATTGCAGTTTCTACAGAAAGAGTGTTTCAGAAAGGCTCAATCAAAAGTAAGGTTCAACTCTGTTAGTTGAATGAACAGAACAGAAAGAAGTTTCATACAATGCTTCTGTGTAGTTTATATTTGAACATATTCTTTTTTCCACTATTACCCACTTAGCGCTACGAATGTCCAGTTGCATTTTCTACAGACAGAGTGTTTCAAAACTGCTCAATCAAAAGTATGGTTTAACTCTGTTAGCTGAATGCTCAGATCAGAAAGAAGTTTCACAGAATGCTTCTGTGTAGTTTATATTTGAATATATTCCTTTTTCCACTACTACTCTCTTAGCGCTCCAAATGTCCAGTTGCATTTTCTACAGAAAGAGTGTTCAGATCTGCTCAATCAAAAGTATGGTTTAACTCTGTTAGCTGAATGCACAGATCAGAAAGAAGTTTCACAGAATGATTCTGTGTAGTTTATATTTGGAGACATTCCTTTTTCCACTATTACCCTCTTAGCGCTCCGAATCTCCACTTGCATTTTCTACAGAAAGAGTGTTTCAGAACGGCTCAATCAAAACTAAAGTTCAACTCTTTTAGTTGAACAAACAGAACAGAAAGAAGTTTCACACAATTCTTCTGTGTAGTTTTTATTTGTAGACATTCTTTTTCCCAATATAGGCCTCTTAGCGCTCAGAATGTCCAATTGCAGTTTCTACAGAAAGAGTGTTTCAGAACGGCTCAATCAAATGTAAGGTTCAACTCTGTTAGTTGAATGCACAGAACAGAAAGAAGTTTCATACAATGCTTCTGTGTAGTTTATATTTGAACGTATTCTTTTTTCCACTATTACCCACTTAGCACTACGAATGTCCAGTTGCATTTTCTACAGACAGAGTGTTTCAAAACTGCTCAATCAAAAGTATGGTTTAACTCTGTTAGCTGAATGCTCAGATCAGAAAGAAGTTTCACAGAATGATTCTGTGTAGTTTATATTTGGAGACATTCCTTTTTCCACTATTACCCTCTTAGCGCTCCGAATCTCCACTTGCATTTTCTACAGAAAGAGTGTTTCATAACGGCTCAATCAAAACTAAGGTTCAACTCTTTTAGTTGAACAAACAGAACAGAAAGAAGTTTCACACAATTCTTCTGTGTAGTTTTTATTTGTAGACATTCTTTTTCCCAATATAGGCCTCTTAGCGCTCAGAATGTCCAATTGCAGTTTCTACAGAAAGAGTGTTTCAGAACGGCTCAATCAAAAGTAAGGTTCAACTCTGTTAGTTGAATGCACAGAACAGAAAGAAGTTTCATACAATGCTTCTGTGTAGTTTATATTTGAACGTATTCTTTTTTCCACTATTACCCACTTAGCGCTACGAATGTCCAGTTGCATTTTCTACAGACAGAGTGTTTCAAAACTGCTCAATCAAAAGTATGGTTTAACTCTGTTAGCTGAATGCTCAGATGAGAAAGAAGTTTCACAGAATGCTTCTGTGTAGTTTATATTTGAATATATTCCTTTTTCCACTACTAAGCTCTTAGCGCTCCAAATGTCCAGTTGCATTTTCAACAGAAAGAGTGTTCAGATCTGCTCAATCAAAAGTATGGTTTAACTCTGTTAGCTGAATGCACAGATCAGAAATAAGTTTCACCGAATGATTCTGTGTAGTTTATATTTGAAGACATTCCTTTTTCCAATATTACCCTCTTAGCGCTCCGAATCTCCACTTGCATTTTCTACAAAAAGAGTGTTTCATAACTGCTCAATCAAAAATATGTTTTATCTCTATTAACTGAATTTACAGATCAGAAATAAGTTTCACAGAATGCATCTGTGTAGTTTTTATTTGAAGATATTCTTTTTCCCAATGTAGGCCTCTTAGCGCTTAGCATGTCCAATTGCAGTTTCTACCGAAAGAGTGTTTCAGAACGGCTCAATCAAAAGTAAGGTTCAACTCTGTTAGTTGAATGCAAAGAACAGAAAGAATTTCCACAGAATGCTACTGTGTAGTTTATATTTGAATATATTCCTTTTTCCACTGTTACCCTCTTAGCGCTCCGAATGTCCACTTGCATTTTCTACAGAAAGAGTGTTCAGAACTGCGCAATGAAAAGTATGGTTTAACTCTGTTAGCTTAATGAACATATCAGAAATATGTTTCACACAATTCTTCTGTGTAGTTTTTATTTGAAGATATTATTTTTCCCAATAGAGGCCTCTTAGCGCTCAGAATGTCCAATTGCAGTTTCTACAGAAAGAGTGTTTCAGAAAGCCTCAATCAAAAGTAAGGTTCAACTCTGTTAGTTGAATGCACAGAACAGAAAGAAGTTTCATACAATGCTCCTGTGTAGTTTATATTTGAACATATTCTTTTTTCCACTATTACCCACTTAGCGCTACGAATGTCCAGTTGCATTTTCTACAGACAGAGTGTTTCAAAACTGCTCAATCAAAAGTATGGTTTAACTCTGTTAGCTGAATGCTCAGATCAGAAAGAAGTTTCACAGAATGCTTCTGTGTAGTTTATATTTGAATATATTCCTTTTTCCACTACTACTCTCTTAGCGCTCCAAATGTCCAGTTGCATTTTCTACAGAAAGAGTGTTCAGATCTGCTCAATCAAAAGTATGGTTTAACTCTGTTAGCTGAATGCACAGATCCGAAAGAAGTTTCACAGAATGATTCTGTGTAGTTTATATTTGGAGACATTCCTTTTTCCACTATTACCCTCTTAGCGCTCCGAATCTCCACTTGCATTTTCTACAGAAAGAGTGTTTCAGAACGGCTCAATCAAAACTAAAGTTCAACTCTTTTAGTTGAACAAACAGAACAGAAAGAAGTTTCACACAATTCTTCTGTGTAGTTTTTATTTGTAGACATTCTTTTTCCCAATATAGGCCTCTTAGCGCTCAGAATGTCCAATTGCAGTTTCTACAGAAAGAGTGTTTCAGAACGGCTCAATCAAAAGTAAGGTTCAACTCTGTTAGTTGAATGCACAGAACAGAAAGAAGTTTCATACAATGCTTCTGTGTAGTTTATATTTGAACGTATTCTTTTTTCCACTATTACCCACTTAGCGCTACGAATGTCCAGTTGCATTTTCTACAGACAGAGTGTTTCAAAACTGCTCAATCAAAAGTATGGTTTAACTCTGTTAGCTGAATGCTCAGATGAGAAAGAAGTTTCACAGAATGCTTCTGTGTAGTTTATATTTGAATATATTCCTTTTTCCACTAGTACGCTCTTAGCGCTCCAAATGTCCAGTTGCATTTTCAACCGAAAGAGTGTTCAGATCTGCTCAATCAAAAGTATGGTTTAACTCTGTTAGCTGAATGCACAGATCAGAAAGAAGTTTCACCGAATGATTCTGTGTTGTTTATATTTGAAGACATTCCTTTTTCCACTATTACCCTCTTAGCGCTCCGAATCTCCACTTGCATTTTCTACAAAAACAGTGTTTCATAACTGCTCAATCAAAAATATGTTTTATCTCTGTTAACTGAATTTACAGATCAGAAATAAGTTTCACAGTATGCATCTGTGTAGTTTTTATTTGAAGATATTCTTTTTCCCAATGTAGGCCTCTTAGCGCTTAGCATGTCCAATTGCAGTTTCTACCGAAAGAGTGTTTCAGAACGGCTCAATCAAAAGTAAGGTTCAACTCTGTTAGTTGAATGCAAAGAACAGAAAGGATTTTCACAGAATGCTACTGTGTAGTTTATATTTGAATATATTCCTTTTTCCACTGTTACCCTCTTAGCGCTCCGAATGTCCACTTGCATTTTCTACAGAAAGAGTGTTCAGAACTGCGCAATGAAAAGTATGGTTTAACTCTGTTAGCTTAATGAACATATCAGAAATATGTTTCACACAATTCTTCTGTGTAGTTTTTATTTGAAGATATTATTTTTCCCAATAGAGGCCTCTTAGCGCTCAGAATGTCCAATTGCAGTTTCTACAGAAAGAGTGTTTCAGAAAGCCTCAATCAAAATAAGGTTCAACTCTGTTAGTTGAATGCACAGAACAGAAAGAAGTTTCATACAATGCTCCTGTGTAGTTTATATTTGAACATATTCTTTTTTCCACTATTACCCACTTAGCGCTACGAATATCCAGTTGCATTTTCTACAGACAGAGTGTTTCAAAACTGCTCAATCAAAAGTATGGTTTAACTCTGTTAGCTGAATGCTCAGATCAGAAAGAAGTTTCACAGAATGCTTCTGTGTAGTTTATATTTGAATATATTCCTTTTTCCACTACTACTCTCTTAGCGCTCCAAATGTCCAGTTGCATTTTCTACAGAAAGAGTGTTCAGATCTGCTCAATCAAAAGTATGGTTTAACTCTGTTAGCTGAATGCACAGATCAGAAAGAAGTTTCACAGAATGATTCTGTGTAGTTTATATTTGGAGACATTCCTTTTTCCACTATTACCCTCTTAGCGCTCCGAATCTCCACTTGCATTTTCTACAGAAAGAGTGTTTCAGAACGGCTCAATCAAAACTAAGGTTCAACTCTTTTAGATGAACAAACAGAACAGAAAGAAGTTTCACACAATTCTTCTGTGTAGTTTTTATTTGTAGACATTCTTTTTCCCAATATAGGCCTCTTAGCGCTCAGAATGTCCAATTGCTGTTTCTACAGAAAGAGTGTTTAAGAACGGCTCAATCAAAAGTAAGGTTCAACTCTGTTAGTTGAATGCACAGAACAGAAAGAAGTTTCATACAATGCTTCTGTGTAGTTTATATTTGAACATATTCTTTTTTCCACTATTACCCACTTAGCGCTACGAATGTCCAGTTGCATTTTCTACAGACAGAGTGTTTCAAAACTGCTCAATCAAACGTATGGTTTAACTCTGTTAGCTGTATGCTCAGATCAGAAGGAAGTTTCACAGAATGCTTCTGTGTAGTTTATATTTGAATATATTCCTTTTTCCACTACTACTCTCTTAGCGCTCCAAATGTCCAGTTGCATTTTCTACAGAAAGAGTGTTCAGATCTGCTCAATCAAAAGTATGGTTAACTCTGTTAGCTGAATGCACAGATCAGAAAGAAGTTTCACAGAATGATTCTGTGTAGTTTATATTTGGAGACATTCCTTTTTCCACTATTACCCTCATAGCGCTCCGAATCTCCACTTGCATTTTCTACAGAAAGAGTGTTTCAGAACGGCTCAATCAAAACTAAGGTTCAACTCTTTTAGTTGAACAAACAGAACAGAAAGAAGTTTCACACAATTCTTCTGTGTAGTTTTTATTTGTAGACATTCTTTTTCCCAATATAGGCCTCTTAGCGCTCAGAATGTCCAATTGCAGTTTCTACAGAAAGAGTGTTTCAGAACGGCTCAATCAAAAGTAAGGTTCAACTCTGTTAGTTGAATGCACAGAACAGAAAGAAGTTTCATACAATGCTTCTGTGTAGTTTATATTTGAACATATTCTTTTTTCCACTATTACCCACTTAGCGCTACGAATGTCCAGTTGCATTTTCTACAGACAGAGTGTTTCAAAACTGCTCAATCAAAAGTATGGTTTAACTCTGTTAGCTGTATGCTCAGATCAGAAAGAAGTTTCACAGAATGCTTCTGTGTAGTTTATATTTGAATATATTCCTTTTTCCACTACTACGCTCTTAGCGCTCCAAATGTCCAGTTGCATTTTCAACAGAAAGAGTGTTCAGATCTGCTCAATCAAAAGTATGGTTTAACTCTGTTAGCTGAATGCACAGATCAGAAAGAAGTTTCACCGAAAGATTCTGTGTAGTTTATATTTGAAGACATTCCTTTTTCCACTATTACCCTCTTAGCGCTCCGAATCTCCACTTGCATTTTCTACAAAAGGAGTGTTTCATAACTGCTCAATCAAAAATATGTTTTATCTCTGTTAACTGAATTTACAGATCAGAAATAAGTTTCACAGAATGCATCTGTGTAGTTTTTATTTGAAGATATTCTTTTTCCCAATGTAGGCCTCTTAGCGCTTAGCATGTCCAATTGCAGTTTCTACAGAAAGAGTGTTTCAGAACGGCTCAATCAAAAGTAAGGTTCAACTCTGTTAGTTGAATGCACAGAACAGAAAGAATTTTCACAGAATGCTACTGTGTAGTTTATATTTGAATATATTCCTTTTTCCACTATTACCCTCTTAGCGCTCCAAATGTCCACTTGCATTTTCTACAGAAAGAGTGTACAGAACTGCGCAATCAAAAGTATGGTTTAACTCTGTTAGCTTAATGAACATATCAGAAATAAGTTTCACACAATGCTTCTGTGTAGTTTTTATTTGAAGATATTATTTTTCCCAATAGAGGCCTCCTAGCGCTCAGAATGTCCAATTGCAGTTTCTACAGAAAGAGTGTTTCAGAAAGGCTCAATCAAAAGTAAGGTTCAACTCTGTTAGTTGAATGAACAGAACAGAAAGAAGTTTCATACAATGCTTCTGTGTAGTTTATATTTGAACATATTCTTTTTTCCACTATTACCCACTTAGCGCTACGAATGTCCAGTTGCATTTTCTACAGACAGAGTGTTTCAAAACTGCTCAATCAAAAGTATGGTTTAACTCTGTTAGCTGAATGCTCAGATCAGAAAGAAGTTTCACAGAATGCTTCTGTGTAGTTTATATTTGAATATATTCCTTTTTCCACTACTACTCTCTTAGCGCTCCAAATGTCCAGTTGCATTTTCTACAGAAAGAGTGTTCAGATCTGCTCAATCAAAAGTATGGTTTAACTCTGTTAGCTGAATGCACAGATCCGAAAGAAGTTTCACAGAATGATTCTGTGTAGTTTATATTTGGAGACATTCCTTTTTCCACTATTACCCTCTTAGCGCTCCGAATCTCCACTTGCATTTTCTACAGAAAGAGTGTTTCAGAACGGCTCAATCAAAACTAAAGTTCAACTCTTTTAGTTGAACAAACAGAACAGAAAGAAGTTTCACACAATTCTTCTGTGTAGTTTTTATTTGTAGACATTCTTTTTCCCAATATAGGCCTCTTAGCGCTCAGAATGTCCAATTGCAGTTTCTACAGAAAGAGTGTTTCAGAACGGCTCAATCAAAAGTAAGGTTCAACTCTGTTAGTTGAATGCACAGAACAGAAAGAAGTTTCATACAATGCTTCTGTGTAGTTTATATTTGAACGTATTCTTTTTTCCACTATTACCCACTTAGCGCTACGAATGTCCAGTTGCATTTTCTACAGACAGAGTGTTTCAAAACTGCTCAATCAAAAGTATGGTTTAACTCTGTTAGCTGAATGCTCAGATGAGAAAGAAGTTTCACAGAATGCTTCTGTGTAGTTTATATTTGAATATATTCCTTTTTCCACTAGTACGCTCTTAGCGCTCCAAATGTCCAGTTGCATTTTCAACCGAAAGAGTGTTCAGATCTGCTCAATCAAAAGTATGGTTTAACTCTGTTAGCTGAATGCACAGATCAGAAAGAAGTTTCACCGAATGATTCTGTGTTGTTTATATTTGAAGACATTCCTTTTTCCACTATTACCCTCTTAGCGCTCCGAAACTCCACTTGCATTTTCTACAAAAACAGTGTTTCATAACTGCTCAATCAAAAATATGTTTTATCTCTGTTAACTGAATTTACAGATCAGAAATAAGTTTCACAGAATGCATCTGTGTAGTTTTTATTTGAAGATATTCTTTTTCCCAATGTAGGCCTCTTAGCGCTTAGCATGTCCAATTGCAGTTTCTACAGAAAGAGTGTTTCAGAACGGCTCAATCAAAAGTAAGGTTCAACTCTGTTAGTTGAATGCAAAGAACAGAAAGGATTTTCACAGAATGCTACTGTGTAGTTTATATTTGAATATATTCCTTTTTCCACTGTTACCCTCTTAGCGCTCCGAATGTCCACTTGCGTTTTCTACAGAAAGAGTGTTCAGAACTGCGCAATGAAAAGTATGGTTTAACTCTGTTAGCTTAATGAACATATCAGAAATATGTTTCACAAAATTCTTCTGTGTAGTTTTTATTTGAAGATATTATTTTTCCCAATAGAGGCCTCTTAGCGCTCAGAATGTCCAATTGCAGTTTCTACAGAAAGAGTGTTTCAGAAAGCCTCAATCAAAAGTAAGGTTCAACTCTGTTAGTTGAATGCACAGAACAGAAAGAAGTTTCATACAATGCTCCTGTGTAGTTTATATTTGAACATATTCTTTTTTCCACTATTACCCACTTAGCGCTACGAATATCCAGTTGCATTTTCTACAGACAGAGTGTTTCAAAACTGCTCAATCAAAAGTATGGTTTAACTCTGTTAGCTGAATGCTCAGATCAGAAAGAAGTTTCACAGAATGCTTCTGTGTAGTTTATATTTGAATATATTCCTTTTTCCACTACTACTCTCTTAGCGCTCCAAATGTCCAGTTGCATTTTCTACAGAAAGAGTGTTCAGATCTGCTCAATCAAAAGTATGGTTTAACTCTGTTAGCTGAATGCACAGATCAGAAAGAAGTTTCACAGAATGATTCTGTGTAGTTTATATTTGGAGACATTCCTTTTTCCACTATTACCCTCTTAGCGCTCCGAATCTCCACTTGCATTTTCTACAGAAAGAGTGTTTCAGAACGGCTCAATCAAAACTAAGGTTCAACTCTTTTAGATGAACAAACAGAACAGAAAGAAGTTTCACACAATTCTTCTGTGTAGTTTTTATTTGTAGACATTCTTTTTCCCAATATAGGCCTCTTAGCGCTCAGAATGTCCAATTGCTGTTTCTACAGAAAGAGTGTTTAAGAACGGCTCAATCAAAAGTAAGGTTCAACTCTGTTAGTAGAATGCACAGAACAGAAAGAAGTTTCATACAATGCTTCTGTGTAGTTTATATTTGAACATATTCTTTTTTCCACTATTACCCACTTAGCGCTACGAATGTCCAGTTGCATTTTCTACAGACAGAGTGTTTCAAAACTGCTCAATCAAACGTATGGTTTAACTCTGTTAGCTGTATGCTCAGATCAGAAGGAAGTTTCACAGAATGCTTCTGTGTAGTTTATATTTGAATATATTCCTTTTTCCACTACTACTCTCTTAGCGCTCCAAATGTCCAGTTGCATTTTCTACAGAAAGAGTGTTCAGATCTGCTCAATCAAAAGTATGGTTAACTCTGTTAGCTGAATGCACAGATCAGAAAGAAGTTTCACAGAATGATTCTGTGTAGTTTATATTTGGAGACATTCCTTTTTCCACTATTACCCTCATAGCGCTCCGAATCTCCACTTGCATTTTCTACAGAAAGAGTGTTTCAGAACGGCTCAATCAAAACTAAGGTTCAACTCTTTTAGTTGAACAAACAGAACAGAAAGAAGTTTCACACAATTCTTCTGTGTAGTTTTTATTTGTAGACATTCTTTTTCCCAATATAGGCCTCTTAGCGCTCAGAATGTCCAATTGCAGTTTCTACAGAAAGAGTGTTTCAGAACGGCTCAATCAAAAGTAAGGTTCAACTCTGTTAGTTGAATGCACAGAACAGAAAGAAGTTTCATACAATGCTTCTGTGTAGTTTATATTTGAACATATTATTTTTTCCACTATTACCCACTTAGCGCTACGAATGTCCAGTTGCATTTTCTACAGACAGAGTGTTTCAAAACTGCTCAATCAAAAGTATGGTTTAACTCTGTTAGCTGTATGCTCAGATCAGAAAGAAGTTTCACAGAATGCTTCTGTGTAGTTTATATTTGAATATATTCCTTTTTCCACTACTACGCTCTTAGCGCTCCAAATGTCCAGTTGCATTTTCAACAGAAAGAGTGTTCAGATCTGCTCAATCAAAAGTATGGTTTAACTCTGTTAGCTGAATGCACAGATCAGAAAGAAGTTTCACCGAAAGATTCTGTGTAGTTTATATTTGAAGACATTCCTTTTTCCACTATTACCCTCTTAGCGCTCCGAATCTCCACTTGCATTTTCTACAAAAGGAGTGTTTCATAACTGCTCAATCAAAAATATGTTTTATCTCTGTTAACTGAATTTACAGATCAGAAATAAGTTTCACAGAATGCATCTGTGTAGTTTTTATTTGAAGATATTCTTTTTCCCAATGTAGGCCTCTTAGCGCTTAGCATGTCCAATTGCAGTTTCTACAGAAAGAGTGTTTCAGAACGGCTCAATCAAAAGTAAGGTTCAACTCTGTTAGTTGAATGCACAGAACAGAAAGAATTTTCACAGAATGCTACTGTGTAGTTTATATTTGAATATATTCCTTTTTCCACTATTACCCTCTTAGCGCTCCAAATGTCCACTTGCATTTTCTACAGAAAGAGTGTACAGAACTGCGCAATCAAAAGTATGGTTTAACTCTGTTAGCTTAATGAACATATCAGAAATAAGTTTCACACAATGCTTCTGTGTAGTTTTTATTTGAAGATATTATTTTTCCCAATAGAGGCCTCCTAGCGCTCAGAATGTCCAATTGCAGTTTCTACAGAAAGAGTGTTTCAGAAAGGCTCAATCAAAAGTAAGGTTCAACTCTGTTAGTTGAATGAACAGAACAGAAAGAAGTTTCATACAATGCTTCTGTGTAGTTTATATTTGAACATATTCTTTTTTCCACTATTACCCACTTAGCGCTACGAATGTCCAGTTGCATTTTCTACAGACAGAGTGTTTCAAAACTGCTCAATCAAAAGTATGGTTTAACTCTGTTAGCTGAATGCTCAGATCAGAAAGAAGTTTCACAGAATGCTTCTGTGTAGTTTATATTTGAATATATTCCTTTTTCCACTACTACTCTCTTAGCGCTCCAAATGTCCAGTTGCATTTTCTACAGAAAGAGTGTTCAGATCTGCTCAATCAAAAGTATGGTTTAACTCTGTTAGCTGAATGCACAGATCAGAAAGAAGTTTCACAGAATGATTCTGTGTAGTTTATATTTGGAGACATTCCTTTTTCCACTATTACCCTCTTAGCGCTCCGAATCTCCACTTGCATTTTCTACAGAAAGAGTGTTTCAGAACGGCTCAATCAAAACTAAGGTTCAACTCCTTTAGTTGAACAAACAGAACAGAAAGAAGTTTCACACAATTCTTCTGTGTAGTTTTTATTTGTAGACATTCTTTTTCCCAATATAGGCCTCTTAGCGCTCAGAATGTCCAATTGCAGTTTCTACAGAAAGAGTGTTTCAGAACGGCTCAATCAAAAGTAAGGTTCAACTCTGTTAGTTGAATGCACAGAACAGAAAGAAGTTTCATACAATGCTTCTGTGTAGTTTATATTTGAACGTATTCTTTTTTCCACTATTACCCACTTAGCGCTACGAATGTCCAGTTGCATTTTCTACAGACAGAGTGTTTCAAAACTGCTCAATCAAAAGTATGGTTTAACTCTGTTAGCTGAATGCTCAGATGAGAAAGAAGTTTCACAGAATGCTTCTGTGTAGTTTATATTTGAATATATTCCTTTTTCCACTAATACGCTCTTAGCGCTCCAAATGTCCAGTTGCATTTTCAACCGAAAGAGTGTTCAGATCTGCTCAATCAAAAGTATGTTTTAACTCTGTTAGCTGAATGCACAGATCAGAAAGAAGTTTCACCGAATGATTCTGTGTTGTTTATATTTGAAGACATTCCTTTTTCCACTATTACCCTCTTAGCGCTCCGAATCTCCACTTGCATTTTCTACAAAAACAGTGTTTCATAACTGCTCAATCAAAAATATGTTTTATCTCTGTTAACTGAATTTACAGATCAGAAATAAGTTTCACAGTATGCATCTGTGTAGTTTTTATTTGAAGATATTCTTTTTCCCAATGTAGGCCTCTTAGCGCTTAGCATGTCCAATTGCAGTTTCTACAGAAAGAGTGTTTCAGAACGGCTCAATCAAAAGTAAGGTTCAACTCTGTTAGTTGAATGCACAGAACAGAAAGAATTTTCACAGAATGCTACTGTGTAGTTTATATTTGAATATATTCCTTTTTCCACTATTACCCTCTTAGCGCTCCGAATGTCCACTTGCAGTTTCTACAGAAAGAGTGTTCAGAACTGCGCGATCAAAAGTATGGTTTAACTCTGTTAGCTTAATGAACATATCAGAAATAAGTTTCACACAATGCTTCTGTGTAGTTTTTATTTGAAGATATTATTTTTCCCAATAGAGGCCTCTTAGCGCTCAGAATGTCCAATTGCAGTTTCTACAGAAAGAGTGTTTCTGAAAGGCTCAATCAAAAGTAAGGTTCAACTCTGTTAGTTGAATGCACAGAACAGAAAGAAGTTTCATACAATGCTTCTGTGTAGTTTATATTTGAACATATTCTTTTTTCCACTATTACCCACTTAGCGCTACGAATGTCCAGTTGCATTTTCTACAGACAGAGTGTTTCAAAACTGCTCAATCAAAAGTATGGTTTAACTCTGTTAGCTGAATGCTCAGATCAGAAGAAGTTTCACAGAATGCTTCTGTGTAGTTTATATTTGAATATATTCCTTTTTCCACTACTACTCTCTTAGCGCTCCAAATGTCCAGTTGCATTTTCTACAGAAAGAGTGTTCAGATCTGCTCAATCAAAAGTATGGTTTAACTCTGTTAGCTGAATGCACAGATCAGAAAGAAGTTTCACAGAATGATTCTGTGTAGTTTATATTTGGAGACATTCCTTTTTCCACTATTACCCTCTTAGCGCTCCGAATCTCCACATGCATTTTCTACAGAAAGAGTGTTTCAGAACGGCTCAATCAAAACTAAGGTTCAACTCTTTTAGTTGAACAAACAGAACAGAAAGAAGTTTCACACAATTCTTCTGTGTAGTTTTTATTTGTAGACATTCTTTTTCCCAATATAGGCCTCTTAGCGCTCAGAATGTCCAATTGCAGTTTCTACAGAAAGAGTGTTTCAGAACGGCTCAATCAAAAGTAAGGTTCAACTCTGTTAGTTGAATGCACAGAACA
Source organism: Symphalangus syndactylus (assembly GCF_028878055.3). Lineage (NCBI taxonomy): Eukaryota > Metazoa > Chordata > Mammalia > Primates > Hylobatidae > Symphalangus > Symphalangus syndactylus. The sequence goes on from NC_072446.2 coordinate 5,684,179, forward strand.
GAAATAAGTTTCATACAATGCTTCTGTGTAGTTTATATTTGAACGTATTCTTTTTTCCACTATTACCCACTTAGCGCTACGAATGTCCAGTTGCATTTTCTACAGACAGAGTGTTTCAAAACTGCTCAATCAAAAGTATGGTTTAACTCTGTTAGCTGAATGCACAGATCAGAAAGAAGTTTCACCGAATGATTTTGTGTAGTTTATATTTGAAGACATTCCTTTTTCCAATATTACCCTCTTAGCGCTCCGAATCTCCACTTGCATTTTCTACAAAAAGAGTGTTTCATAACTGCTCAATCAAAAATACGTTTTATCTCTATTAACTGAATTTACAGATCAGAAGTAAGTTTCACAGAATGCATCTGTGTAGTTTTTATTTGAAGATATTCTTTTTCCCAATGTAGGCCTCTTAGCGCTTAGCATGTCCAATTGCAGTTTCTACCGAAAGAGTGTTTCAGAACGGCTCAATCAAAAGTAAGGTTCAACTCTGTTAGTTGAATGCAAAGAACAGAAAGAATTTCCACAGAATGCTACTGTGTAGTTTATATTTGAATATATTCCTTTTTCCACTGTTACCCTCTTAGCGCTCCGAATGTCCACTTGCATTTTCTACAGAAAGAGTGTTCAGAACTGCGCAATGAAAAGTATGGTTTAACTCTGTTAGCTTAATGAACATATCAGAAATATGTTTCACACAATTCTTCTGTGTAGTTTTTATTTGAAGATATTATTTTTCCCAATAGAGGCCTCTTAGCGCTCAGAATGTCCAATTGCAGTTTCTACAGAAAGAGTGTTTCAGAAAGCCTCAATCAAAAGTAAGGTTCAACTCTGTTAGTTGAATGCACAGAACAGAAAGAAGTTTCATACAATGCTCCTGTGTAGTTTATATTTGAACATATTCTTTTTTCCACTATTACCCACTTAGCGCTACGAATGTCCAGTTGCATTTTCTACAGACAGAGTGTTTCAAAACTGCTCAATCAAAAGTATGGTTTAACTCTGTTAGCTGAATGCTCAGATCAGAAAGAAGTTTCACAGAATGCTTCTGTGTAGTTTATATTTGAATATATTCCTTTTTCCACTACTACTCTCTTAGCGCTCCAAATGTCCAGTTGCATTTTCTACAGAAAGAGTGTTCAGATCTGCTCAATCAAAAGTATGGTTTAACTCTGTTAGCTGAATGCACAGATCAGAAAGAAGTTTCACAGAATGATTCTGTGTAGTTTATATTTGGAGACATTCCTTTTTCCACTATTACCCTCTTAGCGCTCCGAATCTCCACTTGCATTTTCTACAGAAAGAGTGTTTCAGAACGGCTCAATCAAAACTAAGGTTCAACTCTTTTAGTTGAACAAACAGAACCAAAAGAAGTTACACACAATTCTTCTGTGTAGTTTTTATTTGTAGACATTCTTTTTCCCAATATAGGCCTCTTAGCGCTCAGAATGTCCAATTGCAGTTTCTACAGAAAGAGTGTTTCAGAACGGCTCAATCAAAAGTAAGGTTCAACTCTGTTAGTTGAATGCACAGAACAGAAAGAAGTTTCATACAATGCTTCTGTGTAGTTTATATTTGAACGTATTCTTTTTTCCACTATTACCCACTTAGCGCTACGAATGTCCAGTTGCATTTTCTACAGACAGAGTGTTTCAAAACTGCTCAATCAAAAGTATGGTTTAACTCTGTTAGCTGAATGCTCATATCAGAAAGAAGTTTCACAGAATGCTTCTGTGTAGTTTATATTTGAATATATTCCTTTTTCCACTAATACGCTCTTAGCGCTCCAAATGTCCAGTTGCATTTTCAACCGAAAGAGTGTTCAGATCTGCTCAATCAAAAGTATGGTTTAACTCTGTTAGCTGAATGCACAGATCAGAAAGAAGTTTCACCGAATGATTCTGTGTTGTTTATATTTGAAGACATTCCTTTTTCCACTATTACCCTCTTAGCGCTCCGAATCTCCACTTGCATTTTCTACAAAAACAGTGTTTCATAACTGCTCAATCAAAAATATGTTTTATCTCTGTTAACTGAATTTACAGATCAGAAATAAGTTTCACAGTATGCATCTGTGTAGTTTTTATTTGAAGATATTCTTTTTCCCAATGTAGGCCTCTTAGCGCTTAGCATGTCCAATTGCAGTTTCTACAGAAAGAGTGTTTCAGAACGGCTCAATCAAAAGTAAGGTTCAACTCTGTTAGTTGAATGCACAGAACAGAAAGAATTTTCACAGAATGCTACTGTGTAGTTTATATTTGAATATATTCCTTTTTCCACTATTACCCTCTTAGCGCTCCGAATGTCCACTTGCAGTTTCTACAGAAAGAGTGTTCCGAACTGCGCGATCAAAAGTATGGTTTAACTCTGTTAGCTTAATGAACATATCAGAAATAAGTTTCACACAATGCTTCTGTGTAGTTTTTATTTGAAGATATTATTTTTCCCAATAGAGGCCTCTTAGCGCTCAGAATGTCCAATTGCAGTTTCTACAGAAAGAGTGTTTCAGAAAGGCTCAATCAAAAGTAAGGTTCAACTCTGTTAGTTGAATGCACAGAACAGAAAGAAGTTTCATACAATGCTTCTGTGTAGTTTATATTTGAACATATTCTTTTTTCCACTATTACCCACTTAGCGCTACGAATGTCCAGTTGCATTTTCTACAGACAGAGTGTTTCAAAACTGCTCAATCAAAAGTATGGTTTAACTCTGTTAGCTGAATGCTCAGATCAGAAGAAGTTTCACAGAATGCTTCTGTGTAGTTTATATTTTAATATATTCCTTTTTCCACTACTACTCTCTTAGCGCTCCAAATGTCCAGTTGCATTTTCTACAGAAAGAGTGTTCAGATCTGCTCAATCAAAAGTATGGTTTAACCCTGTTAGCTGAATGCACAGATCAGAAAGAAGTTTCACAGAATGATTCTGTGTAGTTTATATTTGGAGACATTCCTTTTTCCACTATTACCCTCTTAGCGCTCCGAATCTCCACATGCATTTTCTACAGAAAGAGTGTTTCAGAACGGCTCAATCAAAACTAAGGTTCAACTCTTTTAGTTGAACAAACAGAACAGAAAGAAGTTTCACACAATTCTTCTGTGTAGTTTTTATTTGTAGACATTCTTTTTCCCAATATAGGCCTCTTAGCGCTCAGAATGTCCAATTGCAGTTTCTACAGAAAGAGTGTTTCAGAACGGCTCAATGAAAAGTAAGGTTCAACTCTGTTAGTTGAATGCACAGAACAGAAATAAGTTTCATACAATGCTTCTGTGTAGTTTATATTTGAACGTATTCTTTTTTCCACTATTACCCACTTAGCGCTACGAATGTCCAGTTGCATTTTCTACAGACAGAGTGTTTCAAAACTGCTCAATCAAAAGTATGCTTTAACTCTGTTAGCTGTATGCTCAGATGAGAAAGAAGTTTCACAGAATGCTTCTGTGTAGTTTATATTTGAATATATTCCTTTTTCCACTACTACGCTCTTAGCGCTCCAAATGTCCAGTTGCATTTTCAACAGAAAGAGTGTTCAGATCTGCTCAATCAAAAGTATGGTTTAACTCTGTTAGCTGAATGCACAGATCAGAAAGAAGTTTCACCGAATGATTCTGTGTAGTTTATACTTGAAGACATTCCTTTTTCCACTATTACCCTCTTAGCGCTCCGAATCTCCACTTGCATTTTCTACAAAAAGAGTGTTTCATAACTGCTCAATCAAAAATATGTTTTATCTCTATTAACTGAATTTACAGATCAGAAATAAGTTTCACAGAATGCATCTGTGTAGTTTTTATTTGAAGATATTCTTTTTCCCAATGTAGGCCTCTTAGCGCTTAGCATGTCCAATTGCAGTTTCTACCGAAAGAGTGTTTCAGAACGGCTCAATCAAAAGTAAGGTTCAACTCTGTTAGTTGAATGCACAGAACAGAAAGAATTTTCACAGAATGCTACTGTGTAGTTTATATTTGAATATATTCCTTTTTCCACTATTACCCTCTTAGCGCTCCGAATGTCCACTTGCATTTTCTACAGAAAGAGTGTTCAGAACTGCGCAATCAAAAGTATGGTTTAACTCTGTTAGCTTAATGAACATATCAGAAATAAGTTTCACACAATGCTTCTTTGTAGTTTTTATTTGAAGATATTATTTTTCCCAATAGAGGCCTCTTAGCGCTCAGAATGTCCAATTGCAGTTTCTACAGAAAGAGTGTTTAAGAAAGGCTCAATCAAAAGTAAGGTTCAACTCTGTTAGTTGAATGCACAGAACAGAAAGAAGTTTCATACAATGCTCCTGTGTAGTTTATATTTGAACATATTCTTTTTTCCACTATTACCCACTTAGCGCTACGAATGTCCAGTTGCATTTTCTACAGACAGAGTGTTTCAAAACTGCTCAATCAAAAGTATGGTTTAACTCTGTTAGCTGAATGCTCAGATCAGAAAGAAGTTTCACAGAATGCTTCTGTGTAGTTTATATTTGAATATATTCCTTTTTCCACTACTACTCTCTTAGCGCTCCAAATGTCCAGTTGCATTTTCTACAGAAAGAGTGTTCAGATCTGCTCAATCAAAAGTATGGTTTAACTCTGTTAGCTGAATGCACAGATCAGAAAGAAGTTTCACAGAATGATTCTGTGTAGTTTATATTTGGAGACATTCCTTTTTCCACTATTACCCTCTTAGCGCTCCGAATCTCCACTTGCATTTTCTACAGAAAGAGTGTTTCAGAACGGCTCAATCAAAACTAAGGTTCAACTCTTTTAGTTGAACAAACAGAACAGAAAGAAGTTTCACACAATTCTTCTGTGTAGTTTTTATTTGTAGACATTCTTTTTCCCAATATAGGCCTCTTAGCGCTCAGAATGTCCAATTGCAGTTTCTACAGAAAGAGTGTTTCAGAACGGCTCAATCAAAAGTAAGGTTCAACTCTGTTAGTTGAATGCACAGAACAGAAATAAGTTTCATACAATGCTTCTGTGTAGTTTATATTTGAACGTATTCTTTTTTCCACTATTACCCACTTAGCGCTACGAATGTCCAGTTGCATTTTCTACAGACAGAGTGTTTCAAAACTGCTCAATCAAAAGTATGGTTTAACTCTGTTAGCTGAATGCACAGATCAGAAAGAAGTTTCACCGAATGATTTTGTGTAGTTTATATTTGAAGACATTCCTTTTTCCAATATTACCCTCTTAGCGCTCCGAATCTCCACTTGCATTTTCTACAAAAAGAGTGTTTCATAACTGCTCAATCAAAAATACGTTTTATCTCTATTAACTGAATTTACAGATCAGAAATAAGTTTCACAGAATGCATCTGTGTAGTTTTTATTTGAAGATATTCTTTTTCCCAATGTAGGCCTCTTAGCGCTTAGCATGTCCAATTGCAGTTTCTACCGAAAGAGTGTTTCAGAACGGCTCAATCAAAAGTAAGGTTCAACTCTGTTAGTTGAATGCAAAGAACAGAAAGAATTTCCACAGAATGCTACTGTGTAGTTTATATTTGAATATATTCCTTTTTCCACTGTTACCCTCTTAGCGCTCCGAATGTCCACTTGCATTTTCTACAGAAAGAGTGTTCAGAACTGCGCAATGAAAAGTATGGTTTAACTCTGTTAGCTTAATGAACATATCAGAAATATGTTTCACACAATTCTTCTGTGTAGTTTTTATTTGAAGATATTATTTTTCCCAATAGAGGCCTCTTAGCGCTCAGAATGTCCAATTGCAGTTTCTACAGAAAGAGTGTTTCAGAAAGCCTCAATCAAAAGTAAGGTTCAACTCTGTTAGTTGAATGCACAGAACAGAAAGAAGTTTCATACAATGCTCCTGTGTAGTTTATATTTGAACATATTCTTTTTTCCACTATTACCCACTTAGCGCTACGAATGTCCAGTTGCATTTTCTACAGACAGAGTGTTTCAAAACTGCTCAATCAAAAGTATGGTTTAACTCTGTTAGCTGAATGCTCAGATCAGAAAGAAGTTTCACAGAATGCTTCTGTGTAGTTTATATTTGAATATATTCCTTTTTCCACTACTACTCTCTTAGCGCTCCAAATGTCCAGTTGCATTTTCTACAGAAAGAGTGTTCAGATCTGCTCAATCAAAAGTATGGTTTAACTCTGTTAGCTGAATGCACAGATCAGAAAGAAGTTTCACAGAATGATTCTGTGTAGTTTATATTTGGAGACACTCCTTTTTCCACTATTACCCTCTTAGCTCTCCGAATCTCCACTTGCATTTTCTACAGAAAGAGTGTTTCAGAACGGCTCAATCAAAACTAAGGTTCAACTCTTTTAGTTGAACAAACAGAACCGAAAGAAGTTTCACACAATTCTTCTGTGTAGTTTTTATTTGTAGACATTCTTTTTCCCAATATAGGCCTCTTAGCGCTCAGAATGTCCAATTGCAGTTTCTACAGAAAGAGTGTTTCAGAACGGCTCAATCAAAAGTAAGGTTCAACTCTGTTAGTTGAATGCACAGAACAGAAAGAAGTTTCATACAATGCTTCTGTGTAGTTTATATTTGAACGTATTCTTTTTTCCACTATTACCCACTTAGCGCTACGAATGTCCAGTTGCATTTTCTACAGACAGAGTGTTTCAAAACTGCTCAATCAAAAGTATGGTTTAACTCTGTTAGCTGAATGCTCATATCAGAAAGAAGTTTCACAGAATGCTTCTGTGTAGTTTATATTTGAATATATTCCTTTTTCCACTAATACGCTCTTAGCGCTCCAAATGTCCAGTTGCATTTTCAACCGAAAGAGTGTTCAGATCTGCTCAATCAAAAGTATGGTTTAACTCTGTTAGCTGAATGCACAGATCAGAAAGAAGTTTCACCGAATGATTCTGTGTTGTTTATATTTGAAGACATTCCTTTTTCCACTATTACCCTCTTAGCGCTCCGAATCTCCACTTGCATTTTCTACAAAAACAGTGTTTCATAACTGCTCAATCAAAACTAAGGTTCAACTCTTTTAGTTGAACAAACAGAACAGAAAGAAGTTTCACACAATTCTTCTGTGTAGTTTTTATTTGTAGACATTCTTTTTCCCAATATAGGCCTCTTAGCGCTCAGAATGTCCAATTGCAGTTTCTACAGAAAGAGTGTTTCAGAACGGCTCAATGAAAAGTAAGGTTCAACTCTCTTAGTTGAATGCACAGAACAGAAATAAGTTTCATACAATGCTTCTGTGTAGTTTATATTTGAACGTATTCTTTTTTCCACTATTACCCACTTAGCGCTACGAATGTCCAGTTGCATTTTCTACAGACAGAGTGTTTCAAAACTGCTCAATCAAAAGTATGCTTTAACTCTGTTAGCTGTATGCTCAGATGAGAAAGAAGTTTCACAGAATGCTTCTGTGTAGTTTATATTTGAATATATTCCTTTTTCCACTACTACGCTCTTAGCGCTCCAAATGTCCAGTTGCATTTTCAACAGAAAGAGTGTTCAGATCTGCTCAATCAAAAGTATGGTTTAACTCTGTTAGCTGAATGCACAGATCAGAAAGAAGTTTCACCGAATGATTCTGTGTAGTTTATACTTGAAGACATTCCTTTTTCCACTATTACCCTCTTAGCGCTCCGAATCTCCACTTGCATTTTCTACAAAAAGAGTGTTTCATAACTGCTCAATCAAAAATATGTTTTATCTCTATTAACTGAATTTACAGATCAGAAATAAGTTTCACAGAATGCATCTGTGTAGTTTTTATTTGAAGATATTCTTTTTCCCAATGTAGGCCTCTTAGCGCTTAGCATGTCCAATTGCAGTTTCTACCGAAAGAGTGTTTCAGAACGGCTCAATCAAAAGTAAGGTTCAACTCTGTTAGTTGAATGCAAAGAACAGAAAGAATTTTCACAGAATGCTACTGTGTAGTTTATATTTGAATATATTCCTTTTTCCACTGTTACCCTCTTAGCGCTCCGAATGTCCACTTGCATTTTCTACAGAAAGAGTGTTCAGAACTGCGCAATCAAAAGTATGGTTTAACTCTGTTAGCTTAATGAACATATCAGAAATAAGTTTCACACAATGCTTCTGTGTAGTTTTTATTTGAAGATATTATTTTTCCCAATAGAGGCCTCTTAGCGCTCAGAATGTCCAATTGCAGTTTCTACAGAAAGAGTGTTTCAGAAAGGCTCAATCAAAAGTAAGGTTCAACTCTGTTAGTTGAATGCACAGAACAGAAAGAAGTTTCATACAATGCTTCTGTGTAGTTTATATTTGAACATATTCTTTTTTCCACTATTACCCACTTAGCGCTACGAATGTCCAGTTGCATTTTCTACAGACAGAGTGTTTCAAAACTGCTCAATCAAAAGTATGGTTTAACTCTGTTCGCTGAATGCTCAGATCAGAAAGAAGTTTCACAGAATGCTTCTGTGTAGTTTATATTTGAATATATTCCTTTTTCCACTACTACTCTCTTAGCGCTCCAAATGTCCAGTTGCATTTTCTACAGAAAGAGTGTTCAGATCTGCTCAATCAAAAGTATGGTTTAACTCTGTTAGCTGAATGCACAGATCAGAAAGAAGTTTCACAGAATGATTCTGTGTAGTTTATATTTGGAGACATTCCTTTTTCCACTATTACCCTCTTAGCGCTCCGAATCTCCACTTACATTTTCTACAGAAAGAGTGTTTCAGAACGGCTCAATCAAAACTAAGGTTCAACTCTTTTAGTTGAACAAACAGAACAGAAAGAAGTTTCACACAATTCTTCTGTGTAGTTTTTATTTGTAGACATTCTTTTTCCCAATATAGGCCTCTTAGCGCTCAGAATGTCCAATTGCAGTTTCTACAGAAAGAGTGTTTCAGAACGGCTCAATCAAAAGTAAGGTTCAACTCTGTTAGTTGAATGCACAGAACAGAAAGAAGTTTCATACAATGCTTCTGTATAGTTTATATTTGAACATATTCTTTTTTCCACTATTACCCACTTAGCGCTACTAATGTCCAGTTGCATTTTCTACAGACAGAGTGTTTCAAAACTGCTCAATCAAAAGTATGGTTTATCTCTGTTAGCTGTATGCTCAGATCAGAAAGAAGTTTCACAGAATGCTTCTGTGTAGTTTATATTTGAATATATTCCTTTTTCCACTGCTACGCTCTTAGCGCTCCAAATGTCCAGTTGCATTTTCAACAGAAAGAGTGTTCAGATCTGCTCAATCAAAAGTATGGTTTAACTCTGTTAGCTGAATGCACAGATCAGAAAGAAGTTTCACCGAATGATTCTGTGTAGTTTATATTTGAAGACATTCCTTTTTCCACTATTACCCTCTTAGCGCTCCGAATCTCCACTTGCATTTTCTACAAAAAGAGTGTTTCATAACTGCTCAATCAAAAATATGTTTTATCTCTGTTAACTGAATTTACAGATCAGAAATAAGTTTCACAGAATGCATCTGTGTAGTTTTTATTTGAAGATATTTTATCCCAATGTAGGCCTCATAGCGCTTAGCATGTCCAATTGCAGTTTCTACAGAAAGAGTGTTTCAGAACGGCTCAATCAAAAGTAAGGTTCAACTCTGTTAGTTGAATGCACAGAACAGAAAGAATTTTCACCGAATGCTACTGTGTAGTTTATATTTGAATATATTCCTTTTTCCACTATTACCCTCTTAGCGCTCCGAATGTCCACTTGCATTTTCTACAGAAAGAGTGTTCAGAACTGCGCAATCAAAAGTATGGTTTAACTCTGTTAGCTTAATGAACATATCAGAAATAAGTTTCACACAATGCTTCTTTGTAGTTTTTATTTGAAGTTATTATTTTTCCCAATAGAGGCCTCTTAGCGCTCAGAATGTCCAATTGCAGTTTCTACAGAAAGAGTGTTTAAGAAAGGCTCAATCAAAAGTAAGGTTCAACTCTGTTAGTTGAATGCACAGAACAGAAAGAAGTTTCATACAATGCTCCTGTGTAGTTTATATTTGAACATATTCTTTTTTCCACTATTACCCACTTAGCGCTACGAATGTCCAGTTGCATTTTCTACAGACAGAGTGTTTCAAAACTGCTCAATCAAAAGTATGGTTTAACTCTGTTAGCTGAATGCTCAGATCAGAAAGAAGTTTCACAGAATGCTTCTGTGTAGTTTATATTTGAATATATTCCTTTTTCCACTACTACTCTCTTAGCGCTCCAAATGTCCAGTTGCATTTTCTACAGAAAGAGTGTTCAGATCTGCTCAATCAAAAGTATGGTTTAACTCTGTTAGCTGAATGCACAGATCAGGAAGAAGTTTCACAGAATGATTCTGTGTAGTTTATATTTGGAGACATTCCTTTTTCCACTATTACCCTCTTAGCGCTCCGAATCTCCACTTGCATTTTCTACAGAAAGAGTGTTTCAGAACGGCTCAATCAAAACTAAGGTTCAACTCTTTTAGTTGAACAAACAGAACAGAAAGGAGTTTCACACAATTCTTCTGTGTAGTTTTTATTTGTAGACATTCTTTTTCCCAATATAGGCCTCTTAGCGCTCAGAATGTCCAATTGCAGTTTCTACAGAAAGAGTGTTTCAGAACGGCTCAATCAAAAGTAAGGTTCAACTCTGTTAGTTGAATGCACAGAACAGAAATAAGTTTCATACAATGCTTCTGTGTAGTTTATATTTGAACGTATTCTTTTTTCCACTATTACCCACTTAGCGCTACGAATGTCCAGTTGCATTTTCTACAGACAGTGTGTTTCAAACCTGCTCAATCAAAAGTATGGTTTAACTCTGTTAGCTGAATGCTCAGATCAGAAAGAAGTTTCACAGAATGCTTCTGTGTAGTTTATATTTGAATATATTCCTTTTTCCACTACTACGCTCTTAGCGCTCCAAATGTCCAGTTGCATTTTCAACAGAAGGAGTGTTCCGATCTGCTCCATCAAAAGTATGGTTTAACTCTGTTAGCTGAATGCACAGTTCAGAAAGAAGTTTCACCAAATGATTCTGTGTAGTTTATATTTGAAGACATTCCTTTCTCCACTATTACCCTCTTAGCGCTCCGAATCTCCTCTTGCATTTTCTACAAAAAGAGTGTTCCATAACTGCTCAATCAAAAATATGTTTTATCTCTGTTAACTGAATTTACAAATCAGAAATAAGTTTCACAGAATGCATCTGTGTAGTTTTTATTTGAAGATATTCTTTTTCCCAATGTAGGCCTCTTAGCGCTTAGCATGTCCAATTGCAGTTTCTACAGAAAGAGTGTTTCAGAACGGATCAATCAAAAGTAAGGTTCAACTCTGTTAGTTGAATGCACAGAACAGAAAGAATTTTCACAGAATGCTACTGTGTAGTTTATATTTGAATATATTCCTTTTTCCACTATTACCCTCTTAGCGCTCCGAATGTCCACTTGCATTTTCTACAGAAAGAGTGTTCTGAACTGCGCAATCAAAAGTATGGTTTAACTCTGTTAGCTTAATGAACATATCAGAAATAAGTTTCACACAATGCTTCTGTGTAGTTTTTATTTGAAGATATTATTTTTCCCAATATAGGCCTCTTAGCGCTCAGAATGTCCAATTGCAGTTTCTACAGAAAGAGTGTTTCAGAAAGGCTCAATCAAAAGTGAGGTTCAACTCTGTTAGTTGAATGCACAGAACAGAAAGAAGTTTCATACAGTGCTTCTGTGTAGTTTATATTTGAACATATTCTTTTTTCCACTATTACCCAGTTAGCGCTACGAATGTCCAGTTGCATTTTCTACAGACAGAGTGTTTCAAAACTGCTCAATCAAAAGTATGGTTTAACTCTGTTAGCTGAATGCTCAGATGAGAAAGAAGTTTCACAGAATGCTTCTGTGTAGTTTATATTTGAATATATTCCTTTTTCCACTACTACTCTCTTAGCATTCCAAATGTCCAGTTGCATTTTCAACAGAAAGAGTGTTCAGATCTGCTCAATCAAAAGTATGGTTTAACTCTGTTAGCTGAATGCACAGATCAGAAAGAAGTTTCACCGAATGATTCTGTGTAGTTTATATTTGAAGACATTCCTTTTTCCACTATTACCCTCTTAGCGCTCCGAATCTCCACTTGCATTTTCTACAAAAAGAGTGTTTAATAACTGCTCAATCAAAAATATGTTTTATCTCTGTTAACTGAATTTACAGATCAGAAATAAGTTTCACAGAATGCATCTGTGTAGTTTTTATTTGAAGATATTTTTTCCCAATGTAGGCCTCTTAGCGCTTAGCATGTCCAATTGCAGTTTCTACAGAAAGAGTGTTTCAGAACGGCTCAATCAAAAGTAAGGTTCAACTCTGTTAGTTGAATGCACAGAACAGAAAGAATTTTCACAGAATGCTACTGTGTAGTTTATATTTGAATATATTCCTTTTTCCACTATTTCCCTCTTAGCACTCAGAATGTCCACTTGCATTTTCTTCAGAAAGAGTGTTCAGAACTGCGCAATCAAAAGTATGGTTTAACTCTGTTAGCTTAATGAACATATCAGAAATAAGTTTCACACAATGCTTCTGTGTAGTTTTTATTTGAAGATTTTATTTTTCCCAATAGAGGCCTCTTAGCGCTCAGAATGTCCAATTGCAGTTTCTACAGAAAGAGTGTTTCAGAAAGGCTCAATCAAAAGTAAGGTTCAACTCTGTTAGTTGAATGCACAGAACAGAAAGAAGTTTCATACAATGCTCCTGTGTAGTTTATATTTGAACATATTCTTTTTTCCACTATTACCCACTTAGCGCTACGAATGTCCAGTTGCATTTTCTACAGACAGAGTGTTTCAAAACTGCTCAATCAAAAGTATGGTTTAACTCTGTTAGCTGAATGCTCAGATCAGAAAGAAGTTTCACAGAATGCTTCTGTGTAGTTTATATTTGAATATATTCCTTTTTCCACTACTACTCTCTTAGCGCTCCAAATGTCCAGTTGCATTTTCTACAGAAAGAGTGTTCAGATCTGCTCAATCAAAAGTATGGTTTAACTCTGTTAGCTGAATGCACAGATCAGAAAGAAGTTTCACAGAATGATTCTGTGTAGTTTATATTTGGAGACATTCCTTTTTCCACTATTACCCTCTTAGCGCTCCGAATCTCCACTTGCATTTTCTACAGAAAGAGTGTTTCAGAACGGCTCAATCAAAACTAAGGTTCAACTCTTTTAGTTGAACAAACAGAACAGAAAGAAGTTTCACACAATTCTTCTGTGTAGTTTTTATTTGTAGACATTCTTTTTCCCAATATAGGCCTCTTAGCGCTCAGAATGTCCAATTGCAGTTTCTACAGAAAGAGTGTTTCCGAACGGCTCAATCAAAAGTAAGGTTCAACTCTGTTAGTTGAATGCACAGAACAGAAAGAAGTTTCATACAATGCTTCTGTGTAGTTTATATTTGAACGTATTCTTTTTTCCACTATTACCCACTTGGCGCTACGAATGTCCAGTTGCATTTTCTACAGACAGAGTGTTTCAAAACTGCTCAATCAAAAGTATGGTTTAACTCTGTTAGCTGAATGCTCAGATCAGAAAGAAGTTTCACAGAATGCTTCTGTGTAGTTTATATTTGAATATATTCCTTTTTCAACTACTACGCTCTTAGCGCTCCAAATGTCCAGTTGCATTTTCAACAGAAGGAGTGTTCAGATCTGCTCAATCAAAAGTATGGTTTAACTCTGTTAGCTGAATGCACAGTTCAGAAAGAAGTTTCACCGAATGATTCTGTGTAGTTTATATTTGAAGACATTCCTTTCTCCACTATTACCCTCTTAGCGCTCCGAATCTCCACTTGCATTTTCTACAAAAAGAGTGTTTCATAACTGCTCAATCAAAAATATGTTTTATCTCTGTTAACTGAATTTACAAATCAGAAATAAGTTTCACAGAATGCATCTGTGTAGTTTTTATTTGAAGATATTCTTTTTCCCAATGTAGGCCTCTTAGTGCTTAGCATGCCCAATTGCAGTTTCTACAGAAAGAGTGTTTCAGAACGGATCAATCAAAAGTAAGGTTCAACTCTGTTAGTTGAATGCACAGAACAGAAAGAATTTTCACAGAATGCTACTGTGTAGTTTATATTTGAATATATTACTTTTTCCACTATTACCCTCTTAGCGCTCCGAATGTACACTTGCATTTTCTACAGAAAGAGTGTTCAGAACTGCGCAATCAAAAGTATGGTTTAACTCTGTTAGCTTAATGAACATATCAGAAATAAGTTTCACACAATGCTTCTGTGCAGTTTTTATTTGAAGATATTATTTTTCCCAATAGAGGCCTCTTAGCGCTCAGAATGTCCAATTGCAGTTTCTACAGAAAGAGTGTTTAAGAAAGGCTCAATCAAATGTAAGGTTCAACTCTGTTAGTTGAATGCACAGAACAGAAAGAAGTTTCATACAATGCTCCTGTGTAGTTTATATTTGAACATATTCTTTTTTCCACTATTACCCACTTAGCGCTACGAATGTCCAGTTGCATTTTCTACAGACAGAGTGTTTCAAAACTGATCAATCAAAAGTATGGTTTAACTCTGTTAGCTGAATGCTCAGATCAGAAAGAAGTTTCACAGAATGCTTCTGTGTAGTTTATATTTGAATATATTCCTTTTTCCACTACTACTCTCTTAGCGCTCCAAATGTCCAGTTGCATTTTCTACAGAAAGAGTGTTCAGATCTGCTCAATCAAAAGTATGGTTTAACTCTGTTAGCTGAATGCACAGATCAGAAAGAAGTTTCACAGAATGATTCTGTGTAGTTTATATTTGGAGACATTCCTTTTTCCACTATTACCCTCTTAGCGCTCCGAATCTCCACTTGCATTTTCTACAGAAAGACTGTTACAGAACGGCTCAATCAAAACTAAGGTTCAACTCTTTTAGTTGAACAAACAGAACAGAAAGAAGTTTCACACAATTCTTCTGTGTAGTTTTTATTTGTAGACATTCTTTTTCCCAATATAGGCCTCTTAGCGCTCAGAATGTCCAATTGCAGTTTCTACAGAAAGTGTGTTTCAGAACGGCTCAATCAAAAGTAAGGTTCAACTCTGTTAGTTGAATGCACAGAACAGAAAGAAGTTTCATACAATGATTCTGTGTAGTTTATATTTGAACTTATTCTTTTTTCCACTATTACCCACTTAGCGCTACGAATGTCCAGTTGCATTTTCTACAGACAGAGTGTTTCAAAACTGCTCAATCAAAAGTATGGTTTAACTCTGTTAGCTGAATGCTCAGATCAGAAAGAAGTTTCACAGAATGCTTCTGTGTAGTTTATATTTGAATATATTCCTTTTTCCACTACTACTCTCTTAGCATTCCAAATGTCCAGTTGCATTTTCAACAGAAAGAGTGTTCAGATCTGCTCAATCAAAAGTATGGTTTAACTCTGTTAGCTGAATGCACAGATCAGAAAGAAGTTTCACCGAATGATTCTGTGTAGTTTATATTTGAAGACATTCCTTTTTCCACTATTACCCTCTTAGCGCTCCGAATCTCCACTTGCATTTTCTACAAAAAGAGTGTTTAATAACTGCTCAATCAAAAATATGTTTTATCTCTGTTAACTGAATTTACAGATCAGAAATAAGTTTCACAGAATGCATCTGTGTAGTTTTTATTTGAAGATATTTTTTCCCAATGTAGGCCTCTTAGCGCTTAGCATGTCCAATTGCAGTTTCTACAGAAAGAGTGTTTCAGAACGGCTCAATCAAAAGTAAGGTTCAACTCTGTTAGTTGAATGCACAGAACAGAAAGAATTTTCACAGAATGCTACTGTGTAGTTTATATTTGAATATATTCCTTTTTCCACTATTTCCCTCTTAGCACTCAGAATGTCCACTTGCATTTTCTTCAGAAAGAGTGTTCAGAACTGCGCAATCAAAAGTATGGTTTAACTCTGTTAGCTTAATGAACATATCAGAAATAAGTTTCACACAATGCTTCTGTGTAGTTTTTATTTGAAGATTTTATTTTTCCCAATAGAGGCCTCTTAGCGCTCAGAATGTCCAATTGCAGTTTCTACAGAAAGAGTGTTTCAGAAAGGCTCAATCAAAAGTAAGGTTCAACTCTGTTAGTTGAATGCACAGAACAGAAAGTAGTTTCATACAATGCTCCTGTGTAGTTTATATTTGAACATATTCTTTTTTCCACTATTACCCACTTAGCGCTACGAATGTCCAGTTGCATTTTCTACAGACAGAGTGTTTCAAAACTGCTCAATCAAAAGTATGGTTTAACTCTGTTAGCTGAATGCTCAGATCAGAAAGAAGTTTCACAGAATGCTTCTGTGTAGTTTATATTTGAATATATTCCTTTTTCCACTACTTCTCTCTTAGCGCTCCAAATGTCCAGTTGCATTTTCTACAGAAAGAGTGTTCAGATCTGCTCAATCAAAAGTATGGTTTAACTCTGTTAGCTGAATGCACAGATCAGAAAGAAGTTTCACAGAATGATTCTGTGTAGTTTATATTTGGAGACATTCCTTTTTCCACTATTACCCTCTTAGCGCTCCGAATCTCCACTTGCATTTTCTACAGAAAGACTGTTACAGAACGGCTCAATCAAAACTAAGGTTCAACTCTTTTAGTTGAACAAACAGAACAGAAAGAAGTTTCACACAATTCTTCTGTGTAGTTTTTATTTGTAGACATTCTTTTTCCCAATATAGGCCTCTTAGCGCTCAGAATGTCCAATTGCAGTTTCTACAGAAAGTGTGTTTCAGAACGGCTCAATCAAAAGTAAGGTTCAACTCTGTTAGTTGAATGCACAGAACAGAAAGAAGTTTCATACAATGCTTCTGTGTAGTTTATATTTGAACTTATTCTTTTTTCCACTATTACCCACTTAGCGCTACGAATGTCCAGTTGCATTTTCTACAGACAGAGTGTTTCAAAACTGCTCAATCAAAAGTATGGTTTAACTCTGTTAGCTGAATGCTCAGATCAGAAAGAAGTTTCACAGAATGCTTCTGTGTAGTTTATATGTGAATATATTCCTTTTTCCACTACTACGCTCTTAGCGCTCCAAATGTCCAGTTGCATTTTCAACAGAAAGAGTGTTCAGATCTGCTCAATCAAAAGTACGGTTTAACTCTGTTAGCTGAATACACAGATCAGAAAGATGTTTCACCGAATGATTCTGTGTAGTTTATATTTGAAGACATTCCTTTTTCCACTATTACCCTCTTAGCGCTCCGAATCTCCACTTGCATTTTCTACAAAAAGAGTGTTTCATAATTGCTCAATCAAAAATATGTTTTATCTCTGTTAACTGAATTTACAGATCAGAAATAAGTTCCACAGAATGCGTCTGTGTAGTTTTTATTTGAAGATATTCTTTTCCCAATGTAGGCCTCTTAGCGCTTAGCATGTCCAATTGCAGTTTGTACAGAAAGAGTGTTTGAGAATGGCTCAATCAAAAGTAAGGTTCAACTCTGTTAGTTGAATGCACAGAACAGAAAGAATTTTCACAGAATGCTACTGTGTAGTTTATATTTGAATATATTCCTTTTTCCATTATTACCCTCTTAGCGCTCCGAATGTCCACTTGCATTTTCTACAGAAAGAGTGTTCAGAACTGCGCAATCAAAAGTATGGTTTAACTCTGTTAGCTTAATGAACATATCAGAAATAAGTTTCACACAATGCTTCTGTGTAGTTTTTATTTGAAGATATTATTTTTCCCAATAGAGGCCTCTTAGCGCTCAGAATGTCCAATTGCAGTTTCTACAGAAAGAGTGTTTCAGAAAGGCTCAATCAAAAGTAAGGTTCAACTCTGTTAGTTGAATGCACAGAACAGAAAGATGTTTCATACAATGCTTCTGTGTAGTTTACATTTGAACTTATTCTTTTTTCCACTATTACCCACTTAGCGCTACGAATGTCCAGTTGCATTTTCTACAGACAGAGGGTTTCAAAACTGCTCAATCAAAAGTATGGTTTAACTCTGTTAGCTGAATGCTCAGATCAGAAAGAAGTTTCACAGAATGCTTCTGTGTAGTTTATATTTGAATATATTCCCTTTTCCACTACTACTCTCTTAGCGCTCCAAATGTCCAGTTGCATTTTCTACAGAAAGAGTGTTCAGATCTGCTCAATCAAAAGTATGGTTTAACTCTGTTAGCTGAATGCACAGATCAGAAAGAAGTTTCACAGAATGATTCTGTGTAGTTTATATTTGGAGACATTCCTTTTTCCACTATTACCCTATTAGCCCTCCGAATCTCCACTTGCATTTTCTACAGAAAGACTATTGCAGAACGGCTCAATCAAAACTAAGGTTCAACACTTTTAGTTGAACAAACAGAACAGAAAGAAGTTTCACACAATTCTTCTGTGTAGTTTTTGTTTGTGGACATTCTTTTTCCCAATATAGGCCTCTTAGCGCTCAGAATGTCCAATTGCAGTTTCTACAGAAAGTGTGTTTCAGAACGGCTCAATCAAAAGTAAGGTTCAACTCTGTTAGTTGAATGCACAGAACAGAAAGAAGTTTCATACAATGCTTCTGTGTAGTTTATATTTGAACTTATTCTTTTTTCCACTATTACCCACTTAGCGCTACGAATGTCCAGTTGCATTTTCTACAGACAGAGTGTTTCAAAACTGCTCAATCAAAAGTATGGTTTAACTCTGTTAGCTGAATGCTCAGATCAGAAAGAAGTTTCACAGAATGCTTCTGTGTAGTTTATAGTTGAATATATTCCTTTTTCCACTACTACGCTCTTAGCGCTCCAAATGTCCAGTTACATTTTCAACAGAAAGAGTGTTCAGATCTGCTCAATCAAAAGTATGGTTTAACTCTGTTAGCTGAATGCACAGATCAGAAAGAAGTTTCACCGAATGATTCTGTGTAGTTTATATTTGAAGACATTCCTTTTTCCACTATTACCCTCTTAGCGCTCCGAATCTCCACTTGCATTTTCTACAAAAAGAGTGTTTCATAACTGCTCAATCAAAAATATGTTTTATCTCTGTTAACTGAATTTACAGATCAGAAATAAGTTTCACAGAATGCATCTGTGTAGTTTTTATTTGAAGATATTCTTTTTCCCAATGTAGGCCTCTTAGCGCTTAGCATGTCCAATTGCAGTTTCTACAGGAAGAGTGTTTCAGAACGGCTCAATCAAAAGTAAGGTTCAACTCTGTTAGTTGAATGCACAGAACAGAAAGAATTTTCACAGAATGCTACTGTGTAGTTTATATTTGAATATATTCCTTTTTCCATTATTACCCTCTTAGCGCTCCGAATGTCCACTTGCATTTTCTACAGAAAGAGTGTTCAGAACTGCGCAATCAAAAGTATGGTTTAACTCTGTTAGCTTAATGAACGTATCAGAAATAAGTTTCACACAATGCTTCTGTGTAGTTTTTATTTGAAGATATTATTTTTCCCAATATAGGCCTCTTCGCGCTCAGAATGTCCAATTGCAGTTTCTACAGAAAGAGTGTTTCACAAAGGCTCAATCAAATTAATGTTCAACTCTATTAGTTGAATGCACAGAACCGAAAGAAGTTTCATACAATGCTTCTGTGTAGTTTATATTTGAACATATTCTTTTTTCCACTATTACCCACTTAGCGCTACGAATGTCCAGTTGCATTTTCTACAGAAAGAGTGTTCAGATCTGCTCAATCAAAAGTATGGTTTAACTCTGTTAGCTGAATGCACAGATCAGAAAGAAGTTTCACAGAATGATTCTGTGTAGTTTATATTTGGAGACATTCCTTTTTCCACTATTACCCTCTTAGCGCTCCGAATCTCCACTTGCATTTTCTACAGAAAGACTGTTACAGAACGGCTCAATCAAAACTAAGGTTCAACTCTTTTAGTTGAACAAACAGAACAGAAAGAAGTTTCACACAATTCTTCTGTGTAGTTTTTATTTGTAGACATTCTTTTTCCCAATATAGGCCTCTTAGCGCTCAGAATGTCCAATTGCAGTTTCTACAGAAAGTGTGTTTCAGAACGGCTCAATCAAAAGTAAGGTTCAACTCTGTTAGTTGAATGCACAGAACAGAAAGAAGTTTCATACAATGCTTCTGTGTAGTTTATATTTGAACATATTCTTTTTTCCACTATTACCCACTTAGCGCTACGAATGTCCAGTTGCATTTTCTACAGACAGAGTGTTTCAAAACTGCTCAATCAAAAGTATGGTTTAACTCTGTTAGCTGAATGCTCAGATCAGAAAGAAGTTTCACAGAATGCTTCTGTGTAGTTTATATTTGAATATATTCCTTTTTCCACTACTACGCTCTTAGCACTCCAAATGTCCAGTTGCATTTTCTACAGAAAGAGTGTTCAGATCTGCTCAATCAAAAGTATGGTTTAACTCTGTTAGCTGAATGCACAGATCAGAAAGAAGTTTCACCGAATGATTCTGTGTAGTTTATATTTGAAGACATTCCTTTTTCCACTATTACCCTCTTAGCGCTCCGAATCTCCACTTGCATTTTCTACAAAAAGAGTGTTTCATAACTGCTCAATCAAAAATATGTTTTATCTCTGTTAACTGAATTTACAGATCAGAAATAAGTTTCACAGAATGCATCTGTGTAGTTTTTATTTGAAGATATTCTTTTTCCCAATGTAGGCCTCTTAGCGCTTAGCATGTCCAATTGCAGTTTCTACAGAAAGAGTGTTTCAGAACGGCTCAATCAAAAGTAAGGTTCAACTCTGTTAGTTGAATGCACAGAACAGAAAGAATTTTCACAGAATGCTACTGTGTAGTTTATATTTGAATATATTCCTTTTTCCATTATTACCATCTTAGCGCTCCGAATGTCCACTTGCATTTTCTACAGAAAGAGTGTTCAGAACTGCGCAATCAAATGTATGGTTTAACTCTGTTAGCTCAATGAACATATCAGAAATAAGTTTCACACAATGCTTCTGTGTAGTTTTTATTTGAAGATATTATTTTTCCCAATATAGGCCTCTTCGCGCTCAGAATGCCCAATTGCAGTTTCTAGAGAAAGAGTGTTTCAGAAAGGCTCAATCAAAAGTAAGGTTCAACTCTGTTAGTTGAATGCACAGAACAGAAAGAAGTTTCATACAATGCTTCTGTGTAGTTTATATTTGAACATATTCTTTTTTCCACTATTACCCACTTAGCGCTACGAATGTCCAGTTGCATTTTCTACAGACAGAGTGTTTCAAAACTGCTCAATCAAAAGTATGGTTTAACTCTGTTAGCTGAATGCTCAGATCAGAAAGAAGTTTCACAGAATGCTTCTGTGTAGTTTATATTTGAATATATTCCTTTTTCCACTACTACTCCCTTAGCGCTCCAAATGTCCAGTTGCATTTTCTACAGAAAGAGTGTTCAGATCTGCTCAATCAAAAGTATGGTTTAACTCTGTTAGCTGAATGCACAGATCAGAAAGAAGTTTCACCGAATGATTCTGTGTAGTTTATATTTGAAGACATTCCTTTTTCCACTATTACCCTCTTAGCGCTCCGAATCTCCACTTGCATTTTCTACAAAAAGAGTGTTTCATAACTGCTCAATCAAAAATATGTTTTATCTCTGTTAACTGAATTTACAGATCAGAAATAAGTTCCACAGAATGCATCTGTGTAGTTTTTATTTGAAGATATTCTTTTCCCAATGTAGGCCTCTTTGCGCTTAGCATGTCCAATTGCAGTTTGTACAGAAAGAGTGTTTCAGAACGGCTCAATCAAAAGTAAGGTTCAACTCTGTTAGTTGAATGCACAGAACAGAAAGAATTTTCACAGAATGCTACTGTGTAGTTTATATTTGAATATATTCCTTTTTCCATTATTACCCTCTTAGCGCTCCGAATGTCCACTTGCATTTTCTACAGAAAGAGTGTTCAGAACTGCGCAATCAAAATTATGGTTTAACTCTGTTAGCTTAATGAACATATCAGAAATAAGTTTCACACAATGCTTCTGTGTAGTTTTTATTTGAAGATATTATTTTTCCCAATAGAGGCCTCTTAGCGCTCAGAATGTCCAATTGCAGTTTCTACAGAAAGAGTGTTTCAGAAAGGCTCAATCAAAGTAAGGTTCAACTCTGTTAGTTGAATGCACAGAACAGAAAGGAGTTTCATACAATGCTTCTGTGTAGTTTATATTTGAACATATTCTTTTTTCCACTATTAGCCACTTAGCGCTACGAATGTCCAGTTGCATTTTCTACAGACAGAGTGTTTCAAAACTGCTCAATCAAAAGTATGGTTTAACTCTGTTAGCTGAATGCTCAGATCAGAAAGTAGTTTCACAGAATGCTTCTGTGTAGTTTATATTTGAATATATTCCCTTTTCCACTACTACTCTCTTAGCACTCCAAATGTCCAGTTGCATTTTCTACAGAAAGAGTGTTCAGATCTGCTCAATCAAAAGTATGGTTTAACTCTGTTAGCTGAATGCACAGATCAGAAAGAAGTTTCACAGTATGATTCTGTGTAGTTTATATTTGGAGACATTCCTTTTTGCACTATTACCCTCTTAGCGCTCCGAATCTCCACTTGCATTTTCTACAGAAAGACTGTTACTGAACGGCTCAATCAAAACTAAGGTTCAACTCTTTTAGTTGAACAAACAGAACAGAAAGATGTTTCACACAATTCTTCTGTGTAGTTTTTATTTGTAGACATTCTTTTTCCCAATATAGGCCTCTTAGCGCTCAGAATGTCCAATTGCAGTTTCTACAGAAAGTGTGTTTCAGAACGGCTCAATCAAAAGTAAGGTTCAACTCTGTTAGTTGAATGCACAGAACAGAAAGAAGTTTCATACAATGCTTCTGTGTAGTTTATATTTGAACTTATTCTTTTTTCCACTATTACCCACTTAGCGCTACGAATGTCCAGTTGCATTTTCTACAGACAGAGTGTTTCAAAACTGCTCAATCAAAAGTATGGTTTAACTCTGTTAGCTGAATGCTCAGATCAGAAAGAAGTTTCACAGAATGCTTCTGTGTAGTTTATATTTGAATATATTCCTTTTTCCACTACTACGCTCTTATCGCTCCAAATGTCCAGTTGCATTTTCTACAGAAAGAGTGTTCAGATCTGCTCAATCAAAAGTATGGTTTAACTCTGTTAGCTGAATGCACAGATCAGAAAGAAGTTTCACCGAATGATTCTGTGTAGTTTATATTTGAAGACATTCCTTTTTCCACTATTACCCTCTTAGCGCTCCGAATCTCCACTTGCATTTACTACAAAAAGAGTGTTTCATAACTGCTCAATCAAAAATATGTTTTATCTCTGTTAACTGAATTTACAGATCAGAAATAAGTTTCACAGAATGCATCTGTGTAGTTTTTATTTGAAGATATTCTTTTTCCCAATGTAGGCCTCTTAGCGCTTAGCATGTCCAATTGCAGTTTCTACAGGAAGAGTGTTTCAGAACGGCTCAATCAAAAGTAAGGTTCAACTCTGTTAGTTGAATGCACAGAACAGAAAGAATTTTCACAGAATGCTACTGTGTAGTTTATATTTGAATATATTCCTTTTTCCATTATTACCATCTTAGCGCTCCGAATGTCCACTTGCATTTTCTACAGAAAGAGTGTTCAGAACTGCGCAATGAAAAGTATGGTTTAAATTTGTTAGCTTAATGAACATATCAGAAATAAGTTTCACACAATGCTTCTGTGTAGTTTTTATTTGAAGATATTATTTTTCCCAATATAGGCCTCTTCGCGCTCAGAATGTCCAATTGCAGTTTCTACAGAAAGAGTGTTTCACAAAGGCTCAATCAAATTAAGGTTCAACTCTGTTAGTTGAATGCACAGAACAGAAAGAAGTTTCATACAATGCTTCTGTGTAGTTTATATTTGAACATATTCTTCTTTCCACTATTACCCACTTAGCGCTACGAATGTCCAGTTGCATTTTCTACAGAAAGAGTGTTCAGATCTGCTCAATCAAAAGTATGGTTTAACTCTGTTAGCTGAATGCACAGATCAGAAAGAAGTTTCACAGAATGATTCTGTGTAGTTTATATTTGGAGACATTCCTTTTTCCACTATTACCCTCTTAGCGCTCCGAATCTCCACTTGCATTTTCTACAGAAAGACTGTTACAGAACGGCTCAATCAAAACTAAGGTTCAACTCTTTTAGTTGAACAAACAGAACAGAAAGAAGTTTCACACAATTCTTCTGTGTAGTTTTTATTTGTAGACATTCTTTTTCCCAATATAGGCCTCTTAGCGCTCAGAATGTCCAATTGCAGTTTCTACAGAAAGTGTGTTTCAGAACGGCTCAATCAAAAGTAAGGTTCAACTCTGTTAGTTGAATGCACAGAACAGAAAGAAGTTTCATACAATGCTTCTGTGTAGTTTATATTTGAACTTATTCTTTTTTCCACTATTACCCACTTAGCGCTACGAATGTCCAGTTGCATTTTATACAGACAGAGTGTTTCAAAACTGCTCAATCAAAAGTATGGTTTAACTCTGTAAGCTGAATGCTCAGATCAGAAAGAAGTTTCACAGAAGGCTTCTGTGTAGTTTATATTTGAAAATATTCCTTTTTCCACTACTACGCTCTTAGCGCTCCAAATGTCCAGTTGCATTTTCTACAGAAAGAGTGTTCAGATCTGCTCAATCAAAAGTATGGTTTAACTCTGTTAGCTGAATGCACAGATCAGAAAGAAGTTTCACCGAATGATTCTGTGTAGTTTATATTTGAAGACATTCCTTTTTCCACTATTAAACTCTTAGCGCTCCGAATCTCCACTTGCATTTTCTACAAAAAGAGTGTTTCATAACTGCTCAATCAAAAATATGTTTTATCTCTGTTAACTGAATTTACAGATCAGAAATAAGTTTCACAGAATGCATCTGTGTAGTTTTTATTTGAAGATATTCTTTTTCCCAATGTAGGCCTCTTAGCGCTTAGCATGTCCAATTGCAGTTTCTACAGAAAGAGTGTTTCAGAACGGCTCAATCAAAAGTAAGGTTCAACTCTGTTAGTTGAATGCACAGAACAGAAAGTATTTTCACAGAATGCTACTGTGTAGTTTATATTTGAATATATTCCTTTTTCCACTATTACCGTCTTAGCGCTCCGAATGTCCACTTGCATTTTCTACAGAAAGAGTGTTCAGAACTGCGCAATCAAATGTATGGTTTAACTCTGTTAGCTCAATGAACATATCAGAAATAAGTTTCACACAATGCTTCTGTGTAGTTTTTATTTGAAGATATTATTTTTCCCAATATAGGCCTCTTCGCGCTCAGAATGCCCAATTGCAGTTTCTAGAGAAAGAGTGTTTCAGAAAGGCTCAATCAAAAGTAAGGTTCAACTCTGTTAGTTGAATGCACAGAACAGAAAGAAGTTTCATACAATGCTTCTGTGTAGTTTATATTTGAACATATTCTTTTTTCCACTATTACCCACTTAGCGCTACGAATGTCCAGTTGCATTTTCTACAGACAGAGTGTTTCAAAACTGCTCAATCAAAAGTATGGTTTAACTCTGTTAGCTGAATGCTCAGATCAGAAAGAAGTTTCACAGAATGCTTCTGTGTAGTTTATATTTGAATATATTCCTTTTTCCACTACTACTCCCTTAGCGCTCCAAATGTCCAGTTGCATTTTCTACAGAAAGAGTGTTCAGATCTGCTCAATCAAAAGTATGTTTTAACTCTGTTAGCTGAATGCACAGATCAGAAATAAGTTTCACAGAATGATTCTGTGTAGTTTATATTTGTAGACATTCCTTTTTCCACTATTACCCTCTTAGCGCTCCGAATCTCCACTTGCATTTTCAACAGAAAGACTGTTACAGAACGGCTCAATCAAAACTAAATTTCAAATCTTTTAGTTGAACAAACAGAACAGAAAGAAGTTTCACACAATTCTTCTGTGTAGTTTTTATTTGTAGACATTTTTTTTCCCAATATAGGCCTCTAAGCGCTCAGAATATCCAATTGCAGTTTCTACAGAAAGTGTGTTTCAGAACGGCTCAATCAAAAGTAAGGTTCAACTCTGTTATTTGAGTGCACAGAACAGAAAGAAATTTCATACAATGCTTCTGTGTAGTTTATATTTGAACATATTCTTTTTTCCACTATTACCCACTTAGCGCTACGAATGTCCAGTTGCATTTTCTACAGACAGAGTGTTTCAAAACTGCTCAATCAAAAGTATGGTTTAACTCTGTTAGCTGAATGCTCAGATCAGAAAGAAGTTTCACAGAATGCTTCTGTGTAGTTTATATTTGAATATATTCCTTTTTCCACTACTACGCTCTTAGCGCTCCAAACGTCCAGTTGCATTTTCAACAGAAAGAGTGTTCAGATCTGCTCAATCAAAAGTATGGTTTAACACTGTTAGCTGAATGCACAGATCAGAAAGAAGTTTCACCGAATGATTCTGTGTAGTTTATATTTGAAGACATTCCTTTTTCCACTATTACCCCCTTAGCGCTCCGAATCTCCACTTGCATTTTCTACAAAAAGAGTGTTTCATAACTGCTCAATCAAAAATATGTTTTATCTCTGTTAACTGAATTTACAGATCAGAAATAAGTTTCACAGAATGCATCTGTGTAGTTTTTATTTGAAGATATTCTTTTTCCCAATGTAGGCCTCTTAGCGCTTAGCATGTCCAATTGCAGTTTCTACAGAAAGAGTGTTTCAGAACGGCTCAATCAAAAGTAAGGTTCAACTCTGTTAGTTGAATGCACAGAACAGAAAGTATTTTCACAGAATGCTACTGTGTAGTTTATATTTGAATATATTCCTTTTTCCACTATTACCCTCTTAGCGCTCCGAATGTCCACTTGCATTTTCTACAGAAAGAGTGTTCAGAACTGCGCAATCAAAAGTATGGTTTAACTCTGTTAGCTTAATGAACATATCAGAAATAAGTTTCACACAATGCTTCTGTGTAGTTTTTATTTGAAGATATTATTTTTCCCAATAGAGGCCTCTTAGCGCTCAGAATGTCCAATTGCAGTTTCTACAGAAAGAGTGTTTCAGAAAGGCTCAATCAAAAGTAAGGTTCAACTCTGTTAGTTGAATGCACAGAACAGAAAGAAGTTTCATACAATGCTTCTGTGTAATTTATATTTGAACATATTCTTTTTTCCACTATTACCCACTTAGCGCTACGAATGTCCAGTTGCATTTTCTACAGACAGAGTGTTTCAAAACTGCTCAATCAAAAGTATGGTTTAACTCTGTTAGCTGAATGCTCAGATCAGAAAGAAGTTTCACAGAATGCTTCTGTGTAGTTTATATTAGAATATATTCCTTTTTCCACTACTACTCTCTTAGCGCTCCAAATGTCCAGTTGCATTTTCTACAGAAAGAGTGTTCAGATCTGCTCAATCAAAAGTATGGTTTAACTCTGTTAGCTGAATGCACAGATCAGAAAGAAGTTTCACAGAATGATTCTGTGTAGTTTATATTTGGAGACATTCCTTTTTCCACTATTACCCTCTTAGCGCTCCGAATCTCCACTTGCATTTTCTACAGAAAGAGTGTTTCAGAACGGCTCAATCAAAACTAAGGTTCAACTCTTTTAGTTGAACAAACAGAACAGAAAGAAGTTTCACACAATTCTTCTGTGTAGTTTTTATTTGTAGACATTCTTTTTCCCAATATAGGCCTCTTAGCGCTCAGAATGTCCAATTTCAATTTCTACAGAAAGAGTGTTTCAGAATGGCTCAATCAAAAGTAAGGTTCAACTCTGTTAGTTGAATGCACAGAACAGAAAGAAGTTTCATACAATGCTTCTGTGTAGTTTATATTTGAACATATTTTTTTTCCACTATTATCCACTTAGCGCTACGAATGTCCAGTTGCATTTTCTACAGACAGAGTGTTTCAAAACTGCTCAATCAAAAGTATAGTTTAACTCTGTTAGCTGAATGCTCAGATCAGAAAGAAGTTTCACAGAATGCTTCTGTGTAGTTTATATTTGAATATATTCCTTTTTCCACTACTACTCTCTTAGCGCTCCAAATGTCCAGTTGCATTTTCTACAGAAAGAGTGTTCAGATCTGCTCAATCAAAAGTATGGTTTAACTCTGTTAGCTGAATGCACAGATCAGAAAGAAGTTTCACAGAATGATTCTGTGTAGTTTATATTTGGAGACATTCCTTTTTCCACTATTACCCTCTTAGCGCTCCGAATCTCCACTTGCATTTTCTACAGAAAGACTGTTACAGAACGGCTCAATCAAAACTAAGGTTCAACTCTTTTAGTTGAACAAACAGAACAGAAAGAAGTTTCACACAATTCTTCTGTGTAGTTTTTATTTGTAGACATTCTTTTTCCCAATATAGGCCTCTTAGCGCTCAGAATGTCCAATTGCAGTTTCTACAGAAAGTGTGTTTCAGAACGGCTCAATCAAAAGTAAGGTTCAACTCTGTTAGTTGAATGCACAGAACAGAAAGAAATTTCATACAATGCTTCTGTGTAGTTTATATTTGAACATATTCTTTTTTCCACTATTACCCACTTAGCGCTACGAATGTCCAGTTGCATTTTCTACAGACAGAGTGTTTCAAAACTGCTCAATCAAAAGTATGGTTTAACTCTGTTAGCTGAATGCTCAGATCAGAAAGAAGTTTCACAGAATGCTTCTGTGTAGTTTATATTTGAATATATTCCTTTTTCCACTACTACGCTCTTAGCACTCCAAATGTCCAGTTGCATTTTCTACAGAAAGAGTGTTCAGATCTGCTCAATCAAAAGTATGGTTTAACTCTGTTAGCTGAATGCACAGATCAGAAAGAAATTTCACCGAATGATTCTGTGTAGTTTATATTTGAAGACATTCCTTTTTCCACTATTACCCTCTTAGCGCTCCGAATCTCCACTTGCATTTTCTACAAAAAGAGTGTTTCATAACTGCTCAATCAAAAATATGTTTTATCTCTGTTAACTGAATTTACAGATCAGAAATAAGTTCCACAGAATGCATCTGTGTAGTTTTTATTTGAAGATATTCTTTTCCCAATGTAGGCCCCTTGCGCTTAGCATGTCCAATTGCAGTTTCTACCGAAAGAGTGTTTCAGAACGGCTCAATCAAAAGTAAGGTTCAACTCTGTTAGTTGAATGCACAGAACAGAAAGTATTTTCACAGAATGCTACTGTGTAGTTTATATTTGAATATATTCCTTTTTCCATTATTACCCTCTTAGCGCTCCGAATGTCCACTTGCATTTTCTACAGAAAGAGTGTTCAGAACTGCGCAATCAAAAGTATGGTTTAACTCTGTTAGCTTAATGAACATATCAGAAATAAGTTTCACACAATGCTTCTGTGTAGTTTTTATTTGAAGATATTATTTTTCCCAATAGAGGCCTCTTAGCGCTCAGAATGTCCAATTGCAGTTTCTACAGAAAGAGTGTTTCAGAAAGGCTCAATGAAAGTAAGGTTCAACTCTGTTAGTTGAATGCACAGAACAGAAAGGAGTTTCATACAATGCTTCTGTGTAGTTTATATTTGAACATATTCTTTTTTCCACTATTACCCACTTAGCGCTACGAATGTCCAGTTGCATTTTCTACAGACAGAGTGTTTCAAAACTGCTCAATCAAAAGTATGGTTTAACTCTGTTAGCTGAATGCTCAGATCAGAAAGAAGTTTCACAGAATGCTTCTGTGTAGTTTATATTTGAATATATTCCCTTTTCCACTACTACTCTCTTAGCACTCCAAATGTCCAGTTGCATTTTCTACAGAAAGAGTGTTCAGATCTGCTCAATCAAAAGTATGGTTTAACTCTGTTAGCTGAATGCACAGATCAGAAAGAAGTTTCACAGAATGATTCTGTGTAGTTTATATTTGGAGACATTCCTTTTTGCACTATTACCCTCTTAGCGCTCCGAATCTCCACTTGCATTTTCTACAGAAAGACTGTTACTGAACGGCTCAATCAAAACTAAGGTTCAACTCTTTTAGTTGAACAAACAGAACAGAAAGATGTTTCACACAATTCTTCTGTGTAGTTTTTATTTGTAGACATTCTTTTTCCCAATATAGGCCTCTTAGCGCTCAGAATGTCCAATTGCAGTTTCTACAGAAAGTGTGTTTCAGAACGGCTCAATCAAAAGTAAGGTTCAACTCTGTTAGTTGAATGCACAGAACAGAAAGAAGTTTCATACAATGCTTCTGTGTAGTTTATATTTGAACTTATTCTTTTTTCCACTATTACCCACTTAGCGCTACGAATGTCCAGTTGCATTTTCTACAGACAGAGTGTTTCAAAACTGCTCAATCAAAAGTATGGTTTAACTCTGTTAGCTGAATGCTCAGATCAGAAAGAAGTTTCACAGAATGCTTCTGTGTAGTTTATATTTGAATATATTCCTTTTTCCACTACTACGCTCTTAGCGCTCCAAATGTCCAGTTGCATTTTCTACAGAAAGAGTGTTCAGATCTGCTCAATCAAAAGTATGGTTTAACTCTGTTAGCTGAATGCACAGATCAGAAAGAAGTTTCACCGAATGATTCTGTGTAGTTTATATTTGAAGACATTCCTTTTTCCACTATTACCCTCTTAGCGCTCCGAATCTCCACTTGCATTTACTACAAAAAGAGTGTTTCATAACTGCTCAATCAAAAATATGTTTTATCTCTGTTAACTGAATTTACAGATCAGAAATAAGTTTCACAGAATGCATCTGTGTAGTTTTTATTTGAAGATATTCTTTTTCCCAATGTAGGCCTCTTAGCGCTTAGCATGTCCAATTGCAGTTTCTACAGGAAGAGTGTTTCAGAACGGCTCAATCAAAAGTAAGGTTCAACTCTGTTAGTTGAATGCACAGAACAGAAAGAATTTTCACAGAATGCTACTGTGTAGTTTATATTTGAATATATTCCTTTTTCCATTATTACCATCTTAGCGCTCCGAATGTCCACTTGCATTTTCTACAGAAAGAGTGTTCAGAACTGCGCAATGAAAAGTATGGTTTAAATTTGTTAGCTTAATGAACATATCAGAAATAAGTTTCACACAATGCTTCTGTGTAGTTTTTATTTGAAGATATTATTTTTCCCAATATAGGCCTCTTCGCGCTCAGAATGTACAATTGCAGTTTCTACAGAAAGAGTGTTTCACAAAGGCTCAATCAAATTAAGGTTCAACTCTGTTAGTTGAATGCACAGAACAGAAAGAAGTTTCATACAATGCTTCTGTGTAGTTTATATTTGAACATATTCTTCTTTCCACTATTACCCACTTAGCGCTACGAATGTCCAGTTGCATTTTCTACAGAAAGAGTGTTCAGATCTGCTCAATCAAAAGTATGGTTTAACTCTGTTAGCTGAATGCACAGATCAGAAAGAAGTTTCACAGAATGATTCTGTGTAGTTTATATTTGGAGACATTCCTTTTTCCACTATTACCCTCTTAGCGCTCCGAATCTCCACTTGCATTTTCTACAGAAAGACTGTTACAGAACGGCTCAATCAAAACTAAGGTTCAACTCTCTTAGTTGAACAAACAGAACAGAAAGAAGTTTCACACAATTCTTCTGTGTAGTTTTTATTTGTAGACATTCTTTTTCCCAATATAGGCCTCTTAGCGCTCAGAATGTCCAATTGCAGTTTCTACAGAAAGTGTGTTTCAGAACGGCTCAATAAAAAGTAAGGTTCAACTCTGTTAGTTGAATGCACAGAACAGAAAGAAGTTTCATACAATGCTTCTGTGTAGTTTATATTTGAACTTATTCTTTTTTCCACTATTACCCACTTAGCGCTACGAATGTCCAGTTGCATTTTCTACAGACAGAGTGTTTCAAAACTGCTCAATCAAAAGTATGGTTTAACTCTGTAAGCTGAATGCTCAGATCAGAAAGATGTTTCACAGAAGGCTTCTGTGTAGTTTATATTTGAATATATTCCTTTTTCCACTACTACGCTCTTAGCGCTCCAAATGTCCAGTTGCATTTTCTACAGAAAGAGTGTTCAGATCTGCTCAATCAAAAGTATGGTTTAACTCTGTTAGCTGAATGCACAGATCAGAAAGAAGTTTCACCGAATGATTCTGTGTAGTTTATATTTGAAGACATTCCTTTTTCCACTATTAAACTCTTAGCGCTCCGAATCTCCACTTGCATTTTCTACAAAAAGAGTGTTTCATAACTGCTCAATCAAAAATATGTTTTATCTCTGTTAACTGAATTTACAGATCAGAAATAAGTTTCACAGAATGCATCTGTGTAGTTTTTATTTGAAGATATTCTTTTTCCCAATGTAGGCCTCTTAGCGCTTAGCATGTCCAATTGCAGTTTCTACAGGAAGAGTGTTTCAGAACGGCTCAATCAAAAGTAAGGTTCAACTCTGTTAGTTGAATGCACAGAACAGAAAGAATTTTCACAGAATGCTACTGTGTAGTTTATATTTGAATATATTCCTTTTTCCACTATTACCGTCTTAGCGCTCCGAATGTCCACTTGCATTTTCTACAGAAAGAGTGTTCAGAACTGCGCAATCAAATGTATGGTTTAACTCTGTTAGCTCAATGAACATATCAGAAATAAGTTTCACACAATGCTTCTGTGTAGTTTTTATTTGAAGATATTATTTTTCCCAATATAGGCCTCTTCGCGCTCAGAATGCGCAATTGCAGTTTCTAGAGAAAGAGTGTTTCAGAAAGGCTCAATCAAAAGTAAGGTTCAACTCTGTTAGTTGAATGCACAGAACAGAAAGAAGTTTCATACAATGCTTCTGTGTAGTTTATATTTGAACATATTCTTTTTTCCACTATTACCCACTTAGCGCTACGAATGTCCAGTTGCATTTTCTACAGACAGAGTGTTTCAAAACTGCTCAATCAAAAGTATGGTTTAACTCTGTTAGCTGAATGCTCAGATCAGAAAGAAGTTTCACAGAATGCTTCTGTGTAGTTTATATTTGAATATATTCCTTTTTCCACTACTACTCCCTTAGCGCTCCAAATGTCCAGTTGCATTTTCTACAGAAAGAGTGTTCAGATCTGCTCAATCAAAAGTATGTTTTAACTCTGTTAGCTGAATGCACAGATCAGAAA
This sequence comes from Symphalangus syndactylus, assembly GCF_028878055.3. Lineage (NCBI taxonomy): Eukaryota > Metazoa > Chordata > Mammalia > Primates > Hylobatidae > Symphalangus > Symphalangus syndactylus. Next base: position 5,717,111 of record NC_072446.2, read on the forward strand.
GAAGTTTCACAGAATGATTCTGTGTAGTTTATATTTGTAGACATTCCTTTTTCCACTATTACCCTCTTAGCGCTCCGAATCTCCACTTTCATTTTCAACAGAAAGACTGTTACAGAACGGCTCAATCAAAACTAAATTTCAAATCTTTTAGTTGAACAAACAGAACAGAAAGAAGTTTCACACAATTCTTCTGTGTAGTTTTTATTTGTAGACATTTTTTTTCCCAATATAGGCCTCTAAGCGCTCAGAATATCCAATTGCAGTTTCTACAGAAAGTGTGTTTCAGAACGGCTCAATCAAAAGTAAGGTTCAACTCTCTTATTTGAGTGCACAGAACAGAAAGAAATTTCATACAATGCTTCTGTGTAGTTTATATTTGAACATATTCTTTTTTCCACTATTACCCACTTAGCGCTACGAATGTCCAGTTGCATTTTCTACAGACAGAGTGTTTCAAAACTGCTCAATCAAAAGTATGGTTTAACTCTGTTAGCTGAATGCTCAGATCAGAAAGAAGTTTCACAGAATGCTTCTGTGTAGTTTATATTTGAATATATTCCTTTTTCCACTACTACGCTCTTAGCGCTCCAAATGTCCAGTTGCATTTTCTACAGAAAGAGTGTTCAGATCTGCTCAATCAAAAGTATGGTTTAACTCTGTTAGCTGAATGCACAGATCAGAAAGAAGTTTCACCGAATGATTCTGTGTAGTTTATATTTGAAGACATTCCTTTTTCCACTATTACCCTCTTAGCGCTCCGAATCTCCACTTGCATTTACTACAAAAAGAGTGTTTCATAACTGCTCAATCAAAAATATGTTTTATCTCTGTTAACTGAATTTACAGATCAGAAATAAGTTTCACAGAATGCATCTGTGTAGTTTTTATTTGAAGATATTCTTTTTCCCAATGTAGGCCTCTTAGCGCTTAGCATGTCCAATTGCAGTTTCTACAGGAAGAGTGTTTCAGAACGGCTCAATCAAAAGTAAGGTTCAACTCTGTTAGTTGAATGCACAGAACAGAAAGAATTTTCACAGAATGCTACTGTGTAGTTTATATTTGAATATATTCCTTTTTCCATTATTACCATCTTAGCGCTCCGAATGTCCACTTGCATTTTCTACAGAAAGAGTGTTCAGAACTGCGCAATGAAAAGTATGGTTTAAATTTGTTAGCTTAATGAACATATCAGAAATAAGTTTCACACAATGCTTCTGTGTAGTTTTTATTTGAAGATATTATTTTTCCCAATATAGGCCTCTTCGCGCTCAGAATGTACAATTGCAGTTTCTACAGAAAGAGTGTTTCACAAAGGCTCAATCAAATTAAGGTTCAACTCTGTTAGTTGAATGCACAGAACAGAAAGAAGTTTCATACAATGCTTCTGTGTAGTTTATATTTGAACATATTCTTCTTTCCACTATTACCCACTTAGCGCTACGAATGTCCAGTTGCATTTTCTACAGAAAGAGTGTTCAGATCTGCTCAATCAAAAGTATGGTTTAACTCTGTTAGCTGAATGCACAGATCAGAAAGAAGTTTCACAGAATGATTCTGTGTAGTTTATATTTGGAGACATTCCTTTTTCCACTATTACCCTCTTAGCGCTCCGAATCTCCACTTGCATTTTCTACAGAAAGACTGTTACAGAACGGCTCAATCAAAACTAAGGTTCAACTCTTTTAGTTGAACAAACAGAACAGAAAGAAGTTTCACACAATTCTGTGTAGTTTTTATTTGTAGACATTCTTTTTCCCAATATAGGCCTCTTAGCGCTCAGAATGTCCAATTGCAGTTTCTACAGAAAGTGTGTTTCAGAACGGCTCAATCAAAAGTAAGGTTCAACTCTGTTAGTTGAATGCACAGAACAGAAAGAAGTTTCATACAATGCTTCTGTGTAGTTTATATTTGAACTTATTTTTTTTCCACTATTACCCACTTAGCGCTACGAATGTCCAGTTGCATTTTCTACAGACAGAGTGTTTCAAAACTGCTCAATCAAAAGTATGGTTTAACTCTGTAAGCTGAATGCTCAGATCAGAAAGAAGTTTCACAGAAGGCTTCTGTGTAGTTTATATTTGAATATATTCCTTTTTCCACTACTACGCTCTTAGCGCTCCAAATGTCCAGTTGCATTTTCTACAGAAAGAGTGTTCAGATCTCCTCAATCAAAAGTATGGTTTAACTCTGTTAGCTGAATGCACAGATCAGAAAGAAGTTTCACCGAATGATTCTGTGTAGTTTATATTTGAAGACATTCCTTTTTCCACTATTAAACTCTTAGCGCTCCGAATCTCCACTTGCATTTTCTACAAAAAGAGTGTTTCATAACTGCTCAATCAAAAATATGTTTTATCTCTGTTAACTGAATTTACAGATCAGAAATAAGTTTCACAGAATGCATCTGTGTAGTTTTTATTTGAAGATATTCTTTTTCCCAATGTAGGCCTCTTAGCGCTTAGCATGTCCAATTGCAGTTTCTACAGAAAGAGTGTTTCAGAACGGCTCAATCAAAAGTAAGGTTCAACTCTGTTAGTTGAATGCACAGAACAGAAAGAATTTTCACAGAATGCTACTGTGTAGTTTATATTTGAATATATTCCTTTTTCCACTATTACCGTCTTAGCGCTCTGAATGTCCACTTGCATTTTCTACAGAAAGAGTGTTCAGAACTGCGCAATCAAATGTATGGTTTAACTCTGTTAGCTCAATGAACATATCAGAAATAATTTTCACACAATGCTTCTGTGTAGTTTTTATTTGAAGATATTATTTTTCCCAATATAGGCCTCTTCGCGCTCAGAATGCCCAATTGCAGTTTCTAGAGAAAGAGTGTTTCAGAAAGGCTCAATCAAAAGTAAGGTTCAACTCTGTTAGTTGAATGCACAGAACAGAAAGAAGTTTCATACAATGCTTCTGTGTAGTTTATATTTGAACATATTCTTTTTTCCACTATTACCCACTTAGCGCTACGAATGTCCAGTTGCATTTTCTACAGACAGAGTGTTTCAAAACTGCTCAATCAAAAGTATGGTTTAACTCTGTTAGCTGAATGCTCAGATCAGAAAGAAGTTTCACAGAATGCTTCTGTGTAGTTTATATTTGAATATATTCCTTTTTCCACTACTACTCCCTTAGCGCTCCAAATGTCCAGTTGCATTTTCTACAGAAAGAGTGTTCAGATCTGCTCAATCAAAAGTATGTTTTAACTCTGTTAGCTGAATGCACAGATCAGAAAGAAGTTTCACAGAATGATTCTGTGTAGTTTATATTTGTAGACATTCCTTTTTCCACTATTACCCTCTTAGCGCTCCGAATCTCCACTTGCATTTTCAACAGAAAGACTGTTACAGAACGGCTCAATCAAATCTAAATTTCAAATCTTTTAGTTGAACAAACAGAACAGAATGATGTTTCACACAATTCTTCTGTGTAGTTTTTATTTGTAGACATTTTTTTTCCCAATATAGGCCTCTAAGCGCTCAGAATATCCAATTGCAGTTTCTACAGAAAGTGTGTTTCAGAACGGCTCAATCAAAAGTAAGGTTCAACTCTGTTATTTGAGTGCACAGAACAGAAAGAAATTTCATACAATGCTTCTGTGTAGTTTATATTTGAACATATTCTTTTTTCCACTATTACCCACTTAGCGCTACGAATGTCCAGTTGCATTTTCTACAGACAGAGTGTTTCAAAACTGCTCAATCAAAAGTATGGTTTAACTCTGTTAGCTGAATGCTCAGATCAGAAAGAAGTTTCACAGAATGCTTCTGTGTAGTTTATATTTGAATATATTCCTTTTTCCACTACTACGCTCTTAGCGCTCCAAACGTCCAGTTGCATTTTCAACAGAAAGAGTGTTCAGATCTGCTCAATCAAAAGTATGGTTTAACACTGTTAGCTGAATGCACAGATCAGAAAGAAGTTTCACCGAATGATTCTGTGTAGTTTATATTTGAAGACATTCCTTTTTCCACTATTACCCCCTTAGCGCTCCGAATCTCCACTTGCATTTTCTACAAAAAGAGTGTTTCATAACTGCTCAATCAAAAATATGTTTTATCTCTGTTAACTGAATTTACAGATCAGAAATAAGTTTCACAGAATGCATCTGTGTAGTTTTTATTTGAAGATATTCTTTTTCCCAATGTAGGCCTCTTAGCGCTTAGCATGTCCAATTGCAGTTTCTACAGAAAGAGTGTTTCAGAACGGCTCAATCAAAAGTAAGGTTCAACTCTGTTAGTTGAATGCACAGAACAGAAAGTATTTTCACAGAATGCTACTGTGTAGTTTATATTTGAATATATTCCTTTTTCCACTATTACCCTCTTAGCGCTCCGAATGTCCACTTGCATTTTCTACAGAAAGAGTGTTCAGAACTGCGCAATCAAAAGTATGGTTTAACTCTGTTAGCTTAATGAACATATCAGAAATAAGTTTCACACAATGCTTCTGTGTAGTTTTTATTTGAAGATATTATTTTTCCCAATAGAGGCCTCTTAGCGCTCAGAATGTCCAATTGCAGTTTCTACAGAAAGAGTGTTTCAGAAAGGCTCAATCAAAAGTAAGGTTCAACTCTGTTAGTTGAATGCACAGAACAGAAAGAAGTTTCATACAATGCTTCTGTGTAATTTATATTTGAACATATTCTTTTTTCAACTATTACCCACTTAGCGCTACGAATGTCCAGTTGCATTTTCTACAGACAGAGTGTTTCAAAACTGCTCAATCAAAAGTATGGTTTAACTCTGTTAGCTGAATGCTCAGATCAGAAAGAAGTTTCACAGAATGCTTCTGTGTAGTTTATATTTGAATATATTCCTTTTTCCACTACTACTCTCTTAGCGCTCCAAATGTCCAGTTGCATTTTCTACAGAAAGAGTGTTCAGATCTGCTCAATCAAAAGTATGGTTTAACTCTGTTAGCTGAATGCACAGATCAGAAAGAAATTTCACAGAATGATTCTGTGTAGTTTATATTTGGAGACATTCCTTTTTCCACTATTACCCTCTTAGCGCTCCGAATCTCCACTTGCATTTTCTACAGAAAGAGTGTTTCAGAACGGCTCAATCAAAACTAAGGTTCAACTCTTTTAGTTGAACAAACAGAACAGAAAGAAGTTTCACACAATTCTTCTGTGTAGTTTTTATTTGTAGACATTCTTTTTCCCAATATAGGCCTCTTAGCGCTCAGAATGTCCAATTTCAATTTCTACAGAAAGAGTGTTTCAGAATGGCTCAATCAAAAGTAAGGTTCAACTCTGTTATTTGAATGCACAGAACAGAAAGAAGTTTCATACAATGCTTCTGTGTAGTTTATATTTGAACATATTCTTTTTTCCACTATTATCCACTTAGCGCTACGAATGTCCAGTTGCATTTTCTACAGACAGAGTGTTTCAAAACTGCTCAATCAAAAGTATAGTTTAACTCTGTTAGCTGAATGCTCAGATCAGAAAGAAGTTTCACAGAATGCTTCTGTGTAGTTTATATTTGAATATATTCCTTTTTCCACTACTACTCTCTTAGCGCTCCAAATGTCCAGTTGCATTTTCTACAGAAAGAGTGTTCAGATCTGCTCAATCAAAAGTATGGTTTAACTCTGTTAGCTGAATGCACAGATCAGAAAGAAGTTTCACAGAATGATTCTGTGTAGTTTATATTTGGAGACATTCCTTTTTCCACTATTACCCTCTTAGCGCTCCGAATCTCCACTTGCATTTTCTACAGAAAGAGTGTTTCAGAACGGCTCAATCAAAACTAACGTTCAACTCTTTTAGTTGAACAAACAGAACAGAAAGAAGTTTCACACAATTCTTCTGTGTATTTTTTATTTGTAGACATTCTTTTTCCCAATATAGGCCTCTTAGCGCTCAGAATGTCCAATTGCAGTTTCTACAGAAAGAGTGTTTCAGAACGGCTCAATCAAAAGTAAGGTTCAACTCTGTTATTTGAATGCACAGAACAGAAAGAAGTTTCATACAATGCTTCTGTGTAGTTTATATTTGAACATATTCTTTTTTCCACTATTATCCACTTAGCGCTACGAATGTCCAGTTGCATTTTCTACAGACAGAGTGTTTCAAAACTGCTCAATCAAAAGTATAGTTTAACTCTGTTAGCTGAATGCTCAGATCAGAAAGAAGTTTCACAGAATGCTTCTGTGTAGTTTATATTTGAATATATTCCTTTTTCCACTACTACTCTCTTAGCGCTCCAAATGTCCAGTTGCATTTTCTACAGAAAGAGTGTTCAGATCTGCTCAATCAAAAGTATGGTTTAACTCTGTTAGCTGAATGCACAGATCAGAAAGAAGTTTCACAGAATGATTCTGTGTAGTTTATATTTGGAGACATTCCTTTTTCCACTATTACCCTCTTAGCGCTCCGAATCTCCACTTGCATTTTCTACAGAAAGAGTGTTTCAGAACGGCTCAATCAAAACTAACGTTCAACTCTTTTAGTTGAACAAACAGAACAGAAAGAAGTTTCACACAATTCTTCTGTGTATTTTTTATTTGTAGACATTCTTTTTCCCAATATAGGCCTCTTAGCGCTCAGAATGTCCAATTGCAGTTTCTACAGAAAGAGTGTTTCAGAACGGCTCAATCAAAAGTAAGGTTCAACTCTGTTATTTGAATGCACAGAACAGAAAGAAGTTTCATACAATGCTTCTGTGTAGTTTATATTTGAACATATTCTTTTTTCCACTATTACCCACTTAGCGCTACGAATGTCCAGTTGCATTTTCTACAGACAGAGTGTTTCAAAACTGCTCAATCAAACGTATGGTTTAACTCTGTTAGCTGTATGCTCAGATCAGAAAGAAGTTTCACAGAATGCTTCTGTGTAGTTTATATTTGAATATATTCCTTTTTCCACTACTACGCTCATAGCGCTCCAAATGTCCAGTTGCATTTTCAACAGAAAGAGTGTTCAGATCTGCTCAATCAAAAGTATGGTTTAACTCTGTTAGCTGAATGCACAGATCAGAAAGAAGTTTCACCGAATGATTCTGCGTAGTTTATATTTGAAGACATTCCTTTTTCCACTATTACCCTCTTAGCGCTCCGAATCTCCACTTGCATTTTCTACAAAAAGAGGGTTTCATAACTGCTCAATTAAAAATATGTTTTATCTCTGTTAACTGAATTTACAGATCAGAAAGAAGTTTCACAGAATGCATCTGTGTAGTTTTTATTTGAAGATATTCTTTTTCCCAATGTAGGCCTCTTAGCGCTTAGCATGTCCAATTGCAGTTTCTACAGAAAGAGTGTTTCAGAACGGCTCAATCAAAAGTAAGGTTCAACTCTGTTAGTTGAATGCACAGAACAGAAAGAATTTTCACAGAATGCTACTGTGTAGTTTATATTTGAATATATTCCTTTTTCCACTATTACCCTCTTAGCGCTCCGAATGTCCACTTGCATTTTCTACAGAAAGAGTGTTCAGAACTGCGCAATCAAAAGTATGGTTTAACTCTGTTAGCTTAATGAACATATCAGAAATAAGTTTCACACAATGCTTCTGTGTAGTTTTTATTTGAAGATATTATTTTTCCCAATAGAGGCCTCTTAGCGCTCAGAATGTCCAATTGCAGTTTCTACAGAAAGAGTGTTTCAGAAAGGCTAAATCAAAGTAAGGTTCAACTCTGTTAGTTGAATGCACAGAACAGAAAGTAGTTTCATACAATGCTTCTGTGTAATTTATATTTGAACATATTCTTTTTTCCACTATTACCCACTTAGCGCTACGAATGTCCAGTTGCATTTTCTACAGACAGAGTGTTTCAAAACTGCTCAATCAAAAGTATGGTTTAACTCTGTTAGCTGAATGCTCAGATCAGAAAGAAGTTTCACAGAATGCTTCTGTGTAGTTTATATTTGAATATATTCCTTTTTCCACTACTACTCTCTTAGCGCTCCAAATGTCCAGTTGCATTTTCTACAGAAAGAGTGTTCAGATCTGCTCAATCAAAAGTATGGTTTAACTCTGTTAGCTGAATGCACAGATCAGAAAGAAGTTTCACAGAATGATTCTGTGTAGTTTATATTTGGAGACATTCTTTTTCCACTATTACCCTCTTAGCGCTCCGAATCTCCACTTGCATTTTTTACAGAAAGAGTGTTTCAGAACGGCTCAATCAAAACTAAGGTTCAACTCTTTTAGTTGAACAAACAGAACAGAAAGAAGTTTCACACAATTCTTCTGTGTAGTTTTTATTTGTAGACATTCTTTTTCCCAATATAGGCCTCTTAGCGCTCAGAATGTCCAATTGCAGTTTCTACAGAAAGAGTGTTTCAGAACGGCTCAATCAAAAGTAAGGTTCAACTCTGTTAGTTGTATGCACAGAACAGAAAGAAGTTTCATACAATGCTTCTGTGTAGTTTATATTTGAACGTATTCTTTTTTCCACTATTACCCACTTAGCGCTACGAATGTCCAGTTGCATTTTCTACAGACAGAGTGTTTCAAAACTGCTCAATCAAAAGTATGGTTTAACTCTGTTAGCTGAATGCTCAGATCAGAAAGAAGTTTCACAGAATGCTTCTGTGTAGTTTATATTTGAATATATTCCTTTTTCCACTAATACGCTCTTTGCGCTCCAAATGTCCAGTTGCATTTTCAACAGAAAGAGTGTTCAGATCTGCTCAATCAAAAGTATGGTTTAACTCTGTTAGCTGAATGCAGAGATCAGAAAGAAGTTTCACCGAATGATTCTGTGTAGTTTATATTTGAAGACATTCCTTTTTCCACTATTACCCTCTTAGCGCTCCGAATCTCCACTTGCATTTTCTACAAAAACAGTGTTTCATAACTGCTCAATCAAAAATATGTTTTTTCTCTGTTAACTGAATTTACAGATCAGAAATAAGTTTCACAGTATGCATCTGTGTAGTTTTTATTTGAAGATATTCTTTTTCCCAATGTAGGCCTCTTAGCGCTTAGCATGTCCAATTGCAGTTTCTACAGAAAGAGTGTTTCAGAACGGCTCAATCAAAAGTAAGGTTCAACTCTGTTAGTTGAATGCACAGAACAGAAAGAATTTTCACAGAATGCTACTGTGTAGTTTATATTTGTATATATTCCTTTTTCCACTATTACCCTCTTAGCGCTCCGAATGTCCACTTGCAGTTTCTACAGAAAGAGTGTTCAGAACTGCGCGATCAAAAGCATGGTTTCACTCTGTTAGCTTAATGAACATATCAGAAATATGTTTCACACAATGCTTCTGTGGAGTTTTTATTTGAAGATATTATTTTTCCCAATAGAGGCCTCTTAGCGCTCAGAATGTCCAATTGCAGTTTCTACAGAAAGAGTGTTTCAGAAAGGCTCAATCAAAAGTAAGGTTCAACTCTGTTAGTTGAATGCACAGAACAGAAAGAAGTTTCATACAATGCTTCTGTGTAGTTTATATTTGAACATATTCTTTTTTCCACTATTACCCACTTAGCGCTACGAATGTCCAGTTGCATTTTCTACAGACAGAGTGTTTCAAAACTGCTCAATCAAAAGTATGGTTTAACTCTGTTAGCTGAATGCTCAGATCAGAAAGAAGTTTCACAGAATGCTTCTGTGTAGTTTATATTTGAATATATTCCTTTTTCCACTACTACTCTCTTAGCGCTCCAAATGTCCAGTTGCATTTTCTACAGAAAGAGTGTTCAGATCTGCTCAATCAAAAGTATGGTTTAACTCTGTTAGCTGAATGCACAGATCAGAAAGAAGTTTCACAGAATGATTCTGTGTAGTTTATATTTGGAGACATTCCTTTTTCCACTATTACCCTCTTAGCGCTCCGAATCTCCACTTGCATTTTCTACAGAAAGAGTGTTTCAGAACGGCTCAATCAAAACTAAGGTTCAACTCTTTTAGTTGAACAAACAGAACAGAAAGAAGTTTCACACAATTCTTCTGTGTAGTTTTTATTTGTAGACATTCTTTTTCCCAATATAGGCCTCTTAGCGCTCAGAATGTCCAATTGCAGTTTCTACAGAAAGAATGTTTCAGAACGGCTCAATCAAAAGTAAGGTTCAACTCTGTTATTTGAATGCACAGAACAGAAAGAAGTTTCATACAATGCTTCTGTGTAGTTTATATTTGAACGTATTCTTTTTTCCACTATTACCCACTTAGCGCTACGAATGTCCAGTTGCATTTTCTACAGACAGAGTGTTTCAAAACTGCTCAATCAAAAGTATGGTTTAACTCTGTTAGCTGAATGCTCAGATCAGAAAGAAGTTTCACAGAATGCTTCTGTGTAGTTTATATTTGAATATATTCCTTTTTCCACTAATACGCTCTTAGCGCTCCAAATGTGCAGTTGCATTTTCAACAGAAAGAGTGTTCAGATCTGCTCAATCAAAAGTATGGTTTAACTCTGTTAGCTGAATGCACAGATCAGAAAGAAGTTTCACCGAATGATTCTGTGTAGTTTATATTTGAAGACATTCCTTTTTCCACTATTACACCCTTAGCGCTCCGAATCTCCACTTGCATTTTCTACAAAAACAGTGTTTCATAACTGCTCAATCAAAAATATGTTTTATCTCTGTTAACTGAATTTACAGATCAGAAATAAGTTTCACAGTATGCATCTGTGTAGTTTTTATTTGAAGATATTCTTTTTCCCAATGTAGGCCTCTTAGCGCTTAGCATGTCCAATTGCAGTTTCTACAGAAAGAGTGTTTCAGAACGGCTCAATCAAAAGTAAGGTTCAACTCTGTTTGTTGAATGCACAGAACAGAAAGAATTTTCACAGAATGCTACTGTGTAGTTTATATTTGAATATATTCCTTTTTCCACTATTACCCTCTTAGCGCTCCGAATGTCCACTTGCATTTTCTACAGAAAGAGTGTTCAGAACTGCGCAATCAAAAGTATGGTTTAACTCTGTTAGATTAATGAACATATCAGAAATAAGTTTCACACAATGCTTCTGTGTAGTTTTTATTTGAAGATATTATTTTTCCCAATATAGGCCTCTTAGCGCTCAGAATGTCCAATTGCAGTTTCTACAGAAAGAGTGTTTCAGAACGGCTCAATCAAAACTAAGGTTCAACTCTTTTAGTTGAACAAACAGAACAGAAAGAAGTTTCACACAATTCTTCTGTGTAGTTTTTATTTGTAGACATTCTATTTCCCAATATAGGCCTCTTAGCGCTCAGAATGTCTAATTGCATTTTCTATAGAAAGAGTGTTTCAGAACGGCTCAATCAAAAGTAAGGTTCAACTCTGTTAGTTGAATGCACAGAACAGAAAGAAGTTTCATACAATGCTTCTGTGTAGTTTATATTTGAACATATTCTTTTTTCCACTATTACCCACTTAGCGCTACGAATGTCCAGTTGCATTTTCTACAGACAGAGTGTTTCAAAACTGCTCAATCAAAAGTATGGTTTAACTCTGTTAGCTGAATGCTCAGATCAGAAAGAAGTTTCACAGAATGCTTCTGTGTAGTTTATATTTGAATATATTACTTTTTCCACTACCACGCTCTTCGCGCTCCAAATGTCCAGTTGCATTTTCTACAGAAAGAGTGTTCAGATCTGCTCAATCAAAAGTATGGTTTAACTCTGTTAGCTGAATGCACAGATCAGAAAGAAGTTTCACCGAAAGATTCTGTGGAGTTTATATTTGAAGACATTCCTTTTTCCACTATTACCCTCTTAGCGCTCCGAATCTCCACTTGCATTTTCTACAAAAAGAGTGTTTCATAACTGCTCAATCAAAAATATGTTTTATCTCTGTTAACTGAATTCACAGATCAGAAATAAGTTTCACAGAATGCATCAGTGTAGTTTTTATTTGAAGATATTCTTTTTCCCAATGTAGGCCTCTTAGCGCTTAGCATGTCCAATTGCAGTTTCTACAGAAAGAGTGTTTCAGAACGGCTCAATCAAAAGTAAAGTTCAACTCTGTTAGTTGAATGCACAGAACAGAAAGAATTTTCACAGAATGCTACTGTGTAGTTTATATTTGAATATATTCCTTTTTCCACTATTACCCTCTTAGCGATCCGAATGTAAACTTGCATTTTCTACAGAAAGAGTGTTCAGAACTGCGCAATCCAAAGTATGGTTTAACTCTGTTAGCTTAATGAACATATCAGAAATAAGTTTCACACAATGCTTCTGTGTAGTTTTTATTTGAAGATATTATTTTTCCCAATAGAGGCCTCTTAGCGCTCAGAATGTCCAATTGCAGTTTCTACAGAAAGAGTGTTTCAGAAAGGCTCAATCAAAAGTAAGGTTCAACTCTGTTAGTTGAATGCACAGAACAGAAAGAAGTTTCATACAATGCTTCTGTGTAGTTTATATTTGAACATATTCTTTTTTCCACTATTACCCACTTAGCGCTACGAATGTCCAGTTGCATTTTCTACAGACAGAGTGTTTCAAAACTACTCAATCAAAAGTATGGTTTAACTCTGTTAGCTGAATGCTCAGATCAGAAAGAAGTTTCACAGAATGCTTCTGTGTAGTTTATATTTGAATATATTCCTTTTTCCACTACTACTCTCTTAGCACTCCAAATGTCCAGTTGCATTTTCTACAGTAAGAGTGTTCAGATCTGCTCAATCAAAAGTATGGTTTAACTCTGTTAGCTGAATGCACAGATCAGAAAGAAGTTTCACAGAATGATTCTGTGTAGTTTATATTTGGAGACATTCCTTTTTCCACTATTACCCTCTTAGCGCTCCGAATCTCCACTTGCATTTTCTACAGAAAGAGTGTTTCAGAACGGCTCTATCAAAACTAAGGTTCAACTCTTTTAGTTGAACAAACAGAACAGAAAGAAGTTTCACACAATTCTTCTGTGTAGTTTTTATTTGTAGACATTCTTTTTCCCAATATAGGCCTCTTAGCGCTCAGTATGTCCAAATGCAGTTCCTACAGAAAGAGTTTTTCAGAACGGCTAAATCAAAAGTAAGGTTCAACTCTGTTAGTTGAATGCACAGAACAGAAAGAAGTTTCATACAATGCTTCTGTGTAGTTCATATTTGAACATATTCTTTTTTCCACTATTACCCACTTAGCGCTACGAATGTCCAGTTGCATTTTCTATAGACAGAGTGTTTCAAAACTGCTCAATCAAAAGTATGGTTTAACTCTGTTAGCTGAATGCTCAGATCAGAAGAAGTTTCACAGAATGCTTCTGTGTAGTTTATATTTGAATATATTCCTTTTTCCACTAATACGCTCTTAGCGCTCCAAATGTCCAGTTGCATTTTCTACAGAAAGAGTGTTCAGATCTGCTCAATCAAAAGTATGGTTTAACTCTGTTAGCTGAATGCACAGATCAGAAAGAAGTTTCACCGAATGATTCTGTGTAGTTTATATTTGAAGACATTCCTTTTTCCACTATTACCCTCCTAGCGCTCCGAATCTCCACTTGCATTTTCTACAAAAAGAGTGTTTCATAACTGCTCAATCAAAAATATGTTTTATCTCTGTTAACTGAATTTACAGATCAGAAATAAGTTTCACAGAATGCATCTGTGTAGTTTTTATTTGAAGATATTCTTTTTCCCAATGTAGGCCTCTTAGCGCTTAGCATGTCCAATTGCAGTTTCTACAGAAAGAGTGTTTCAGAACGGCTCAATCAAAAGTAAGTTCAACTCTTTTAATTGAATGCACAGAACAGAAAGAATTTTCACAGAATGCTACTGTGTAGTTTATATTTGAATATATTCCTTTTTCCAGTATTACCCTCTTAGCGCTCCGAATGTCCACTTGCATTTTCTACAGAAAGAGTGTTCAGAACTGCGCAATCAAAAGTATGGTTTAACTCTGTTAGCTTAATGAACATATCAGAAATAAATTTCACACAATGCTTCTGTGTAGTTTTTATTTGAAGATATTATTTTTCCCAATAGAGGTCTCTTAGCGCTCAGAATGTCCAATTGCAGTTTCTACAGAAAGAGTGTTTCAGAAAGGCTCAATCAAAATTAAGGTTCAACTCTGTTAGTTGAATGCACAGAACAGAAAGAAGTTTCATACAATGCTTCTGTGTAGTTTATATTTGAACATATTCTTTTTTCCACTATTACCCACTTGGCGCTACGAATGTCCAGTTGCATTTTCTACAGACAGAGTGTTTCAAAACTGCTCAATCAAAAGTATGGTTTAACTCTGTTAGCTGAATGCTCAGATCAGAAAGAAGTTTCACAGAATGCTTCTGTGTAGTTTATATTTGTATATATTCCTTTTTCCACTACTACTCTCTTAGCGCTCCAAATGTCCAGTTGCATTTTCTACAGAAAGAGTGTTCAGATCTGCTCAATCAAAAGTATGGTTTAACTCTGTTAGCTGAATGCACAGATCAGAAAGAATTTTCACAGAATGATTCTGTGTAGTTTATATTTGGAGACATTCCTTTTTCCACTATTACCCTCTTAGCGCTCCGAATCTCCACTTGCATTTTCTACAGAAAGAGTGTTTCAGAACGGATCAATCAAAACAAAGGTTCAACTCTTTTAGTTGAACAAACAGAACAGAAAGAAGTTTCACACAATTCTTCTGTGTAGTTTTTATTTGTAGACATTCTTTTTCCCAATATAGGCCTCTTAGCCCTCAGAATGTCCAATTGCAGTTTCTACAGAAAGAGTGTTTCAGAACGGCTCAATCAAAAGTAAGGTTCAACTCTGTTAGTTGAATGCACAGAACAGAAAGAAGTTTCATACAATGCTTCTGTGTAGTTCATATTTGAACATATTCTTTTTTCCGCTATTACCCACTTAGCGCTACGAATGTCCAGTTGCATTTTCTACAGACAGAGTGTTTCAAAACTGCTCAATCAAAAGTATGGTTTAACTCTGATAGCTGAATGCTCAGATCAGAAAGAAGTTTCACAGAATGCTTCTGTGTAGTTTATATTTGAATATATTCCTTTTTCCACTACTTCGCTCTTAGCGCTCCAAATGTCCAGTTGCATTTTCTACAGAAAGAGTGTTCAGATCTGCTCAATCAAAAGTATGGTTTAACTCTGTTAGCTGAATGCACAGATCAGAAAGAAGTTTCACCGAATGATTCTGTGTCGTTTATATTTGAAGTCATACCTTTTTCCACTATTACCCTCTTAGCGCTCCGAATCTCCACTTGCATTTTCTACAAAAGGAGTGTTTCATAACTGCTCAATCAAAAATATGTTTTATCTCTGTTAACTGAATTTACAGATCAGAAATAAGTTTCACAGAATGCATCTGTTTAGTTTTTATTTGAAGATATTCTTTCTCCCAATGTAGGCCTCTTAGCGCTTAGCATGTCCAATTGCAGTTTCTACAGAAAGAGTGTTTCAGAACGGCTCAATCAAAAGTAAGGTTCAACTCTGTTAGTTGAATGCACAGAACAGAAAGAATTTTCACAGAATGCTACTGTGTAGTTTATATTTGAATATATTCCTTTTTCCACTATTACCCTCTTATCACTCGGAATGTCCACTTGCATTTTCTACAGAAAGAGTGTTCAGAACTGCGCAATCCAAAGTATGGTTTAACTCTGTTAGCTTAATGAACATATCAGAAATAAGTTTCACACAATGCTTCTGTGTAGTTTTTATTTGAAGATATTATTTTTCCCAATATAGGCCTCTTAGTGCTCAGAATGTCCAATTGCAGTTTCTACAGAAAGAGTGTTTCAGAAAGGCTCAATCAAAAGTAAGGTTCAACTCTGTTAGTTGAATGCACAGAACAGAAAGAAGTTTCATACAATGCTTCTGTGTTGTTTATATTTGAACATATTCTTTTTTCCACTATTACCCACTTAGCGCTACGAATGTCCAGTTGCATTTTCTACAGACAGAGTGTTTCAAAACTGCTCAATCAAAAGTATGGTTTAACTCTGTTAGCTGAATGCTCAGATCAGAAAGAAGTTTCACAGAATGCTTCTGTGTAGTTTATATTTGAATATATTCCTTTTTCCACTACTACTCTCTTAGCGCTCCAAATGTCCAGTTGCATTTTCTACAGAAAGAGTGTTCAGATCTGCTGAATCAAAAGTATGGTTTAACTCTGTTAGCTGAATGCACAGATCAGAAAGAAGTTTCACAGAATGATTCTGTGTAGTTTATATTTGGAGCCATTCCTTTTTCCACTATTACCCTCTTAGCGCTCCGAATCTCCACTTGCATTTTCTACAGAAAGAGTGTTTCAGAACGGCTCAATCAAAACAAAGGTTCAACTCTTTTAGTTGAACAAACAGAACAGAAAGAATTTTCACACAATTGTTCTGTGTAGTTTTTATTTGTAGACATTCTTTTTCCCAATATAGGCCTCTTAGCGCTCAGAATGTCCAATTGCAGTTTCTACAGAAAGAGTGTTTCAGAACGGCTCAATCAAAAGTAAGGTTCAACTCTGTTAGTTGAATGCACAGAACAGAAAGAAGTTTCATAGAATGCTTCTGTGTAGTTCATATTTGAACATATTCTTTTTTCCACTCTTACCCACTTAGCGCTACGAATGTCCAGTTGCATTTTCTACAGACAGAGTGTTTCAAAACTGCTCAATCAAAAGTATGGTTTAACTCTGTTAGCTGAATGCTCAGATCAGAAAAAAGTTTCACAGAATGATTCTGTGTAGTTTATATTTGAATATATTCCTTTTTCCACTACTACGCTCTTAGCGCTCCAAATGTCCAGTTGCATTTTCTACAGAAAGAGTGTTCAGATCTGCTCAATCAAAAGTATGGTTTAACTCTGTTAGCTGAATGCACAGATCAGAAAAAAGTTTCACCGAATGATTCTGTGTAGTTTATAATTGAAGACATTCCTTTTTCCACTATTACCCTCTTAGCGCTCCGAATCTCCACTTGCATTTTCTACAAAAAGAGTGTTTCATAACTGCTCAATCAAAAATATGTTTTATCTCTGTTAACTGAATTTACAGATCAGAAATAAGTTTCACAGAATGCATATGTGTAGTATCTATTTGAAGATATTATTTTTCCCAATGTAGGCCTCTTAGCGCTTAGCATGTCCAATTGCAGTTTCTACAGAAAGAGTGTTTCAGAACGGCTCAATCAAAAGTAAGGTTCAACTCTGTTAGTTGAATGCACAGAACAGAAAGTATTTTCACAGAATGCTACTGTGTAGTTTATATTTGAATATATTCCTTTTTCCACTATTACCCTCTTAGCGCTCCGAATGTCCACTTGCATTTTCTACAGAAAGAGTGTTCAGAACTGCGCAATCAAAAGTATGGTTTAACTCTGTTACCTTAATGAACATATCAGAAATAAGTTTCACACAATGCTTCTGTGTAGTTTTTATTTGAAGATATTTTTTTTCCCAATAGAGGCCTCTTAGCGCTCAGAATGTCCAATTGCAGTTTCTACAGAAAGAGTGTTTCAGAAAGGCTCAATCAAAAGTAAGCTTCAACTCTGTTAGTTGAATGCACAGAACAGAAAGAAGTTTCATACAATGCTTCTGTGTAGTTTATATTTGAACATATTCTTTTTTCCACTATTACCCACTTAGCGCCACGAATGTCCAGTTGCATTTTCTACAGACAGAGTGTTTCAAAACTGCTCAATCAAAAGTATGGTTTAACTCTGTTAGCTGAATGCTCAGATCAGAAAGAAGTTTCACAGAATGCTTCTGTGTAGTTTATATTTGAATATATTCCTTTTTCCACTACTACTCTCTTAGCGCTCCAAATGTCCAGTTGCATTTTCTACAGAAAGAGTGTTCAGATCTGCTCAATCAAAAGTATGGTTTAACTCTGTTAGCTGAACGCACAGATCAGAAAGAAGTTTCACAGAATGATTCTGTGTAGTTTATATTTGGAGATATTCCTTTTTCCACTATTACCCTCTTAGCGCTCCGAATCTCTCTTGCATTTTCTACAGAAAGAGTGTTTCAGAACGGCTCAATCAAAACTAAGGTTCAACTCTTTTAGTTGAACAAAGAGAACAGAAAGAAGTTTCACACAATTCTTCTGTGTAGTTTTTATTTGTAGACATTCTTTTTCCCAATATAGGCCTCTTAGCGCTCAGAAGGTCCAATTGCAGTTTCTACAGAAAGAGTGTTTCAGAACGGCTCAATCAAAAGTAAGGTTCAACTCTGTTAGTTGAATGCACAGAACAGAAAGATGTTTCATAGAATGCTTCTGTGTAGTTCATATTTGAACATATTATTTTTTCCACTCTTACCCACTTAGCGCTACGAATGTCCAGTTGCATTTTCTACAGACAGAGTGTTTCAAAACTGCTCAATCAAAAGTATGGTTTAACTCTGTTAGCTGAATGCTCAGATCAGAAAGAAGTTTCACAGAATGATTCTGTGTAGTTTATATTTGAATATATTCCTTTTTCCACTACTACGCTCTTAGCGCTCCAAATGTCCAGTTGCATTTTCTACAGAAAGAGTGTTCAGATCTGCTCAATCAAAAGTATGGTTTAACTCTGTTAGCTGAATGCACAGATCAGAAAAAAGTTTCACCGAATGATTCTGTGTAGTTTATATTTGAAGACATTCCTTTTTCCACTATTACCCTCTTAGCGCTCCGAATCTCCACTTGCATTTTCTACAAAAAGAGTTTTTCATAACTGCTCAATCTAAAATATGTTTTATCTCTGTTAACTGAATTTACAGATCAGAAATAAGTTTCACAGAATGCATATGTGTAGTATCTATTTGAAGATATTCTTTTTCCCAATGTAGGCCTCTTAGTGCTTAGCATGTCCAATTGCAGTTTCTACAGAAAGAGTGTTTCAGAACGGCTCAATCAAAAGTAAGGTTCAACTCTGTTAGTTGAATGCACAGAACAGAAAGTATTTTCACAGAATGCTACTGTGTAGTTTATATTTGAATATATTCCTTTTTCCACTATTACCCTCTTAGCGCTCCGAATGTCCACTTGCATTTTCTACAGAAAGAGTGTTCAGAACTGCGCAATCAAAAGTATGGTTTAACTCTGTTACCTTAATGAACATATCAGAAATAAGTTTCACACAATGCTTCTGTGTAGTTTTTATTTGAAGATATTATTTTTCCCAATAGAGGCCTCTTAGCGCTCAGAATGTCCAATTGCAGTTTCTACAGAAAGAGTGTTTCAGAAAGGCTCAATCAAAAGTAAGGTTCAACTCTGTTAGTTGAATGCACAGAACAGAAAGAAGTTTCATACAATGCTTCTGTGTAGTTTATATTTGAACATATTCTTTTTTCCACTATTACCCACTTAGCGCCACGAATGTCCAGTTGCATTTTCTACAGACAGAGTGTTTCAAAACTGCTCAATCAAAAGTATGGTTTAACTCTGTTAGCTGAATGCTCAGATCAGAAAGAAGTTTCACAGAATGCTTCTGTGTAGTTTATATTTGAATATATTCCTTTTTCCACTACTACTCTCTTAGCGCTCCAAATGTCCAGTTGCATTTTCTACAGAAAGAGTGTTCAGATCTGCTCAATCAAAAGTATGGTTTAACTCTGTTAGCTGAACGCACAGATCAGAAAGAAGTTTCACAGAATGATTCTGTGTAGTTTATATTTGGAGATATTCCTTTTTCCACTATTACCCTCTTAGCGCTCCGAATCTCTCTTGCATTTTCTACAGAAAGAGTGTTTCAGAACGGCTCAATCAAAACTAAGTTTCAACTCTTTTAGTTGAACAAAGAGAACAGAAAGAAGTTTCACACAATTCTTCTGTGTAGTTTTTATTTGTAGACATTCTTTTTCCCAATATAGGCCTCTTAGCGCTCAGAATGTCCAATTGCAGTTTCTACAGAAAGAGTGTTTCAGAACGGCTCAATCAAAAGTAAGGTTCAACTCTGTTAGTTGAATGCACAGAACAGAAAGATGTTTCATAGAATGCTTCTGTGTAGTTCATATTTGAAGATATTCTTTTTTCCACTCTTACCCACTTAGCGCTACGAATGTCCAGTTGCATTTTCTACAGACAGAGTGTTTCAAAACTGCTCAATCAAAAGTATGGTTTAACTCTGTTAGCTGAATACTCAGATCAGAAAGAAGTTTCACAGAATGCTTCTGTGTAGTTTATATTTGAATATATTCCTTTTTCCACTACTACGCTCTTAGCGCTCCAAATGTCCAGTTGCATTTTCTACAGAAAGAGTGTTCAGATCTGCTCAATCAAAAGTATGGTTTAACTCTGTTAGCTGAATGCACAGATCAGAAAGAAGTTTCACCGAATGATTCTGTGTAGTTTATATTTGAAGACATTCCTTTTTCCACTATTACCCACTTAGCGCTCCGAATCTCCACTTGCATTTTCTACAAAAAGAGTGTTTCATAACTGCTCAATCAAAAATATGTTTTATCTCTGTTAACTGAATTTACAGATCAGAAATAAGTTTCACAGAATGCATCTGTGTAGTTTTTATTTGAAGATATTCTTTTTCCCAATGTAGGCCTCTTAGCGCTTAGCATGTCCAATTGCAGTTTCTACAGAAAGAGTGTTTCAGAACGGCTCAATCAAAAGTAAGGTTCAACTCTGTTAGTTGAATGCACAGAACAGAAAGTATTTTCACAGAATGCTACTGTGTAGTTTATATTTGAATATATTCCTTTTTCCACTATTACCCTCTTAGCGCTCCGAATGTCCACTTGCATTTTCTACAGAAAGAGTGTTCAGAACTGCGCAATCAAAAGTATGGTTTAACTCTGTTACCTTAATGAACATATCAGAAATAAGTTTCACACAATGCTTCTGTGTAGTTTTTATTTGAAGATATTATTTTTCCCAATAGAGGCCTCTTAGCGCTCAGAATGTCCAATTGCAGTTTCTACAGAAAGAGTGTTTCAGAAAGGCTCAATCAAAAGTAAGGTTCAACTCTGTTAGTTGAATGCACAGAACAGAAAGAAGTTTCATACAATGCTTCTGTGTAGTTTATATTTGAACATATTCTTTTTTCCACTATTACCCACTTAGCGCCACGAATGTCCAGTTGCATTTTCTACAGACAGAGTGTTTCAAAACTGCTCAATCAAAAGTATGGTTTAACTCTGTTAGCTGAATGCTCAGATCAGAAAGAAGTTTCACAGAATGCTTCTGTGTAGTTTATATTTGAATATATTCCTTTTTCCACTACTACTCTCTTAGCGCTCCAAATGTCCAGTTGCATTTTCTACAGAAAGAGTGTTCAGATCTGCTCAATCAAAAGTATGGTTTAACTCTGTTAGCTGAACGCACAGATCAGAAAGAAGTTTCACAGAATGATTCTGTGTAGTTTATATTTGTAGATATTCCTTTTTCCACTATTACCCTCTTAGCGCTCCGAATCTCTCTTGCATTTTCTACAGAAAGAGTGTTTCAGAACGGCTCAATCAAAACTAAGGTTCAACTCTTTTAGTTGAACAAAGAGAACAGAAAGAAGTTTCACACAATTCTTCTGTGTAGTTTTTATTTCTAGACATTCTTTTTCCCAATATAGGCCTCTTAGCGCTCAGAATGTCCAATTGCAGTTTCTACAGAAAGAGTGTTTCAGAACGGCTCAATCAAAAGTAAGGTTCAACTCTGTTAGTTGAATGCACAGAACAGAAAGTATTTTCACAGAATGCTACTGTGTAGTTTATATTTGAATATATTCCTTTTTCCACTATTACCCTCTTAGCGCTCCGAATGTCCACTTGCATTTTCTACAGAAAGAGTGTTCAGAACTGCGCAATCAAAAGTATGGTTTAACTCTGTTAGCTTAACGAACATATCAGAAATAAGTTTCACACAATGCTTCTGTGTAGTTTTTATTTGAAGATATTATTTTTCCCAATAGAGGCCTCTTAGCGCTCAGAATGTCCAATTGCAGTTTCTACAGAAAGAGTGTTTCAGAAAGGCCCAATCAAAAGTAAGGATCAACTCTGTTAGTTGAATGCACAGAACAGAAAGAAGTTTCATACAATGCTTCTGTGTAGTTTATATTTGAACATATTCTTTTTTCCACTATTACCCACTTAGCGCCACGAATGTCCATTTGCATTTTCTACAGACAGAGTGTTTCAAAACTGCTCAATCAAAAGTATGGTTTAACTCTGTTAGCTGAATGCTCAGATCAGAAAGAAGTTTCACAGAATGCTTCTGTGTAGTTTATATTTGAATATATTCCTTTTTCCACTACTACTCTCTTAGCGCTCCAAATGTCCAGTTGCATTTTCTACAGAAAGAGTGTTCAGATCTGCTCAATTAAAAGTATGGTTTAACTCTGTTAGCTGAATGCACAGATCAGAAAGAAGTTTCACAGAATGATTCTGTGTAGTTTATATTTGGAGACATTCCTTTTTCCACTATTACCCTCTTAGCGCTCCGAATCTCTCTTGCATTTTCTACAGAAAGAGTGTTTCAGAATGGCTCAATCAAAACTAAGGTTCAACTCTTTTAGTTGAACAAAGAGAACAGAAAGAACTTTCACACAATTCTTCTGTGTAGTTTTTATTTGTAGACATTCTTTTTCCCAATATAGGCCTCTTAGCGCTCAGAATGTCCAATTGCAGTTTCTACAGAAAGAGTGTTTCAGAACGGCTCAATCAAAAGTAAGGTTCAACTCTGTTAGTTGAATGCACAGAACAGAAAGAAGTTTCATAGAATGCTTCTGTGTAGTTCATATTTGAACATATTCTTTTTTCCACTCTTACCCACTTAGCGCTACGAATGTCCAGTTGCATTTTCTACAGACAGAGTGTTTCAAAACTGCTCAATCAAAAGTATGGTTTAACTCTGTTAGCTGAATACTCAGATCAGAAAGAAGTTTCACAGAATGCTTCTGTGTAGTTTATATTTGAATATATTCCTTTTTCCACTACTACGCTCTTAGCGCTCCAAATGTCCAGTTGCATTTTCTACAGAAAGAGTGTTCAGATCTGCTCAATCAAAAGTATGGTTTAACTCTGTTAGCTGAATGCACAGATCAGAAAGAAGTTTCACCGAATGATTCTGTGTAGTTTATATTTGAAGACATTCCTTTTTCCACTATTACCCACTTAGCGCTCCGAATCTCCACTTGCATTTTCTACAAAAAGAGTGTTTCATAACTGCTCAATCAAAAATATGTTTTATCTCTGTTAACTGAATTTACAGATCAGAAATAAGTTTCACAGAATGCATCTGTGTAGTTTTTATCTGAAGATATTCTTTTTCCCAATGTAGGCCTCTTAGCACTTAGCATGTCCAATTACAGTTTCTACAGAAAGAGTGTTTCAGAACGGCTCAATCAAAAGTAAGGTTCAACTCTGTTAGTTGAATGCACAGAACAGAAAGAATTTTCACAGAATGCTACTGTGTAGTTTATATTTGAATATATTCCTTTTTCCACTATTACCCTCTTAGCGCTCCGAATGTCCACTTGCATTTTCTACAGAAAGAGTATTCAGAACTGCGCAATCAAAAGTATGGTTTAACTCTGTTAGCTTAATGAACATATCAGAAATAAGTTTCACACAATGCTTCTGTGTAGTTTTTATTTGAAGATATTATTTTTCCTAATAGAGGTCTCTTAGCGCTCAGAATGTCCAATTGCAGTTTCTACAGAAAGAGTGTTTCAGAAAGGCTCAATCAAAAGTAAGGTTCAACTCTGTTAGTTGAATGCACAGAACAGAAAGTAGTTTCATACAATGCTTCTGTGTAGTTTATATTTGAACATATTCTTTTTTCCACTATTACCCACTTAGCGCTACGAATGTCCAGTTGCATTTTCTACAGACAGAGTGTTTCAAAACTGCTCAATCAAAAGTATGGTTTAACTCTGTTAGCTGAATGCTCAGATCAGAAAGATGTTTCACAGAATGCTTCTGTGTAGTTTATATTTGAATATATTCCTTTTTCCACTACTACTCTCTTAGCGCTCCAAATGTCCAGTTGCATTTTCTACAGAAAGAGTGTTCAGATCTGCTCAATCAAAAGTATGGTTTAACTCTGTTAGCTGAATGCACAGATCAGAAAGAAGTTTCACCGAATGATTCTGTGTAGTTTATATTTGGAGACATTCCTTTTTCCACTATTACCCTCTTAGCGCTCCGAATCTCCACTTGCATTTTCTACAGAAAGAGTGTTTCAGAACGGCTCAATCAAAACTAAGGTTCAACTCTTTTAGTTGAACAAACAGAACCGAAAGAAGTTTCACACAATTCTTCTGTGCAGTTTTTATTTGTAGACATTCTTTTTCCCAATATAGGCCTCTTAGCGCTCAGAATGTCCAATTGCAGTTTCTACAGAAAGAGTGTTTCAGAACGGCTCAATCAAAAGTAAGGTTCAACTCTGTTAGTAGAATGCACAGAACAGAAAGAAGTTACATACAATGCTTCTGTGTAGTTCATATTTGAACATATTCTTTTTTCCACTATTACCCACTTAGCGCTACGAATGTCCAGTTGCATTTTCTACAGACAGAGTGTTTCAAAACTGCTCAATCAAAAGCACGGTTTAACTCTGTTAGCTGAATGCTCAGATCAGAAAGAAGTTTCACAGAATGCTTCTGTGTAGTTTATATTTGAATATATTCCTTTTTCCACTACTACGCTCTTAGCGCTCCAAATGTCCAGTTGCATTTTCTACAGAAAGAGTGTTCAGATCTGCTCAATCAAAAGTATGTTTTAACTCTGTTAGCTGAATGCACAGATCAGAAAGAAGTTTCACCGAATGATTCTGTGTAGTTTATATTTGAAGACATTCCTTTTTCCACTATTACCCTCTTAGCGCTCCGAATCTCCACTTGCATTTTCTACAAAAAGAGTGTTTCATAACTGCTCAATCAAAAATATGTTTTATCTCTGTTAACTGAATTTACAGATCAGAAATAAGTTTCACAGAATGCATCTGTGTAGTTTTTATTTGAAGATATTCTTTTTCCCAATGTAGGCCTCTTAGCGCTTAGCATGTCCAATTGCAGTTTCTACAGAAAGAGTGTTTCAGAACGGCTCAATCAAAAGTAAGGTTCAACTCTGTCAGTTGAATGCACAGAACAGAAAGAATTTTCACAGAATGCTACTGTGTAGTTTATATTTGAATATATTCCTTTTTCCACTACTACCCTATTAGCGCTCCGAATGTCCACTTGCATTTTCTACAGAAAGAGTGTTCAGAACTGCGCAATCCAAAGTATGGTTTAACTCTGTTAGCTTAATGAACATATCAGAAATAAGTTTCACACAATGCTTCTGTGTAGTTTTTATTTGAAGATATTATTTTTCCCAATAGAGGCCTCTTAGCGCTCAGAATGTCCAATTGCAGTTTCTACAGAAAGAGTGTTTCAGAAAGGCTCAATGAAAAGTAAGGTTCAACTCTGTTAGTTGAATGCACAGAACAGAAAGAAGTTTCATACAATGCTTCTGTGTAGTTTATATTTGAACATATTCTTTTTTCCACTATTACCCACTTAGCGCTACGAATGCCCAGTTGCATTTTCTACAGACAGAGTGTTTCAAAACTGCTCAATCAAAAGTATGGTTTAACTCTGTTAGCTGAATGCTCAGATCAGAAAGAAGTTTCACAGAATGCTTCTGTGTAGTTTATATTTGAATATATTCCTTTTTCCACTACTACTCTCTTAGCGCTCCAAATGTCCAGTTGCATTTTCTACAGAAAGAGTGTTCAGATCTGCTCAATCAAAAGTATGGTTTAAATCTGTTAGCTGAATGCACAGATCAGAAAGAAGTTTCACAGAATGATTCTGTGTAGTTTATATTTGGAGACATTCCTTTTTCCACTATTACCCTCTTAGCGCTCCGAATCTCCACTTGCATTTTCTACAGAAAGAGTGTTTCAGAACGGCTCAATCAAAACTAAGGTTCAACTCTTTTAGTTGAACAAACAGAACAGAAAGAAGTTTCACACAATTGTTCTGTGTAGTTTTTATTTGTAGACATTCTTTTTCCCAATATAGGCCTCTTAGCGCTCAGAATGTCCAATTGCAGTTTCTACAGAAAGAGTGTTTCAGAACGGCTCAATCAAAAGTAAGGCTCAACTCTGTTAGTTGAATGCACAGAATAGAAAGAAGTTTCATAGAATGCTTCTGTGTAGTTCATATTTGAACATATTCTTTTTTCCACTATTACCCACTTAGAGCTACGAATGTCCTGTTGCATTTTCTACAGACAGAGTGTTTCAAAACTGCTCAATCAAAAGTATGGTTTAACTCTGTTAGCTGAATGCTCAGATCAGAAAGAAGTTTCACAGAATGCTTCTGTGTAGTTTATATTTGAATATATTCCCTTTTCCACTACTACGCTCTTAGCGCTCCAAATGTCCAGTTGCATTTTCTACAGAAAGAGTGTTCAGATCTGCTCAATCAAAAGTGTGGTTTAACTCTGTTAGCTGAATGCACAGATCAGAAAGAAGTTTCACCGAATGATTCTGTGTAGTTTATATTTGAAGACATTCCTTTTTCCACTATTACCCTCTTAGCGCTCCGAATCTCCACTTGCATTTTCTACAAAAAGAGTGTTTCATAACTGCTCAATCAAAAATATGTTTTATCTCTGTTAACTGAATTTACAGATCAGAAATAAGTTTCACAGAATGCATCTGTGTAGTTTTTATTTGAAGATATTCTTTTTCCCAATGTAGGCCTCTTAGCGCTTAGCATGTCCAATTGCAGTTTCTACAGAAAGAGTGTTTCAGAACGGCTCAATCAAAAGTAAGGTTCAACTCTGTCAGTTGAATGCACAGAACAGAAAGAATTTTCACAGAATGCTACTGTGTAGTTTATATTTGAATATATTCCTTTTTCCACTACTACCCTCTTAGCGCTCCGAATGTCCACTTGCATTTTCTACAGAAAGAGTGTTCAGAACTGCGCAATCAAAAGTATGGTTTAACTCTGTTAGCTTAATGAACATATCAGAAATAAGTTTCACACAATTCTTCTGTGCAGTTTTTATTTGAAGATATTATTTTTCCCAATAGAGGCCTCTTAGCGCTCAGAATGTCCAATTGCAGTTTCTACAGAAAGAGTGTTTCAGAAAGGCTCAATGAAAAGTAAGGTTCAACTCTGTTAGTTGAATGCACAGAACAGAAAGAAGTTTCATACAATGCTTGTGTGTAGTTTATATTTGAACATATTCTTTTTTCCACTATTACCCACTTAGCGCTACGAATGTCCAGTTGCATTTTCTACAGACAGAGTGTTTCAAAACTGCTCAATCAAAAGTATGGTTTAACTCTGTTAGCTGAATGCTCAGATCAGCAAGAAGTTTCACAGAATGCTTCTGTGTAGTTTATATTTGAATATATTCCTTTTTCCACTACTAATCTCTTAGCGCTCCAAATGTCCAGTTGCATTTTCTACAGAAAGAGTGTTCAGATCTGCTCAATCAAAAGTATGGTTTAACTCTGTTAGCTGAATGCACAGATCAGAAAGAAGTTTCACAGAATGATTCTGTGTAGTTTATATTTGGAGACATTCCTTTTTCCACTATTACCCTCTTAGCGCTCCGAATCTCCACTTGCATTTTCTACAGAAAGAGTGTTTCAGAACGGCTCAATCAAAACTAAGGTTCAACTCTTTTAGTTGAACAAACAGAACAGAAAGAAGTTTCACACAATTCTTCTGTGTAGCTTTTATTTGTAGACATTCTTTTTCCCAATATAGGCCTCTTAGCGCTCAGAATGTCCAATTGCAGTTTCTACAGAAAGAGTGTTTCAGAACGGCTCAATCAAATGTAAGGTTCAACTCTGTTAGTAGAATGCACAGAACAGAAAGAAGTTTCATACAATGCTTCTGTGTAGTTCATATTTGAACATATTCTTTTTTCCACTATTACCCACTTAGCGCTACGAATGTCCAGTTGCATTTTCTACAGACAGAGTGTTTCAAAACTGCTCAATCAAAAGCACGGTTTAACTCTGTTAGCTGAATGCTCAGATCAGAAAGAAGTTTCACAGAATGCTTCTGTGTAGTTTATATTTGAATATATTCCTTTTTCCACTACTACGCTCTTAGCGCTCCAAATGTCCAGTTGCATTTCCTACAGAAAGAGTGTTCAGATCTGCTCAATCAAAAGTATGTTTTAACTCTGTTAGCTGAATGCACAGATCAGAAATAAGTTTCACCGAATGATTCTGTGTAGTTTATATTTGAAGACATTCCTTTTTCCACTATTACCCACTTAGCGCTCCGAATCTCCACTTGCATTTTCTACAAAAAGAGTGTTTCATAACTGCTCAATCAAAAATATGTTTTATCTCTGTTAACTGAATTTACAGATCAGAAATAAGTTTCACAGAATGCATCTGTGTAGTTTTTATTTGAAGATATTCTTTTTCCCAATGTAGGCCTCTTAGCGCTTAGCATGTCCAATTGCAGTTTCTACAGAAAGAGTGTTTCAGAACGGCTCAATCAAAAGTAAGGTTCAACTCTGTCAGTTGAATGCACAGAACAGAAAGAATTTTCACAGAATGCTACTGTGTAGTTTATATTTGAATATATTCCTTTTTCCACTACTACCCTATTAGCGCTCCGAATGTCCACTTGCATTTTCTACAGAAAGAGTGTTCAGAACTGCGCAATCAAAAGTATGGTTTAACTCTGTTACCTTAATGAACATATCAGAAATAAGTTTCACACAATTCTTCTGTGCAGTTTTTATTTGAAGGTATTATTTTTCCCAATAGAGGCCTCTTAGCGCTCAGAATGTCC
This sequence comes from Symphalangus syndactylus, assembly GCF_028878055.3. NCBI lineage: Eukaryota > Metazoa > Chordata > Mammalia > Primates > Hylobatidae > Symphalangus > Symphalangus syndactylus. Next base: position 5,745,689 of record NC_072446.2, read on the forward strand.
AATTGCAGTTTCTACAGAAAGAGTGTTTCAGAAAGGCTCAATCAAAAGTAAGGTTCAACTCTGTTAGTTGAATGCACAGAACAGAAAGAAGTTTCATACAATGCTTCTGTGTAGTTTATATTTGAACATATTCTTTTTTCCACTATTACCCACTTAGCGCTACGAATGTCCAGTTGCATTTTCTACAGACAGAGTGTTTCAAAACTGCTCAATCAAAAGTATGGTTTAACTCTGTTAGCTGAATGCTCAGATCAGCAAGAAGTTTCACAGAATGCTTCTGTGTAGTTTATATTTGAATATATTCCTTTTTCCACTATTAATCTCTTAGCGCTCCAAATGTACAGTTGCATTTTCTACAGAAAGAGTGTTCAGATCTGCTCAATCAAAAGTATGGTTTAACTCTGTTAGCTGAATGCACAGATCAGAAAGAAGTTTCACAGAATGATTCTGTGTAGTTTATATTTGGAGACATTCCTTTTTCCACTATTACCCTCTTAGCGCTCCGAACCTCCACTTGCATTTTCTACAGAAAGAGTGTTCAGAACTGCGCAATCAAAAGTATGGTTTAACTCTGTTAGCTTAATGAACATATCAGAAATAAGTTTCACACAATGCTTCTGTGTAGTTTTTATTTGAAGATATTATTTTTCCCAATATAGGCCTCTTAGCGCTCAGAATGTCCAATTGCAGTTTCTACAGAAAGAGTGTTTCAGAAAGGCTCAATCAAATCTAAGGTTCAACTCTGTTAGTTGAATGCACAGAACAGAAAGAAGTTTCATAGAATGCTTCTGTATAGTTCATATTTGAACATATTCTTTTTTCCACTCTTACCCACTTAGCGCTACGAATGTCCAGTTGCATTTTCTACAGACAGAGTGTTTCAAAACTGCTCAATCAAAAGTATGGTTTAACTCTGTTAGCTGAATGCTCAGATCAGAAAGAAGTTTCACAGAATGATTCTGTGTAGTTTATATTTGAATATATTCCTTTTTCCACTACTACGCTCTTAGCGCTCCAAATGTCCAGTTGCATTTTCTACAGAAAGAGTGTTCAGATCTGCTCAATCAAAAGTATGGTTTAACTCTGTTAGCTGAATGCACAGATCAGAAAAAAGTTTCACCGAATGATTCTGTGTAGTTTATAATTGAAGACATTCCTTTTTCCACTATTACCCTCTTAGCGCTCCGAATCTCCACTTGCATTTTCTACAAAAAGAGTGTTTCATAACTGCTCAATCAAAAATATGTTTTATCTCTGTTAACTCAATTTACAGATCAGAAATAAGTTTCACAGAATGCATATGTGTAGTATCTATTTGAAGATATTATTTTTCCCAATGTAGGCCTCTTAGCGCTTAGCATGTCCAATTGCAGTTTCTACAGAAAGAGTATTTCAGAACGGCTCAATCAAAAGTAAGGTTCAACTCTGTTAGTTGAATGCACAGAACAGAAAGTATTTTCACAGAATGCTACTGTGTAGTTTATATTTGAATATATTCCTTTTTCCACTATTACCCTCTTAGCGCTCCGAATGTCCACTTGCATTTTCTACAGAAAGAGTGTTCAGAACTGCGCAATCAAAAGTATGGTTTAACTCTGTTACCTTAATGAACATATCAGAAATAAGTTTCACACAATGCTTCTGCGTAGTTTTTATTTGAAGATATTATTTTTCCCAATAGAGGCCTCTTAGCGCTCAGAATGTCCAATTGCAGTTTCTACAGAAAGAGTGTTTCAGAAAGGCTCAATCAAAAGTAAGCTTCACCTCTGTTAGTTGAATGCACAGAACAGAAAGAAGTTTCATACAATGCTT